>NC_138028.1:53720759-54334966 GCF_964106645.2 Podarcis pityusensis | reverse complement strand
GCATACTGGTTTAACTATAAGGCTATAAAGTGGGACAGGATACCCCAATGGAGATCAGTGATTCACATCTAAGGTAAGTTATTTGTAAATCATAGAAATTAAGAGCACAGGTTACAGAAAGCTGCCCACTCTCTCGGGGGCCCCAAAAAAAATTAAAGGGAAAAAAACACACCTGGATGTACATTTCCAAAATGTAAGATAAACTTATTCTTAATTGTATTTCAGTTCAACAATTACTTTAATAAAATACATATTTTGTTATGTGCAAATGGCTTTAGATACCTATTAGGTCCATAAATTACCATATAGCATATATTCAACACAAAAAAACAGCAACAATTTGTTGTTGACAAAGGACAGCTGGACATATGAAGGGCCCCATTACTTTCAGTAGCTGAGGGCCCCATCAAACCTCAATCCGGCCCTGGCTCTACCATGGAGCTATGGGCCTTCCAAAGTTGAACGTTAGTTAACTGAATAAAGGTGACACGTTAAACACATTGACCAGAAGACACTTGTTTTTTGTCAGTTTAACATATACCGTATTTATCTCTCCACATTCCAAGAGGCAGCTCAAGGTGTCCTGTTCAGTTCCTCCCATACGATCACCAACAAATCTATGACACAGATTAGGCTGAGAGATATTGACTAGTCTAAAGTCCTCTGGTATGTTTCATGGCCTAATAGGAATTTCAGTCTGATACTCTCACTGCCACACCATACTGGCTTTTTTTGTAAGGTGTGTCTAATGGAACTAGTGTTAGATGTTCTGGTTCAGGAGGAACATAGCAAGACTCTGAAGGCAGGCAGTTGTGCAACATAGCTTAAATGGTACCATTGGACCTTGGATGAGAGAGCTCGCGTTTTTAGATCAGGAGTGAGGAAGTCCAGGCCCAGGAGTCTACAGCGACTTTCTCTGTCTGGCCCTCAGACCACTCCCTAGCCCTCACTGTCTCACCCACAGGTGGATTTGGGGCAGTGCAGCCGGTTCTGTGCCTCAAGCCTAGGGGGCGCTGCAGGGTGTCACAACTGTGATGCAGTGAATTGAGCAGAACGGAAGGTGAAATTTGAAAGACCAAAGTCCTGTCACATCCGTCCCTGGCCCTGCTCTACACCCTGAGTGTTTTTGCCTGGCTGAAATGTTTCCTTGAACTACAGTAATGCTTCTCGCTTGCCCGGATGGAGGACTGAGTAGGGTATGTGAGCATGTGTAGAAAATAGCTGACTGTACAAAGATTGCTCCAGCCACATTTACCTCTGGCCATACTTCAGAAAGGAATGCAGCTCTATGGCTGAAAAAGGTTCCCCACCCCTGCCTAAAATATACAAATCCTGCCAAATTGAAAAATAGTTTAGATATTTTCTAACAAAAATTTCACATGGACTGTACCAGGCTACATCCTCTGAGGCAGTGGAAGCTACTACTAAGTTGAGATAGGATGATGTGTAGAGTAGGCCTGTTCTTGGTCTGATTCTTTCCTACATTTTTTTTTCTTCCTAAAGAAGCCCAATCATGCTAATGGACATATTTGGTATGGTTAAACCTTGTTTGTCGAACGTATTCTGCTCCAGAAGACTGTTCCACTTCTGAAACATTCAACAACCAAGGCACGGCTTGCAGGAGCTTCTTGCACTCAAGCGGAAGCCACATCAGACATTCAAGTTCTGAAGAATCTTAAAAAACTGGAGCATTTACTTCTGGATTTTCGACATTTGGGAGACGAAACGTTTGAAAACTGAGCCATTCGAGAACCAAAGTTTGACTGTATTAGACAGGAACCAGGGGTGGGGAAGAAAATTGATTCAGTGCACATTTAAAGACAAGCCTACCTATCGCTTCTCGGCCTTTTGGCTAAGATCAAGTGTAGTAAAGACAAGCCTACCTAATTTGCACTTTCTGAAACCACACATTCACCAAAACAAAGTCATCCTTTGAAATTTGCACTTCTCTGAATTTTTGCAGTGCAATTCCCAAGCCAAGTAGTGTCTACAAAAATGCATATGCGGGTCACATACAAAAGTGCATTATATTTAGGGAAATTGTTTCCCTAAAATGTGGTTATTTGGCAAAATTGCATACAAAATATGGATGTAAGGAGGAAATCACAGTAAAATCCTGATGAAGACTTATAAAAAATATGCAAGGTGATATGAATTGAACTCAAGATTGGAAAAATGAAAAACTGAGAGAAAGCAAAATTGACAGAATCACCCACCATTAAATTGACCTGTTCAGCTCAGTTTACCAGAAGACAGTATTTTGTGCCCTTGAGAGCATAGATCGGTTTGCTGATCTGCACTATTAGGGTGCCACTTTAAGTAAACATTTTCTTTCTATAGGTACTCCACAAGTATGTTCACCCCTGTGGCCCACTTGGGGTGCCATGATGGGGAATTGCTTCCAAAAATCATTCAACTTTGATTTGAAGCAACATTTGAAGTGTCAACAAGTGTAAGCTTGAAGGAGGAGGAAGTTAATGCCAGCACTGAGAACTGCTGGAATAATATTGAGGACATTGTTTGTCAGTGTAGAAAGTGAGGAAGTTGGATGGAGCAGATGATTCACTGGAGAGTTAGGCATTCTGCGCCAGCCTTATGAACTAGTGCATACTAACAATTACTGTGGAGATCCTATTACTATAGGTATAGCTTTTATAACAATTTTTGAAATCTGATTCATATGTAAAATTATTATTAGTTATTTGTGGCCAGATTTGTATAATGGCAAGTGGCCATATTACAAGTAAACAACATTGGCTCTTTGCCAGTGCCTGATAAGCTCTGAGTAGAGACCATAGTAGCAAATGTTGGCAGGAGTTGGGTGGAGGCTGTTCCCCTTGAACTCCAGGAGCAGCTATTTTAGCCAAGCCCTCCATGGTTCTGCAAGCGGAAACAGCAGGAGTAAAAACCAGCACTGGCATATTGAGGACTGCTGGATAGCTACAAAAACAACAGACACCCCCCCCCCCAGTGCCTCTAAATTACAACTCAAAGCTGAAGCTATAGAACTTCAGAAGGCTGCTTGTAGGCTGATAACGTGTCAAGGGTCAGTGTCTTGGAGGAATGAGGAAACTATTGGGAAGTGATAATGTTAAACTGGCTATTTTTAGTTTACTCTGATAATGCCTTTTGCTTGTCTGGATAGAGGATAGAGGGGAGTATGTTAGTGTGTGTAGAAACTAGCCAAGTGCATAATGCTAAAACTTGCATTTGTTGCTCCACTTTTGACTCTAACCCATCTGGCCCTCAGAAGAATGCATAAAGGGAATGCGGCCCGTGAGCTGAAAGAGGTTTCCCACACCTGTCTTCATTTCTCCACAAAATACATTTTTATTCTTCAGGTAACATGCTCATTTGTCCTGCACTTCCAGGCTACTTCCAATGACACTCAGAGTACATTATTCAGCTTAAAGTCAGACTACCCTGTCTTGGGAAGGAGAGTGAAAATAAATCCTGTAACAGATAATGCAGGAGAGATTTTAAAAGTGTATTTACCTTAAATAATTATTGCATAAAAAGTTGAGTGTATAATAAATGCAAATGAGTGACTCAGAGCTTTTTGGCCACACTTGAATACTCTAATGAATTGCCAGATATAAGAAGCTTAATATCTGCAGGATTTCAAAAGCTGTAGCAAAAAGAAAAGACTAAATGTTCTTTTTTGACATAATCTGTAGAAACGCCAAGGACCTGGGTCGCCCTGACATGAGGGATGCTTGAGAAAATCAGTTTTTGGGAATTCTGCTATGACCTGGTCTGGCACCTTCTGGAATAATGTGGAAATTGAAATTTAGATTTCTACCAACTTTTGCAACTTTCCTTTGTCTTCCAACCCCATTCTCAAATCAAAGAAGCATCAGTCATGCATATTTTGAGACAACATTTTTTTTTTAAAAAAAAAAGACATTTAAATGGAAATATAAATACAAATTCTTGTGCAGTAACAGGACAGAATGGATTTGTGAGTTGAACACATGCAAAAAGACCTAGACCCAATGTAGACTTATTCTTAGATCAATCCAACAAAATTCCAGAAAGATGTGGTCAAGTCAAATGAGAGTATGAAATACAAGTGTGATTAGTAAGTGTGTGAACAGGCAAGTTTAAATACTAAGAAACTGGTGTGTTTTTCATGTTGCTTGCAGACACATCGGTCACTTTAGTTATACCAAATGTCAGTGATTAAATAGGATAATTCTAGTTAAAGTGACTGGTTAAAGCGACTCTCTACTGACTTGCTATATTCATTTCCAGTATTAATCAAGCCTTCATCTCCCCTTTCCCATATTTGCCCCCTCATTCTCCAAGAACATATGAAGTCCCTGCTGAACCAGGCCAATGGGCCAGCATCCTCTTCTCACAGTGGCCAACCAAATACCTGCAGAAAACTTGCTGCTGAGTCCAGTTTAAGGTTTTGTTATTAGTTTCCAGACTCCTGCACAAATTAAGACCAGGTTATCTGAAAGAATATGCTTCTTACATTGTCCTGCACATCTACTATGGTAAGGGTTCTGTGGCAGAATTGGGCAGAGGACAAGGTGCTAGAATACTTTTTCTTTGTTTGGAATTCCTGGGTTGACAGCTGACAACCTAATTTTGAACAGAGTGTAGCACATTTCCTAAGAAAGGAGGTGAAGCTCATTATTTCACCCCTTGGATATTTGGATTTGCAGCTCATGTTCAAAATGCAAATGCATACAGCCTATTGTCATGTAACAATGGTGTTTTAAGTGTCTTTGGGCATCATGGCAAAAAGAAAAATTGTTTGGGTCAGCAGAAAAAGAGGGGGAGAGCCTTTCCCCCTTATTCAGCAGAAAGAGAATGAGAGGTGTGTAGTAAACATAATTAGGAGCTATGTCTAACGATTGTGTCCCTAGGAAGAAATGTTTTGAAACAGAACTATTCTTTTTCTTACTAGACTTCAGACAAGTTGGAAGCAAAACACTTGACAGTTCTAAGGTTAATCCAAATTAGGTGTGAAATGAGCACTTCATTTGGCAGCAGAACTGATGGTTCCACCCATAAGAAGAGAATTGATGAACTGGATATAAAACATGAATAATAATTATTGGCTGGCATCTGTCTGTCTCAAGAGATAACAGAAGAATGCACCTTGAGGGGTGAAGTCACACTGTTGGAGAGTTACAGCATTTGCGGTGGCTGTAGAGACCGATAGAGGAGAGACATGTTTTGTTGCAGCTGGGGCAGATGAAGGCATCTGGTTGTGCTGGTGCAGATGCACCATGGTTTCTTCTCTCTGCGCTTCTCCCAGCGATCATTCCTCCTACGGTCACTGCTATGGATACAAGACCTGATTATTGTTAATATTATTTTAGGGTTGGTTCACATCTGAAGGCAGCCCTGTTTAGGGACATTTTTAATGTTTGATGTTTTATTGTTTTTTAGTATTCTGTTGGCAGCCGCCCAGAGTGGCTGGGGAAACCCAGCCAGATGGGCGGGGTATAAATGTTGTTGTTGTTGTTGTTGTTGTTAGCTGCACGCAGTGCTCCAGTGGCACTCATTTTAACAGTCATAATTGTGAAGACACTCCTACACTTTTTCAACTTTAAGATAGGACCACATGAATGGGTGATATCCCAGCATACATTGCACAATAAGGTTATTAGTGTGGCAGCCATTATTGATGACAGAAACTTCTGTGCCTAGTTGCTTGCTTTAAGGGACCCTGTTAGCAAAAGGTAACAGTTCTAATGCTTCAGTTTGCCTTTTGCCATGCAGCTAGTGTTTAGAAGGATGCTGTCTCTGACCCCAGAGGAAAAGTATGACCATCATGGCTAGTAGCCTTTGATATCCTTCTCCTCCATGAATTTGTCTAATCTTCTTTTAAAGCCATCCATGTTGATGGTCGTGACTGCCCCCTGCAGGAGTGAGTTCTATAGTTTAACTGTGCTCCCAAATGGAGACTAGAACCTTGCTCTCCCAGCCTACATTGAGTGATGCTATCAAAGGAAATGCATATGTTCCATTAAGCTATTCTAAAATGGATGCTATTAATTTCTCTGCAATTCAAACAGATGCTCCTTGAAGGAAGCTGTAAGGATTAGTTTCAAAATATTTAGCCATCTTAAGAACATGCCCAAATTAAGCCCAAACTTTACTGTGCTACAGAACTGAATTTCAATTCCCTTTTTCATCTGAGGGGCACATCTTAAATTTTTAGGTCTTTTGGAGCAGGATTCAATCACGAATTCGCAAATTCAAGTTACAGTTGGTTCTTGAGCTTTTCTGCAACAAAACCGCTTCTGCAAAGGACTCTTTGTGATAAGGAAAATGATGAGGCAATGCACCGGAAAGTGTGGGAAAACACTTTCTTTTTTAACCCATCAGAAAAGCTTGTAAAACATAGTGCTACACAAATGTCTGTCGCAGAACTGATGGTGACAGTCACTATTTTTCAGGAGGCAATATTGAAATGCACATATTGAAAAGTTAGACTTGCACAATTGAAGTGGATTACAGCGTCCTGTTGGCCTAACACTAAAAATCCACTTCAAAAAGTAAACACCACCACAAAGCACCAGACTTCTTGTGGTTAGTAAACTGACAGGGAAATGTGCTGAAAATTATGGGATGAATGAATGATTAACAGAAAGACATATAAACACCCTGCAATCAGATGAGTATAAATGCTCATTGTCATAAAACCCCATAGAAAACCAATAAAAATAGCAAGGAAAATGAAACTGTCATAACATTATTCATTATTATTATTATTAGCATAAAATGTTGGGACACAGAGAGTTCAAAATCCAGATCACTGACATCAGTTTGGAGAGATGTGTATGCAAATAAAATGCAAATAAAGTGGCTGTAGCAAAAATAAAAGCCAATGGGATTTCCCTGGGTAAAATAGGCCTGTATTAATGCAACATAAAACTTTCAAAGATCCAACAGTCTGACAGAAGGCTTGTTGCTCTAGCAAACAGGAGTGAATGAATGTAACTCAGAACTGGCAGAACTTTCCATGACTTTAACAGCCTGATGAAAGGCTTGCTGCTTCAGAAAATAATACAGTTGGATATGCCAAATGGTGCACCAGCACAAAGAATGTCACACAATCAATTCCTCCTCCAGTGATGTAACACTTCTATTCTAGACAGAAATGCCAGGTATATAAGTTTGGTTAGTGACATTAGCAGTTGTCTTAATTTGTAGTATGTGGCCTGGCTCACTACCTGAATCTTCTGGAGCTATCTGCATGCCATGTCTGAATCATATCATATACATCAGGGATGGCCAACTGGTCGATCATGATCAACCGACTGCGGAGCGACCCTGGTCGATCTCATGATCCTGATATATCACCCTCCCCCCCCAAAAAAAAGGCTCAACAACTTTGCTGAAGCCTCCCCAGAAGAAGCTCAACAACTTTAGATCACTGCCAATGTTTTTATAGTGGGAGTAGATCACAGTCTCTTGGAAGGTGGACATCCCTGATATACATGATAGCCAGTGCTAGTCATATCCAGAGGAAGCCCAGTGATTTGAGTACATCTACCCTCAATATGACTTAGTTGGCTATCTATGGGTGGAATTTATCTAATAAGTCCTGGCAGCCCTGCTCAAGGGCTTCCACTTGCACAAAGGGGCTTTCCCCCTCTTCCATCCCTCAACAACACCTGAGTAGCTCTAAGGGGGTCAGGAGAACTCCCAGAACAGCATGCTGGAGGGAAGAGGACGAGGTTGTCTGTCTGGCAAGGTGCAACTTAAAGGCAATGTTCACCACAGTGAGGTGTTCAGTTCCACCATATATATCTAACTTTACATGACAATATGTGCCAATTACAAATGTCTACCTCACACAGTTAGTATTAAGGCTCATGACATTCTATGATCAAAGAAATGGTGTATCCTAGTAATGGTGACAGACCAAGAAAGGAAAGGCAGAGCCAAGTGTCGGTGTATGCTAATAGTGGGATAAACTGTACTGTCAGCTGATAATGTTCAATATCATAAATACTCCTCTCCACTTCTAAGGAAGAAGAAAAGCCTTGTCATTTTAAGAAATTTTGCCTCCAGTGCCAGAGAAACATTTCATCTTGCTGCTTCTTCAGACATAGATAATAGCACCGTGCCCTTCATAGTGACATACAAGTGTTAAACACCAATCAAGTTGTGTGTTAACCTATGACAGTTTCGGTAGGGAGCAATTCACTCAGCACTGACGTGTTGCCACTCACGGAGAGAAATGTTGCACCTGTTCATTCTTCTGCAACCAGAAACCAAGCCACCGCAGACATCAGCAGGGTCGAGATGGATTTAACTGTTTTGTTTTCCTACAATAATCCTTGGGGATCCCAAAACATTGCAGTTTCTTTTCAGTGTTCCAGCCAGTCAGCCTTACCTGGAATAAGTGCATAGGAGCAGCTGTGTTGTCTCAGGCCTGTGGCCCATCTGGTCTTGCATCCTGTGGCTTCCCAGCAACTAGTATTCAGAAGAATACTGTTTCCTGCGGTTGGAGGTAGAACATGGTCAAGATTTGTAGCCACTGATAACCTTATTTTTCATTAATATATCTAACCCCTTTCAAAAGCCATCCAAATTAGTGGCATCGGTGCCTCCTGTGGAAGCAAATCCAGTAGTGAAGAACATTTTGGTCCATCTAGCTCAGTATTGTCTACTGTGAGTGACAGCAGCTCTCCAGGGTTTCAGAGAGGAGATTCCCACTCCTATGCAGAAGATACTGGGAACACTGATGCTCTGCCACTCAGCTATGGCCCTTCTGTCATTATGATTCCATTTCCTTCCTCCTGAGAGTTCACATCTCCTCCTGTTTCTGGGTCTTAAGTAGAGCTTTTGCCACATTGTATTTTCTTCCACTCAGTATGATTATGACTCCTTGTCCCAGCAGGCCCCTGTTGTCTGTTATTTGCAGATACTCATTGATAACCCCAGTGCCACATGGTCATCATCCAATCATCATTATTTAGAGTTTGAAGAGTTTGGATTTGATATCCCGCTTTATCACTACCCAAAGGAGTCTCAAAGCAGCTAACATTCTCCTTTCCCTTCCTCCCCCACAACAAACACTCTGTGAGGTGAGTGGGGCTGAGAGACTTCAAAGAAGTGTGACTGGCCCAAAGTCACCCAGCAGCTGCATGTGGAGGAGCGGAGACGCGAACCCAGATCACCAGATTACAAGTCTACCGCTCTTAACCATTGGCTCTGGGGCTGAGAGACTTCAAAGAAGTGTGACTGGCCCAAAGTCACCCAGCAGCTGCATGTGGAGGAGCGGAGACGCGAACCCAGATCACCAGATTACAAGTCTACCGCTCTTAACCACTATACAACATTGGCTCTCAAACAGAAAATGTCAGAAAAGCAAGTGCCAAACATCTTTAAGTTTTCAGGACCACTTGAGCTGATCTTGTGAACATGTGGGAAAGCTTTCAGAAGGATTCCACAGCCAGTCTTCTGCATAAGAAAACAGAAATATATATCTCCACCTCACTTTGTCCCATACTTCATTCAAAGTTTCATTTCCATTCAAAAAAAAAAATCCACAACTAAACAGAATTTAATTAGATTGCTCTAAAATAACTATACTGTGAAATACATCATTATCTACACATGGTACGAGGGACATTTTTCAGCCATGGGCCAAATGGACTAGATGATCCTTGAGGTCCCTTTCAACTCTACAATTCTGTGATTCCTTTCTGGGTAACCTTCTGAGGGTCACATGCCACTGGTGGGAAAAGTGAAAGGAACAACTAACTTTACCTTTGTAGATTAGGCCAGTGGCGTAGCGTGGGGGGTGCCAGGGGGGCCGGCCGCACCGGGCGCAACATGGGCGGGGGGCGCGCTCGCACTAGCAGCTCTCTGCCCCTACTAAAATCCACGGGTTAGGGAGCCCGCGCTCGCTCGGCTTGGCGAGGAGGTCGCGGAAGGGGGAGAGCGAAGCCTTCTGCCACGGGCAAAAAAAGGAGAGGAAGCCGGGTGGGCGGGCGGGCGGGCTGGCTGGCGGGGGTCTGGCTGCGCCTGCTGCTGCCGGTGCAGGGCAAGGCAAGCAGAGCGAGGAGGAGAGAGAGGGGAAGGGGGGGGAAGCAGCTAGGAAACGCTGCGGTGTGGAGGAGGAATCAATTAAGGAGAGAAAGTGAAAAGCCTTGGAGAAAGGGAAAAAAGGAAAGAAAAGAGGCAGCTCCAGGAGAGCGCGGGGGAAAGAGAAGCCTCGCTGCTGCTGCTGCTTGGGAGAGTAAATTACTGTACTTGCCTTGCCCCGGGTTAGGGGGCGCAAATTATTTGCCTTGCCCCGGGTTAGGGGGCGCAAATTACTTGCCTTGCCCCGGGTGCTGATAACCCACGCTACGCCGCTGGATTAGGCTTGTTTCTACATTTGCTCCCACACCCTCTCTATACCTTATCCAGCAAAGCAAGAGGCAAGATCAGAGTTCAAGAAAACCTAGGGTTGCCATATGACCGGAATTCAGGATTTGGCTGTCGGAATCTGTCCAGGTGAAAATCACAGAAATGTCTGTGAAAATGGCAACCCGTGTCAGAAATGTAGATTTTGGCAAATTTCCGTTTAAAAAAACCTTAACAACCCCCCCCCCCAAAAAACCCCCTCACTTTTTGAAATGTGACAGCCCTAAGCAAACATTCCAGCCAGCTAAAAAAATACTTGGGGTGTGAAGCAGAGCTGGTGAGCAGTGGAGCCTGGGGAGAGTTGCAAGGGCCAGATAGGGAAAACTGGGGGCCACAATCTACCTATGAGCCTAAGGTTCCCCACTCTAGTCTGCATGCTTATTGGACAATTCTAATTATTTAGTGTTATGTTCATAATCTAGTCAGTTGTATGAATGAAAAGGCATTGAAGGCAGAGATGTATTTGTATTCTATGAACATTTCCTTTTGGAGCTTGACATTTTGAGAGATGGCATATCAGTGAGACAGAATGACTACTGCACAGCAGCTATGGGGGAGAGGGATGAGACAGAACTTAAAAGTTTGTTTGTCTTTTGGCAGAATTATCCTATTCACACTTACGTCCCATATGCAGTAAGTCCCATTCAACATACTTCTTGGCACAGAATTGCCGGTGGAATATTGGCAAAACTGAATCCTTTGTACCATATAATACTACTCTGGGGAACACCTGCAGTTCTGCAGATATCCAGTAGAGGGGGAGAAACACTATACTGTGGGGATCAATTTGCATATGAGACTCCATGCTTTAAATTGTGAATGGGCAAGTGAACTATCCAGATGAGGGGGAAATAACACATGTCAGAAGGAAGGGAACAAGCACAGTTTTATTTTTGATGTACCGAGATGGGCTTGGCAGAGAGAGAGAGAGAGAGAGAGAGAGAGCGCTCAGGAGAGGCCTGGCTATGCATGGTCAAGCCTAGAGATGTGATATGTGTATTGTGAAACGGTGAGAGAACATTAAAGCTTAGTAATCAAAATGAATCACCTGTGAGTCTTGAATAAATTACCCACTTCTCAAAGCTATTTGGCACACTCACTCTCAGATATCCATTGCCAGTGCCTGGCGGGACTGGTATTTTATTTTATTTATTGGCCTTTACGTAGCATTCATTACCGAGGTGTCTGAACTCCTTAATGAATTTACCCTCAGCATACATGCCCCTTTGAGGTAGGGGGAAAGAAATATCCGATAGAAAAACACTGAGCCTAATGTACTAATTGTGCTTTCAAATGTGGCTCCTTGTCTTGCTTCATGGACACCTGGTGTGATAATTGCTCTTCCTAATGCATGGACCATAAAATGATACGTTGCCCAAATTAGCGATCCATTTAAAATATTTAAGCCAAAAGAAACACCATGCTTAGGAATTAAGGACAGAGTCAGACAGCTGGATCCTGAGAAGGATTCTGTATCAAAGGCTGAATTCACACCATATATTTAAAGCACTGTGATACCACTTTAAACAATCATGGGGAAAGAATTCTGGGAGCTATGGTTTGTTAAGAGTTGCTTAACAATCTCTCTTCCCAGGGAGCTCAGTGAGGGGAATAGAGGTTTTCTAATAACTCTCAGCAACCTTAACAAATTACAGCTCCCATAATTCTTTGGAAGAGGGGAAGCTTTTAATGTTTGATTTTTCTTTTCTTTTCGCTTTGTTTTATTTGTATTTTTGTCAGAAGCTATCCAGAGTGACCGGGGCAACTCAGTAAGATGGGTGAGGTATAAGAAATAAATTTGAGGGTGGGCCACATAGTGGATCCCAGAGGTTTCTGGAGTTATGGGGAAAAAAGCACGGGTGACTTGGCAAGCACTGCCAAGGCTACCTCAGATTCATCCTAGGTTGGGCAAATTCTTCCCAGTATGCACCAGGTTTGCATAGTCCCTGGGCTCAGTTCAACACGATAGTGCCGGTCAATAAAGTCCTTAATCATCCTCTTACAGATAATCTTTAAGTGTTTTAACAATCTCTCCACTGCAAGACCAAGATTGTGATTTCATGGGAGGCATTTGTTTTCTCCACTAACTTGTGGCTGTGAACATAATCACAAAACTTGACAAAGCAGCTCTTAAAACAGACTGGTAAGTAATGGTGCCTCTCAAGCATAATCTTGGTCTGTCCCCCATAGTGATTAGGGTGCTGTGGGCTAGTGTGTTGTACATGCTCTCCCTTTTTACTAATACATATACACATCTCTCTATCACATTTACACACTCCTGACTGTTCGGCATGATTGACAAGCAAGGGAAGGATCCTCTTCTGCAGCTGTCACATGCTTCCATTTCTTCATCCATGGGCTCTTTATGTCTTGAACTGAATTGGACTGTTTGCTGGAGGCAAGCATTCACCTAATGGTTCTGTTATGTTGTGGGCAAACATATCGGACGACACAACGATTCTTCAAACAGCTCTTGTTTATTCAGAGGCCAGAACTGAACTGAACTAAAGAGCTCAGTCAGCCTGCTTATATAGAGCTCCAGAACAACGTAACTGTAGCAACTTTCTAAAACTATCCAATCACTGAACGTCACTTTCGATCCTTCATTTGCAGAACTATCTACAGTATCCCCCTGCTGGCCCAGGGTGAGAACTTCAGTACATAACAGGTTCACCTGTGGTTATGTAACCAAGGGAGCAGTTGTATCCACTCAGCTGGATTGACTTAGTTGCGCTAGAACTGCTGTGATGGATTAACCACACTCTCTGATACCCACACAGGGTTGTATCCAATGGTAGTTGTATTCAGAATAGAAAATAATAAACATCACCAACTTAGGTCCATAAATTTCATAGGGTTTACTCTGAGTATAACTTCATTGGACACAACTTATAGCTATATTTTTCATCACCATATTTTACAGTTGGACAGCATGATGATATCTAGCTAGAGAGATGTGTTAATTAGGGCTGCCATATGTCCAGATTTTCCTGGACATTACTAGGATTTCAAAGGCAGAATTGACTTCCGGAGGGAATTTGTGAAAGGTGGTGCTTTGTCCTGGATCTTAGGAAAGTCAATAAAAAAATCATGGGTTTGGGGCATTTTTGTATAAAAGAGCTCAACAAATTTGGGGAGTTTCCCCCCCCAAAAAAGGCTCAGCAATTTTCAGGGTGTCCTGGTTTTTACTTTTTGAAATATGGTAACCCTATTTGAATTATTTAATGGGAAAATGCTTTAACTTTGAGAAATAAATAATATACTGCAGGTAATTCACAAAAGCTGATTTGTGATCACAGAAAGCATACACAATGCTGCTTAGTATTGTGTTGTATAATGTCACACTGATCTGATGGTTTTATCAGGGTTCGCCCAAAGGACCCTCATGAATCAATCAACTAATTCCCTCTCTGCTAAAAAGTGCCATTCTAACTAGCAAATTCAGGACCTTGTGTGGTAAACAGAAGGTATCAGCTATGCAAACCCTTATTATCTTCACAACACTGAGGTATTTTACAAGTTGATGAATTTACAAAGGCAAATAAGGTAGAAGAAGATGCCCACAACTAATTAGCAGTCATAATTCTTATAGCATTATGTTTGCACCATATTTCCCCATGCCAATTTGTTCACTTAGATTGTAGCTTAGAACACTACAAGAAGTTTCCATTTCCTTGAATTCCATTAAAATATTTGGCTTTTAAAAACACACATCTCTTGGACCCTGTCAGAGGACCTTAGGACGTTCAGTTGACAGAACATTGCAATGTCACAAAATACTATTTTAGGTCAGAACTGTGTGAAAATCTCTGAGAGTAACCAGGGACTACAAAATGTAAAAATATGTTTATACCCACATACAGTGTTATTTTATCACCTATATATTTTATCAGCATGATTCTGCAAAGTTAAGGATATTTTAAGGACCTGGCTACATATTCTACTAAATGTAATTTCAGTCACAACCTTAAAAAAAAAAATGTAATCCCTGGTGTGAGCATTTCCACTGAAATTCACTTACTGCAATCGGCACCAATGAATGCTCCCTCTGCCCTATTTTTACAATGGCATGGCAGTGATTTTCATTGGGATCACATTATGAATGGAAAAGCTTACAGCTACTCACCCTATGTGCTGTGGTCCCAACAGAATTCCCTCACCCCAAAGCCAAGGACTTAATAATAATAATTCCCTGATATGGTTTTAAGCCACACAATTAATATGTTACATAGTTTGCTATGCCCTTACAGATGGTGAAGAAAGGGATAGATAGAGTGCCTGAGCTTTGAGTCCATAGCAAGCCTGGAAAGGAATCCAGATTTAATATAAATATTTTCTGTATCATGAATTATTTTCTATTGTCAAAACTTGAAGACAATATAGAAATTTGAAAGCAAGAGGAGTAAACAAACTGCACAATCTGCAGAAGGGAGTAGAGACATTAAAATGAGAGGATATCATGGAAAAGGTACAATATTTATTGAGGACTTGGCATTTTATTAATATACCAATAGCCCAGAGTCTGGCAATATGGCCTCTTACACATTTTTAATTCATTAATGGAAGATTCTGCCCCACCCCTGGTGTTAAAAACAAACAAGCAGTATACTGGTAGAAGAATCTACAGAAACTTTGGAGGGACTTAAAGCTGTATGAGAGAAGGATTTATAGATATCTAAATTTATCTGAAGTCATCAAAAGATAAGTTATGGAAGACGTTTAGCAAAATGACAACAAAAATAAGAATTTTTTTTAAAAATTGATTTGCTGATATCTTACTGCACCAAAGGTAAGCCACACCTATAAACTATAACAGCTGAAGGGGTAATAAAATAAATGGAACATATTTTCATATGTGGTGGGAGTGTAATATAGTAAATACTTTTTGGTATATTGTTAAAGAAGAATGTGAAACAAAGGAACCAAAATATTGATAAAGAACAAATATTATTGTTATCAATACTTGATGGAGAGATCAAGAATTTAGTAAAGGTAAAGGTAAAGGACCCCTGGATGGTTAAGTCCAGTCAAAGGAGACTATGGGATTGTGGCGCTCATCTCTCAGGCCAAGGGAGCCGGCATTTGTCCACAGACAGCTTTCCAGGTCATGTGGCCAGGATAACTAAACTGCAGCAGAACATTGTGATGGAAACCAGAGTGTATGGAAATGCCATTTACCATCCCACCACCTATTTATCTACTTGCACTGGTGTGCTTTCGAACTGCTAGGTTGGATTTGAACTGTCAACCTTTCGATTGGAAAGCCCAAGAGGCTTAGTATTTTAGACCACAGCACCACCCATGTCCCTTATCTTATCTTACTGATAAGCAGGGCACTTGGCAGTGGCAAACAGGTGGATGTCAAGTTAACATATGTCCATAGAGTTGGAGTATTTTAAGGAAAATCATCTTGCAGATGCAGAATGCTAGAGATGAAATATATGCTGTGCATGGTATGCTTTTATTGATTTTGTGAACAAGAGAAACAACAGCTGGAGATCACCAAAAACTCATGGATTTATATGAGATGACAAATTTTAGAGATACTATATGATCAAGTATTTTTATTTCTGAAGGAAAAAAAACAATGAGGTCATTTATTTAGAAATTACTTTTGTGATGAAGTTTTTATGTTGTTTTATGTTTATTTTGTTACTGATTATGCCAATAAAGGCTGAATGAATGAAAGTATTCTCTCTCTCTCTCTCTCTCTCTCTCTGTGTGTGTGTGTGTGTGTGTGTGTGTTTGTGTGTGTGTATCTCACTGTCTACAGTGCCAGCTGGATCACAAATAGTTTTTTAATCGTCTTCATACAAGTTTCATCTTTATTCCTTCAAGTCATCAAGTTTCTATGTCTTTCCCCTCCCTTTCTTTAAAAAAAAGTTATAATTACATTTCTGCAATGGATTCAGCCATTACCCTTCAACATTTCTCCAGTGAAAATAGGGACATCCTAAGGAAAAGCGGGAGATTCCAGGATCAAATCTGAAACTGGGACAGCTTCTGTAAATCCAGGACTGTCCCTGGAAAACCCAGACATTTGGAGGGTCTGACAGTCATCTTATGAGATCCTAGTTTACAGCATCTGTTAATGATAGGTGCTGTTGGAAATGACCCTGAAAACGAGCTCCACTGCCACACAGACTGTATAACTAACTGCTGAGGACAGTTGCAAGTTATATGCTTCTATATTTTTCACCCAATTATCTAACAGCTCAATGCACATGGACAAAAAATTGAGTTGTAGTTATTGTATTGATAAACCCAAATGGACTTGGGGCTCTGAGAACATCTCTTGTTAATATAATGACCAAGGCCTGTTTGTGTAATGGCACAGAGAGTCAATCCCTCTTGCATGACACCATCACTCTCAGAAGAAAGCTGATGCTGTGCAGCCGGGGAACTATTTCTTGGAATGATAAATGCGTATTCATCTTACACTTACCATAATGATGTTGTCTCACTTTGTTCTGTATAATAGACGACATGATCAGTCAGGTTAAAACCAGTCTTCTACAACCTGGTGATCTCCAGGCGTCTCAGGCTACTGCTCCATCCAACACAGCTGTGAGATCTGCTTTTATCAGTTGCTGGAAACATAGGAGGGGAAAGTACTGTTCTTCTTGTGAGCTTCCCATAAGCATTTAGTTGGCCACTGTAAAAACAAAATGATAGACTAGATAGGCCACTGGCCTAATCCGGCAGGGATGTCTTTTGTTCTTGGGTTGGGAAAGACTGCCTTACACTTTGCTCTATTCTATTATATTTTTCATATTTCTATGCTGAATGAGACTAAGATGCAAATCCTTTTTAGTCACTTAATCAAGCTCTAATTTCTGCAAGCAACTGCATCCTCCTGCATCAGTCCAACTGATGTTATTGACCCTTCATCACTGCTGTCGTTCAGTCACAAACCAGCTTTCTGTTCAAATACTGGATATGTAGTATGAGTCCTGCGAACAAAAAAAGTAATTTGGTCCTGATTAAAATTTAATGTTAAGGTGATTGGGTTTCCACACTGACAGAGCAGCAAGTCTTCATCAGATCAGCACTACATGGAACGGCTCCAAACAAGCCATCCATCCTGCAAAAGTGACAAGTGCATTTATTAAAATGTCCATGGCTTATAAATCAGAGCAAGAATTGAAAGAAATTTCTGTAGGATTGATATAGAAATATATCAGAGCAGGTGCCCTGAAGGCAGCCACAACTGCAATTATGGAATGTTTCCTTTCCAGCTCCTTGTTTTTAAGCCACTTATTTTATTTCCAGTTTCTTATGCTGGAAGAAACAAGGTGAGGAGGCATACAAGGTGATCTCTGCTCCTGTTTATGTTATCATGCACCACCAGTATAACATACAATCTTTTGGGTTCGCAGAGTATATCTACAGGAGGAATGGGAAAGTTTTTACAAGAAAATGCAGTACTGCAGATGTTGGGGCTAAACTGGAACATATCAAGTTGCCTTATCCTGAAGATGGTCAATCTAGCACAGAATTGCATACTCAATTCTCTCTTGGAGGTCTTGGTCAGCCCTGCTGTATGATTTGACAGAGATTGACCATGAGACCTCACACCTTATGGGAAGCACTTGCACAGAAATGTTCAAAGTAGTGCTTGAACCCAATTTGAACTTATACTTGCATATAAAAACCATGCATGTTAATTGCATTAACTGAATTAATGTCCAGTGCACTAAGAGATGCAGCCTCTGTAACAGTTTTACTAACTTAGAAATACTGCCCCGGGAGCAAGTCCCATTGCACTTAATGGAACACCCCTAGTTTTGCTCTATAAGTGCTCTATATGCACATAATTCAAATCAAATATATGTGTCAAAATCCAGAGATTTATTTAATCATTCTGCAAGTGATTCAGAATGACCTGTGGGTGTTCTAAGATTCTTTCGAAAATAAATAAATGAATACCAGCTTATTGTAACAATTTTTTAAAGAATAAAAAACACCAAAATACAAAAATGCTACCATGTGTCTAGGGTAATATGAGCAATCTAGACCAGTGGTTCCCAAATGGTGGTCCGTGGACTTCAAGGGGTCCACATAACCCACCCAGAGGATCCATGGCACCAGTCACATAAAAAACCCTGCAGCTTCAGGTCTCCCTTTTGCGGTGGGGAGGGGGGCTCATTCGTGCCCTACGGAGGGAGAGGGGTTCTCGTGGGATCCCCTCCATTTGCCCGAAGGTTCTTTGTGTTTCATTTCCCCCGCTCCCCTTCCCTTTAAAAAATAATCTTATTTGTTTTCGAAAACAACTGCCCTTCCCCCCCTCCCATCGCTGTTTAGAGGCCTAATTTGATATGTATTAAACAAGAAAAGAACCAAATTAAAACTTGGATGTTATCAAGTTAAAATTATTGTTGAGAGCCAGTGTGGTGTAGTGGTTAAGAGAGGTAGTCTCGTAATCTGGGGAACCGGGTTTGAGTCTCCGCTCCTCCACATGCAGCTGCTGGGTGACCTTGGGCCAGTCACACTTCTTTGAAGTCTCTCAGCCCCACTCACCTCACAGAGTGTTTGTTGAGGGGGAGGAAGGGAAAGGAGAATGTTAGCCGCTTTGAGACTCCTTAAAGGGAGTGAAAGGCGCGATATCAAATCCAAACTCTTCTTCTTCTTCTTCTTCTTCCCTGTTTGCTGAACTGAAGGGGGAAGCCAACTCATGTAGATGTACTTACACATCTGCCAGGCTTTCAATCAGAGGCAGTTAATTTCTTTAAATGAAAGTATGGCTGCTTCACTGTGATGTTCCATGGAAACTACAGAAAGTTTCTGCAGCGGAAGCTAGTTGTGCAAATCAAGCTGAAGGTACTTGGGTTCTCTGAGAAATTACCCCCAGATGTAGCAGATGGTATGAACACTGGGTGAGAATAACAGTGGGAAATATGTCAGCATGATCATGTTTTTGAAAGGCTTCATCTAATTAGCAGGTGCTCAACCCACTGGATGAGTTCAGCATGAAGAAGACTTTACAGTGTTCAGAAAACGAGCCCATCCAAACTGTAATAAGAACTCTTCCAACATACGGTACTAAAGTCATGCTGGGCACCTAACTGTCAACAGAATGTTGACTGAAATATGCTAAAAGAATTCTGAGGCTCGGCGGGCACCTTGAAGCGCCCCCCCCCACCTGAAAGGAAGCCTTTTCGAGGCTTCGGAAGGGAGCGGGGGAGATGCGCGGTGCTGCGAGCGGATCGCTGCTCTCACTGAGCGAAGCCGCGTTGCCGTTGTTGGAGAGCGCTGACTTATTCCTGGGACATTCGGACTTAAAAAACTAACCGTGAGTAGAAGAATTGGATAAAAGAGCAAGATTTGAATTAATTTGGAACTTTTGTGAAAGGACAGGAAAATTTAAAGCTGCTTAAAAACGTCTGAATTGGCTACCGCGGTGGAAGCGTAAACAGGAAGTCCGCTTCACTGCACTGTATAAAGAACAAAGCAAAGAGATTTGGAGCTAAACGTGGGAAAGCTGAATTGAAATAAGTGTTTCTTTCTGACCTGAGAACTTTGGAGAGATCTACCCTTAGGAGAGTTAAGGGAAAGACTTTTGATTTTACTGGATTGTTTAAATTGAAGGATTAAATGAGTGATCTGTCACTCAGCTGTCAAAGCTGTCAAAGCTGCTAAAGTTGTTTGCTGGCTGCAAAGGAGATACATAGTGGCCAATTTTACTGGGAAAAGATTGGAAAGGACTGGAAAGTTATATTGTGTCTTTTACTCTGGACTTTTTTTTTCTACTTAGTATCTTTCCCCTGTGGTTTTAAAAAGACAGTAACTTGCTAGGTGGTAACAGTGTCCATCTAGTGGGACTCTCTGCAATTGCAGGAAAGGAAAGGAATTTTCCACTTATAAACAGGAAGATCAGACGTGGGAAAGGAATTTGACCTTCATTCTGTTATGGCTGATGGTCATAAGGACCAGTCAACCTTGAGATCAGGAAAACCTTGGACACATAGAAGGCAATCATCTGCTGGTTTGCCCACATCGGCAATACAATCTAAGTCTGGTGGAATGTCTGAGGAACTTTTAGCCAGTGCTCTGACTAAGATTAATGAATCAATACAGCAGCTAACTACAAAAGTGGGGGAAACGAACAGGAAGGTGGAAGAGACCAATCAGAAAGTGGATATTGCAAACAGGAAAATTGACTTAAATACAGAAACATTAGGTAATTTGGAGAAAAAAGTAAATAGCAATACGGAATCTATTCAGAAACTGCTGCAAGACTCAACGTCTATACAGGAAAAAACTGCTGCTGTAGAGTTCAAATTGGGGCAGTTGGAAACTGAAAAAGTACCAGACTTACAGAAAGAGATTGCAGAACATAAGTTAACGTTATCTATGATTGACCTGAAAGACAAACAAACGAATCTTAGAATCAGAGCTGTTCCTGAGTTGGAGAAAGGTACTTTGATAGACTTTTTGACACAAGAATTTTTGGACTTTTGGAAATCGGAATTGAAACAAGAGGATTTTAAGATCGTGAGGGCCTTTCGACTGGGGAAAGGAGGAAGAAAGATCAAAATAAGGGACTGTTTGATTACTCTCCGATCCAAAGAAGAAAGGGACAAAATTTTGGGTTTACATTACGAAAAACCCTTGACAATTATACAATCAAAAGTGGAAATTTTTAAATACATACCAAAACACCTTCTTGATTTAAGAAAGGACTTTGGAGACCTGGTGGACTTGTTGAGAAAAAATAAAATACTCTTTAGGTGGGAATTTCCCCAAGGTCTATCCTTTAGCTTCAAAGGAAGAAAGACCAAGATCAGATCAGTGGAGGAAAAGAACAAGTTTTTGAGTGCATACGAAGAAGACCTACTGAAAGGATTGGGAAAAGACATTGCGATACCGGACAAGAGTCTGCAAGAAAAAGGGAAACCAACGCCACCGACAGATATAGACAATCTTCTTGGGGCTGTTGGAGGAGTAGGAGAGTAGCTACAAAATGACACTACAAATTTTAAGCTGGAATATTAATGGCCTAAATTCGTCGGCTAAAAGGGGAAGAGTATTTCATACATTGAAAAAAGAACATTTGGACTTGATCTGTGTACAAGAGACTCATGTGACAAGGCTACATCGGAAAATTTTGATAAATAAAAGATTGGGAGAGGAATTTATTTCATCGGATAATGTAAAAAAAAGAGGGGTAGTACTTTATGCGAAGGAAAGCCTGTCACCAAAATTTATATTTAAAGATGACCAAGGAAGATATATAGCAATTGAAATTCAATTCCAAGGACAGAAATTTTTGATAATAGGCGTGTATGCACCAAATGAGGGAAAATCAGAATTCTTCAAGAAATTGCATGAAACTCTTCTGGACTATCTGGATTACAACATTATTTTGATGGGAGATATGAATGGAGTAGTGTCTACAAATATGGATAAAGCCCAAAGACAAACAGTGACAAAAGATGGAAGACTGCCAAAGACATTTTTTGAAATGACTGACAATATGGATCTTGTGGATATTTGGCGAATAAAGAACCCCTTGGAAAGAGAAGGAACCTTCTTCTCTGAAGCAAATATGACATGGACAAGAATAGACCAAATCTGGACAACTAGAGGACTGGCTCCTAAAATTAAAAAAGCGGTGATCTGTCCGAAAATCTGCTCTGATCACAATCCAGTAAAGATTGAAATGATATCAATGCCAATTGGGGCCTTTAGATGGAGGATGAATGACTCCTTATTTAGGAATGAGGAAATTATTAAAAAGGCTCAGAAAAATTTGAGAGACTATTTTGAAATAAATTTGAATACTATGACAGAAAAAAGAGTGATTTGGGATGCTAGTAAAGCGGTGATGAGAGGATTTTTGATACAACAAAACGCAATTAGGAAAAGATACCAAAATGAGAAGAGAGAAAAATTTTTGGAGAAAATCAAGGATGGAGAAAAAAAACTGAGAGCGAAACCGAACTCACAGGAGATTTTAAAAGAGATAAAGTTATACCAAGTACAATATATGAAATTGATGAACCAGGAGATAGAATGGAAGATTAAACAGATGAAACAAAAGACTTTTGAATCGGCAAATAAATGTGGGAAGTTACTGGCCTGGCAAATGAAAAAAAGACAAAAGCTGAACACGATCACGAACTTGGTTGTAGAAGGGAAGAATATACAGAATCCTGGAGAGATTCGGAAGTGCTTTCAGAATTATTTTAAACAGTTATATACGCAGGAGACTCAGAAAGATCTAGACATTGACCGATTTCTGGAAAATAATGGACTACAAAAAATATCTCAAGACAGTAAATTAATATTAAATTCTACAATATCTGACCAAGAAGTGGAAGGAGCCATTCAGAATATGAAATTGGGCAAATCTCCAGGGCCGGATGGACTAACTGCAAAGTACTACAAAACTTTGAAAGAATGGTTATTGCAACCGTTGAAAGAACTTTGTAATGAAATACTACGGGGAGGAAAAGCACCCGAGTCGTGGAAAGAAGCATACATTACACTTATACCAAAAACCGAAGGGGAGAAGACACAGTTGAAGAACTACCGTCCCATATCCCTATTAAATGTGGATTACAAAATTTTTGCTGAAATTATGGCTAAAAGATTAAAAAATGTATTGGTAAAAGAGATTCATAAAGACCAGGCGGGCTTCCTACCTGGGAGACATTTGTCAGACAATACTAGGAACATCATTAATATTTTGGAAAAATTGCAAGTTAATATCAATACTAAAGCTGTTTTAATATTTGTAGATGCAGAGAAAGCGTTTGATAATATTTCTTGGAAATTTATGAAGAAAAATTTGCAGGGGATGGGGGTAGGCCAAAGTTTTGAAAATGGTATAGGTGCAATTTATTCGGAACAAAAAGCCAAGCTTATTGTGAATAATGTAGTTACAGAAGAATTTAAGATAGAGAAAGGAACAAGACAGGGTTGCCCAATCTCCCCATTGCTTTTTATATCGGTCCTCGAGGTTTTGCTCAATATGATTAGAAAAGACCAATTGGTTAAAGGTATACAACTCGGAGCTAAACAGTACAAATTGAAAGCTTTTGCTGATGATTTAGTTTTGACATTACAGGAGCCAGAAGCTAGTACAAAAAGAGTGTTACAATTAATACAAGAATTTGGTCAAGTAGCAGGTTTTAAATTAAACAAGATGAAAACTAAGGTATTAGAGAAAAATCTTACAGAGATAGAGAAGGAGAGGTTTCAGAAAGAGACAGGATTAACAATTGTTAATAAAGTGAAATATCTAGGGGTGAATATGACTGCCAAAAATGTGAATCTGTTTAAAGATAATTATGAAAAATGTTGGTCAGAGGTGAAGAAGGATTTAGAAATATGGTCAAAATTGAAGTTATCATTGTTGGGCCGAATTGCAGCGATAAAGATGAATGTATTGCCTAGAATGTTGTTTTTGTTTCAAACATTACAAATTGTGGATAAAATGGACTGTTTCAAGAGGTGGCAAAGAGATATTTCTAAATTTATCTGGCAGGGCAAAAAGCCCAGAATAAAATTTAAGATACTAACAGACGCAAAGGAAAGAGGGGGATTTGCCCTGCCAGATCTTAAACTTTACTACGAATCAGCCGCTTTTTGTTGGCTGAAAGATTGGCTACTTCTTGAAAATGTGGACATTTTAGATTTAGAAGGTTTCGATAATGTGTTTGGGTGGCATGCATATTTATGGTATGACAAAGTTAAAGCGCATAAGGCCTTCAAGAATCATATTGTCAGGAAAGCATTATTCAATGTTTGGGTGAGATATAAGGATTTGTTGGAAAGTAAAACACCAAGGTGGCTGTCACCAATGGAGGCTAAGGCTTTGAAAAAAACAAATATGGAGACAAACTGGCCAAAATATTGTGAAATTTTAGAACAAGTTGGAGATAAATTAAAATTGCAGAGCTTTGATAAATTAAAAACTAAAGTTCGAGATTGGCTGCATTATTATCAAATAAGGGAGGTTTTTAACTTAGATAAAAAGATTGGTTTCCAGGAGGAAAAATCTAAACTGGAAACGGAATTGTTAGAACCTAAAACTAAAAATCTGTCAAGAATGTATAATCTGCTGTTGAAGTGGAATACACAGGATGAAATGGTTAAATCTGCTATGATTAAATGGGCGCAAGATGTTGGGCATAATATTATGTTTGCTGACTGGGAACGGTTATGGACCACAGGTATGAAATTTACGGCCTGTAATGCCTTAAGAGAAAATATAATGAAAATGATTTACAGGTGGTACTTAACCCCAGTCAAGCTAGCAAAAATTTATCATCTGCCTGATAATAAATGTTGGAAATGTAAAGAAAATGAAGGTACTTTTTTTCACCTTTGGTGGACGTGCCCAAAGATTAAGGCCTTCTGGGAAATGATATATAATGAATTAAAAAAGGTATTGAAATATACTTTCTTGAAGAAACCAGAGGCCTTCCTCTTGGGCATGGTCGGCCAATTGGTGCGAAGGGAAAACAGCAATTTCTTTATGTATGCGACAGCAGCGGCAAGAATACTTATTGGGAAATACTGGAAGACACAAGAATTGCCTACCCGAGAAGAATGGCAGAGAAAAGTGATAGACTATATGGAACTGGCTGAGATGACCGGCAGAATTCGAGATCAAGAAGAAGGGTCGATGGAAGAAGACTGGAAAAAATTTAAAATATATCTTCAGAAATATTGTAATATAAAAGAATGCTAGAAAAGGTTGGAGAAGAATATTAGACCGTATTGGCAGACAGAGTATAATGGAATAAGTAAATATGAAGTGTAAAATAAAGATAGAGGAGAATTAAATACTCTCGAATGTTAAAATAAGTAAATGAAAAGAAGGTTAGAAGGATTTGCTGGAGATACGATTCAAATTAGAATACAAAGCAGAGAAGTGAGAGGAAGTCACGGAAATAAGTAAATGGGAAAACGGTTTTAATGGTTTAATTTGATTTTTTTTTTTGTTATTCTTTTTTATTGTGATTTTTTGTCTTTTGTATTTTTCTTTGTACTGAGTGTTTTTTTTTTTGTAGGAGGTATGTGATTTGTTTCTCTTTTCTATTTTTCTTTTTCTGTAATCTTAAAATTGGAATAAACATGCTTTAAAAAAAAAAAGAAAGAAAGAAAGAAAGAAATATGCTAAAAGAATTCTGACACCAAGGCCAACATCATTTCTTTTGAACCCTTCTCATAAATATATTACATCATTGTTTCAGACTAAATAATTAATTATCTTGCTACAATTTTCCACTAAATTAACTTTGCTGATAATCACCTCTGTTACTTACATCTGCCATTCTACACACACACACACACACACACACACACACATCCTAGATTTTTATTAAGGCACAGAAACCAGAAAGGTCGTCACATCAGCCTGTGCTAACATGCCACTGAAATAGCCAGTGTGGTGGCTGAGCAGTCAGCAACAGAATATGAGAAGTTTGTTTGCACTGAAGTCTCAAACCCTGCACAGTTTTCGCCAAAGTTGGCCTGTACAGTTGGGTGCAGAATTGGAATAAATTGAACAAAAGCAAGAAATGCTGGGAAGAACAATGATTATATAGGGGGCATAGTCAACCAGAGAGTTGAACCAGATATTTGCAAAGATTTGAAAGTTACTGAATTGTCCAACTTCATCATTTACATAAAGCAGGGTGGTCCAACATGCGGCCCTATATGCTTTTTTTTGCAACCTCCAGCAACGTTTGATACACCCACCCACCCAGCCCTCATGCTGCTTTCCTGAAGCTGGATAAGTAAGGTGCTGGGCTTTGGGAAGGTGGTGTGACAGGGTCCTAGAGTCCACCATTCTCCTTCCCGAAGCCTAGTTAGTGGTTTCCTAGCTTTGGGAAGGAGGTGGGAGGGCTCTAGGACCCTGCCATAGCCTTGTACCTCCGTTCCAACGCCCAGTGCCTTACTTAGCGGACTTTAGGCAGACAGCACAAGGGCTGGTGTGCATGTGCCAAATTGTGGACTTGCTTCCCTCCCTGTGTTACAAGGCAGTGTGCAGCCCATGGGTTCCATTTTAAAGTGCTCTTGCAGTCCACTTGGTATGTAAAGTTGAACCATCCTAACAGGGGTGCCGACTTGCCCGTAATGCATCATGTGACACATCACATGACACGTCCTGACCCTGCCCAGCAGACTGGGCCAGGCCACACGGGCATCCCAGCCCCACAATGCCAGTGCTTGCATATCAGGTGGAGAATGGGGAACAACAACCATAGCATAGGGTAAAATGAAAAAAGAAGGTGCCTTAAGCTGCTTACAAAATGTCAAAAGGAAAGGGCCATGGCATGAAGGCCATGGCAGGGCAATCTGCAGTTTCAGGGAAAGCCTTGCTTCTTGTGGAGGATAATCTGGCATATAAAAAATGATGGAACCTGAGTTGGCTCATCTAAAATGTGTGGCCTTCCATACCTTGTTGAACTCCTACCCCCATCAGCCACAGTCAGCATGGACAATGGTCAGAAGCAATGGGAGATGTAGAACAATAACGTAGAACTTCCCTGAACTATGGAGAGGAAGACATGATAGCAGGCATGTCCAGGAGCCAGTCAGTTTAGAGCTCTTCTTCGACAATTAATAATCTCAAGTGGAATGTTGTTAACTGAAGTGAATACAGTTTAGGTTGAAGCATCCTGGTGCTTCTTCAATCAGTATAAAGTGACCAATGAGTCGAGTCTCCACATTTTGCTAGCCGCCATTTGAAAATGAAAGAAAGGGAGGGGGATAATATTTCATTTGTTGACAATTTGTTCCTGTCAATGCAGACTGTGCCCTTTTGTAACAAAACAATTCCACTAAGGGACCAATGGTTTCCTCCCAGGAGGAGATATGTTTAGAGGACAGGGTGTATCAGAGTAACTGAAGCATTCCTTAAGCCTTTTCAAGCCCGACATCCGACCCCATCCAAGATAGATTCAGGGGTTCAAAATAGAACTAGACATATGTTCAGTGGCTAGACCAACAGGATTCCCATGCAGGTCAACATAATTATGGCATAGTTCACAAGTGGGAAAGCAAATCTCTTAGCTGGACTCAAGACAACACTGGGCTTTCTATTTATATTCCTTTACTCCATGACAGAAAAGCTTGAGTTAGATGCTGGATGGCCTTGCCATAATGAAGCTGTCTGTTAGAATGCGACTCACTCATGTATGACCTACAGATCCACACCACACAGCTAACACTGCATTAGTTGCCATTGATTGTCTCCCAGCTCTTTCCTGAAAGCAGTGGCTAGGAAAACATAGGGCACAGCAGCAGATCACCTCCGAGAGACAGCAAAGGCAAACTGACAGTATCAAAATGCATATGCACAGCCAGGGAACGCATCCTTTGAGATCCAAACCTGTCAGATGTGGTATTTAAATTAAACTGTCATCTCCCCCACTGCACATGCTGACGGGCTTAAAAGTGCCCTTTAGAAAATTGTTTTGAACAACAGCGTAAGGGCTTGATGTCAGCCTGCTGCAAATGGTTCTAATTTGTGCTGGGGAGTATGGAGGGTGTGATGAAGAGAAAATACTTACGCATGCCAACTTTTGAACAATCCAAAAGAGAGCGGCTGAGGCTCCTCCCCTGATCTGAAAGCCTCCATCCTCAGTTTTATTTTATCCACAACACACACAATTATAGGGAAACAATGCTTGCTATTTAAATATAGGCTTTTATTCCAGTGATATTTCAAAACGTGTACTAAAAGCAATGTCATTTAAGACTGTTTTATACAGTGGTACCTTGAGTTACGAACGCCTCAGGTTACAAACGCTCCAGGTTACAAACTCCACTAACCTGGAAGAGTTACCTCGAGTTGAGAACTTTGCCCCAGGATGAGAACGGAAATCATGTGCCGGCAGCTCAGGGGCAGCAAGAGGCCCCATGAGAGAAAGCACGCCTCTAGTTAAGAACAGTTTCAGGTTAAGAATGGACCTCCGGAACGAATTAATTTCATAACTAGAGGTACCACTGTATTGGGAAGTTGCAAGGCCAAAACATGTTAAGAGTCATCCATAAGAAGGCAGCCTTTGGGGAGACAGGCAGGACTCTACTGGATCCCAAAAGGTTCTGTGGAAATATAGAAGACAAGCATGACCTCTAGGCCTGTTCTATTAGATGTACAGAATGGATGGATAAAAATACAGAATCACCTGCCCTCCCTCAGTTTCTCTCACTCTGCTATACATACACAATGACAGTAGAATGAGCATATAATCTTCAGAGGTTTGTTTTGGAGGTGGCTAACCTTCTTTGACTGAGGGTCACATTATCCTTGGCCAACAATCACCCTTCACCAACCATACCACATCCAGTGGTGGATGTGACCAAAAGTGGGTGGCCAATTTCACATACAGAACACATACTGACACAGGACACAACAATACAAAATTGACCAGAGCACTCGGCACGGTGGAAATTGCCCAGCAGAGGCAAAGTGGGAAGCAGCAGCTGCTGCTGGGGTCTTTCTTCTTTTGATGTTTCTTTTCATGATGCTAATTAGGAGGCTTGCCCCTCCTTGCATTGGTCCCCCAAACTGCAGTGAAGTTGTTTAGAAAGCTGACGCTGGGCATACCACCCTTCAAATGTGTCACTGCCAAAAAATGTTGGAGAGCCATCAGAAGTAGTTTCAGAGGGGCTGAAACCCCTCAGCTGGGGTTTTGTCCCTACTGCTATACAGTGGTACCTTGGGTTATATACACTTCAGGTTACATACACTTCAGGTTACAGACTCCGCTAACCCAGAAATATTACCTTGGGTTAAGAACTTTGCTTCAGGATGAGAACAGAAATTGTGCTCCGGCGGCGCAGCAGCAGCAGGAGGCCCCATTAGCTAAAGTGGTACTTCAGGTTAAGAACAGTTTCAGGTTAAGAATGGACCTCCGGAACGAATTAAGTACTTAACCCGAGGTACCACTGTATTAGGATAAATTCACACTAAAATTAATTTTCATTCTGACTTCTTTAAAAATAAATAAATCACAAACTGATGCGTGAACTGAAAAATGTGTGAGTTGAAAAATGTGAAACTATGAGAAATCAGAACTGACAGATTCGCCCATCCCTCCTTCCCAACTCTGTGCATTCTCTTCTAGGCATATTCAGCTTTGTACGCTGGCAAATCAGCTAATTAAGAAACTTTGTTAAACATCAGCAGCTGGATTGCTTAAAGCTGGGTAAGTTCTTTTAATAAACCCATAAATATGCTGCAAAGCTTGCAGGACCTGACAGAGAGCTGAGCTGTTTTCAGCAACTTCAGCCCATCGCTTTGTTAAAACACCTTAATTGACTATTAATTACTTAGAAAACCACAACAAAGTTTCCTCCTATAAGAGAGGGGACAGACAGCCGGGGAAGGGTTGAGTCTCAAACCAAAACTAGAATTTTGGAAGGTATGAAATAAAGAAACTGCCAGAACACTGTGCATTTAGATATTTATTATTTAAAGCATTTATAACTCCATGGCATGCTATAAAATAAAAACAACCAACTAAATCATAAAATATAAATAACAGCCCATAATAAAATACACCACGAAAAAAACAACCGTTCTGGATCTTATATTCTGACGGACAAACAGCATCTTATGCTGAAGCAAAGCATGCTTCCACCTCTTCCTTTTTACTTTCATTTATTACAGGGATCCATGAATTATCCTTATTCAAAATGCAGCATTCAAGAAGAAAACACATCCTCCATCTCAAGTGAAATTGGATCTAAAACATTTCTCCTGTACTCGCATGTGGTTGACATGTTTAGGGGAAATCAGCATCAGTGACAATCACCACATCTGCTTACGAAGTGATGTGAAACCTATATTGACCAGATTATGTCAGTTATCTGAAAATGGCTCTTTCCCACTTACTTTTGTCCCACTTTAACAAGGCTTAGAAATAAGGACAAGCATTGCATGACACACAAGAGGAAATAAGTAAATAGGGGATGATCAATTCCCCACTGCACCCTCCTCCTATATGCACTGCCCCACATGTGGGAATTACTTCCCTTCTGCCAATGTCTTCCCAGTCCTCTCATGAGCAGAAAGCATGTGGGAGAACTGCACACTTAATTTTGGCCATAGTAGACCCACTAGTTCATTCCCATGTGTGAGAGACAGTACTATTCTCCAATTTTTTGAAAGATTTATCCTGAAAGGGGGTTCTATTTTTCTGCGTGTTTCTCGGGGCTCTTTAAAATTCCAGTAGATTGGGGGGGGGGGTGAAATTCAGCTTACTTTGTTGCAAGGGGGCTGTGGATGGCCTGTGTGTCTTCCCACTAAACATTCTTCCAGCACTCTGCAGCCTCCCTAGCTGCTTGCATTTCTTGATCTGAAAAATCCCCATGCAAAATGTTGCTGACAACTTCCCCTGAACTTTCACTGAAGCACAAGAAGCTGGCTACCAAGCGCCTGAGAATGCAATGAAAAACTGTCAAGCACAAGGTAGGCAGCTTCGAAACCCGTTCCTGTGCTTACAAGAAAACCCAGCTAAGGGACATCATGGGGTTTTCAGGAAATGTGGGCACCCAGGAAGACTGCAGTGTGAGGGAAACTTGAGAGATGATTTGGTGAATGAAAGAAAGGGCACTCACCAACACCCCTTGCCCGCCTTGAATGGAAGTTTGACGTAACAAAAACATTGCACTCTTCAGAATTTCAGTGACATTTTATCTTCAAAACACAAATCATTTTCATGAAATTGAATGGGATTTTTTTTAAAAAAAGAATTTTTTTTTGGCACAGCACTAGTGAAAACACCCTAAAAGAGCCAAAGAAATGCAAGGATACTAAGAGTCTCCCTCCTTAGACCTTCCCCATTCCTTTGCTTCTTTGTACAGCCTATTCATCCCCTCTTTTCCCCTCATACACCATTTATCTACCTGACTCTCCAGCATTTTCCTCTTTCATCCCTGGCTGCCTGGGAATTAGCCAAGGTCTCCATATTTGCTTGTAGAGAAAACCATATTTTAGAGGCTGCTTTAACTTTTGGTACAAAATTATGGATATCGAGCTATATTTGCATCATCGTTAATTTATTCTGTTCCTTTGTTGGTTCAAAAATAGAAGATCAGCAATTAATCATTGTCACATCATAAAAAAAACCCCAACCGTCTGCCCTTAATTAATGATTCACTATGCTAACATTTGTAAGACTTACCAGCTCTTCCCCCCAATGGAGCAAGAAGGAACAAGATTAGGCTCATGTCTTTCACTTCCTCTTTTACCTCCCCTATTTGATGGGATCCTGCATCCATTGGCAAGTGGAAGCTTGCATCTGGTGTAGGAGGAAGGAAACCTCAAATCCCTTATTTACAAGAGTGTATTTGGGCCATAATACACTTGGCAACAGCACCTCAACTTTTATAATTGCATCTAGATTGTAATCAGGCTTATTTTGTCCACATGGGCATAGTTGCCTGTGTCTATGCATTGCAATTTCACTGATGTATGCACCTCCTTTTCTGGAAGGAACATTAAATAAGCTATTAGCAGGAAAAGAAATCAGCAGGCTATTCTTAAAGAGGCAGATTCCAGTGACCTCTTCTCCCTTGTTGTGCCCACTTAGTGGAGGCAGGCAACGCCATTTAAAGAACATCTAAGTCCGGTTTACAACAGTCACCCTACTAGCATTACAAGCACTAAAGAGCATGAAGCTGATGAGTTGTGAAGTGAGCTGATTAGGGATTTTTGCTATTCACTGCCGCACCTGGCGGAACAAACATGCCCGCTGGTGCATTGCCAGGGTATTCACTGGACCTTGGCATTTCGACAATGAAAAAGGGGCTGCCTCAGGAAATGGTATCAAGTGCTATATGCAAATGGAGCTGAATGGCAGAATAAACAGAAATAAATGCAGATGCCATAAGAATAGCAGGTTGTGATTAAAGTGGGGAAATGTTTTCAGCATTTGGAGGGAGGGAGGAGAATCCTGTGCACACCAGCACTTTCTCCTACATGCAGTCAGTCCAGCTCTGTGACTGGATTGTTGTGGAGAAGTTAAATATATAATGCACCAGGCCTTACATTAGCAGCAATTTCTATGTATGACATTACTATGACCATTTGTCATAGTAGGCCACGTACAAGAACACAGCTCCATTTCACTATGCAATTGTGGGCCTCTGCAGATGCTCTGGGTGGGGAGAAGATCTCAGTGCTGCTTGTATTGTAGAACTGCTTCTGAGTTGTAAGATACAGTGTGCCATTTTTGGGTTACACTGAGTGTATGTTGCTTCAAAAAAACTTTCACCGGCTTCCATGGCTTTTATCCTCCATTGGAAATCCCCTTTATCAATTCTGAGTTATGTCTATTAGCTTCGTTTGGCACCATAAATAACATTTTCCAGCATGAAATCTAGATAGGATGACCAAATTCTGCACCAGGTTCTAACCCTAATGTATTCATGTACAAATGCATCACTGGCCATCTAAGGCTATTTGTTGCATACTCAGACATCACAGAGGAATAATATTACTAGTCCAGTGGCACTTCTGGACTAGCTTAGCCTGCAGATGTCCCTAAGCATCACTGTCATCATTTCAAGTGGTTGGAGACCTTTCAGATCCATCAAATCATTCTGCAGCAGAGTTCAGCAGTTGAGCTCACCCCTAGTGGTGGTTTGTAAAATAATAGAATTGATGCAGGCATATAACTCTAACAGAACTTAAAACAGAATCTCTTCCAGGGGTATACCCTATGCCCTGACACTCACTATGCCTGAATATTCACTATATGCTATGGAGGAAGTTGGCATTAGTTGGCAAAACCACAAACAGAGGGTAAGCACATCAAAATGCACTAGGCATGAGTAACTTAAGTAAACATTTGTAATTCTGTGTATGCACATTGTTAAAGAATAGTTTTCAGTGAAGGTTAAAGTATTAAATATGCTTGCAAAGTTCAATGTACCAATTGTTTTATTTATAAAAGAAATCAGTTTGTAAAAACTCAAGTACAAAGCCCCACTGCCTATAGCTCAGGGGAAGGGGAGTATGTTACAATTGAATGTCATTTGGCATCATGTTGCCAATGACCAGCTGCAAAAGAACAGCTCCCAGATGTATAACTTACCCCTGCTTTCTGACAACCAACACAAAGGTAACTTGCAACTCATACTATACCCAAATCCACAGGTCTTCTAAAGTGCTGAACTCAAAAGCAGTCAGATTGGTTCTGCGGTGTTCAACACAATATTAACCAATATTAAGTGTGAATTGGTAGAGTTGGAGTGAGAGAGTGCAAAACATGTGAGAGGGTATAAAATGTGTGTCTGAAGTGAGAGGTTGTCTTTGAGCATGCTTTGCCTCCTGTCCCAGGACCCTGATAGCCCCTAAGAGTATGGAAGAGCTCTGATCTTCTGCGTGCAATTAGAGACATTGCCTGGATTTTCTTGGCCTGGCACAATATTTGTATTCAGCCCACCCACCCTTCCTTTTGAACATGTGTTTGAATGATTGCTAACTAGAGATGCCAACTTGTTAGAAATCTAGCAACCACTGCTCTGTGACCTATTGGGAATTGTAGTCCCTTCATCTAGAGTTTGCCTTGGTATGAACATGAAAGGAAACTGCATATCCCAGAAGACATTTCCCTCTTGTGATGTATGTGCAATAACAAAGAAAAAAAGAAGCCCAGCTTTCAGCCTTCCTATTCTGACATCTGGCTAGGAGGAGAAGAAACTGAGGGAGGGCTGCTCTTTCTAGCCCCTGGGTCCACTCCCAAGAGCTCTGAAGCCCTCACTCAGTGTCTGAAGCCTTAAGCCTTAGATCTGGTTTATACATTTCCTAAATTGACTAATGTGCACAGTTAACTGCCTGAATGACTGATCTAGTCATCTAAGCAGTGTCACATAGGAGGAGATGAGGGATTTCCAGGTTTAAAGCTCTGCCTGCCCTTGGATGCTTATCTGCATATGTACCGTATGAAGCAGACCTTGTATTATGCATTTTTGATACTCATATCAACCATAGCCAAGTAGGATTGGGTTATGTATTTTTAATTCCCAGGCATGACACTTGAAGGTTATTAAATTAATGTACACCTAACCTTGAAACATAACCTTCTTACAAATCGGATGCTTTTGCTGCTGTTGTTTCAGGAAGAAAAAGACTTGAGTCCTTCAATTGTTACAAAATTGTCTGACAGATTAATATATTTCCCTGTTCGTTTCTGTCTTTGATAAAGTGCAAAAAACAATAGGTAAGGACATATATTTCCCTGGCACCTTTGTGCATCGAGTCCTGGCATCTCTGGAGTGCTCGGCCCACATCACCTTGCAGCACTATTTCAGGGCTCAGCAGATGTTACCCCTATGCTTCCGGTGTCCATGCTTGCTTTCCATATGTTCTACTTGCGTAAGTGCAAATGAACAGATGCTACAAAGATACCAGAAATCTCTAGTGCTCCCTTCCTTACACACACAAAAACCCCACTTCCTTGTAAAGCTCCCTCTGGGATTTTCTCTACTATCTGGAGAGCTCAGAAGTGCAAAACAGTCGACTGTGGCTGAGGCAAAAGCACCTAGGATAGTCTTAGCTAGCAGCCCTCTTTGTGCCACTTAATCTACACTTCCCTCCACTGTGCAGTCAAATTTAATGGCAGCTTCGTCTCAGGGCATAGGGGAGGGGTTAAAAAGCCAACATTGATCATCTCTGCCTTTGCTTGGTCTGTAGCCTCTTGCTCCTTTCGCGTGGAATTTATAACTGTCAAAGGCAGGGCTGTGAATTACACAAGAATCAATATAGTTATAGGTAAGAAAAATGTGAAGTCCCCTTACTGCAAATCCCACACAGTTAATGGATGGTGTTTTACAACTGGGAGTTGGGGGGGGGGAGATGAAAGAGAAACACAAACACTCCCAGAATGCGCCCCCCCCCATAAGATCTGGTAAAGGAAGAGAGGAACACAGTATGGCACAATGAATGAAATACTATCTTTCTGCATAAATTGATCCCTGGTGCTTGTGGAACAGCTGGAGGAAGATCTAAGCACTGCCTCCCATTCACTGCTTCCCCGTTGCAAATCATCCTCCTGCAGTGAGTTAGGGAGTCCAGACCTATGCTTTACACCTCCAGTGTAGTCCCATCAGAAAACACGCTAGGAAGGTATAGGATTCTGCTTTTGTGGATTTTGAGGTGGGAAAGTATCTAAACTAATACTAAATTAATTTACAGCTGAAGCTAACTGGACCATTATTCTAGTAAAAGAAAAACGAAAAACTACTAAGCTTGCAGAGAAGAGCAATGATGCAAAAATGCTTTCCCATTGCTTAAGCAAGCTCTCACACTTTAGACCACAGGAAATTCTGAGTTGCTGCATCAGAGCTCTTTACAAAACCTCAGGTACTTTGCATAATAATTAAAATCCATTTCCTTGTGGGATTATGGCATGTTTGAAGGGGGTCCTCCCTTAGGTGTACCTTGGAGACAAGTGTCTCTGTTAGCTTCCAGCCTCATCTCCCTCACCTTCTTGTCAGTCCCTGAATATGTGTAACCCATTACAGTAAAACCACCATCAGTGAACCATCCTTTATGAAGGTGAGGATATTTACACTCTGTCTTCTCCCTTCACTTTTAATGAGAAGATGCTCTGGGGCAAAGTCTGTGACAATTCTCTGTGGACACATCCAGAGTGGGAGTTATTTTCACCTGTCTCCAGCATGACAGGTGAGAAGGTGGTACTCACTTACACAGCAGGGCACCTGCTGTAAATTGTCTAGTTTATTAGAATACAGCCAAAGGCAACACTTTCTTCTGTATTAAAATTTTCTCTTCAGCCTGGTGTTTTGGTAAAATGAAAGCTCCTCTGCTTCCCTAGTCCTGACAGCTCCAGATTTATGGGAAACTGTCATATTTGACTTATTTGCTTCTACCTCTGAACTGCCTGCTTAACTAAACCAGCCTGAAATATTTGGTACCAAGCCAGGCAAAATCAGTAATGTCCCATGAAACTGATGGGACATGCTAGCCATGATTAACTTAAGTCTTATTGCTTTCGATGGAACTCAACACTGCAACTCTGTGAACAGCAGTTAATGCTCAACAAGTTCAGTGGGATTTACTCTCTGTCAAGTGTGTTGAAAGTTGCAGCCTTAGTCATGATGCACTGCAGATGGGCTTGGGCCATTATCTTGAAAGTGCTTAGATTCAGGTGTACAGAGATCCTTATCAGATAATAAGGGCTATAACTTAGTCATAGAGCATTGGTTTTCATGCAGAACATCCCAGGTTCAATCTTTAGTATCTCCAAATAGGACTGGGAATGTCTGAAATCCTGGAAGGCCATTGTCAGTTATTGTAGACAATACTGAAATAGATTAACTCAACCTTCGGCCCTCCAAATGTTTTGGACCACAATTCCCATTATCCCTGACCACTGGTCCTATTAGCTAGGGATCATGGGAGTTGTAGGCCAAAACATCTGAAGGGCCGCAGGTTGGGAGTGCCTGGTCTAACTCAATACAAGGCAGTTTCATCCATTCCTAAATGCTAAATGTAGAATAAATATCCGGATGTGGCTTCACCTATGTACTTGTAATAATACTTCAGGCCTTTCAAACCCTCCACAAATTCTGGTTTTCCTCCAAAACTCAACCACAAGTCAATCAAAAGAAGCTGAGGTGATAAAAAAAAGTAGATGGTAGAATCAAGATGCTTCGGAGAAGAGCAATTGTGGTTAGTTAACTTTCTGTCAACCTGTTACACCATGGTTAGTCCAAGTGGTGGTTTCTGGATGTTTTGAACTGCAGCTTCTATTATCCTTGGCTGTTGGCCATACTGGTTGGGGCTAATGAGAGTCCAAAACTTCTTAAGGGCACCAAGTTGGCTTGTCCTGTGTTACACAATAATATTTTTACTACCAGGTGACTGCTTAGTAGAGGCAGAGTGAAGGAAGGAAGGAAACTTCCCTCTTCTACTCCACCAGTGCTGAGAGACCAACAACAGAACAGGGGGAGCAGTGCAGTTCTACTTTCTTGATCTTTGGCACTATCTACAGATGCAAGAACTAAAGAAAAAGAAGGGGGAAAGAGTAGCCTCTATGAATGATACATGAAGTCCTTCAAAAGAGTCAGCAAACACAACTTGGAAAGAAAATGGAAGGGGGGGAAAACTGGCTTGTGATTTCAAGAGCACCAGAATAAAATAAGGCAAAGTTACCTTGACATAGCACAGCAGGTGCTAAAAGCAGAAGACTAACTCTCACATCAGAGGCTGAAGCTATGTGAGCCAGGTCTGGCTGATATTGTCAGCATGTGTCTCTACGAGAACGGCTCTGTGAGACTTGCTCTTTTCCAAGTGCTGCTTTACCAAATCTTTCTTCTAGATTGCTTCCCAACTACTGCTTAAACAAAACAAAGCAGTGGCGGGGGGTGGGGCAGGGTGGGAGATACTCTGTCAGCTTGAAAGAGACGAGGGACTATTTAAAATCTGTACAAAAGTTTAATCGATTTCTAAATAATATATCAACTCCGGTTGCTCTTAATAATCTTTGTGTAACACATTTCAGTCCAGATGCATTACTTATTATTTATCTTTAATGAATAATAAATGGGACACTGATATTGACTGAAGAAGTGATTAAATATTCCATCAGTAACAGACCACAGAAATCATTTTCAATTATTAATAAGCTATGCATTCCACCTGTCAGGTGCAATAGTCTTTTGACATGAATGGCTTATTTCCAACACCATTTTCCTAAGGCAGGTGAGTTCTGCCAGTTAGGCCAAATATTGTGTATGGTGCACACTATTTTTACCATTCAAGGTGCAAAGGGCAAAGGTCTTTCTGAAGATGAGACTGATCACCGAAAAGAAGTTTTCAGGCATATACTGCAAAACATACAGATTGACAGAATATGTTGATCTCAATGCTTAAAGTGTGGGACCCATAGTACAAAAACATCTGGATGACTACAGTTTCTCCCGAACCCCTGGCCTACCTGGCATCAAACCAGTATGTCAAGTCCCCAGTCCAGGGTCAATCCATGTGTCTAAAGCAAAGTACAGTCCCACAGAGATCCTAGAACATCCAAACTGAGGTCCATCAACATGGGCAGTTGAGCAGACACAACACCTCAGCAATGCTGCCCTTTTATACTTTGCCTGCTGATTGCAGCATCTGGGCTTGATGAGGCATGGGACTTTGACCTGTTCTAAGCCTACCTCTTCCCAGAGCTTTGAGATCACCTAGCCAGCTAAAAATATACATCTCACATGTCAAAAGCCTTGGTAAAAATGTGTGTGCTTCCCTTTACTGAGGGGCTGCCACAGAATGCCCTCATCTGGGCCACTGCTAACCCTCTGAGCTTCTGAGGGCAATTGATCTTAGCACCTGAGAAGGACTTTAGGGAGGAGATAGCCTTTCAGGTATTTGTGTCCTGAGTTGTTTGGGGCTTTAAACACTGACATGAATTGAATTGAAATAGGTCCAATCGTGACCGACTCTGGGTTTGCGCGCTCATCTCGCTCTGTAGGCCGAGGGAGCTGGCGTTTGTCCGCAGACAGCTTCCAGGTCATGTGGCCAGCATGACTAAGCCACTTCTGGCAAACCAGAGCAGGACACGGGAACTCCGTTTACATTTCCACCAGAGCGGCCCCTATTTATCTACTTGCACTTTGATGTGCTTTCAAACTGCTAGGTTGGCAGGAGCAGGGACTGAGCAACCGGAGCTCATCCCATCGCGGGGATTCGAACCGCCAATCTTCTGATCGGCAAGTCCTAGGCTCTGTGGTTTAACCCACAGATGATAGATAGATAGATAGATAGATAGATAGATAATAGCATTTGTAAAGTTTGAAGTCTTTTGCAAATAAACAGTGGGGGAAATGTCCTGAATAATTGATAGTATAGAAAATCAGATCCAAAACATCTGAAATTATTGTCAACATCAAATGTTGGGCTTGCATGCATGCTTCCTCCCCCTCCCCCCATGTGTAAGTATTAAGGTTCTTCCCATGAGTCATTTAGTTTATGCAGATGACATTTCACAAATTGCTGATCACAACCTACTCTCATCCTCATGAATGCTATAAACTCACAGATTGAGGGGATAAGGAAAAAGGTCATCTGTTTCTCGTGTCTGTCCCTGGAGATCTTTTATAGAGTTTATAATACAATTGTTGTTGTTTTAACTGTGTTAAATATTTTGAGTAGAAATATATCAGTAAGATCAGGAGATTAATTTACCAGAACATGTTATCAAAATAATGCCCTGTACCATCTCTATCCCATTTTGGTATGGGGAATAGAGGACGGGAAGAAATTCATCCAGTTCGCATTTTAATGTGAATCTACCTGATTCGTCCAACATCCCCAACCAATGCTCAAACCAAAGTGAAGTTCTCCTTCAAAATGTAAACTTGTCCAAATTTTGTGATGCAACCCAAAACTGGATATGTTAGGCAAAAGTGCATAAAAACATAGATATTAGTGAGAACAATGAACAAAAAATGCATTACATTAACAAAAAGTGCTTGCCATATGTATGTGTGTGTGTGTGTGTGTGTGAGAGAGAGAGAGAGAGAGAGAGAGAGAGAGAGAGAATTTCATACAAAAATGTGTAAATTAGGAAAAATGAACATGAAAATATGCACAAATTTTCAAGCAATTTTTCTTTTTAAAAACTGAAAAGTACTACAGGGATGGATGGGATGAACTGCTCTTAAAATTGGGGGGTGGGATGAAAAGCAAAGAAGCTGATTAATCCATTCCTAATGGGAAGCATTCAAATCTGCAAAAATACATTACAATAGAGAATGGAGAATGTGTAAAATTATGATTAATCCCTTTATATACCTAACTACAAGAGAATTTAACAAGTCTTGTGTAAGGATGGATTCATCTTTCAGTTTAGTCTGAGTTTCCCATTTCTCATTTCTCTACTCTTAAATTCAGTTCTCCACATTTTCCCCCATAGTTTACAAGGTCTTTTCTTAAGTCCTCATGAAAATTCATCATCATCTCTCCTAATATACACATTTTTAATGCAATTTTGCCTAATGTACACATTTTCGCAAGCATTTTTCCTTAATGTAATGCATCTTTGTATGCTGTTTCCACTAATACATTCATATGCATACATCATATAGGTTGAGAACTGCACTGCAAAATTCAGAGAGCTGCGAATTTTGAAGGATGCCTGCATTTCAGTTTGCGTATTGTTTGAGGAAATGCAGGTGACGTAGATTTGCACACACCCGAGCACAATTCAAAGTGTTTGCTCCCATCACCCAACTGTTCCTACCTATTTTTGCCTCCTCATTAAGAGACAGCAAAAAACATAGAGTGTCAGGGTGTCAGATGCAGGTCAGCACTCAAATGCAGAGACAGGCAGGAAGTTTAATTCTTTAGCCAAGAAAACAGCAAACAACATAGAGAAGCCTCAAGGCAGGACCAGCTTCCATAGCACATTTGACTGGACTGACAGTTCTTGTTTCCTACTACCCCTTAAGTCCCCTCCTCTGAAGGTTGCCAACATAGGCATAAACTGTGGTGGGAGGGAGCCCTTGCTCATTGTTCTGCCACATGCATAGCTCTTCATGTCCTTCAGCAGCCAACCATTCCTCTCCTCACTTCATCCTCTGACCTGTCTTCAGCGTTCTACCACCACTCCTTGGACTCTGAACCTTCCTCCTCTGAGGCTTCCCTAGGGGGTTAGCTAGCTGGTGCCTCCTACCCCTCCTTGCCATCCAGCCAGTCCCTGACACTAGGCCCTATGAATTGTACATTTTATCCAAAAAATTATCCCCCAAATTAGAACCACAGCAATATATGGCACAATGTATATAAAAACAGAGGGGCATGGATGAAGCCTGCATAGGAACAGGTCAGACCATTGGTCCATCTCATTTAGTATTGTCTATACACAGTGGCAGCAGCTCTCTAGGAATTCAGGAAGGAGTTTCTCTCAACCCCACCTGGAGATGCCAGTGGGGATTGAGTCTTGCAGGGCAGACACTCTGCCAGTGAGCTCTGGCACATCTCCAAGCCAGTATATGAAGCCCACTCCAGCTGGATTCTCCCTTTCCCCCTATAGGTCCGTTCTACTACCAGCTACCCAATGAGAAAGTTCCTTATGCTTTCTTTTGCTTTTTTAAAAAAATGTAGTCTAGTGTTTATTGCAAACCACCTTAAAAGCATTTGTTTTTTGAAAGACGGGATCTTTTAAAATTATTTTTTGTTTAATGACTTACTTAATTAATTCCAACATGTAATCAAATATAAATATCAAAATGCCATAATTATGTATTAAGTACCCAAAAGAATTCATTCATTTCAATTTTGCAATAATTTAAAAACCAAATTAATATACTTTACTCAGTCATTGCAATAGACTAGAGCGATTTAATTATTCAGTCAACTTTTTTTACATTTTCCAAATTTCAGAAAGATTGGACAAAAGAGCAATTTTAAAAGGGCTTTGACACAGCCTGACTCATTTTTAAACTAATAAAGCTTTCATTGCTCCCCTTTCCACACTCCTTGGAATCTTTCTGTAACCTATTCAGGATTCGTTCAAAATAAAGCTTTCTACACTTTCACTTTCATTGTTCTGTCTTTCTTATCCCTATGATCTTTGTGTGAGCTGTACACTTAGTCCAGACTATACTGAATGTAAACAAGCACCAATAATGCAAAACTATCAAAAATAAGGAAAATGAAATGGATTGGTATTTTTATTTTGCTTTTCCTAGTCATCGTTGTTTATCCATACATTTTCAATATAAAATTGAATTGGGTACTATTGTTTTATTTTTCTTTCGGCCACAAAATGAGAGCACATTCATACTCCTGTTCCTAAATTATATCTTTAAAAAGATCAGATCATGTTCCTAAGACACCAATGAACTAGGATCTTATGATAGCACCTATAATCACACATTGATGAAAATCATGGGACCTTCCTTCCATATCTGATTCCAGCATGAGACCTCAACTGGCTTTTCTTGGGCTCTGCTTGAGGCTATGCCTTCATTTGTCCAGGAGCCCATTTCAGTCTGCATGTATGCATGCAGAAAATATTCCAGTATCAGCACCCTGGACAGCACATCTGTATGGCTCATATGACTCAGAGGAACCTGCATTTCCAAGTAACTGGGACCACTACATGAAGTCAACTTGTTTCTCCTTTAATTTTGCTCTAGTTGAGCATTTCTCCTGACCAAAGTGTTTAATGCATACATATTTTCTTTAGTGTTCTACTATTTATAATAATAGTGATGGATATGGGTTAGAACTAGGTATGCTTGGAATTAACATCATCAAAGCCATGCCTTGGAAACCTTAACAAGCGGTCCGTTGTAGAGAGATTTTGTTTAAAAATGGACACAAGTAATGGAGTGTACATGTGCTCCATTCTTCAGTTTGATAAATTTCCTTTCTGCATTTAAGGAAACTGAGTGAAATGGTGAGTGAAATGGACAGAACTCATGAGACTGAAGAGGAAAAGAGCACTACTTCAGCCCAAATAGGCATAACAATGCTCCCTTTCCATTTTTAATTAGTTCAGCAGCCTGATCTGCCTGACAGATCCTAGGATAGTGCCCAAGAATAGAAGGCAAGCTAGCCTGCTGTAGCTTATTTGACTCCTTATCCTCCAAATGCTGAAATGAATCTATTATTTGTTTGCATTACATCAATAGTATTCCAAAAACAATTTACTCAATGGATCTGCAAGAATGCAGGGCTTCACCTTTCCTGAACTTATTCCTTCCAAACAACAGCTCCTTGTGCTATGGTGACCTTTAACAAGGCTTTCAGAGTGCTGGGGTAGTTCCTAACCCAATGCTTTGAAATGACTTGCTATTATACACAGGAAAAGGCCATTTTATACTGTGTAACTGCTTAAATGTAGAGGTGCTGCTAAGGGTGGCAGAGAAACCTACTTTAGTTTGCATTTTTCAAGTCGCACTTCTCTGAGTTTTGTGATGCAGTTTTCCAACTACAAAAAGTGTAGGAAAGTGCATGCATTTGAAGAATGCATAAAACTCCATATATCAGTGGAAATATTATACCATCACACATTAAATTGGGGGGGAATACTTACAGAAATGTGTTTTAGACAAAAAAAAATCTTTATACTGGGAGAAATACTCAGTAAAATGCTAACAAGTTTTCATGAGGACTTCATAAAGAAAGAAAAAAATGCAATCTGATGTGGAAATGTGGCAAACTGAATTTAATATTGGGGAAAATGAGAAAGAGGGAGAAACTGTCATTGGCATATTTGTCCACCCCTGCTGGCCACTCTATGAGTCTTTCTAACCAGATGAAGACTTGAAAGTTGGAGTTTCCAATCCAAGGCTGACTCTCTTTCCACAGCCCCAGGCTGCTTCATAGTCAAGGTCCTGGAGATTTATGGAAGTATGTAGAAAGCTGTTTTTCATGGGCTTCTGACTATTAAGGAACAAAATGGCTACCCAGCTGCTGCCGCCGCCACTACTGTTCTTCAGTATGCCTTAATGTGACCAGAGCAGCAGGCTTTCCAGAAGTGCCTTCTGGCTTCTCCAGTGGCAATTCCTTTTTGTCCATAGCTCCCATTCTGGAGAAAGCCACAAACAGCTGTTCACATCCTACTAAAGCAAAAAGTACTGGCTTTAGAAGAAGTAGAAAAAGCCACAGATCTACAATGCAGAAATGTTACTGTTTGAAAGTACTGTCTACATTTGTCACTTGCCAATAATTTAAATTCCCTTTATTCATCTGTTCCAAAAATAATTAGGATTTTAAGCTGCAGTAAATATGCTTGTTCAACCATTAAAGCAAAACAGAATATTAATTCATCACCATGAGCACCAGAACTATAGGACTATATAGTTACAAGACTAACAGTCACAGCTGAGCTGCCTACAATACTTCAATAAGTTTTTTTAAAAAAAGTGTAGCTGAAAACAACAATTCTCTTTCCAACTAGGAAATGGCTGTCCAATTCCATTTGTTGGAGTTATCATCAATTAATGAATAGATGTAACCAAAAACAGTAAGGCCAGTTTCTTTAAAATTGCCATATTAAGGCCAGTAAAGCTTATGACTACCTTTAAATAGCATTATGATCACAACTAGGTCAAATCGGCTGTTGTTTATATAATGGCTGATGGTCACAGTTTATGATGTCCCCTGCAGTGGGTAACTTTTTGATTTCTTGGCATGGTTTGCCTTTATTTTGAGTTTCTTGAATGTTTGTGTATCAAGTCCCCCAGCCATCAAGGGAGATCCATACAAACAGCTCATGCATGTCTCAATGTTCATCCATAACCACATCACAATACTCATCTGAGTTTTACTGAACTATCTGGGCAGCTGGCTACTATTTCCGACGCAGTGCTTCTCCATCTGGGGCCATTATTTGCTACATGTGCCTACTTGCATGCAAGCAGATTTGGACTGGGCCCAAAGAACATCATTTGTGTCCTTTATATCTCACACATCTGCGCAGTGTTCTAGGTATCAACATGGACAAAGTGGCTTTCTCTAGAAACATATACAGATGTAGACCAGCTTTAGTCAGACAAAGGCTTCCTTGGAATGCCCATAGGAGGATGTCATAATGCAACATCCTCCCATGGCCATTTAGGAAGTGCATTGACTGGGGACAGTTCTGGCAAATGGAATGAGGATTCTCTCTCTCTTTTTAAGGAAGAAGGAGAAGGAGAAGAAGATTCTGCACATGCCTCAACAAACATAACTTTAATCATCAGAGTAAGTGTTCAACTTCCCAACCCACCTGGTACCTTCAAATTCGCCACAATTTCCCCAATGCTGTGAAGAAGGAAGAAGAATTGCTGGTGCAAAGAGTTTCATGAAATCAGTGGGTAGGGTGCAGCACAGCACTAGATATAATCTAATCACTCACAATTTAATGGAATTCAGCACTGTTCCAAGTTATTTGAGGGGTACTTGCAGACACACCAGATCTCCCTGATACCTCAGTTAGTAGCACATAAGATTCTTAATTCCAGGGTTGTGGTTTTGAGCCCCACACTGGGCAAAAAGATTTCTGAATTACAGGGGGTTTGACTATATGGCCCACATGGTCTTTTCCAGCTCTATAATTCTATGATTCTGTGATTTGAGCCAAGCACTAAATACGTGAATGAATTCCTGTCAAAGCCCACAGCCCATGATATTATGTCCCCTGAGATGTGCTGCATCTGTGTATACCTGCATCTGTGTATACCTGGTGGCGCCTTGCACTTGGCTAATGACTGACAGCCACAGGTTGTGTACACACACATAGTGATTGATTATGGAACACATTCCAGCTCTCCAAATCCAGGACAGGGTTTTTCATTAAACAGAACCCATCCATGCAGAACTTCTCCCTGGCTACAATGCACAATATGATGCATTATGCATCACAGATAGCAAGAGCATTTATAAAATAACACTTAGGTTGTTACTGTTGTTGTTTTTTGCAAAACAAAATCACTTTGGACCAGCGGACAAAATACAAAGCAAATAAATAAATAAACCTTATTTGGGCTCTGCATTTATGAGTCACCATCAGCTGTGCAGCTGTCATGACATATGCAAACACAAATCACTGTGGAGGAAAAAAGTGTTCATAGGGAAATTGCCGGTGATGACAGAAATACACTTTTAGCTCCAGTGGTCTCAGACTTAACAGCGCTGCACATTCATTCTGAAAAATTACCTACCGTAGTCCAATCAATGTTAATGAGGCAGCAAAAAAATAAAAAAAATAAAAAAAATTCCTCACACCAGACAGTGAGAGGAATGTCATGATGAGGTTCATTATGCATTCGTGTAGCATACCATGAGTTGGCTTCAAAAGATGATTAGACAGATTCATGAAAGATAAGGCTATCAGTGACTACTAGCTGCAATTATTATGTTCTCTTTCGGAGACAGTATGCCTTTAAATGACAGCTGCTAGGAAACACAGGTGGGGAGAACACTTTCACACTTGTGTCCTCCTTATGGACTCCCCATGGACATCTGTTTGACCACTGTGAGAACAGGATAGTGGACTAGATAGACTTTGGCCTAATCTAACAAGCTCTTCTTCTCTTTTTGTGTTCATCCCAATTTTAACTTGGAAATTGACAGAAACCTTTGTTGAAAGACATACCCTCCCATTTACCCTTTTAGGTAAGGACAGATGGGGAGGGCTGTGTTGGCAACACCAGACAAATATATCCAAATAAGGCATTCCCTGGCAGACAATGGGAAGGGAGCAAGAGTGACAAGGGAAAATGGGAGCTGGGAGAAATGGAGTGGAAATTGGGGGAGAGTGAAGGGGATAGAGCATCTCAACCAACAGAATAGGAGTTGGAAAGGGTCTTGTGAGCTATCTAAACCAGTTTCCTGCTCCAGGCCTGAAATCCACAGCTACATCATCTCAAACACAGGCTGCCCAGATGCTGCTTGAAGACCTCAAGCAAGAGAATTGCTTCCATTATCAAACTGTTCTTATCACTGAGAACTTTCTTCTAATGTTGAAATCTTGGGCAGGGGCGGAGCTACCTGCCCTGGCACTCGGAGCAGTGGGGGGGCAGGGGTAGCCAGCCTGCGGGGGTAGGATTAGCCGCCCGCATGGCGTGCATCCCTAGCCGCCTGCCACCCGCACAGAGAGCGTCAGGAGGGGTGCCACTAGTCACCCGCGGCAGCATCGTCCCTAGCGGCCCGCCGCCCACGCAGTGAACATCCGGGGGCATCGCCTATGCAGTGAGCATGGGGGGTGGCACGGCAATGCCACCCGCCCTCATGGTTGACACCCAGTGCGGAGTGAACTCCCCACACCTGCCTTCCTCCACCAGTGCTCTTGGGCTACAATATTATTTAGGGAGGTTTGTTGGAGTTTTTTCTTGCTGTTCGTCATATTAATCTTTGTATCTTTTTGATATTATTATTATTTATCATTTATGTGGAAATAGTTCAGTTTCACTGTGTACTTTTTGGTGTGTTTTATTTATTGTTTATTACTACTTTTGTAATTATCTAAATCTTTTCATGGTACTATAAGTTTTTAGGGGGGTCTCCCCAAACCCTAGAAATGAATAAATGATAGGATTTTAATTATTTGGATATGAAGGGAATATGCAAGCTGCAGAGGAATTCCTATGCAAAATGATCTGGCCAAGCTTGGGCCATTAAGAAACAATACAGGGCTATTGAGGGCCATTGGCATTGCAAATGAACTATTCTTCCCCCCTGTCTTGAAGTGTGAGCAGAGACTGGGGATTTGGAAGGTTGCCAAGGTAACTGTGGTGGTGACAGGAAAAAGGTGACTTGAACAAGGCAGAGAGAGAGAGAAAGACAGAGATGTTTCTTTAGCAGGCTACCTGAAGGGAGACTGGGAGAGATGCCTTGGGCTCCAGTTCTATACTGCTGCGAGAAATAATCCCCTTTTGAGTTGAGCATGCTGTAACTTCATCTAAATTCATGTGTAAATATGTGAATACTGTAAATCATATTCCTTAAAACTACAGTACGTTTCCGAGCACAATTGAAAGTGTTGGTGCCAAAGCCCTAACCGGCCTCGGTCCAGTATACCTGAAGGAGCGTTTCCACCTCCATCGTTCTACCCGGACACTGAGGTCCAGCGCCGAGGGCCTTCTGGCGGTTCCCTTGCTGCGAGAAGCCAAGTTACAGGGAACCAGGCAGAGGGCCTTCTTGGTAGTGACACCCTTCCTGTGGAACGCCCTCCCACCAGATGTCAAAGAGAAAAATAACTACCAAACTTTTAGAAGACATCTAAAGACAGCCCTGTTTAGGGAAGCTTTTAATGTTTAATAGGTTATTGTATTTTAGTGTTTTGTTGGAAGCCACCCAGAGTGGCTGGGAAAACCCAGCCAGATGGGCAGGGTATAAACAATAAATTATTATTATTATTATTATTATTATTATTATTATTATTATTATAGCAGCCTCTGCTGCATCTACATTTCTCTGAAGGACCACGGATCCTGGTTGAAGGCCAAGCCCCCTGGAGTCCCATGCACGGCTCAGCAGGGATTGGGGTGGCCTGTAACAATATGGTAAGCTGCCTTGAGAATAGTTTTAGCTATGGAAAGGCAGCATACAAATAAAAATGATTGTGTTTCTGGGGTGGGGTGGGGGCAAGGAAGAGGTGGAGCTGGGCCAGCTAAGGGTCTGCAGAATCCTAAGCTAATGCAGCTGCTGGGCCTCTCTGCTACATGAGCTTAGAGCTGGCACACCAACATGGGATGAAAATGCACTGATCAGCATGAATGGTAGGGCTTCTGATATGTAGGTGGTTCTGCTGCTTGGTTCAGACCCACCACTCTCAGTTAATATTGCTCCTTTAACTATTTGCTATTGCAACATGTAATAAAGGGATGGGAGATAGTTCAGTGGTAGAGCACTGGTTTCAGTCCTAGCATCTTCTGTTACAGCTTAAAAAGACTCCTTCTTGAAACCCTGGAAAGCCCCTACCCATCCCTGTAGTCAATACTGAGTGAGATAGACTAGTAGTCTGGCACAGGATAAGGCAGACTCCTGTGCATCTATGTGACTTCTACAAAATTAAGTGGGCACTGTCTTATTAACCATAAAACACCATGTAATGCTGAAATTGGACATTGAACAGAAATGATATATTTCAAAATCATAATTGTATGTAACCATTTGTAGTGTTCAATTAATGAATGGCTTATAGAACCCTGCCACAGACCTCAGCTTCTTTTACTACCACCAATTGCTACTCAAAATTATACCCCATAGATATTGTCTTTCCTTCAACGCTTTATTGATCTTCTGATTCAACTGTACAGAGTCAAATGTTTTAGTGGAAATGCTTCATAACTAGACTGATATCAGAATTGGTTTCATTGTACGTTGAAGGAGACCTATATGTCTGCTAATTAAAAGTACAGTTCTCCTGGAACACCTCCAGGCTTGGAACGATTCAGAAGCCATAAGCAGTTATTGCCGCTCAAGGTGCATAGTTTCTATTTAAGTGACTCTGATGAATTACCAACTCTTTCAAATGCTAAAACCAATTATTCAGGGCTCAAGACAAACCACTGCCTCAATCTTTCTCACTAGGAAATATAGAGCTAACAGTAAATATCACAATATGTAATGGGGGGGGCATCTTAACAGGAAAGCAGAGAATCAGCTATACTATTTCAAGAAACGCGATTGGTAAATTGGCCATGAATATGGATTACTCATATCGAAATCCCAACAAAGTTGCAATCCTAGACACACTTGCTGGTGAGTTAGCTCCATTGAACACAATAGGAAATCAGATTCCATGGCTTTTTGTGCCACCTTTGTACTGATCACACCCAGCTGTACCCGTTAACTTTTTCCTTCCAACCAAACCAGCACCTCCAACTATCTAATGTTTCTGTTTTAAATGCTTCACTAGCAAATTAGGCTCAATGTGTTCAAGAATAAAGTTATCCACTTTCCTCTTAGTCCTTTTTGTCATCCGATACTGATGGATCCAATGTGCTGATCAGCCACAAATCCTTGGCTTTTTATTATTGAACTCTATATCCAGAATGCCTGCCACCAAAACAACTGACTATTGCTCTCAAAGGAGAAAAGGGAATTTCAGTGCCTGTGTCCAAAGTAGCACGAAGAGCTGAAGCTCCCTTTTTCTTTTCTTCTTCTTCCTCTTTTTAAAGAGACACTAGCTGACTCCAGAGCTTAGCTGAGCAGCATTATCATACAACTGTTATATAACTGTTGTCAACCTTCTTAGAAGAGAAGGGGGAAATTCAGTCAAGTCAATGTGAGTCAAAGATGTGCAAGATTTTCTCACTCTCCCTGCTTCTTGCTTACATGATAGAATGTGTGTCTTTTTGCTTCCCAGTTTGTTTTTGAAAAGAAGGTTCTAAAAAAGTGAAATATCTGAGTACCTGGGGTGCAATCTCTCCCTCCCTCCCAGCCACCCCACTCTGAAATGGTCAGCGGAAATCAGTGCAATTCTTTCAGCCATTGTGTACCATGATGGTGATATTCTGCCTGTCATGGGCCAGAAGTCGGCTTCACCTGCTGAGCAGCAGCCTGAAGGAGCAGAAGGCAAAGTGATTCTATCTGTTTCTGATCAGCCTTCTTGCTCCTGATGAGAACCAGCTTTCTTAAGCAGGGATTCCAGCCTCAGTTGCTGGAAACAACATTCGTTGTTCCTGGACAGACCTTGGTGCTTCTTGCTTCCTGTGGCTTTGGGCCATTGGCCTTCTAGATGCCTGGATCAGAGGTGTAAGAAGGTCAGGTGGTACCTGGTGCAAAAAAATTCTTCTCAAACCCCCCTCCCCATTGAAATTATTAAAAGAAGGAAATATAAGATACAATCACAAGTGTTATTTTCTGGTTTATTTACTGAACATTGTGAGCATAAGCAGCTTTGGCTTAGTGGCCCAGGAGGTCGTCCATGGTGCTTCCACACTCTGGAGCCCAACCGCTGTTGACAGGGGCTAAGGCCGCCCAGCAGCCTAAGAGGTCGTCCATGGCGCCCGTGTGCCCTGGAACCCAACTGCTGTTGGCGACCGCCTCAGCCTCCACAGGCACCCTCGGCCTCCATGGTGTCCACTGGCCTCTGTGGGAGGCCTTGGCCTCCACAGGCCACTGCTTCCTCGGCAGGCCACCACAGCGGCCCAAAAAACCCAACCACTGCTGGCGGAGTGCTAAGGAAGTCAGCCTCGGCTGAATTAGCCCTTTCCTTGCCTTCACCCCGCTCCCAGCCTGCAGTCGATTGGCCAGCTGAGTTGGGGGTGGGGCGAAGGTTCCAAGGCAAGGAGGGCAGCATCTGGGACTCAGGAAGCCCTGCCCACCGGAGAGGAGAGGAGCTTCAATAAGTTTTTTTTAAAAAAAATACTTATTTTTCCCAGTTTGTCACCCCCCTCAGTGATGACACCCAGAGTGACCCGCCCCTACCGCACTCCCCTTCCTCCAGCACTGCCCTGGATCATCTGACTGTTTGCACTAGCTGCAACTTCTGGGCCTAATTCAGGGTCAGCCCACACAGAGTGCATTAAAGCAATCAAGTCTGGAGGCTACCAGAGCATTGGCGACAGTACTCAGCCTATCCTTCTCTTTCTTTCTATGCCATACTTTACTTTCCCTTTTCTAATTTTGTCTCCTTTTTTTTTGTCTTTTGCCTTGGCTTCTTTTTTGGATCATGCTGCTTGGCTCTTTGCATGAACCAGAGCAATTATATATGACTCTGTAATAGCCAAAAGGTTGGAGACCCTGCTGTACATGGGGAACAATGTGCTAGCACAGCATTATAAAGGAGTGTGGAAACATACAGTATAATGTAGAATTAATTTATGAGAGCGCTATAACACAATATAAGGTGATGAGAGAGAAAATGGAAAAAATGATAATTCCATATTTTAGAAAATGCAATGTGATAGAAAATCGATAATACATTGAAGCCCATTTAGACAAATGTCTTGTAATAATAAACCTGTTCAAAGAATAAATGCAATGTGTGCCAGTAATTTCTTCTTCTTTTAATTTTTACTTTGGAGCAAAATTTCTTTTAAATGAATATATTATGATTTAGTTTATGGGGCTCTATTTAAAGAGGAACAAAAAGCTTTTAAATGTGTATTCAAAAGTTCAAGAGCATTGCCAACAAATGTAATATATGCTAGTAGGAGGGAGAAGGGTGGGCATAGTCAAGTTATCAAGGCTGAAAACCCCTATGGCGTTCTGCAACATGGTAGTTGGCGAATGTAGAACAGGTTGCAGAATAAAGAGAGGCCATGTAATTCAGTGGGTATGTAGTTTAAGGGCTTGGTTAAAATCCCATCTCAGCTGTGAACTGTTTGGGAGTAATTATTTGAAAGCTCAACTCCCCCATCCATGAAATCTGACTAAAAGTGTTCCGTCTTGTAGCTTTCTTGTAGAGCTTGAATTAATTATGAAAACATTCACTCACTAGGGCTAAAACTCAGAATGGCTCGTTCTGCTGATCAGGTCTACCAGCTCTGCACACCCTCCTCCATCTTCAATTCCTTTTGCTGCTTTAAGCTGACAGGGATAGTGATAGTGAGATAGTGAGGCAAGTGAGTTCTGAGCTATTGCCTAACAGGGCTAGAATTCAGCCTGGAGTCTGCTTTAAGCAACATGCCTGAGTCCGAGAATGGTGTGTGGACTTGATCTTCAGTCCTGGCTTCTGGGTTGCTTCTCAGGCTTTTCTCAGGTTACTTATTTGACTCTGACTGATCTTATGACCCTGATTACTGATTTGTTCCATGGCTCCTGCTCTGGGATCATTGAGTCTGTTGCCTGACAGGTGACTGCCCCAGACCCACTGTTTATGACTACCCCGGGCATCCCTTAACTTTATTCTGACCTCACAATCCTAGTACTCCAACCAGTGCCAGGTGGCTGGATCTAGCCACCCTTTTAATTTTCCAAAATGCCCTGACCTTGTGATGATCTCCATGCTGACCAACCTTCTCAGGTGTTAAGATCTGCAAAGTTTTGCCATCCTCAGCTGGGGAAAAGGCTTTCTCTGTGGCAGCCCTGCAACTTGTGAAGCTCCACTTCTACAGAGGGGCTTCTAGCATCTTCATTGTGTTCCTGTGCTGTGTTCCACTCAGAATGGTTTTGTGTGTTCTATTATTGTAACGGTTTGATTAAAAATAAATAAATACATGTTTTATTGTTATAATCCATCCCAGGACATTATGGTGAAGGTTGAGTAACAAATTGTAGAATCATAGAATTGGATGGAACTCTAAGGGTCATCTAGACCAATGCCCTGCAATGCAGAAATCTCAACTAAAGCATCCATGACAGGTGGCCAATCAGCCTCTCCTTAAAAACCTCCAATGAAGGACAGCAAGCCACCTTCCGAGGGACTCCATTCCACTGTTGAACAGCTATTTGCTATCATAAAGTTCTTCCAGATGTTTAGTTAGAATCTGATTTCTGGTCTCCTCTCCACCCTCCTTTTTTCTCCCTCACCACCTTCAGCACACCAGAGTTTTCCCCAGGCCATCTTCAGTCACCTCAGGAAGTGGCAGTGGAGGAGGAGGCAACAACAACGGGTGGGTGGAAGAGAAGATGTTCCATTTTCTGTTTTGCCTCAAGTGGCAAAATGTCTTGAGAACTGTGCCTAGTGCTCCGTCAAACAAGGATCTGACCGTGCAGTCATAGACCCTTCACAGCACCTGTGGTCTCATGAATTATCTGTGAAACTGGAACTTGAATCACTAAAGAATATTATGTCATTTTCCTTACCCGCTGAACTTGTTTGCTGTTTTGACCCCAGCTTGCGGAACTCCCCCCGCCATCCTTGTCCAGGGCCTATGTATATCAAATTGCTTTTAAGCTCAGTCATAATTTAGAAAACATTTTAATTAAGCATAAGTCACTTTGGCTTTCATGCATTTGCCTCTGATGTGTCGACATCGACGTGCGTGTCAAAACAAGTGTATATAAAAATGAGAGCATAATGGGGAAAGGTCCCCCTTTGTTTTTCCTTCTCTGTGCACACAACTGTAAAGGTGCTAGTTCCACACCTTTCTAGGAGTGCTCTGTGGGAGGTGTGATTAGCCCCACCAAAGTGCTTGCTGCCTGCTGAGGTCAGCAGTTTAAAGGAACAATTGCAATGGTAAATGGCCAGCATTTAAAAGCCATGAGCTAACAGTTCAGAAACAATCAGCTGCCAAGAGGCTTCTAGTGACAACCTTCCTATGAAATATTGAAACCATGTTGAAACATCGTATGTTCAACAGATAATGGAAACAAAAGCTTCCCCCACCCTCCGCTGCCAGTCTTTCTGAGAACCCAGCAGAATACAATGTCTTCTGGTACAAATTCCAAGTGATCAAAGCGGAAGCTGTTTAAAATCTTAACTTTACTGTAAATGGCTTTGGAGTCATGAAATAATGCATGGACATGCTAACTTACACATAATGCAACCTATGACATAATTTATACTTGTCTCACACCTGCATTTGCCATGTCCTGATCTCCTCAATCTCCCCTCCTCCCTCCCCTTTGGGTAGAAACAAAACAAACCCACTTTGTGTGCGTTTCTGGCCGATGAAAAATAAGCAAGCAGATCTTGGGCACCTAACCTGTTTCTTCAGAGAACAGAAAGCTGGCCTCTAGGTCCCCTTCTTGTCTGGCCACATTGTAAATGTCTGTGCCGGCTTATAATCTATTTCCTTTTCCTTTTCAGAGTCCGTCTCCTATAATTTTAATCTCAAACCTTATCTGCACAACTCACAATATAATTTCACCTTCACTTACCCCTAACATGTAGGTTTGAACTCCTGCAAGAATTTGTAAGATCAAACAGCACAATATTGTGCAAACATAATCTAAACAGGGAGAGGACATTTGCTGTCACTAACACCTCCACACCAAGCCTTTGTAACCTTTCACTTTTCACTTATTGTCAGCTTCCTTGAAGGCCAGGTGGAAAAGTGGAATATAAATATAGTGATATGGCGCACTCTGTATAATACTTACTTACTTAAAAAGGTAAAGGGACCCCTGACCATTAGGTCCAGTCGTGACCGACTCTGGGGTTGCAGTGCTCAACTCGCTTTATTGGCCGAGGGAGCTGGCGTACAGCTTCCGGATCATGTGGCCAGCATGACTAAGCTGCTTCTGGTGAACCAGAGCAGCACATGGAAACGCTGTTTACCTTCCCGCTGGAGCGGTACCTATTTATCTACTTGCACTTTGACGTGCTTTCGAACTGCTAGGTTGGCAGGACCAGGGACCGAGCAACAGGAGCTCACCCTGTCACAGGGATTCGAACTGCCGACCTTCTGATTGGCAAGTCCTAGGCTCCGTGGTTTAACCCACAGCGCCACCCACGTCCTACTTACTAGTAATTATAATCTACCTTTTTCTGCAATGAGCTCAAGGTTGTATGCAGCTTCACCCCTTCCTCATTTAATCTCTACATCAACCCTGTGGGGTAGGTTAGGCTGAGAGGCACTGATGGCCCAAGGTAACCCAGTGAGCTTCATGGCTGTGTGGGATTTGAACCCTGGTGTCTTAGGCCCTGATCTAACACACTAACTATGGCACTGTCCCTGGCTTAGCTCCAGAAAGGTCTTCCATCAAGTCTCTTGCTAATGAAAGAAGCTGAAGCAGTGATTCCCCCACCTCAATTTCCCTATCTACCTGCACTCCGGACAGCACTCCTATGCTGTTTTGAAGGATCCCCACCCCCCGCCCAAAAAAATCTGGAGCCTACCTTTGAGGTATGCAGAGGCTAGAAGTTCTGCTCAAGGGATCACTCGATCCAGGGGCTAACTAATGTGTTGCCCTCCAAATGTTGCTGGACTCCATCAGCCTTCTCACCATTTTTCACTTTGGCTGGAGCTGATGGGAGTTTGAGACCAACAACACTTGGAGGACAACAGTTTGCTTACCTTGAGATAAAGTGATATCCCACCCCTGGGTATATACTCATGCATGATACTGGGAGCTGATGGTGGTTTTGTTTTGTTTTGTTTATTTTCTTTAAAACAAATAAAATGAAGCATGTTTTCCTCTGCTCTTCTGCTTGACTTCTGCAGGCTTCTCTTCCACTCTCCTGCTACTCAGGCAAAATAATTCCTTACCCTTTCTGCTTCCTTATCTAGCTCTGTGCACTTTTTTAACCTTGGCTTTTCTCATTTTCTTCAAGAGCCTAAAGCATCGCTCAAAATCTCCCAGAGTTCATCTCCACAGTGGTGTTACAAGCTCACTCTGTCAGTGCCGTAGTGTGGGGAGGGTAGGGTAGATCTTCTGTCAGCCTTACATGTACGGATATCTGATGCATTTCTCTTTAAATCTCACCTCGCTATTTCTCATTATGTCTCCTGAATTCTGCTGATTTGAGACACCAAGGAGAAATTCCAAGGCATTAAAGAAGATCTATTTCAGCAATAAAGGAGATGCAATCTCTTCCATTTCTCCAAGAGCTAAAGAAGGAAAGGATGAGAGAGAGAATATTTCTTTATGGGGCTGACAAAAAAAGGGTGGCTAATTAAACATTTTTTTATGAGAGTTACAGCAGTCAGACTTTGCACTTCCTCGTCTGTTATGTGTTCTCCTGGGCAAAATGGCATAGAATAAAACAGTCCCTGTAGCAAAATACACCTGCTATTTAGTCAAAAAGGCATGCTGCTTCAACATGCTGTCTGATTTATCTTAATTTTTAGGCCTTCTCATAGGGCTCAATGTGTACTGCAGTTTTATCCAAATGAAACCATCCAAAATAACACTTCTTCATATATATCTATTGCAGGAAAAATGCTGTGTTATTATATAATACTGGACTTCTTTTTTAACAAACCATGTTTATGAACATGAAAAACAGCTGAAATACAGCTTTTCGGGGGGGGGGAGGTCATTGAGCAATTTATAGGTGATGAAAATAACTAGTGCTTTCGGAAAGTAAGTCCAAACCTGTAGGCAGAAACCAGAGACTTGCCCCAGGGAAATCCTTCCTGTCCAGTCTTGGGACCTGGGTACAATATTCACCAGGGCATTAACTGACATCAAGAGTGACAAGAAGAAGGCCATAGAGCATCAGAAATTGTATGTCTTCTATATGTATGTGGATTTTTGCTCGAGTCATCTAATTTCTGTTGTTTTGTTAGTCTTGGATTAGCCTTGGACCTGCCAAGGGGTGGGCAGTTGATCAATGGTATGTGTGAGGGAAAGGCTGTTTTCCAATGTGGGTGCAATTTGGTACACTCTGAATAACACCAGAAGAAAATGCCTCAGAGCTTCAGGAACTGACTTACTGATGTTATCCTGGCAGGGTGAGTTGCTACTCATTAGCATGATTTAGGGTTTTTATTTTATTTTCTTCAAAATAACAGCCATTAATGGGTCTTAAGGGAAGATAAGAATAAAAGTAAAAATTATCCCAGGTCATCTGCTTAATCTGTCTTTTTATTTCTCTTTTTGGGAGAGGTGGGGTGAGGGAAAAGCTGTATCAATTATTTGAAAGACACATGATATATATATAGCACTTCTGAAGCTGTGTAATTGTGAGGGTGCAGTGGAACAAGCTGGGATTTTTAATTACCTCTCACACCAGCAGACTGATTTTTAAAAAATAAAAAATAAATCACCAACCCTAGTTCAATGAATCTGTAAATGCCTTAAATTCTTAAATAACAAGTACAGATATATTTGCAGTGATTGCGTATATTACACCACAGCTTTTAAGCATGAGGAGTTACAGAGTGTTGCTGCACTTTTTTGTGGGTTGCTTTTAATTGGATGAATATCTGGAACACGTTTGAATGTATATTTCATAATTACTCTTAAACCCTCAGCTAGATTGAATTTTCACCTGTAGCTGCTTATCCTTTCTTTTTTCCCAGCGGAATGCAAATTTGATAGAATCATACCTAAGGAGGGATGAAGATAACAGGGCACAACAGCAGAACCTAAATATCAGAAGTCAAACCTATCCAATTACTGACTGATCGTACCTGCAACTCTATTGCATCCCCTATCGAGAAATATCCATTAGTGAAAATGAAGGGTTATGGGCGAAATAAATGTTGCCATGTCAAATTTCTTCATCATTTCCTGACTGGATGCCAGATCGTGAATCCTGGCTGGAGGCCAGATATGAAACCACAAGAGGAAATAAAGAAACTTATCTGGCTAAGATACTACATTTTAATCACTTCAGCAAACATTTTTGATGAACTGATTGAAGCTCAATTGACGCGAAACCTCCTCTGCTGTTGTTCAAAGGTATATAAGCCAAATATTTGTTCAGTCTTTTGGGAAGGGGATGCTTTGGGAATCGATGGGTAATAGATAACAGGAGGGTTTTTTGGGGGAGGGGGTTGCATGGTGATGAGGCAAGTTAATAATTCCAAAATCAATATTGGGAAAATAGCTTCATTGCACAATCAAAATGTCACAAAATGGCAGTAGCTGTCAGCAGTGAAGTGCAGGCAGGGCACAGCATTGCTCCCCTAGTTTTGTAACGCTGAATGTCACTGTCAATTACTGAGAGGAAGAATAGGTAGAAAGCAAACTAGGTTAATAATAATAATAATAATAATAATAATAATAATAATAATAATTTATTATTTATACCCCGCCCATCTGGCTGAGTTTCCCCAGCCACTCTGGGCGGCTTCCAATCAAGTGTTAAAAACAATATAGCAAGCTTGTGACCATTCAAATTCACTAGCAGAGCCAATCTGGCACTCTGACCGGGGAACCAAAGCTTTCCTGCTTTGATCTCCGCCCTCCCCTGCTCACTCACAATCCTGGTACACAGCAGCTGTTAGGAGGCCAGGGCTATGGTGGTGCCCCTCCCTGCTGGCTGCTCCTGCCATTGGCCATGTAAGAATCTTAAAGATGGAATGCAGGGGAGGCAGCAGACATTCAAATGAGGCCTTTTCAGATGCTTTGGCAGTTTCAAGTTGCACCCAGACATCCCAGGAAGAAAAAAACCACCTGGTGGCTGATCCCCCATATCTGCAAATACAAAAACCAGCTGTCACTCAGATTTGTCTCCTTTCTTATTTGAAAAAAATGTTTCCTAATAAAATTTGGGCTAATAAAAGTATGGTCCTATTTTGCAATTTCCCTTATGGTCCAGCCTGGCTACCTTTACTTTTTGTCTCATTTTAATGATGTGTGTGTTTAGGGAAAATCCAGGATGGGAGGTACAAGTCACAAGTAGTTTAAGATTTATTCTGTGGCAAAGAACCCTTGAGTTTGCCTGAAGTCACAAACCAGCTAAGGGTACTTGATACATTTTCATCCAAGTGCCCAGAACACAGCTGACAACCACTCTAAGTCAGAAGGCCTTTTATAGCTTAAGAGAAGGACACTTTTCATTGATTGCTCTCTAGTTTGTTCCATTTTATAATGGCACTCATCAGATTGGGCTTGCCTGAGGTCCTTCACAATAGGTTTTCACTCATTTACAAAAAAGTTACCATGGTTCCTCTGTTTCTGCAGGCTCCCTCATTTCTTGAAATAACACAAGAAAAAGGATATCATGATAACATTTCTTTTAAAATTGTTCTGTACTAGACAGTCATACAACTTGGGTTCAGCTCCCTGCTCAACCAAGAAGAATTTGACCAGCTAGTCTCTTATAGCCCAAGCTGAAGCCCAGCCTCCCTCACCAAGTTCTGCAGTCAGGTAGCCACATAAGTAGAAGGCTCCCAAATATTTGTAATGGTGAAAGTGCAAAATCCAAGAGGATGTCTTTCCCTGAATGAACAGTCACTTACATGCCAAATGTGAAAGGAATAGAGCGATCCAATTCCCCCCTAGGCTAGGCTCTGGCGGTAGGGTGCTGGATTGAGAGATGATGTCTCTCCACTGCCAGCTAAGCTAGCCTCCTATTGACTGCCACTGATGCCCCATTCCACCTGCTAAATGTATAGTTGGATGGGAGAACCACTGGTACCATCCCCACCAGCAGGAAGCCCTGAACAAGGATGTTCTGTGGGTGGGACTGAGCTGGCCCAAGATCCCTTGGACCCCAAGCAGGTCTCACTGTCACAGCTGGCTGCATCAGGTTTGATCCAACCCATATCCCTGTGGCAGCTTGGAGATGGTTCAGGAATTTGGACCCATTGTCCTACTCATCCCCCACTTCCCTTGCACACCCTCTGTTATTGTCATTATGAACAGCCAGTCTGCAGATGTGGTGGTGGCTCCACCTCTCAGCAAAGCTGGTTAAGATGTAGGTTTAGGACTGAAGCCTATCCGTTTAATCCAAACAATCTATTCTACAATAACAACAAAGAACAAACAAGCCTGGCTTCACAGGTACATTGGTAGGATATGGAATGGCTGGGAGGGAGAGTCCTGAAAAAGCTTCTAGGCCTGTCAAATAAGTAAGAGAGAATTGTAAGACTTGAAGATGAAGACATTTGTTATATAGATGGGAACAGATATCCCATTTCACAAAACCTTGAATTATCTCCATAAGGAGCCCCTAATTATCTACACCACCATGACTGTTCCCCAGAGGTCAAATGCGTTCTTCACCTATAGCATAATCCAGCACTTTTGTACAATTGTATGCAAAAAAGTTTTAGGAAAACAGCACCACTAAGCATATTGGTTTCTTGTAATTCCTGCCAGACAGTGAGAAGCTGGAGGACAGTAAAAAGGTAAAGGACCCATAGTCCAGTCAAAGGTGACTATGGGCTCGCTTCAGGCTGAAGGAGCTGGTGTTTGTCACAGACAGCTTTTCTGGGTCAAATGGCCATCATGACTAAACTGCTTCTGGCACAACGAAACACCATGATGGAAGCCACAGCGCGCAAAAATGCTGTTTACCTTCCAACCACAGTGATACCTATTTATCTACTTGCACTGGTGTGCTTTTGAACTGCTAGGTTGGCAGAAGCTGAGACAGAATAACGGGAGCCCCATTGCGCAGAATCAACTGCTTGGAGGACGGTAATGATATTAGACATCATGTCTGCCTTCAAATTAGTGTGGCAAAATTAAGATGTTGTGTAGAAATATCTTATTTTGAAACAGTGTTCCATGCATGTGACTTTCTAGCTTTGAAATTCTCCTACCACATATACAATCCTTCAGAATTATTTAAGTCTTGAACTGCTGCCAGGACAGCTTGTGTTCACTACCTAAGTGCTGTGGATGTCAGCACAAGGGCTGATTAATTAATGCAGGAAGAAATTAAGTGTTGAAGTCAAGAGGGTTTAACAGACCATTGCTGTTGAACAAAGTTTTATAGAATGGATGACTGCATTGACTAAGCATCTGCATTTCTATCCAGATGGCTTGCTGGTCTCATAAGGTCAGAATTCCAGAGGACAATGCTTAGAGATCATGCATTTTCTGGATATGGTATGCTGACAAAGATACTTTTAAATCAAGGTGTTTAAATCAAGTTATTAGCAATGAATAAATCACATGCAAACACAGCCCTGGCAAAATAAATATGCTTCAACTATGCTTCAACTTCAACTATGGCCTTGGCATCACCTGCATATATCTCATTTTAGTCACACCCAGCAAATGTGCCAGGCCTATAGTTACGAAATGAACACAGGAAAGGCAAACTGTATGACACACAGACAGAAAATTGCATCCTTGATTAAAGACTACCTGTTGTGTCCAGGGTGGAAAGTGGCAGCTCTTCACTATAAGGTATAGTTTCTTCTATTGGTGGCAGAGAACCCAGGCCACACTTGGCTTTTGCTGCAACAAAATAATTATTTGCCAAGGTACAGAGTCCAGCCTCATGATTAGCGTAACATGATCTCCCTCTGCCCCCCCCCCCCGGGTTTGGAGTGTCAGAAAAAGGACCATTTGCCTATATCAGGGGGCCAGATGTTGCTTGAGAAATCACACAAGACATTTTCTCGATACAATATGATAACATTGCTTGAGGTTAAAAGAATCCCGCAGTCATTTGTTAGAATCAATTGGTTTTATTAGGATGGTTTTTGCCTTGGGTGCTTTTTGTTTATAGAAATAAAACAAAATGGTAAGTGACTAAAATTTGGAGACATTGTTTAGTACTGTGCAGGTGACAATCTTTCAGAAGGATTATGTCGCAGATCTACTTCTGTGTAAATTCTACAATGAAAAGTGCACCCAGCTTTAATCTCAACCCAATTTTTAATATTCACACACACAGTTAGGGAAAAGAAAGTCTTTTGCAGATTATTCAGGTCTTTGTATATTCTCAAACATACTAAAAGTATTTGGAAGATTACTCTCACTCTCTGTCTTCACCCTATCACCCATATTCTACTCAAAGCTCTGGTGCATGCACACCATTGAAGGCAACAGAAAATGCAGCCCCATGTTCAGTAAGTTTCAAAATTTTAATGAAGTTTCAGTTTAAGTCATACTGAATTGTGCTTGTTATGGTGGAATGTTTTCTATCCAGTTCAGGAAATCCTAGTTACCAAGGGGACTATTGTATAAATGTGAAGGCATTCCTCTGACTCCTTTGACATCTATCACTCTATGCAAGTTCTCCAGGGATGCCTGAGCACTGATAGGTCACTTTCTAGAACGTAAGTTAAATGCTGTCTGTATGGTTTGTGCTGATTCTTTAATTACAAATTAATTATCTCCATCTGCTCTACAATTTTCTAGTTAATAGGGTTGTGCATGTGCAAATCAATTTGTTTGTGACCAAGGTCAGGCTATACTAAAGATGCCAACAATTGTCTTGTAAAGTAATGTACTTCCATTCAGGAAGACTCCACTGCCCTGTTTACGTTCCTGGCCAAAAAGTTTCTAGGCCAAAACTAAATGCCTTAGTTTGCAAGAGGTGCTCTTGTTTCATTTATTTCTCTTGGCTATGCCTGCTGCTGCTGCTGATTAATGGGAGTAATTTTTAAAACGAGAGGTGTTTTATTCTTATTTTTTTAATTTAAGATTGACTGACTGTTTGATTAAACTTCCTCCAGCTGGGTTTTCATATTGATGAAGTATCTTTCCTACACTACCTGGTATAAACGGGTGAGGGGGAAAGAATCTAAATTGCCTGGACATAAATACCTGGCAATATAAAAAATCTCTGCTGACAAGACAAGCACAACAGCACTCTCCAATTCTATGATTTCATGCAAGTGGTATTCAGAAGCATTGCTCCCTCCAACTGTGGAGGCAAAGCATAGCTATCATGGCTAGCAGCTACTGATGACTTATCTTCCACCTCTTCAAAAGCCACCAAAGTTGGATTTCAAGTGCCCTAGACAAGTTAGCACCCCACTCAGGCTGGGATGGTAGTGAGGCAGGGGGCTGGGACCCAGCAATGCTACACTGGAGGTCCATGCATTCCTTGAAGCATGGAAAGCTATAACCAAGTCTTCAGTGATGGGAGACCTGAGCAACACTGCTGAGTTCAAACCACGTGTACAATAACTGGGGCAAACCCACTGATATGTTACCTGATAGAACCACAGTGCACACATATTTCAGTTGCACAAAAGAAAAATTGAAAAATTAAAAGGGGGAAAAAGAAATTAGGACAATTGTTGCGCAATTTATTCACCTGGATTCCTGGAACATATTTGGGAAAACCATGTCTTTCTCAGGGAAATGGGGACTGTTGAAACATATGTGTATCTATTTATTATTATGTAAACATTTTGCATTTACACATAGCCTTAGGGAATTAATCTTTTCTCTACACTGAATTGTAAATTTGCCCAGGAAGCTGTCGCTCTGAAGTCTGATGCAACCAATCTGTTTAGTTTCTCTTTCAGTTTCTCTCTTAAGGCAAGAGGTGGAATTTAAATGGTGAGGGAATGAAATTCAATCAGCCTTCAGTCGACAGCTTCCCTATACCATGAAATACACCAGGGGATTGGCCCTCTATAGTACTTGCGACTTGCTGCTCAACAGCATATACTGTTTGAATTAAATTCTGGGTTTTGCAGGCATTTCATCCAATAACAGATACTTTCTTCCCCTGGAAGAATTACAGACTGAGCTGTTATAATATTTCCCTTGTGTCTAATTTTTAATTCACAGATCCCCGTAGTTGGAATGAGATTCTCATTCCATTCTCAGAGCTTAGTTTTTTTTAATTCTTTGAATACACACCCTTAATTTCCATTTCATGAAGAATGAATTTAAGTATGATATTAACTTGTGCCCCAGCATCTAATTTGACATTTTTGATTATTTGCCTGGATTCTAGCAAAAAATTGCTTCATTTTGGACTAACATCTTTCCAGTGAGGAATACTGTCATCAGTATTGTGTAAAGCAGGGGTTGCCATTTGGCGTGGATGGGGTGGCAGCAAGCAAATCTGGCATTTTAAGAGAGTGCTGTGACCATCAGTTATGAAATGGCTGCCATGGAGATGTGGAATAGCACAAAAGGGCTGCCACATCTAGAAGAGCAGAAAGATAGACTGAACTTCAAAAAGGTGCAGGCTTGCCCTCCATCAATATAAAAAGGCACTTATACTAGCCTCCACTGTGCTTGCTCACAGGAAGAAGTTCTTTGCATCTCTCCCCATTCAAAATGGAGGGTGCTCAATCCTGGCATCCACTGACATGGACATCTCTGAGGGGGCATGTTCCATGTAAAAGAGGCTAGGTAGTCTCTGTACTGCATTAAGCACCTGTGATCTTCTTGTCCTCTCCATGCCCACTAGGTCTGGCTTATCTTGCAGCATTGCAATATTGTATTCCACCCTCCACAGAACTTTGGCTGATTCTGAGTTCATTTCCTAATAATACGTTTTGTCTCTGATCATGGTACCATGATGCCAATTGCAAGTGCCACTAAGTCTCCCACTTCTAACTCCCTCAGCTTTCTGTAACTGCAGTTATGACACGGCACTGTAAAAAAAGTCTCTTATATCTTTAAAATCTGCCTTCTTTTTAATATACCTTCTTCAAACTACCTAGTCATTATATCATCGCTTTCCTGTTAAACGTAGTAAGGGCTTTCTGAGCAGTAATTTCCGGGAAAGAAAATAGCTTGACTCTCATGGCATTCCTCCAAGAAATATAAAGAATTGTAGTTTTGTGAGGAGCGGAGAATAAGGATATCTGACACAGGATTCAGAGTACTCTTACATATCTACAATTCTTATTTATTTCTGGAATTTCTTACACATCCTTCATCCTAAGGTCCCAGGGTGAGTTAACAGAGCTTTGACCGGCCTCCGCTATAGGCTGGGCATTTAGGGTCACTGGTCCCATGCTGTGGAACACTCTTCCAGCAGAGATTTGGCAGGCAGCCTCACTTTTGACTTTCAGGCGTCTCTTTGAAGACTTTTTTGATGCCAACAGGCCTATGAAGTTGTTTAGAATTTTCCTGAGTAGCCTGTCATTTTAATTATTGTTCTGTACTGCTTGTGGGTTGTTGTTTTTAAGTGTTTTACATTGCTGTCTACTGCCCTGATATTTTGTGAGCGGGCTGTGTGTGTGTGTGTGTGTGTGTGTGTGTATGCTTTTATAAACAAAGAAAGAGAAAGAAAAGTGGTATCACAAAGAATGAAAAATCAATAAACTGTGAAAGTACAACTGAAGTGATACAACTCATAGCACTATTTCTAGGGAGTGCAACTAAAAATCTATACTTTAATGGTCAGGTAAACAGGTGAGTTTTAAGTAGCTGGTGAAAGATGCCAATTTTTGGTGCTCTGTACGGAGCGAGTGCCACAGTTTGGGGGCTACCACTAAGAAGGCCTATGGACATTGAGGGAAATCAAATATTTTAAAATGTACTTTAAAATCATATAGTTTACCCAACAAAATAGTTTGTGCTGTAGTTCCCTAAATATGTGTAGAAATGATGTTTTGGAAATGGAGACAAGACAAAGCAAATATTAAATTGTCCATGTTTCCTTATGAAGAGTTATGGTCTTCAACATAATCCCAAGACTCTTTCAGAAAATAGTAATTGGAGTGCCAGAAGGAAGGAAGGAAGGAAGGAAGGAAGGAAGGAAGGAAGGAAAACAGCAGAAGGTCATCATTATTTCAGATCAAGTACCATGCATATTAAAAACTAGAATCTTCTCTAATAATGAACTCAGGTGGTGGTAGTTTCTATTTGGGGAACTTCCTGAGTATGGAGAACTATAGAGGCTTGTAAATTAAATGAAATCCCAAAATGAACAGACAATAATTTGGGAGCTTCCATCTTTGAGGACATAAAAATAATAAAAGACTAGACTAGATCATCTCCCTGTAGATGGATCTATTAGTTTGACAATGAATGCCAAAAATGCTGTTTTTGATGCTACTTGGGGGGTGGATTGGGTTAGGAGCAGACTTTTATCCAATCCCAGCTGCACTAAAATCCTCATTTCCAATCTGGATTAGAATTGGGGGGGGTGGGGGTGTTCGGGAACAAAAGTTTGGGAGGGCACAACCCTATGCGGGTATTACAATCCAGTATAAGTAATCACATGCTAGCTCCATTTTGCTCTGTTGCCAATTCAGTTGCCTTCCATGAACTGCCAGTTGTAAAATTCACACTGCATTTTGAAATATCTGTGCAGTACTCTGATAAGATCGGATGAACAGTATTTAGAAGTTCATTACTCTCTGGAATAATTCCTGAAACTGTTTCTGAATCCCTCACATTCCATTCCAGCATGTGGTATGTTCAAAAATGAAGAGCCAGGCAACATTCGGGCAACAAAATGGTATATATTTCAGCTAGGTCCTGCATCCAGTATCTACAAAACTTTCCATCTCCTCCTAAGGAAGATAATTCATTCTCATCTTTCCCCCCTATATAGTAATTAAGCATGATTCTCAAACAAACTCAAGCTTACCATATTACAGACGCTTCAGGTTGTACAATTTCGGGTTGCGCACTGTGCCAAACCCAGAAGTAGAACAGGGTACTTCAGGGTTTCAGCGCTTGTGCATGCGCAGAAGCACCGAATCATGACCCGTGCTGCGGGTTGTGGATGCTGCGGGTTGTGAACGTGCTTCCAGCACGGATCACGTTTGCAACCAGAGCATCTACTGTATATGATGTACAGTGGTACCTCGGGTTACAAACACCTCAGATTACAAACACTTCAGGTTACAGACTCCGCTAACCCGGAAGTAGTACCTCAGGTTAAGAACTTTACCTCAGGATGAGAACAGAAATTGTGCGGCAGCAGCACAGCAGCAGCGGGAGGCCCCATTAGCTAAAGTGGTACCTCAGATTAAGAACAGTTTCAGGTTAAGAACGGCCCTCCGGAACGAATTAAGCTCATAACCAGAGGTACTACTGTATTGATTAGCGATGCTCAGTGATGTGTTAAAACAATACATTTTTCTCTTACCTGGTTTAAGAAACAGGTGGTGTTCTTTCATCTTCTCCTGCATGTTTCTTCTAAACAAATCACACTCAGGGGAAAGCAGAAGAAAATAAAATACTGTCTTGAATCAGTGCTAATAGTTGGTAGTCTCCATCTCTGAGGAGCACCTTCCAACACACCCTGCAGCTGTAAAAGCTGTTCCCAGGATTCCTTTTAATGAACAATTTCAAAAAGATTTATTTGGTGCTTATATTTTTCAGAGAAGGTTAACAGAGGATTTTTCCCTCTCATAGAATGAGGCCTGTTGTGTTGTTCTTCCTGTCTGTCACATATTCAAGGGACTGGGGAAAAAATGCATTTCCAGGGGAGCTAAAATGCACTGGAGTCTCTGATTCTATCGCCTCAGTGATAACAAAATATCTCCAAAGAGAGAGAAAGAAAGAGATTGGGGTCTCAGCAAAACCCAGGAGGCATAGGGATGAAGTGATGATAAAAGCAGCAAAATGTTACCTGGAGATTTGAAGTGGATATACAGATTAAAACTAAAATAAAATAAAAAAGCCTTCACATAATAAACTTCAGTGGGAACTTCAATAAAACTTTGAACTCCTCTGTGAGAGCTAAAGCTTTGCCGCTTATCATTTTAAGCAAAAATCCTGGTCCTCGTAACGTATACAGAAAGAATAACATTGTCAGTTGGGCAAAAAGAATGTGCCATCTTTCACATCTGCTCAAATACTTCTACAGCTTCTGAACAGCTAAAAGCACTTGAGAATCCACACCTGGGAAAGTTGTGTTGGAATTTAGGGAGGCCTGGTAGAGGATTTCATGTTTCACTACCACTGACTCCTAGTAAATGTTGAAACAAAATTGCACATATAAAGGTTTTCCACTCTGATATAGACTTTACTGCGATGGACCAGGGATCCAACCTCAGGTACACATTCCCTTCCTTGATATGATTAGAAGCTTCATGGGCTATTCTAATGGTGTACCTCAGTGAACTGGAGTAAAGTTCCCCCTACAAACATCAAAGTGTGATGGCAGTAATGCCCTCTCTGAATCACATCAGAGTCTCCACAAAGCCCTGCGTCATTCTGTTATTCTGTGCAATTTAGTCTCTTCATTTCTTTTTTCTTTATTTGATACATTTATTTTATCTTATTATTTGTCCAAGCATAAAATCAATGCCTCGTCCTGAAATTCCAGTTTCTCTTTTTACATATGCAAAATTATCTTGGTTGTACCTGCAGTTTCTCTTTTACATCTATTAATAACGTCTCTAAATTTGTCTCTAAGCGTCACTGACAATTAAAAACGTTTAATTGCTCTGATGGTTTCCTTAACCAACATAACTGGTTGGGTTTACAATTGTTTCTACAACTTAGTTATTTGTTTCTCAAGGTCCACGGGCTTTCATAGAGGAGAGGTTCTCCAAAACATTTCCTGTAGTGGACTGAAAACCTCTGGAATAATAATTATTATTATTATTATTATTATTATTATTATTATTATTAAAAATCACAGCAGTAAAGGTATTTTCCTTTTTTAAAAAAGTTAAAAGTATAATTTAAGCTGTTTTTTTTTAATTAAAAAAAAACCATCCTTCATTGTTCTGCTTTAACGTACTGTAAGTATAGCGTTCAGATCCAGGAAGGTAATAGTACCTCTCTATTTTGCCTTGGTCAGACTACACCTGGAGTACTGTGTTCATTTCTGGACGCCACAGTTTAAGAAGGATATTGACAAGCTGGAATGTGTGCAGAGGAGGGTGGCAATGGTTCAAGAAAATGCATGTTAAACTATTCACAGCTTGTATTAAGAATCTACTTAGCCAACGTGTTTAGCATAATAAATGTATGCTGTGTTAGTTAAACAGAAAACTGAACAATCTTTGTGTCTCCAGTGGCAGGCTTTGTAAGATGTTGACTGTAACAGCAAGAAATGCCTAAGGGAAAGACAAATTTGGGAGGAGAGATAATGCGAATGAGGTTTTTGAAACCTGAGAGCCTTTCTGTGGGATAAGGGAGTTGATTCAATCTGTCAATCTAGCCATAACAATTTAATGCCTTTGTTAGACTCTGGGAATCTCAGAGTCTAACACGTTGGTTACGTAGATTCTTAATACAAGGTGTGAATAGTTTGACATGCATTTAGCCAGGGCTTTTTTTCAGCTAGAACTCACTGGAACTCAGTTCTGGCACCTCTCAGGTGGGCGCCATTGCCATTATAAGAGAACAAGGGAAGCGTTTATGGTGAGTTCCAGCACCTGTTTTTCTAGAAAAATAGCACTGCATTTACCTTAATCTAATGAAGAGCACATCTGTTGTAGAGTTCTTCAAAGCTATACTTGTCCACCTGCAATTGAAGTGATATAAAAAGTGTGTTCTGTTATGTTAACTGGTGCAACATTCAGTCTAAAGAGTTATGCCCCTTTGTGAAGTAAACATCTTAGTTTGCCTTGCAAATAGTTGATACTGTAAATAGTTTGGTTTATCAGTAAAGAGGAAACCCATCTACTTGAAATATATTCCAAATGAACACCAAAGGAGGTTCATGGAACAAGTGGTCACAATAATCAAACACCTGGAGACGATGCAGGTACAACCAAGATAATGCTGCATATCTATACTCACTCATACCTCCAGCTGTTAAATATTCCCACCCGTCTAGTTTTTAGAGGATACTGAATGTCACTGTTTCAATTTTCTATTCAGAGAGTTAGAAATGTTCAAAATGCTTTGAAAATTGCCTGAGCAGAAATGTCCTTCCTATCAGCTCTGATAAAACAGTTTGAAGCAATATCCTTTTGGTCTCTAAATGTGAAAGTTATTTCAAATTGCTGATAAATCATTTTGTTTGCTATACTCTGTGGGGTGAAAATGATAAAATATGTGCTGGATCCCCCCCCCCCAAGGAAGAGTGTGGGTTTCAGCATTTGGAAGCAGGAAAACATGTTTTTATTTGCATAAAAGTTCTTCATCTTGGCATAATTCTCAAGTTGTGTAAACTTATTTTTAGGCAATCTGGGTGTTGCTACTAAATAATATCTGAAATAATATGTTCAAAAATATACATTCATCTACAATTCATTCACCTTCACTGATTCACTACAATTCATTTAATACATTCCATAATCCGTTCACTTTTAATCCCCATATAGTTCCACACTTTTATTGCCACACAGAATCCTATCAACCACTGCAATAATAAAAGTAACAACACGGGGCCATGCCAGCAGAGTCCAATTGGCACAACAGCCTCCCTCTGGGCTCCTCCCAAATCTTCTGTGGAAAGCCTCCCAAATTTCCAGCTTTGATTTAGAGAGCACATAGGGGAGAAAAGAGAAGGGAAAATTCCATTGCTTCGTGCTATCAGAACAGGAGCATTGGATACTGCCACAGACTCAACAGGTGCTCAGGCTGTACATTGAAGGGCAAAAAAAGAAAGAAAGAAAGGTATTTGGGAAGAGGAATCCATGCTTCCTCTGCCTTCGGTGTCTCATGTGCAAAGGATGTGCCTACTCCACAACCAGCCTTCCCAAGTTGAGTGAGAAAAACTGAAAGGGACTTCTACGTCGGCTTTCCTGAATGCTCTTAGAAGCCTCCTCACAATTGGAGGGGATGATGGTATTGTTCACCATTAAACAGATTCATAGACCACTTCACAACATAAAGCCATCAAAGGGATGTACACAATCCAAACAGAATAAAACACAAGCTCTTAAAACAAAATCAAGTCAACAATAAAGTCAGTTCAAGATCCTGATAAGACAGTTCAACGCGTTTAAGGATGTGTTCAGCAGAATGTTCTTAGAAGCCCATTTCAGACCTTCACACTCAATATGTGCAAATGCCAGAAGCACATATACCTCTCCAGCCCCTTACTTACTTTTTAATCTCATGTGTCAAGGCTGAGAGCCTAAATTTATCCATGAGTTCTAGTGTTTTGAGAGAGGAAGGGGGGCAATTATCCCCTTTTTCATAGCATGCATCATTTCATAAACTTCTATCGAGTCAACTCTACCTTTTTTTCTATACCCAAAAGGCCCAAACATTGCAATCTTTCCTCGTAAGGGAATTCCTCTACCTCCTTGATCATTTTGATTGCCCTTTCCTAAATCTTTTCCAATTCAACAATATCTTTTTTGAGATGTGGTGACCAGAATTATATAGCTAGATGCAGATCAGCATTGTATTGATCAGGCATAGGCAAACTCGGCTCTACTGATGTTTTGGAACTACAGCTCCCATCATCCCTGACCACTGGTCCTGTTCGCTAGGGATGATGGGAGTTGTAGTCCCAAAACATCTGGAGGGCCAGGTTTGCCTATGCCTGGTATTGATGGTATGAATTCTATTCAGGGCCTTTAGTTGCTGCCTGACTAGTTGCCCATGACTTGGTTTGCATGCATGGTCAACTCTAAGGAAGATTCTCCTCCCACATGATTACCCTTAGCCCCCTATATCATCTTGTGCAAATATCTAACCTACAGATACCTGTACACGAAATATGACAAGCAGTCACTCTGGCATGTTGGATCCAGGCCATTATCTGCTTTAACATCCAAATGCAGCATCTTTAAATGTGACCCGAGGCTGGATAAAGTCAGCGCAAATGCTACAGTACCAGTGGTTTTGCCCATCCAACTCATGCAAGACTCTGCTTAGCAGTAGCAGTGAACAGTTATCAAGGAGCAATCCCGCACAGACCACTTTTCGATGCTGGGGCTAGTTGCCACTGCAGCCTGGAGCTTTAAGAGAAGTGAGGCTGGACTCACTGACAATGGGAATATTTGCTTTTCCACAATCACAAGATTTGCTGGCCATCGTTATCTGCTGTAGACTGAAATTGATGCATTTGCTTTATAGAATAGCTTATTCCAAAAGTTCAGGTCAAGTAAAAAATGTTAAAGCCACAAAGCTCCATTATACTTATTCAAATCATCATCCTCTCAGCTCATCCTAATCTATCAATGGCCAACTAAAACATTTTATACTGCTTTCGGGGTTAGGGGTCAGAATGCTAGACCAAGGCTTTGGGTATTCCACAGCTGAAGAACATATATGAATAATGCTTCTTTGAATGCCCTTACAGTTTTCATGAGACATAGTGATGCTAAACTAGTGAGTAGATTACTGTTCCACTTGATCAAAGTGGTCATTGAGTGGTTCATAAAGTCATTACTGGAAGCTTACATTGAAGATAATAGGACAGGTGAGTCATGACATAACCCTCCTGCAATGGCACACCTCTGTCAGAAGGTGAGCTGTGGCACTTTGCAGCATCTGAAAGTATCACCAAGGGCAGCCTCACTTAGCATAATAGTCCATTGCCAATGAAAAAAAATGCATGTTTCTGAAATAAAGCTCACTAAGAAGAAAACACCATTTACAATGACCAGCTAAACTGGCAAACGTTGCAGTACCATCAGTCTAGGAGACAGCTGTTTTTGGGTGTGTGTTTTTAAGCACTTGCTTCTTAATATTCCAAGATAAGGCAGATATTTATCTCTGCTGCATCCAACTTCCCTAAAGTGAAATAATATAATTTATGCATGTATTAAAATATGCAACTGATTGGATCCTAATTTTGCTTGCATTGCTAACTACCTTGGCCAGTTGCTTTAATTAGAAATGGTCTTGGGCAGCAATAAATTCTCCAATGATCGTGGGAGGCTGTCAGTCATATATAGGCACTTTATACTATGTCACTCTCTTGGGCTATAATCCCCGCATCACTTATTCAACAGTAATCTAATTGAAGTTAACGAGACTGTTTCAATATCAGTGACTTGAGGATAGTTGCCTATCTCCTACTTGGAATGTAAGTACCACATTGGCTCCTATATGGCAAATGTAGGACAACTGGAGGGGGAGGGCATTGTGTGTAGTGTGTGTAGTGAAGAGAGACAAAGGGAGAGAGATGGCTGATACACTCTACCAGGCCAGATCCATTCCTTCAAAGGTGATGTATGGCCTCATATGAGAAAACTCACCAACAGTTTAAACTTTTCCCCTGTATCTGCAGTTTTTATCTAGAAGTAATTTTCAACCAAGGAGGAGAAAGATAACATCTTTTAATCTTGCCAAGCTTCCTTTAGCAAAGCTGGTTCTGGTCTCCCAAATACACCCAACAATTTTCTTTTTTCAAAAAAAAAAGCAAAATAATTATAAATTAATGCCACCCATTTATAAAGCCCTTTTTGTCATGATCGAAAGTCATGGCACATCCAAGGCTCTCACTTGCTGTTGATAGAGCTGCAAATGTATACTAAGGGGAAAAATCACTTTATCTGCTATAGAAGTGTAACTGTTTACGTGGGGGAAACAAAAATGGTTTAATAGACTGCAACAATGCCACACAACAATTTAAGAAAAGACGCAGCTGAAGAATAGAGAAGTTAAAGAAGCATGTGGGAGATTATACAGAAGCAGAAGGTAAAATATCCCAAATTGCTTCTGCTGCTTTCTTAAGATTTACCTCTGAGAGCTGTTTAACCTTACGGAGAAAATTATGAATATGCAAATCGTTTGTTAGTTAAATAATGATGTTGGCTTGATTTCCAAAGAACGCTTGCAACAAATACATTTCCTCACTCACTAATTACATATAACCCATGATTTTCTAAGGTGAATTACACAAGCCCAATTAATAGCTTGGTTTTTTGCTCCTGAAATTTGTTGCATAATCGTGCGTCATCATGTATTGAGCTTCTTTTTTAAAAACAACAACAACCTGGAAACGACACGAAAAGGAATAATAACAAATCTTGAGAGGCTGAAAAAATACAGGCTTGCACAAATGGTTGGTGTAAATACAATGGATTCTGTAACAAAAATGTTGTCTAAAGGCTCAATCTCAATAGCCTGATTTAAAGCCCAGTTTATATCATAAGTGTCACCCAAAGATGTCCATGCAGTTGCCCAATGAAAATCCGCTTGAACAATAGGACTTCTGGTTCTGCCCCCAAAATTTGCTCTCGAGAGTTCCCCAACATTCTGGAACAGAGTTGAAGGACGTGGAGGGGAGGGCAGAAGGTGGAAGAAGAGGCAGAAGTGCTGTTAGGCAAGTGGATGCCTGCTTGCATTATGTTGGTTCTCATTCCATAATGTTTTCTTGGGCCATATCGGTTGTCAGACTGTGAGTGGGAATGGGATGACTAAGGCTACAATCCAAACATCCCCACCCAGCAGATGGCTTTGTGGAGCAATAGGGCCATCTGCAGTCCAGGTGTACATAGTGGCCAGGGCAGGTAGCAGGAGGTAGTAAGATGGTTGTATCAGCCTGGAACTGTTGCAGTGATCAGACTCTGCAGTTGGTCTCCGTGTCATTGCACCATGAGACTGGTTTGGCATCCAACCAATCTCAGCCCAGCTCAGCCCCTTCCCACCTCTGGAATTCACTGTTTTGGGGTTTTCACTGGGTACTGCCAGTAGATTTCCCACCAGCAGTGCTCCTACCCACCCATATGTTCAGCAGGTCAGCAAAATGGAGAGTCCTGCATTGATCAAGTGAGTCTTAGCAGAGAGAGCTTTGTGGAGGGATGCATCAGCCTAGTCCAAACACCACCTTCACCAGTTTAGCACAATGGGGAGTTTAGATTGCTCTGTAAATGCCAGATAACAACAAAACCCCAAAGAGATTGTCCAAAATAAAGTAGAAAATATCAAAATGTATGTCGATGTATTTGGCATGCTTCCAAGACAACAGGACTTTTCTCAGGGAACTGCAAACATATAAGAAAACATTTTCTTCAACAATATGCATGTTATCTCTCATTGGGAAAAAAGAACATTTTGGAGTATGGAAAGGTTTATATGCATTCAATTCCAAAACTGCTTATTTTAAAACAGCAAAATAATTTCAAAATGTCCCCGGCTTGTACAAGTTCAGACTTTTTGTAGGGGATGACCAAATGCTTTCACCATAGGTATTTATGTATCAAAAGAAAAGGGGGGAAATGTTCTAGTAAGAGAGGTAGCCTGTATTCGGTGTCTTCCTAATATGTTAATCCCAACTCCCACTCAGAAAAGTAAGCATTCAAATATCAAAGCCTCTACCTGCAATCCAAAACATTTCAGTTCTGGAAGAGTATTAGCACATAAACTTATGTTTATATGGGATATGAGAAGAAGTTATACCTGCTTCTATAGAAATCCCATTTCAGCAGCCTATTAATGTGAAAAGCTGCTGTCAGTTAGCACACAGATTTTCCATTGTTTTGTTTCTTTTATTAATCCTACTGAGGCCTGCTGAGATCAGCCAGTCATTCATTCTTTCCCTACATATTTATACCCACCCTTAAAATACTTGTAGAGCGTCACTCCACTCCACCTCACATCAACATCTAATTTATTAAACTCTTTCATCTTGTCGTCGGAGGGTGTTGTTTGCTTCTCTCTGCCTTAACCATGGGGACACAAAGGGTTTTGTTTCAGAAGGTAATTTCTGAAGGAAAATAACATTTGCCTTCTGCATTCTTTTAAAAGTGTTTTATTTATCATTAACTAGAGATGACAGCATTTTAAGAAAACACACCTCAGACAGCAGGATGAGAAACTGCTGGCTGAAAGAAACAGAAGGAGGATGTCAAAAATGAAAAAGAGAGAACATCTGGGAATTTCCTTACTGATGAGACTGGCTCTCCAGCAACATAAGGCATTTAGCATGGTGTTCATATTTTAAGCCTTGTTTTGTGGATTCATTTTTCAGGCAGATCAGATTAGCCAACTATCATGAAATATATTTTTCACTTATTTTGTGTGGTGTTTTTTCAGTTCCCTCAAAGTGCTTACACACTATAAAGTTTCTTTTCTACAAATATTAAAATTGGGGGAAAGGTTAGAAGAAGTGTAGGAAGATAAATTAATACTATCATGTCATCCAGTTCAGGGAAGATCACTCCCATTAAGGGTTCTTGGGGGGGGGGCTGAATCAATATTAAAGAGCAGCATCATTGTGCCCCTTCTCAGTAAACTCAAAATCCCCCATTCCCCAGTGTTTCCCTTTCACACACACACACTCCTCCAAAAAGTGTGCAATATAGGCAGGGGACACTTTAAATACTGATTACAAGTATGCCCATTGAAAACAATTTGAAGGCAACCTATCTGAAGGTTCATTGGTAATCATGGGAGTTGTAAATGCCCATAGCAGGGCTCCATGGAAATAAATGGACATGTGAATGCTAAATGGAGTGAAAACCTGGAGAAACATTAAATGCCAACATGAAAAAAGTTTTGTTATTGTTTTCAAGGAGAATGGCTGTTCCATGTGGAACACTTTCTCTGGTGGATGGCTCCAAAATAGTACTATGCAGTAGGTTGGCTAAGGTTGATGGCTGCTGGAGTTCAGCAAGAGCTGGAAGACAGCACACTAATGACTCCTGCTTTCAGCTGTTGCATATTTGCTGCTTTATGTAGAGAGTCTCTACACCACTACTGCACATTCTGAATGGCTATTGCTGGCATGGAACTTGTGCTTAACATGGTAGAGTTCAACCAGTGGAGTTGCTACTATTTGAATGTTTTATTGTGCCCTATGGGGATTTCTCTCTGTGTGTGTGTACACATGTACTTGACTCCGCAAAAGCAATTTTGTCATCTATTACAGTTCATTGGAAGACGCCTATTAAAAACAACAACAACAAACCATGGCAGTAAAATGACAGCAGTCAGTGTTTATGGTGCGTTAAGTTCACATTGAGCAACACCAAAGCTCAAAGGGATTCACTCCTGAAACTTAGGGCCTTAGAGTGCCTCATTCTAAACTTCCAACTGAGAGTCGGCCTTGTGCTTCTCCACAGAGAACTTTGTGTGACTTGAAAAGCCATGGCAGGTATTAGGAAACTTTGATTTCCCCCTCCTTTTTCCTAATGCTCCATTAACCTCCAACATCTGTTCCCTCTCTGCACAGTCAGCAGCTCCACTAATCTCTCCCTGCGCTCTCTTCCTTCTTCACCGAAACAGTCATCTTTAATAAAATGGTGCTCCTCTCTGCGGCTCCCCCTTGTTGCACTCAGCCCAGCCACAGGGAATCCATAGTGCTGTCCAGGCAATAGCTTTTCTTTTGTCTCAGCAGTTTAGGGGCCTAAATGCACTCACAGGTCCATTAGAAACTAATGCACAAACTTCTGCATCCCAATGTTGTGCATTAAGCTCCTTTACTTTCTGTAAATAGCAGCTATGTGGTCTAAGCTCCCTGCAACTTGCAAATGGGAGCTAGAGAAGTTCTTGTCTTCTCAGGAGGTTTGCATTCAGATGTGTTTTGTATGTGTTTTATGGTGAATAATCACCATGTACTAGTACGGTGTGAAGGTTAGAGTGTTGGACTGTGACCTGGAAGAATAGGGTTCAAATACCTATGGACATTCCTGTGCGACCTGGGACCAGCCCCAGTCTCTCTCAGCTTAACCTATCGCACAGGGCTGTTCTGAGAATAAAAGGGAGGTGAGAAAGGTGAGATATAAATTTAACAATACTATCAAATAAAAATACTGAGCTTTGGACTGTATACAGATGCTCAGGTCAGTATAGAGCATTCATAATCAAAGGTTTATCACAGAGATATGGTAAATCACAGGTATGTAGAAGTTGATGAAGTGACAGAAATGTAATAAGTGATAGAGAGAGAGAAAAGGCAGATCTGTCACACACTGTCCAGTGAAAGTATACTTGATCAAGGCTTTAAGAATTGTGCTAGTTCTTTTTCTGTCTTCTGTCATAGCTAGGTATGGAGAAATTCAATTCAGTTTGCATTTAAAGGTGAATCTACCAAGTCCACACTTTCTGAAAAAAATACGCAACCCATTAGACATAATTGCATAGAAAAATGTGTAAGAGAAAATTGCACTGATATACTCCTTTTATGCATACATTCCCCTAACGCATACATTTTTGTACACAGAAATACTTGCAAAATATCACAAAACATTGGGAAGTGCAAAATTCAAAGGCCAGCAATGTTTCTGTTGACATATTTTTTTCACAAAATTAGAATTAGGGAGTTTTGCATTAAAATGCAAACTGAATGAAATTTCTCCCCACCCCTTGCTGTCTGTACTATTGCATGCGGAACTGCTTCTTACAGATAAACCAAAAGCACATTTTTTTAAAGGAGTCTTCATATTTTACATTAACAAAAAAGCCCAAGAAATAGCCAAAGATGCATTGATTTGAGTCATAATGTTTTAGGAAGAAAGCCAGAAAAGTGGATGAATAATAGATCCTGCAGAGGCATTGGAAGCCAAAGTCATATTAGAAATGCCTGATCAAACTTTATTTGATCAAAAAGGAGGCCAAACAGCATAGGTGCAATCCCTGGATGCCACAGATAATGAATGAAACTTCTAACATTCTTTATTATGATGATAGTACTACCTCATTGACTTTTCTGGTTGCAGGAACGTCTCTCCCCCCCCCTTCCCCAAATTGCTCTGTGAAATAGCAACATATCTATGGTTGTCTCTCTCCTGAACAGGGAGAAGTTCCTGGGGCAAAAGTATCCACATTTGGCTTCATCTGGAATGAGAGGCTGATGAAAACTCAAATGGTGTTTCAGAACATTTCGGTTGAGTAAAGATGGAGAAAAACATTGAGTAAAGATGAAGAAAAACAAAACAAAATTTGTACAAGCAGCAAATCCACTGTTCTATGTCACTTTGCATGGACAGGCAGAGTCCCCCCAAACCCTGAGTGGCCTCCATGTGGAATAAAGACTCAAGATAATGTGCTATGGGATTAAAATTGGCCACAACTTTATTATGTTTCAGATGTGGGTAGACCTTGGTTCAGGCATTGGGAGTTTATCCCTCCCAGTCCCCACCAGGGATCTGGGGAACATCAGGGTTATCCAGAGTGTGTGGGGGGTGGGCTGGCTCTGGAGAACATATGTTCAAGCAGAGAGAGCCCGCCCCCATTACGCCGCTGTTGCAAGGGAGAGCAATGACAACCTCTCAGCGTGCAGCCAAAGCCTCCCCTCAAACAACCCCTTTAACGGGGAACCCTGGTATCACCGCCACAAAGAGAAGGGGTATGTGAGTCACCGCTACACGCCCACCCCCAATTTAGAGAAGATAGATTAAAGGATTCTGCCCAAGGCCTGATACCACCAAAGTTGTGACTTTCCTGACTGAAAGAGGTACAAAAAGTGCCTTTTGGCCTACAGGTCTCAGTTCATCTCTTCCTTTGGAAGTATCGAAAACTACAGTTTCTTCATTGTTCCAGAACCTGTTTCCCTTGGTTCTTATCCAGCAAGAGCAGCAGTTCATTTCTGTGATGTGGGCTCACTTTCTCAGAATGGAACACCCCCAAGAATTCTCCAATTCTTTCCTTGTCATTCTGGGCCTTTTGCCTACATTTAGTTTTCACAAAGATGCACGGCACCATGTTTCTGCAGTGTTGACCATTAAATGGTACAGCCAGCATGACAGACAGTCAGAATACTACAATTGTGAGAGACAGTGGGCACATCCGGGCAACCTGTTTCTTAAGCATTCATCCCATTTTGTTTGCAGGGAGGTTAGACAACATTGGCTATTTTTAAAGACCATCGTTTGTGGGGAGGTTATATGATTCTGCATCAAAGCAAATGTTATTTCACACTTCTCGGGGCATTTTCCTGTCACTTTCTTTATTGCAAGAAGTCCGATCTTTAGGGAAATGGGTTTGTTGCTCAATACTTTCCGGCCAACTTAATTGTGTAAGCTGCATTTTCATTATGGGACTGAATCCTACCAGTAAATAGCAACAGTCTGGAAACACCCAAAGAAGAAGGGCTGGGTGACGTGGCACCAAATTAATTTAATCAGTACTTGATCTCACAGGAGCCCTTTCTTGCCCTGAAAGGAAAACAGATGTATTTATTATTAAATTTATATGCCACTTCTTCCAGTCGTTGGATAGTCTGAGTAGTTTCCTATATAACTTTGTCTTACTGATTTTGCTAGTATAAAGGAAAGCTGGCAGTCTCTAGGGTATGTAGGGCTTACGCTTTCCAGGCCCTTGATATGTGCTGTGAAAAGAATGGGCAATCCATTGTGTGACAATGTCACTATCAAGAATCAGCAACACTTTTGGCGATCGAAATTAAGTAATAAATTCAAAAGGGAATTAAGACAAAAGCAAGAGTTGCTTTTTGAAGCCTTATGAAGAAAGTGGATGTGCCAGCAGTTGTTTTGTTTTTGGGTTTTTTAAAGCAGCTTCAGCCAAATTAGTAAAGAGCAAAAAAAGTGCTGAGTTTTTGCATGAATTTTGGATCACTTTTCAAATTAGCTACAAATTACTCTGACTGCTGTGTTGCATAATTGTGATACTTTAATAAATTGATGTTCTTAATACTTGCTCAGTATTTACTTAACATCCAATCACTATTTTATTAGCTCTAAATGAAGTGCCGTATGAAGTAGGGCACTTAATATAAAGTGCTGATCATAACTACTGGTTACTGAAAGCAAACAAAGCTTGCCTTCTGTATAGATTGGATATCTTGGCCACCTTCTCTGGCATATGCACCAGCTCCCGAGGTAAGGCCGTCATATATTACTGTATAGAAATAACTCTGTAGTCTGCCTTGGAGGTGTTTCAGAAACCAAAGCCCACAACTACTTTGCAGCATAAATCACCATCATCATCTAATTAAAAAAAATAAGAATGTGAATTATTCTTAATTAACCAATCTTGAGCCATTTCTAAGATGTTATCAAGCTTTAATCCAGAAATATGTTATTTTATGGAGCACTGGATTCAATTACTTCCCAGTTTGTGATGACTACAGTCACAGGGTTTACCAGTAATTGAATATACTGCCTACCTCCATTACATTATTATTATTATTATTATTATTATTATTATTATTATTACTAGTAGTAGTAAGATCTAGAGTTCTCAAAGCAGCTAGCAACACACACACACACACACACACACACACACACACACACACATATATATACATACACGCAGATACATCAAGAAGAACATACAAAACAAAAGAACTGGCCCCACAGTAGCTTATCACAGGGCAAATGGTGTCAGTTGACCCTGTGATGAAGTGGGGACTCTGTGGTGAAGTGGGGAGCAGGCCTTGATGTTCCTTTTTCTGCCTCTGTTACCTATTTTCCCTTCCCACAGGGCAGATGGTATTGGTCGGCTCTGAGGTTGGAGTGCACCTTGATATATACAAGTTTCACATATTCTGCTTCTTCCATTATATCATTGATCTGCCTTGTGAGCTTTTATTGACCCAAGTCAGTACATACATTTAATAAACAAATCCAACTAAATATACAATCTCCACTAAGCGCAAGCAACTCTTTAAAATCACATTATTCAACTGTGTCTGATTTGAGACACAGCTTTGACTTCATTGGGCAATGTGGTTAACTGCTTATATTTATGTTTTGCTCTTCAAGCAACTCCCCCCACATCTGTCTTCGACTTTTTCTATACTAGTCAGACTGTTTCCATGCTATGTGTTTTATCCAGAACCTCAATCCTTTTCTTCACTTGCTTTTTGTTTAGCCACTTTCCTTAAAAACAGTCAAACCAAATGCAATCCTGCTAAGATTAAGTCATCAAACTCTCACAGAGTGTCCACACCAGTACCTGGTTACAACGTTGTTATTCTTCCCAATGAAGACAATTTTTCTTGCTGGTTCATTTTTATCCTGGGTAGACATTCATAATGCTCTCACAAAATTTAGCTTTGCTGGCATAGAAATGACTGTTGCCTGATCAAGTCAATTTTAGCTAAAAGATCCCACTGAGTTAAGTGTAGCTTTTTCATTCAAGGTTTGCCATCTTTGGGCATGTTCAATGGGAAAATCCATTTCATAAGAGGCTCTCTGTGTGCAGTACTTGCCCTTATTAAGCAGTTAAGTTGCTAGGGATGGGAAGAAAAACAGAAAGCCAAGGAGAGCAAGCCAGTGTTCAGAGCTAGCAGGCTTTTCTTTTGTCATCATCCTTCATATTTTCGAAGGGAATGAGGCAGTGCATGAATGGGCTTTATGATGCCATCTAAGGTTACGTAAGCTAGTGTGCATTCCCGGAGAGAAATAGCTTTTTAGCACCCTTTATATATAAATTATGTAAAGCTAACCTGAATTGCTTCCTAACATCCTGACTGCTCTACAGCTGGACTCCCAGGACTTGTCTTCCACAAAACTGTTCCCATCCTGGTTGGCACCGTACTGCACACACAGAAGTACAGTTGCAGCTCAAGGAAAGGTTTTTCTACACACACACACACACACACACACACACACACACAAACACTTGATAAAACATGAGAAGGCCACTATGAAGAATCTGCTGATTCCTGGAAATTGTGTGGACTATCAGGACTATTGTCTAAGAATATAAGAAAAACCCTGCTTGATCAGCCCAGCTAAAAACTTTTTTGTATCAGCTTGTGATTTTGACGTGTAATTTTAGTATGTTTTAAAATTACTGATTTTGTTTTAGTGGGGTTTTTAAAAGTCTGTTTTTAATGATTTTTCTGGGATTTTAAATGAGTCTTTTAGACTGCCCTGTAAACCACTTGGATGGTCTTTTGTTCTAGTTCATGTTACTTTGCTAGTTAACCACATTCAAAACATTGAGGAAGCTTTAATATTTTGTTTGAAAGTATTTTTGGTTGCTATTTGCCTACACCAATAGAAAAGGGTTTTCTACGAACAAAAATATCCCCCACCCCCACTGAAAACCCCCCACCCCATGAACAATTTTTCAGTGGATGGTTTTGAAAGTCTAAAAAATTAAAAAGGCCTTCTTTGAACCATTTATCTTCATCTCCTCTCCTCTCATGAACTTCTGTCTTCGTTCTCCTTATCGCCGAATCCTCAGTGTTCAAGAAACGTACTCATTTTATACAAAATCCCATTATGCCTTTGTGCTGTGAAGGTCAAGGGTGAACGTTCCTTGTTAATGTTGTGCCAAAAAGGAGATTGGTTTTGTGGGACTCTTTTTATTGGGCTGTTATTTTCTATTGTCGGATACAGCATTTAAACAGGCGAAAATGCTGGATTCTCCAGCTGGCACCCCTTTATTTAAAGGAAGCCATGCAATAAGCCTCTTTTTATTGCTCACATGCAGGCAGACACTGCCCTGGTGTCACGCTCTATAGTTTGAGCCACCACAACCACCATCCCATTCAGATGTATAGTCATACCTCGGGTTGAATGTGCTTCAGGTTGAGCGCTTTCGGGTTGCGCTCCGCAGCAACCCGGAAGTAACGGAATGTGTTACTTCCGGGTTTCGCCACGCACGCATGCGCAGATGCTCAAAATGACATCGCACGCATGTGCAGCAGCGGCAAAATGAGACCTGCGCATGTGCAGATGCACCATCGCATCTTATGTTCTATTCAGGATGTGAACAGGGCTCTGGAACGGATCCTGTTTGCATCCCAAGGTACCACTGTAGAATACGAACGCCAAGAGAAGGAGGCCTCTATGCATGCAGTATAGCCCCGCTTCTACCTCACACCCTAATCCAACGTGTGAAAAATACTCCTGAAGGAGGCAAATAGGTTTTTGCGGCTTGCTTTGCAGACCCTAGTGCTCTCCAGATGTTCTGGACTACAACTCCCATCAGCCCAACCCACTACAGCTGTGCTGCTTGGGCTTCAGGGAGTTGTAGTCTAACACATGAGGAGGGCTCTAGGTTGAGGAAGCCTTACAAATGGAACGTATGTGTTTAAAAACCTCCCCATGCCAACATTTCTATTCCTCACGTTGAAATGTAAACTGTGATTTGTTAAATTTGTTCCAAGATCTAAATGGTTTCAGTTGGGGGAGGGGGGGAACCAACCCTATAAATGGAGCTCCAATCACTTTAAGTGGCAGCAGAGACTCATTAAGAATGACAAGTGGAGTACTTTTATAGTATATTTAGAGAAGTCTTGAGTGCTGATGAGACCCTTCAGCCTGTGAAACTGCTAAGCATTGCTGATGAGGCTGGATGCAATACACTTTCTTCCTCAATGAAGTATTTCAAGAAGGGAACACAGCCTCTTTCTCTGCTTGAAGTATTGACTTTGCCGTAAATGCAATGACAGAAAAGGGTCGTGGGTATTCTTGGGTTTGTTTGTTTGTTTGTTTTGTTTTGTTTTGTTTTGTTTTTGTGGACAGACTTTAGCCTATTCTACTTTGATAAGTAGCAGTTGCACACATTAAGAATGTTTCAGTCTTGGTGTCTGAATCATTATCTGTAACCTATGTAACATTGCAGGCCTTGGCTTCCATGCACAACGCTTAATTACTGAAAGCTTTCTTTGTTTCATGTGTCATTTGTTAAAATATTGTTTGTTTTTGTGATTACAGTCATTAGCATTCCACTTATCCCAGAGCTCACAGTTATCTGCGGGTGTTGTGGGTTTCCCCGGCCCATTTTAGCATTATTTTGTACTAATTTTCACCATTGCCTGAGGTAGTGGCAACAGCAGAATAAACATTAGCAGCCTCTCCTCGCAGCAACCATTCTGTTTCTCTCCGGAAGCCACTGGACATCCCCTACCCACCGTAATGCTCCATAATACAGTGGTACATTGGTTCTCAAATGCCTTGGTTCTCAAATGCTTTGGTTCTCAAACTCCGAAAACCCGGAAGTAAGTGTTCCGGTTTTCGAACATTTTTCAGAAGCCGAACATCTGATGCAGCTCTCAGCTATTGTTTCCAGGGCACCTGCATCAATCAGAAGCTGTGCCTTGGTTTTCAAACATTTTGGAAGTCAAACAGACTTCCAGAACTGATAAAGTTTGGCACTTTCATTTTTGCTATTTATTTTGTGTTTTTGTCTTTGAGGCTTTTTCGATTAATTTGTTTTTGTGACTGTGTGAAACCCAGTTCAGCTACTGATTGATTGATGTGTGACTGCGGAAATGGATAAAAGCCCTCCATCCAAACAATGACTATCATCAGTGCAGGTAAGAAAAAAAATGTTTTTATTTTTTATCATCTACAATACTGTCTTATTTATTTTATAGTGCAGTACATTGATTATTGCTTTCATTTTACGGATCAATGGTCTTGTTAGATAGGAAAATTCATGCTAAATTTCTGTTTTAGGGGTTGCTTTTGTTTTGTATTACTTTCTATGGGAAAGTGTGCCTTGGTTTTGGAATCCTTTGGTTTTGGAACGGACTTCCGGAATGGATTAAGCATGAAAACCAAGGTACCACTGTAATGCAGCAGCGAAGACAAATAAAATAGCTGCCACAACTGCCACTGTGGCTGTTGAAGGCAGCTCCTGCTGCCACCACTGTACTAAAGGAAATACCCCATCCCCCGCATACCCCAAAATGCAATGAATGCAGAATTCACAGAACTTTCATTCACTTGCCTTTGCATTCATTTTTGGACAAGTGGAGATTGAACTGAATAGGCTCCATCTACACAGAAGCAAACATTTCATAAATCCTGAAATTAAAGCGCACTCTTGCAATATGGACCAGGTGCATCTTTCATGATCCAAGCCATGCTCTGAAGAATCGCACACCTAGATCTGAGTGTCAAGGTGGGCATTTCCCTTCCTTTTTCCAAACACCTTTTAGGCATTTCTCTCCATAGGATATTGTGTGGGCAGACTGTGTGGTCCATACATGCTTGCACCACCCCCTTTGTCAGGCCCTGCAGCAGCCCACCCTCACACAGCGCTACCCAAATGTTGGGAAAAGGTTTGAAGAAAGAGAAGCCTTCTAAATATGTGTGGAATGTCCCAATGAGACGAAACTCTGCACACTCACGTGAACAACCAATGCTCATTCAGGAGGCTTTCCCCTTAGAGACAGCCTCTCGGGCACCCACGGTAGTGCGTCCAGGGGGCAGGACAAGTTGCCCACAGGGGCAGGGTGAGGATGGGGTGAGCCACCCACAGGGGCAGGGCGCACCATGGGGCCTCTGGAGTCTGCCTGCCTCCTCCCACTCAGCTGCCCTACAGCTGAGGGGAGAGGCAGTGGCCGGACAATTTAGGCATTGCGGAGCCTGCGCACGCCCAAGCCACCACATCTCTCCCAGGAGACATGCGTGGCTCAGGCGCGCTGCAGACCCTGCAGTGAGTGCCGCCCGGCATTTTGTCATCCCCCTCAGTGGTGACATCCAAGGCAGGGAGGATCGCACCCACCGCACCCCCCTTCCTCCGCCTCTGCCTCTCATGCTTAGACAGCACTGGGGAGGGGACAGTGCAGGGTACAATAGTGGAGGCCAGATGAGTGTGGAATTCATTTCTCAGAGGTTATCATTAGAGTCTTTCTGAATGCAAACAAGAATATGGTACTGAAAAATATGTTCCAAGTATTTTGTTCATTTTCTGATGCCACTTGATCTACTGTGCCATGTGGATATTGCTCTTTTTTCATGGGTGTTGTTAAATTCTGATCTTATTCATAAAGAACTTGGGCTGCTTATTTCTCTGTTTGAATTCTTTTTATCTGCTAATATCGTTTAATTTTCTAAATGTTTAAATGCTTTTTAATTATTATGGTACTCAAACTGTTTATTTTCCCCATTTGAGATGGTTTTTCTTGCTGTTACCTGCTGCTATCTTTTCAATGTTATTTTAATGTTATTAAATTATGATCTGTTATATGATTATGTTTTCGCACTATTTATAACTGTTGTAAAATGCCTTGTGAGGGCAGAAACTCTGAAAGGCAGGTTAGAAATTCGTTAAATGAATGTATGTTAAATCCAGACTATGGATTCAAATTGCCCATATTGGTAATATATGAATATAAGCAGCAGTTCTCGACAAGAGATTGCTGGCAATTGGGTGGTTAGTGCAGAGTCCAATTTACATACAGTCTACCAGAGACAGGGAATCCCGTTGGCAACTCTTGGAGTGCACTTGCAAATAATAATAATAATAATAATAATAATAATAATAATAATAATTTATTTATACCCCACCCACCTGGCTGAGTTTCCCCAGCCACTCTGGGGGCCTTCCGATCAAGTGTAAGTACATGTATTGTTCTTTGGATCCTAGTTAAGGACGGGTAAATCTGTCCATTTTGGTTTATCTTAGTTTAGTTTCTCTCAGGTTTCTCTCATATTTTTCCTAGTCAGCTCTCCAGATAGCCCCAAGTGTTTCTGATTTAGTTACTTATTTTTAAACAACCTCATGAGAATTCTGCAACATCGTAGCACACATTCATCCTAATATACACATTTTGCAAGCAGTTTTCCCTAATAGAATGTTGTTATGTATGTTATTTCCACCATTCTATGCACACTTTACGCAAGTATGTGCATTTTTGTACACATAACTGGGCTGGAGAACGGCGCTCTGAAATGTCAGAGGATGGCTGTGTTTCAGCTTGCAGATTGTTTTGCAGAGTAGAAATTCAGGAGGTCTGTCTTTAAGGTTTTTTTATGCTCCCAGACCATGTGAAAAAGAAGGAAACAGCAACACTGCCGCACCTATCCTCAAACATCAAAATCTATTTGTAAAGGATTTGAATGTGTTGTCATGTGGGATGGGAGTATTACATTGCTTGTGATACATGCCCAAGCTTAGCTTTCAATGAGCCTTTAAACCAAAGGGGAATTTCAGAGCTAGGAAGCAGAATCAGGTGTGCTTCTCCATGTATCTTCAGTATGTTTCTTTGAGAAGGGGAAAGTGAGAAAAGTGGCATTGGCAGACTGACTTAGAATGTTTCTGACGGAGGCTGGGGAGAAAGCAGTCTGTGTTAGCTCTATCAGCATTGCTCTCCTTGCCACCGCAGAGTACAAACAGTCAGTAATGCAACCAGTTCATTCCGAGGAGCATTCCGTATTTGGTGCGCGAGTGAAGCACGCTGTCACAGCCACAGCGAAAGCGGTGAGAAAAGCTGGAAATCATGCAGCAGCAAAGCAATAGCCACCCAAAATAGAAATGGTGCATCGCTGTTGTCAGAGCAACCCTTCATGATGATTGTTGTCTAGTGCAGCAGGCTGTAGATGGCAGTGTGACTCAGTCTCTCGGTGACTAAATCCTGCAGCTCTCAGCAATATGTAAAAGGCGGCTGGCTGAACCACTGTACACAGTTTCTTGGAGACATACAGCTTCCCCTTGGACTCGGGAAACAGTTGAACTCCGGCATCTGAAATGGTGAACAGTCTCTTGGGATACCTGTCTTTTCCTTTTGCAAACCCATTCCTTGCTCCTTCCTCTTTGTAGCGTGACAAGCTGTGGGTTTTGCACCTTACGTTGTAGTTTCTATTATCACCATAGTTGTTTCACATGACATATAAAGGAGACAATTGCTACAGTACACATTGATATGTTTCTGTTTTTAGGCAGCAGAATTAATTTTAACAGCAAAGATTGAAAACGTCACTTGTTTGTCTCACGTTAAACATTAATTATACCTGATGCATGGGATCTGGAACAGACTTCAAAACTGTGTGATCGCTTCCCCTATTTCACACATGAAACTATAAGAAGAATCCTGCTGGACCGCTGAAATATCCATTTAGGGCAGCACCCTAGTGCCCTAAATATCCATTTAGGGCAGTTCCCAGTGGCCAGTCAGATGCTTCTAAGTGCACAGGTACTTTCCAGCAGCTTTTAGTCACAGATACACTGCCTCCAAACATGGAGGTTCTATTTATGGAGGCTCCAGCATGGTGAGCTGTTGATAGACCTACATGCATTTGCTTAGTCCTCTTTTCAAGTGGTAGTGACCACCACCACATCCTATGTCTGTGGATTGCATAAGGGGAAGAGCAATCAAATGAGGATGGAAGAGGGAGAATCAACAGCAGTGGAACTGTCAAATCATGAGCCCTGTCAGTCTCACACCTGCTCTGGAGGAAGGTGGAGACTCAACTGGAGGGAAAAGTACAGCAGCTCCCGGGCTGGTGAACTCCTGCTTCCATCATGGGAACATGTCAAACGGAGGAGAGGGCCTCCGGCCTGCATCCAACATGACTCTGGAAGGCCCCCATTTTGCGCAGTCTGCCATTCGAGTGCCAGGGCAGCCCTTTCTGCAGAGGCTGGGCTGTGGGGGGCTTCCAATGGCAGATGTCCATCTCCACTCACAGCGAAGGCGATTCTCAAAATCCTATGGCTTCTGGAACACACTCCCAGGGATCAGAGCACTGTACTCTATTAAATTATACTTCTCCCTTTTTCTTTTTCTCAATCTTCTGCCAGTAGTTTTATGGGATGACCCTGCGTTCTCATATAATAAGACTGGAAAGGGGTGGGTGGGACACCATAATTCCCTTGGAACCTTGTGAACTGCAGCCAAAATGTTGATGGCAGCTAAATGGTGTGCTCACATCATTCAAACGGCGTGAGGTTTAATAAACTATATTATGATGTTGCCACAGTGTTGAAACTTGCTGAATTTGTGTGATTAAGAGAAGGAAGGGAAAGGAATGGAAAGAACTTTGAGATTCTGGCCCCCTTTCATAAATTACATGAAATAGGGGGTGGGGTGGGGAATAAAGCTACTTAAAGTTTTTTCACTGTTCCCAAGGAGCATGTCAGTATCATAGCCCACAGGCAGAGGTACCTGGCCTCCCCCGAGGCAATTGAGCGAGATACTGTGTGTTTACCGTCCGTCTGCGATCCCGGCAGGCTAGGTAAACAACCCCGGCGATCCTCCTCAAACGTGAGAAGAACACACCCTCCTCCTTCCTCCCTCCCTGCATTCTCCCAGGGAGGAGAAATGAGACAGACAGGAGTCCTTTCTACATGTTTTATTCCTGTCACTCAACAGTACATAGAAATGTGACTGTTCCCTTCAGACTCCATCAGAAGAGTCATTCAACTCCTCCCCTGTACTTCCAGTACAGGTCATATGACACACTGAGCTAACATCCGGTGCTCAGTACAGAGAATAGGCTCCACCTTTTCTCCAACAGTACATCTGCACTGTTTTGCATTCCAGCCATCTGGAGCTGGCTTTTGCCTTGGTGCTTTTTCCCAACATCCTCCCCCAAAAGCATCAATTGGCAAAACATTATCCAGAGAAGAGAACAAACAGTTGTTATACATATAACAGTCCCCTGTTGTTTCAGTTCCACCCTTGGAACTCCCCACCACTGGTTTCACCAGTGTACTTCTCTGGTTGTCTGGCTTCCAAGGAATGAGTGCTTCTGCATTACCTTGGCTAGCTACCCTCTGTTGTGTCTTTGTCTCTGACTTAGACACTGCTTCAGCCTGCTTTGAGTTGTTAACAATAGCAACACACGCAACAGCTAAGTTAGCAAACTCTTTTGAGTACCTCTTTGGTGGTACACCCTTTGTAACTCTCTCAGACCTGCGTATGAGGTTCTGATCCTCTGTGCTCACTGGTTCAACCTTTGGACTCTGTTGAGAACCAGTAGCAATCAGTGGTTCTTCCTTCACCTGTGAAGGTCTATCCATTGTGTGAGATTTTCTCTCAATGACTGTTACAACTGAACTCTCTGAGCTATCACTGTCATCGTCAGTACCACTGTAATCTGTGACATCAGAAAAATCATCATCATCATCTGAATCGTTTTCTGTGGGAAATGTCTGTACTATCCGCTCTTGCTTTGGAGCACTCTCTAGGAACTTTGTGAGAATCACCTGACCAGATTCAGACAAAATTACTCTGTAGAGACCCTTTTCATAACCCACAAAAATGCCTCTGGCATTCTTTACTCCACCTGGAGCTTCTGTTCTCACATGAGACCCGAAAACCTTAAAATAGGCAACAGAAGGTTTTCTATTGAACAGCTTCTCAAAAGGAGAACATCCCAACTCTGTTGAGACTTTTCTCAACCACACATGAAGATAGGACGCTAGCGATTCGGCCCAATATTCATGTGGCAAATGTGAACTCAGCAATTGCGCATTCATCCCCTTTTGCAATTCTTTGTTCACTCTCACACAGACCCCCCTGTTCCACGCTTCTTGCGAAACTGCAACTTTGTGGTCTATCCCTTTTCCATCCAGGAACTTCTGAAACTTCTGTAACAGAAAAATTTGCTTCTCATCTGTGAAAAGACAATCAATGTCAGCATCATGCATATTTTTAACCTTGTCACAAAACTCCTGAAACTTTTCTAAAGTTTCTTGCGGTTTCTCCATCATATAAACCCAAGAATAATTAGTGAAACAATCCACACACACAAGGTAATATCGTGCACCGCCTCTAGATGGTTCTAGAGGACCAATCACATCAGCATACAGCCGCTGAAATGCTCTGTCGACCTTCTTCGTCACCTTCCTGGTGCTCACACTGGTCACACCTGCAAGAGAGATTTCGTTAGAAACAGAAGAATTACATTTCATGTAATCACTTTGATCAAAAGTCAACAAATACAGTCCATCTTTCTCTTTGGCAGTAAGAAACAGTTCTCCATCTTTGTAGATCTTGCAGCTTTTAGCATCATAGGTCAGTTTCAGTCCTTTCTTTGCAATCTGCGACACGCTCAGCAGATTAAATCTCAGTTCTGGAACCAGGTAAACATTACTTATAGTCAAGTTCAGACTCTCAAGATACACAGTTCCAATTCCAGTCGCTTCCAACTCTTGACCGTTGGCCTGTTTCACAGCGAAGCTTTGCTTCTTCAACGTCGTAAACAGTCCTCTGTGCGGGCACAAATGTTTTGTACAGCCCGTGTCAATTATGAACGAGTTCCCAACATCTGGCATGGTTCCTTTCGCCATCATAGCCTTTGCAGGTTTCACCTGGCACTTGGTACGGCTTTTGCCTGACGCCTCAGGCTTCGTAGAGCTGCTCTTTGCTCCTCTTGACTGGCGCGGCTTCTTACAGTTTCGCTGTAGATGCCCAGTCTGTCCACAATTGTAGCATCGGACAGCACTCAATGCTACTCCATGCTTCCCAGTAGCATCATCAGTGGGGAGATTTGAACTCCGTTCCTCCCTCCCCCTGTCAGCAACACCCATTGCACCTTGTTCAGGAACACCATCAGTTCCAACAGCCACAGTTCCTGCACTCTCCCCTCTGGGGTCAAAGCTCTCCTCAGCTTTCGATGAGCTCTTAGGAACTTGGCCAGCATCATCTTGGCTCACCCCTTCTGGGGTAGTTATCCATCCAGACCCTGATGAATAACTGTCTCTGGTCAGGGAGGTGGGTAAGGCTTGTCTCCCCCCTTTCTTGGCATCCATTTTGAATCCAAGCCTCCAGCTCACACTGTCAAACAAGCTGTAAAATCCAACAGTTGTTTTTTTCTTCCTCTCGCAGGCAGGCAAACTGCATGTTGTTTACGCTTTTTGCACCTGGCAGCTAAACACAGGCTGCTATTGAAAGTCCCTTCCAAGAGCTCGTAAACCTTGTAGCCAAAACATTCTCTTGTTTTGTTTCGCTTTCCCAGGCTTACACTTACAGTCCAGCCCCTTTGCCAGTAACTTTCCAACTTTCCGTTACTTAGCAACAATGCATTTCAATAGGACATCTTATCTTAACCACAAAAATTTGTGGAATGCAGGCCTCTTCTCCCGGAGCTGTATTTTTCCAAAACGCAGCTCCGTGAACCAGTGAATTAATCTTCCTGCGTTCACACTTTTAGCCCGAAATGCAGCATACCTTGAGCTCTGTTGCTTGGAAAACACTTCTTCTTTCCACCAGCTGTCTGTGGAGCCTCTGGCTTCTTTCAGACGCTTCTCTTCCTCCTTGGAGCAGAGGAGGACAATCCACCAGCCTCTCATGCAGATGTCCTATGAATCGCAACCATCCGAAGGCTGCCATATGTCAGTATCATAGCCCACAGGCAGAGGTACCTGGCCTCCCCCGAGGCAATTGAGCGAGATACTGTGTGTTTACCGTCCGTCTGCGATCCCGGCAGGCTAGGTAAACAACCCCGGCGATCCTCCTCAAACGTGAGAAGAACACACCCTCCTCCTTCCTCCCTCCCTGCATTCTCCCAGGGAGGAGAAATGAGACAGACAGGAGTCCTTTCTACATGTTTTATTCCTGTCACTCAACAGTACATAGAAATGTGACTGTTCCCTTCAGACTCCATCAGAAGAGTCATTCAACTCCTCCCCTGTACTTCCAGTACAGGTCATATGACACACTGAGCTAACATCCGGTGCTCAGTACAGAGAATAGGCTCCACCTTTTCTCCAACAGTACATCTGCACTGTTTTGCATTCCAGCCATCTGAAGCTGGCTTTTGCCTTGGTGCTTTTTCCCAACAGTGTAGTGGCAACATATTGTCTGTCAGGTGGATGGAACAGACTATCCTGAAAGAAGACATGGCTGGCTGTGACACTGAAGTAATGTTGCAGCAGGGACAGCAATATTGTGCAGGTGTGCTGCTATTGACTGGCCAGCAGCACTCCCTACAGGCCCCTAACCCCATGCACCTATCTAGTGTGTGTATCATCACCCCAGGTGAAACAACTGCTAAGATTTGCCCTTGGAGCTCTCATAGCAATACCACACCTCCGAAATTTAGGTATACAGTATTTTAGGCCCTCTGATTTAGGGACCCTGATGATTCTGGGTAAACATTAGGAAAAACTTTCTGACTGTAAGAGATGTTCAACAGTGGAACCTCAGGAGGTGGTGGACTCTCCTTCCATGGAGGTTTCTAAGCAGGGGTTAGATGGCCATCTGTCATGGGTGCTTTGGCTGAGATTCCTGCATTGAAGGGGGTTGGACTAGATGGCCCTTGTGGGTTCCTTCTAACTCTACAATTCAATGATTCTATGAGTATGGAGAGGGAAAGGAGAACAGCCTGGGAAAGCCTTTTTCAAAAACATCAGTGAACTTTTACTGTGCTCCTTGGTCACAAGTGCTGCTTCAGGATGACAGAAATATTATTCCTCTGAAATTAGTTTGAAGCTGAGCTGTTCCATTCTCTTTATTACCTCTGTCAATATATGTGCCTTCCATACCACACAGTTATTTTCAATATGGAGTCTTCCCCCCCCCCCTTTAGAACTGGAGTTCTTTGAAGAAGTTCTCTCCCCCACCCCAGCAAAAATTGATGATAGCTTCTTTTGTATGGTGGCTCCTTGTTATAAAGGCACCAGGCTACAATCAGATGTGGCTAATGACAGATATAATTGTGTGTCTCTCAGGCTAGAAGTTTGCACATCAAAACATCCATACCCCTAGAAACACACAAGCAATCTTACAGAGCAGAGCTTGGGTAAGTAGAGGTTTCCTGCAGCAGCCGTTGCCAATGCTAAAATGCTATGATTGGACTGCAAATGATAGTGCTTGACACAAAGTAGCTGTTGTTAGAACAACCTAATTTCTGCTAAGAGTGGTGGCATCTGCTGATGTGCTATTCTGTCATTTGTCGTGGAGAAAAAGGATGTGCCAAAGTGAATACATAGAGAGGGATTTCATAGCGACTAAAAGGAAGTATTTCCTGTTCTGGTCTGCAGCTCTCAAGCTGACTAAATATACCACTTGCCCTTTCTACACAGTGTTCATCTGAACCACACATTCAGAAGACAGACAGCTCACTACAGTCCCCAGAGATCAATAATCGGCTGACTGACATCAACTTGTCAGCAAGTGAGCAAGCACATTGTACTTCCCCTACCCGGGATTGATAGAACCACAAACACAGTGTGAAGCAACCACTATTCAAGCACTACAAAACGCAGGCTGTCACATTCATTTAAAGGGCAAACCATTAATATCAAACCTAATATGAGTGCTTGAAATGAAATGATCTATAATATTTTGTGATGATGATTGATTCCCACTCACAGGCAGAGGACAATTCATCTGTCTATAGCATGAACTAGTATGTGTAGCATTTGCAGGCAGCTGCTGATGTTGGACTGTTAAATGAATAAGGAGGAAAACATTTCAGAGAAGGTTCTTGGGTCATCAGAAGCGGCCAGAAATGCTAACTTCCAGCATCAAAATCTGCATCTAAACTAAAAGACATGGTTTCACCACTTCTGCCACCCTATGTCCCAACAATCTCTTCTGCTTTTACTCAAACTCACTCCTACTTCAGGAACTTGACTCGCTCCATAAACAGAACAGGGGATGGCAGGCCAGCAATGCTGGCAAATTACTCTTGAGGCCCTTCAGCTCTGGTGGGAGCAGTAACAGTGGCTTTGGGAAACACTTGTTGGAACAGTGTTCACTCAACAGGTCCCTTTAATACCAACTCTCACACCATGTGAACAGCAAGAGAAGCTTCAGCCTAACTCTCTCCTAATGCACTTCAGAAGTTCACTGCAATTTCCTATCAGCCCATGGATAAGTGGCAGGCACAGGAGTGCAGAAGGGGAAGAACTCTAAGAACATTTCACCAGGGTGGGGAGAAAATAGGCTAAAGAATCCTTTGCCTATGTAGAAGAAGAAGAAGAGTTTAGTTTTGATGTCCCGCCTTTCACTCCCCTTCAGGAGTCTCAAAGCGGCTAACATTCTCCTTTCCCTTCCTCCCCCACAACAAACACTCTGAGAGGTGAGTGGGGCTGAGAGACTTCAGAGAAGTGTGACTGACCGAAGGTCACCCAGCAGCTGCATGTGGAGGAGCGGAGACACGAACCTGGTTCCCCAGATTACGAGACTACCGCTCTTAACCACTACACCACACTGGCTCTCTGTCTTGGTTCACACAGAAGGAAGTGAGGTGCATTATGAGAGGCCTATGTCTACAGATGGAACTACAGATGTTGCAGTGTGCAGTGCTCTTGTTTAGGGTTCCAGCTAGCCAAACATGCCTTCTTTTAGGATTCTCCATTCTATTCTCCTATCAGAATTTCTGTTTTCAACACTCAGCAGTCTGTGCCCACTGAAGAGGCTCAATTCTCATTGGTCTGGATTTTTTTGGGGGTAGGAGAGATTGTCCCCTTAGGTTTCATTTGCGTATATCTATCCTGCAGAGCCTCTTTTGGTGTTTCAGGATGAGGAGAGGCAACAATGTAAAGCCCACAGTGCAGTCTGTTGTGGCCATGCTCATTAAGGGCAAAGCTACTTAAGACCAATGCTATTTTTCTAGAAAAAAGAGGTGCTGGAACTCACCATGAACACCTTCCTTGACAATGGCGCCCAACTGAGAGGTGCCAGAACTGAGTTCCAGTGAGTTGCATCTGCAAAAAAGCCCTGCTTAAGACAATGTGATGCTTTCCTCAAAAATGGCAGCCACACATCTGGTTGCCGCATATCCCTCCATAACTTACTGTCAAACTTTTCTGCATTTTCCCCACTAGTCATAAGCAGATAATGATGGGGGTGTGGAATAGGGAAGCTCAGAATGTTATGACATCAGAACATAGTTAATGAGTGCTGGAACAGAGATAGTCAATGTGGTGCCCTCCAGATGTTTTCAACTACAACTTCTTGCTGGCTCGGTCATATCCACAGAATGGAAAACGGCAGGATCCCAAGGTCATGCACCATGGGGAGCTGGCTTCAGGCACCAGGCCTGTTGGCAGATGAATTATGTCTGCATATGTGACATGAAGGCTGGCAACATCAACCCTGCCGTGTGGGTATCCCTTGCAGACAACCGCAGTGCTTGGAGACGATCAGTCAGGTTGTGAATCCATAGCAGTGACCAGAGGAGGAATGACCGCTGGGGGAGCGCAGAGAGAAGAAGTGCCAAGGGGCATCTGCAGCAGCACAATCGGACACCTTCGTCTGCCCCAGCTGCAATAATACCTGTCTCTCCTGTATCAGTCTCTACAGCCACAGCAGGCACTGCAAACTTCCAACAGTTTGACTTTACCCCAAAGGTGCACTCCTCCATTGTCTCCCAAGACAGACAGATGCCAACCAAACCAGAGAATGCTGACTCAGCATGATGGAACTTGTAGTCCACAGCAGCCGGAAAGGCACCATTTGCACTCTTCCTTGACTAGATGTAATGGAGGTAGAAAAGAAATTGGGTATGCCACTACCACTTTCAGAGACAGTTAATCATTCCAAGATTTCTTTAACCTAAAAAGTTTCTAAGTGATGTCACTTAATTTCTTTTGCCACTATAAGCCAGTTTTTCTAAGATATTAGAAAATAAAAATCAAGCTTAAAATATCATTACTGCTATGTCCAATTTTTATGCGATGTGGGGACGGTACAGTGGTACCTCGGGTTAAGTACTTAATTCGTTCCGGAGGTCCGTTCTTAACCTGAAACTGTTCTTAACCTGAAGCACCACTTTAGGTGATGGGGCCTCCTGCTGCCACCGCACCGCCGGAGCTCGATTTCTGTTCTTATCCTGAAGCAAAGTTCTTAACCTGAAACACTATTTCTGGCTTAGTGGAGTGTGTAACCTGAAGCGTATGTGACCTGCAGCGTATGTAACCTGAGGTACCACTGTACAAGGATTCATTTCTAGCATGTTGGCTCCAGCTAATCATAGAACAAGAATGTGGTGGGAAATGTAACAAGCCCACCATTATAGACACATCTCCCATCCTCCTCCCCCACAGTAAGTGAAAGGTGTTTTACTAGCTGGATATGTAGCTTCTACAAACTACTTTGTGTTGCTTTGGTTTCAACTTTTCACTCAATCCAGGGGCCGAATTAAAAATAAAAGCTTAGAAGAACATAGCGAGGAAGAAAGGTCAAAACTTTGTTCTCCTAAGTTATTTATTACTCTTTTCCTTTAACACATAGCAGTGAAAAGCTTTTAAGTAACTTTAGGTACAGCTCACAGAACACAGTAGATCTACTCAATGGGATATATGAAAGTAAAGTAACACAGTCATATTTATATCAGCAACTCTTCCCTGTTAAGTAATCACTCTCTTAAATATTTGATCATAAACTCAGCTACCTTCTCCATTTGTCTTTTCCTTGCTCAGGTTACGACAACTTTTACTGCTTTTTACCTAAGTTTTACATGTAACTTCATCAGCTGTCATTAATTGATTCGGATGGCATTGAATGTCCCCAATTTTCACATTTGCATTTTTAATGTAAATTGATTACTGCCAATCCTAATTCCACAGTTATGTGTAATGCTTAAAAAAAAAAAAGCAGCACAGAATTTCTTTCTCTCACCCCTCTTCATTATAGCAATAGTTCCAAAGGCCCAGTTTGAAGGAGATGCTGGTGGCATGGAACCGGCAGTGGTTCGTGAGGGGGTGATGGCAGTGCTGTATTTACTGAGACAGAGATGGGGCAGAACAAGATGGAAACCCAGCCAGATGGTCAGGGTATAAATTAGAAATTATTATTATAAATTATTATTATCCTGCAGGTGTACACAGCTATGGGGCTGCAGCCACCAAACAGGGGTTCCCCTGACCTCGCAGTGCCACCACCAGAAGGATGCAATTGCTGTACCACATGCAACACAGCTGGAGAAGGGAGAAAGGAAAAACAGGGAGTGCAATGGAATACAGCATCTTGGGAAAGAACCGGGCTGGAACCCTGCACAGGGGCCCTCCATGCTGAAACATTCTGCTGCAACTCTCCTCCCTTGCTAACTTGATATTTGCTAAGTCAGACCATAATGTATGGATTTGGTGACATCTTAAAAATAGATATGACCTGAGACACATCCTGCTCCAGTTACTCCTTAATAGCTTGAGGGATTTTTTAGAATGTACATAAGGACCATATAAAAATGCACTACTGAAGTGTACCCTTATGGGTAGCAGAGAAGTGTTTGTGATGTCTCTGGTTCCTTCTGCTCTCCCTTTATGAAGCTGTTCAGTGTTGTACAATAAATTTGATTGCATACATATACATGTCTTTAACTATTAAAGCACCATCCAACTACCATTTCTTCTTCATATACTTTGCTTTCTTCTTCTTCTTCTTCTTCTTCTTCTTCTTCTTCTTCTTCTTCATAACAACAACTACAATACAATAATAAACAAGCCACAAAAGTTATCAGGGTATAGGAGTCAGACATTGTGCATTCATTTGAAAAACGAGAACGATTCTAAATCCACAGTTCATGAGGAATGGAAGACTACAGAAATAGCAAATGAACACATCTTTCAGGGGAAGAACGATATGTAGAAAATACTTTGTTTCAAACCTGCAGTAGTGGGGCTTATGATGAACATGTGTTCCCCATCCACTGTTTAAACTCTTTATTTCCTCTGGTTTTTAAAAGGCTAGAAAACGATATAGAAAACTTACTTGAAATGGCATAGAAAAATATCAAGAGGGGGTGTATATCAGAAACTCTGCCAGATTGGGTCCCAGGAATGTAGAAAAATGTAGCCATAACATCCACTCAAACTTAGGAGAAGGTTTTAATCCCTGATGGTACTGGGAAAGACCCCTGAAAGCCACTGCCAGTCACTGTAGACAAGGGACAGGGAACATGTGGCCCACCAGATGTTGCTGGACTTCAATGCCCATCATCCACAACCATTTATCATGCTGTCTGGGACTGGTGGGAGTTGGAGTCATCTGGAGGGCCACAGATTTTGCACCACTGATGTAGAAAATACAGAACTATGTGGTCCACTGGCCTGACTCAGTTTACTAAGGCATCTTCCTATGTATATGACCACAGCCACAGCAGTGCAGAGGGAAGGGGGGAAAGACTGCATGGTTTTATCTTAAGTAAAGATGTAGAAATCTATTTTCTGTATGCAAATCCTTCTGACGTGATGAAGCACCTCTAAATCTTAATGGGAGTTATGTCCATTTGGAATTTAGTTATAATGATACTGTGCTTGCGTTTGAGAGAGAGAGAAAATATCAATTGTTAGGCTCAGCTAAATTAATAAAAACCTATTCAGAGACAAAGAATGAATATACTTTAGGTATACTAGTCATAGTGGATGCGAATGAGAAGGCTGATAGCTTCTGGCACAAATAATAAATCTTACAACCCAAGTCTTTTCATTAATTTCAAGGTGTTTTGGATTAAGTTGTTACTGCTGCTGAAGTGCATCCCCAGGGACATAATAAGTGACAATTTTCTCAGTTATGCAGCATTTTGCTACGGCAAATAGGATGAGTGTGGTGTTTGTTTGAAACTTTAAAGATTTTCCAAGGAATCCTCTGGGTACTTGAGACTCCTGTTTCATTTATTATGATTCTCTCTCTCTGCCCCCACCTGCGACCCCCTCCATTAGCCATCTTGGCAAAAGAGTGCTAGAGGAGGTAAGTACATTCAATAGATTAAAACAGCAATAACTAAAACCACCCTGTCATTTAGTTTATGAATAAGTCACAGCAGAAACATTTTTTTAAAAAAGTAAACCAAAATAAAATCCAACTTTTTCAAAAGATTAAAATAAATCTTTGACAGTTCATTTTTAACAGAGATTAAAATGATTAAGTTCCATGCGATTTATCCCAGGTATGTGGGCAGCCACGAAATTAAAAGACGCCTGCTCCTTGGGACAAAAGCAATGACAAACTTAGACAGTATCTTAAAAAGCAGAGACATCACCTTGCCAACAAAGGTCCGTATAGTTAAAGCCATGGTTTTCCCAGTAGTGATGTATGGAAGTGAGAGCTGGACCATAAAGAAGGCTGATCGCCAAAGAATTGATGCTTTTGAATTATGGTGCTGGAGGAGACTCTTGAGAGTCCCATGGACTGCAAGAAGATCAAACATCTCCATTCTTAAGGAAATCATCCCTGAGTGCTCACTGGAAGGTCACACTGTGAAGCTGAGGCTCTAATACTTTGGCCACCTCATGAGAAGAGAAGACTCCCTGGAAAAGACCCTGATGTTGGGAAAGATTGAGGGCACAAGGAGAAGGGGACGACAGAGGACGAGATGGTTGGACGGTGTTCTTGAAGATACAAACATTAGTCTGACCAAACTGCAGGAGGCAGTGGAAGACAGGAGTGCCTGGCGTGCTCTGGTCCATGGGGTCATGAAGAGTCGGACACGACTAAACGACTAAACAACAACAACAATGTGGGGAAAGGATTGTATCCTAAATCACAATTAAAATCTGCAGTAGTGATGGAATACTCTAGGCAAGGCAAATGACATGCCTGTATTAGCAGACCTTGCAGCTAGGGTGGATTAGACTGGAATAATCACTTATAGTTTCTGGCATCCAAAGGCTTTATTCATGCAGGAACTATTTACAGGATAAGTGATGAGAAAGAGAAAACAACACAATTTTTTCTCAGCAAGTCGTGAGCAAACAATCAACAAAATTGTTCATCTTTTATGGGTGAATTTAACTAAATCAGAGAGGCTACAAGCAGCGGGGTATGGTTAGATCACTAGACAGTTTTCTCTGGTGGTTTAATGTAACACATGCATTAACCATGAACCCAACATCAACATTTTCTTCTACACACACTTAGTGCTAAAGAAAAGCCCATTGTACTCTGTTTCCCAAGAGGGCAGGTGGGTCATGTTGATTACTTGCCCTTTCAGATGGCCAGACAGTTTGATGGCCTGCTTCCCAGTTCCCTTTAAATAACCGCATGAGACCCTAGTCCCAAAACTCTGGTCTTCCACAATTTTACCACATACAAGCCTTAAACACCACAAATGTGAGACCTCATAAGACTGCCTCCCTGTTTTCTAGTTTGGTTTAGCCACAATGGACAGGGACCCTTTTCATCACAGTGGTTGGTTTAATCTGCTTTCAGAATTGCCCTTATGAGATTCTCCATTCCTTCACTTGTGCCCTGACAGACCATGGTTCTTCTTTCTATTCACTCTTTGCCACTTTGGACAAGGAAGCTTCAGGCAAGCTGTTTCCCTCTACCATACCAGTGTGCAAGCACAAGTATTATCCTGACTCAGAGGGATTTCCAGATGTAGCCCACACTTAAGCTGACAGGCAACACAGAATACCAGAAATCACTGGCACTCCACTATGCATTATACATATTGTATACAACTGTGTGTGTGTTATTTAAAACATGCTAAGTAGGAAGGCACATCTTTTTTTCTTAATCAGGAAGGATATAAATACTATACAGGGTTGAAGGTAAAAACTAGCACATGCACATCTGTGTGGGCACACACACAAATATGAAAATGAGGTCCAAGTTAAGAGAATGCATTCTTTTCAGAAACAGAAACAGCTCAAACAGGACATCTTAGTGCTTTGTCTTGTCTACTTTTATTTATATCTAACTCTCTGTCCCACCCCTGCAAAAAGGTAATCAACTTCTAAAAAAGGTACACAATAATTTATAAGTTAAGAGCTGTCAAACCCAAATGGGGCTAGACTGGTGAAACTTGTCCCCAGTTTCTTCAGAAATCTGATGACAATAGCAAAAAAATCCATTACAGGTCTGTCAGTCACGATAAAATGTATTATGCTGACGTGATTTCTTTAAGGGGGGGGGGAAGATGAATGAAAAATGCAACAATAGCAAAGAAAATGGTCTGTGCAGAAACCCTTCTCCTGTCTTGCCAATAGATGTATTAATGAAAATAGATTTGCAAGGTGGGTCATTTATTGTGGCAGCTAGTTAACAAAACACACAGACACAAAAGATTCCCCAGTGTGATGGAAGCGGTTAGTTGAACAAGAAAATAAGAGCATGAGGTAATTTTCAATGATAACTCAAGAATGGCCAACTTCTCCCTCTTGCCAATACACTGGATACTAATTTCAGTGGAAAATCCAGGGACTATATCCCACATTATTCATACCTGTCAATATTTGAAACACACACAGAGGAAGCACCCATGGCTAATCTTGAAGTGATATGGGAGAGGATTCATTTCAGTTCACATTTAAAAGCAGATCTAATTCACACTTTTCGAAAACACACAAGAACCAAAATACAACACACATGCTTTGAAATTCACACTTCTCCAAATTTTGCAGCGCAGTTTTCCAGCCAAGTAATGTGTACAAAATGCACATAGTGAGATAAAGTGCCCATAATGTACATATTAGTGAAAATAAGATATAAAAAAATTAGGCAAAATTGCTTTGCAAAGATCTGTGTATTAAGCAAAATTGCATACAAACATGTATATTAAGGGGGAAATGCACATTAAAATACTGATAAACTTTCATGAGGAAATTGCAAACTGATGTGGAAATGCAGAGTAGCGAACTTAAGACTGGAAAAATGAGAAGGTGAGAGAAGTAAAACTGAAAAATTTGTTAGCCCCTATGCTGCAACCAGCCAAGATGTGAAGCATGTTGCCAATAAAGGGCTGGACCCAACTAAAGAGTCCCATCAGTGGATTCTGATTGCACAACAAGGCTTCCCCCCTCCCCCATGCCTCCCAATGGCTTTGAGGGGGTCAGGAGATCCCCCAGAGCAGCACATGGTAGGAGGAAGTAGGTTGTTCTGTCGGTAAGCTGAAATGATTGGCATAGTGTGCCATTGAATTCCTCCCAATGATTCCTTCAACCAGCAGCCATGCTCAGATCAAAGCATCGCTCCAAGCATAGAATGAACAGGGGATGGTGAAATACTTGACTTATCAGATGGTTTCTTAACCTTTCTGCCTCTTGTAGTCTTCTCACCCTCCTAAGTGGGGGCACTCAAGCTCTTTTCAAGTGCTCCCTGACGATGCTTGAAGGGAGAAGTAGGTTGCTGCATTCAAGATCCTTCTTGTAAGCTTTCCATGGGTAACAAGGTCCCTGTGGGGAGAGAATGCTGGACTTTGTGTACCAGCAGAGCTTTTTTTTATGTTCTTAGGCTTGCAGGTGCTAACCCTGCCCCTAACACCCCCATCCCTGCTGGCCTCATCCCTGGCCTTGCAATGAACTGGGACGATTTGAAGGGGGACTTGTCATGCATTCTTTTGCATGTGGTTGGAATTTGCCATGTGAGTGGGAACCCCTATCATGCTAGATTCCCATTTATTTGGGGGATTCGATTTGGGGGATTCCATGTGCATTCAGATGACCACACAAAGATCCCCCACTTCAGATGTTCTGCTCAACAGACTAAGGTCTGAGACTGCAGACCAGCAGGAACAGGGACATTGGCAGTGAATCTAGCAGACATCCTTCCTTCACACATCCTGAGAACGCATATAAGTGAATGACTGAACAAGGGTACTGTCTTCACTCCTGAGAATTACATATGGAATTTGTGTAATATGTTAATAGGTATTAATAAGCATTAAAACATGTTATTTAAGACATAAACCAGCTTTCACAGCTGAATGAACAGGTCTTTGTCATGGGCATCTCCTATTGTTTCTCAGTTACCATATTTTTCCATATATAAGACGCCCTTGATTTTGGGGGACTCAGGTTTAAGAAAATGGGGGGAGATGTATCCGTGTATAAGACGCCCCCTAATTTTTGACATTATTTTTTTTTGGGGGGGGAGCCTAGTCTTATACACAGAAAAATACACAGGGGGGGGGATTTGCTGTTTTTTTCTGAGTTGTTTTAAACTGTATGGGGGATTTCCCCAGCTGCTTTCATTATGCTATGTACATCATTTAAAGAAATATATGTGGAAAGTAACAACAACAACAACAACAACAACAACAACAACAACAACAACCATGAGTACTCTGGCTCTCCCTATTACATTTTTATATTTTCACATATATTCAGGCAGAACATTGGAGTGTCTGAGAAATGTTCTTATAAGAAAAAGCCCTCAGTACGGTTACCCATAACTTTGCAGTCTGGTGACTTATTGACACCTCTCTGTAGTTAAGCTTTATTCAAGAGAGTGCAGCAACATTTCTTAACAAGCTACACATTCTGGTCATATTCTTCTGTACAAAGAAAGCAACTCCCTCTCCTAGATACTAAAGCAGTTCCATTAGCTGTAATGGATGGTGCACTGATGTAGTGTCGCCCCCTCACTGAACATGCTTATTCAGGATTGGGAATAAAATTTCAACACTTTTAGCTACATTAACAGGTGAAAGCTTCCTTATGCACAGAAGGAATCTGGAGTGCCTCCTGCACAATCCCAGTTACACAAATGGTGCTTTTCAAAAATAGCACAAATCTGTTCCTGCAGATTTCACTTCAACAGGGCTTCTACAGAAGAGGTTTCTGATGGATTGTTCCAAATATTCTTGAAAAGTGTGAAAAAGCAGCAGGATTAATGTTCTTACAACACTCCTCTTAACTTTAAGAAATAAACACGAATAGCATCATTAGTCAGTACATTTGTAAGCTGAATCACTAACGCATATTGTCTTCTCTTAGACTAAAATATACATATTTTACAGAAGTCTTCAGAACTTCTCTCAACTGTAATTACATTGCGCTCAACAAATCAGTGTTATTATTCTTTTTTAAAGAAGAAAGAGACACATAGATGTCAACATAAAATGTACGTTTTTCGCAATCATTTAGTGGGAAGCTGTGATTAACATTCAGGATGAGCTTTTTACAAATGACAAGTGTTTGTTTCAAACATGAACTGTAAGTGTTTAGCTTTAGGATGAAAATTTAATTGGATATGGTGGGTATGACGGGGAAAGCTCTTATGGCAAATGTAGTATATTTTGTAATGGTTTCTCAGAGTTGTATGGCAGGCCAGAGCACCTTAGAAACACAGATAGCATTTACTCAGGAAGCAAATGAAATCCTCTTTCAGAAAATATGATGACAAATGAGCCAATTCATAAGAAACAGAGCAGGTGTTTTAACAGAGATCAATGTAGTTAAAGAAAAAAACACCAAACCATAAACCTGAAATACTCTGTTTTTAAAACAGTGATGCAATTGAATGTAAACCTATATTTGCTTTGGCAATTCAACTTACGTTGAACATTTATTTTCTTGCTCACATCTGCAACAGACGTGGCCTTTTCAATATTCCATTAGAATGAACAAAAATACACATGAGTGTCACCTAGACTGGAAAGTCAATGGAGAACATTTTGGAACTTGGATTGGGGAAACTCTGATTCAGATATGCAGAAATATGTGAAGCTCCCTGGGTGAGTGAACTTGGGGCAATCACCATCCCAACCAATCTATTTCATAGGGTTGTTGTGAAGGTAAAGAGACACCTCCATAGATGTTTCCTTTTTCTGAGGAATAATGAAATACTTTGTTATAATGAGATACAAAATTGAGGCTTTTGTTTCATAAAGGCACTTCCACACCTTGGCCCCAACCCAAAATGGGCAAAACCACTTGGTTTAAACACTTTGTCTTTAACTTGATACATCAAGTAGCCATCTGATTCAGTGTCTCGTAATCTTTTTATCACGCCAGATGTGGATCGGACAGGTCTCCTCATGTTTCTAAAACTTAACAAGCTTCAGGATGACAATGAGCAAAATCGACACTGCAAGTCAGCTGCAGAGAACACTGACCAGGTAGATCTCTCAAGGTGCTCGCTTGAGGAAAGGGATACATTTGAATGTTGGTCTTTGCAATTCACTAGACACAGCCAGCACGCAGCACTTAGATTGCCCTAGCTATTTTAGAACAATGACTTGAAAGGACTCCGGGATGACATATTTGTCACTGATAGTGAATGTAAGTAAATTACAAGTGTACAACAATGCTTGCCTAAGAGTTCAGAGTTATTCCACATACAACAAAGGGGATGGCTTACATGGCTTCCAGGGTGTTCCACAATTAAATCTACTACTTCCTTTGAAAAGTTTGAGAGGTACAGATAAGTCCCATTATATGCCATGAAGGCAAATAGACCTTTTGTAATAGAAGTACCACTGATTGCTTCTCTCACCCTGAGAAGAGAATATGTCCTGTACATTGGATTTCCAGATGCACTTCTTTAATTTTAAAAGAGGACTGGATATTTCTGGAATATGAAACATAAGACAGTTGACTTATACTGAGTCGGGCATTGCTCTATCTAGCTAAATATTGTCTGCACTGACTGACAGAGGCTCTCTAGGGTTTCAGAGAGCGGACATTCCCAGCCTTATATTGAGATGTCCGGATTTGAAACCAGGACCTTTGGCATGCAAAGCAGGTGCTATACCACTGAGCTGCAGCTCTTCCCATATACATGAAGTATTGTTAATGGATTGTCTTGGATAACTAATGAATATCTGCCAATATTCCAAGGCGCTTTGAAGATGCCATCAAAAATGCATCCACCACCTCAACTTATATTATTCTTATTATGCGTTAGTAGTAACATGGGAGAATGCCACTCATGCAAAATCTCAGGAACTATCATGATATACTGTTCTCTGAAGCTGCTGACAAACACAGTTAAGCCTGTGAACTTACAATGTGTTTCACGCCTGCTGAGAAGTAAGTATAGGATTTCAGTTCACCTTTCATCTGGTTGGTATGCATTAACTGAGTTGTACCAGGAAAGGCAGATACAAGTATGAATAATATCACAGTTTTGCTTCAGGCGTACAAAGGGTAGGTTGACAAGTCACATATGGAGACAAAATGAGAGGTAGCATTTGTCTCCCTGAAAATTATTAATACATTAGTCTTGTGTCCCTCAAATAATTTGGAGTTGTTTGCGGGGTTCTTTTCCTTAGAGGAAACAAAAAACAAACAAACAAAATCATGTTCTGTGTGATGCACTAAAGTAACAAACGAGGGAAGGCCTGTTTGTTGGCTTTGATAATCCAGGATCATGTTGTTGCATGCCACACCAATTTCTAAGTGGTGTAAGATTCCAGGGTTCCTGGCCCTTACCCAGGGTTCAGGCAGAGGCTGTGGTGTTTTTAAAACATATGGTTTATTTGCACACACACACACACACACACACACACACACACATACAACCTGAGCCTATGATGGAGGGGTTCCCAGAATTAACACCCCAAAAGGGTTGTGTTTCTCCAATAGTTGTAGCCTTGGATTCAACCAGAAATAAAACATTGTGCTTTCTCTGTCTTTTCCAGTGTGCAACCTCCCCCCCCCCCTCTAGGTCACATCACCATTAACTCTCAACTCTGGCTTTTGTCCTTCGCACCATCTAAGAGCTAGAGGAGGGATCCCACCCGTTTGCAGTCTGGCACAGAATCCCCTCTCCATTGTTTTCTTAATGGTTCATCCCTCAAGGCACTTGCCTCATCAGGAAATGAACCTGGATTATATTTTAAGACTTGCTTAATCCTGGGGTTCAGTGTCTGACACCCAGTTTAACACCCCAAGCCTTGATTAAATTCTAACACTTACTGGCTCCAGAAATTTGAGGGAGCCTACCACCCAGAAACTTGTAACAATATGAAAACAAGGCCTGGATATAACTGTTTCTGGACATCCCAGTGTATTCTGGGACAGTGCTTAATTGATGGAAGTGTGCTGGGCTCTCAATCACATAATGTACTGAGAGACTGTGATGCTCTAAGATAAAGTTTGAAACTGCTCATTACTGGAAGAGATCATGTTGTGAGCTCCTGGATGCAGGTTTTGTTTTGCCCCATGACGAGAGCTCAAGGGATTTTCTTTGTTGCTAGCTGCATTTGCTACATAACACGTACTGCCATAAAGGCTAATTGAGCCAAGGAAAAAAGCAAAATGCTTGAAAAAGGTATCATACTATGGGATGGAGGGAACATTTGTTCGAGCATTCAACACACAGGCACCTTTACAACTCACAAGTCATTACTGAATAAATTTGGGATCAGAAGAGAAATCTAACATTTATTATCTTGTCTAGCAAAGAATGGTGCTCACTGATGGATGGCGCTAAGTATTTTATTACATAAAAATTTCTGGAAGAAAGAACTGATACTCGGATTTCATCACAGACAAAAAAAGAGGTTTGTTTTGGAATAAGAAGAATAAATGGCAGGGAAAGTTGTTTCAAATATTTTCAAAGGCTTGTGGCATGGTCCTCATCAGCTAATGTACCATGTGCCTTTGCTAAACATTTGAATCAGCTCTTAAACATCACACAGACAGTATCATGCTGCTTGCACTTGCAGGGGGAAGGAATTAAAGAGAGGTTATAGCTGGAATCAAACTGATTGAAACGTTAGCAAACAAATGGCATAGTAAACCAGTTATCAATGCCAGTGCAGGCGTTATTCCAATCCAACTGAGATACCCAGGGCATCAGGCATGGACCACCAGCCAAGACATCTCCCAAGCACAGCTAAGCTTATCCAGTACCGCACCTGGTAAATTATTCTTTTCATCTTGCAGAGAACAGGAGCTTTTGAAGGGGACCGGGGGCTATGTTAGGATCATCCTACTCGCATGTAGGACCCCGGCAGAGACACATGCCCAGCTCTCCCTCCTGGTCAATCGTTGGTGAGCTTCAAAAGCTTTCTCCAGCCCGAACATCACAGTGACTGATACCAAAAGGCATTAGCACACTTTAGGATCCTGCAGAGTGTTAGCAGTTCACGTAACAAACTCAGTAGCACAGCATATTGTTTAATCCTCTTTATTTACATATAATACACTCAGAGCATTCTGACTCAGCTCCTTTCTCTTTCACACCAGACAGCAAAGAGAGAAAGAACAAAGTACAATAGTCCTACATCACGGAACACAATGATACCAAAACATCCTGTCTCCGTCACTTCCTACACTGTGGAATGAAAGCATACACAGTCATGTGACAGACAACAATCTCATGACTGCAAACATGGAGCAAGAATCCTAACAGACTACACCCATCCCACCCACCCCCCAGATTGGCCAGGCAGAGGAAGAAAATGCTGTTGCATTTAAATGTAATTCAGAAAAAGTCAAGAAGTAGAGGTGAAGCCTGTTTTATAGGACCCAGCAACTGAGTCTACCATCTTGCTTGTGGTGTTTTGGGAGCAGAGTTTGCTGCAGATGGAGGATTGGAGCACTAATGTGAGAAGAGAGAAGAGACAGGGTCATATAGAGTTGAGGTTGAGAGTGAAGAGGCCAAGCTCTTAACAGTGAGCCTTTCATTCATCTGCTGTTCTAGAATGTCCATGAGCTGTCTTTTCAATCCAAGGGGGTGGGGTTTGATTCAATATTGTTTGATTTAATATTGCATTGTCATATTTCTTCCTCACCTTAAAAACACTCTTGGGTTCCCTGAGGGAGAGAGAGGTAGGTTGTAGTTTTCCAACCGGAACAGTTTGCTCTACAACACTACAATGTCACCCAAGGGATACTCCTGCTACCCGCCCCGTCCCCCATCTCACCTGAAATTCTTCAGATGTTTCACACAAACAGACTTCTTTTCAAATATACATCAGGCAAAATCCTCTGATGATTCTTTTTACTGTATGAGTGAACAAGAATCTCCTATTCATCTCCCAGGTGAATTAAAACAATCTTGGCCTGCAGTGCTAGGTACATGTAGTGAAGTGACCTATGACCCATGGAACTCAACCGGGCTTGTTTCCTAGTGCTTTCAAACAATGCTTAAAGCTGTTTTTGAAATTTTAAAACATACATTGGCCACAAAGCTGATTTGTCTCACAAATTACTCTTGCCCACTCTTTTCAGTCTCATGAACAATAGTCAAACCTTAACAGCACAATGTGAAAAATACACTTATAGACTGATCTCATGCATTTTTACTCAGAAGTAAGCCCTGCTGTGTTAAATATGGTTTACTTCCATATTACTTACTTTACTTTAAATACGGTATGTGTGCACAGGACTGAAGCCTCAGAGTGCAATCCTATATGCTTTTAAGTATGGAGCCTTAAATCACCCCATGCTATTTATGTTAAGGTCTGATTACAGAGAATGGGGAAAGCTGATAATTACAATGTCAATGCACACCAGCATTTGTTTTACATATGAATGAATACACACACACATATATATTTCAAATGAGAGAATTCACAAAGTTCACAACTGCCACACTGTTTTTCTTAACCCAGTACAGTCACTTTAGGAAACTTTATTTATTGCAGCATTTCCTGGTGGCTGACTTACCGTATCAATTAACCTGCCTGGCCCTTTAATGATGGTGGCATATGATGGTACATAAACTTCAGAGTGTGATTAGCAAGCTATTCCAGACCAGGAAGGAAGGAAAATAAATAGATGAATGCATGTTGTTTATAACTTTTTTTTTATGGTGCCATTTCTTTCTCTGCTAAGAGAGTTGAAGCTAGGATTTGGAAGTTAGTCACTCTTAAAAAAAATGTCTTTGTTGCAAGAGTTCTGATGACAGATAGGTACATTAGGATAATCCACCAGCAGGTGGCACATAGCGTCTTTCCCCATCAGTATCTCTGTGGTGTCTTAGGCTCTGTGGTGTCTTTTCATGCCTATCTTGGCTGAGACTGAATTGCTTTGATGAATTACAGCTCCTATTTCTTGAACTACCTTTGTGCCTGTATTTGTGTGTGTGTGTGTGTGTGATAATGCAAACAAGCAAAGTTTCAGCATTGTGACAGAGGGCTTCTTACAGTTTGTGTATGCCAGCTTGCCTTTAAATCAAGGTAACAACAAAGAATCCCCGATAGTAATTTTGACTTGTCCACGGATAAACGATTGTGTATTCATTTGCTGCATTTTGAATCAAGCAAATAATATACAGAAAACTGATGTTGATGGGTGTCAGTGTACACAAGCAGGACCACGTGCCTGCAATGGCACTCAGCATTGTGTAAAAACCAGCAACCCTACTTTATGGACCGTCTGTTCTGGTAAGAGAAAAATTCTCCTGAAGGGCTCACTAGAAATATTTTTCTTACCTCCACCTCCCCCACTTGAGTTCCGCATTGCAGTAATGAGGAAAACAGACCACAAGAAGCCCCTGTTGGTGGTTGTTTCAACCCCTCAGGTTGATACTATCCCTGCTGGGAACTTTAATATTTCTTTCACCTAATGAAATATGGTATTGTACCTAGACTGTTGCTTTGTTGGCTATCAATCTTCTGTGAGGAACCTCTAAAGAATAGCCCAATAGTTCCATTTTACAGTGTCCTTTCAAAGACTAGAAGGGTAATGGCTTCCCCAGGGGATTGCATGAAGGCTTATTAGGCATTCTGCAATAGATCACCTGTGAAACAATTACATTCTTCAATATTACCTGAAAAGATAGGTAAGAGCAGTTTGGAAGGATCTCTGCTTGGATCAGTTGGAGAACATAACACTTTATTAAAATGTAACTAAGAAAACAAAGTTGTGTTGTTTTTATTGGAGTAATGTTGTTGTTACATGTATCCTTTGCACCAGGTGCTTGTTTGCATGGCCAGATAACCTGCACTGTTGGAACATCGTAAAGTAGTAGTAGTTATGTCTATTTTGAAAAGGAAAAAATCAGCAGGTTGAACGTTTGGCTGTATCCTACTAATGATCATAGGGTGCTATCAAGTGATTGATAATTGATTTGAGGTCTTCTGGGGAGATCCTGCTGATATTTCCACCTATAGCTGTGGCAAACTCTGCAGCAATTCCTAGCGGGACCTTGTCAGTTTTGGCACCCAAGTTGTGGAACTCCCTCCCATTGAATAAACACTTTTCTTCCACATGGATGTCTATTGAAGACATATCTGTTATGCATGGCCCTTGAAGACTGGCAGGATTGTTGGTTTGTTTTCTTTCTGTTGTAAATGATGTACTAGTAATATTTTATGATAAATTTCACATTTTTATTGTTTAACTTGTACGTTTACTGCCATGGGAACTCTGATTAAAGGGCCATCTGATAATATAAATAATAATTATAGGATAGCTGCATTACACTCTTCAACTAATATGTTATTCCTTCTTCCAAATAGGTCTTAGAAGCGGCAGCAAAAGCCCTATTCAGGTGTTCATTATACTCATGTGTAAGCAAACAGGTTAAGTAAGAACATCCTCTCTGACACATCACTTTTAACCAAGATACAGGGAAGCATAAATAAGATGTAAGGATCAAAGAACACACAAGATTTAGGGGTGGGGTTGTCTGAAAATCTCAGCATCAACCTTATAGACATTTCCCCCCCCCCCCAATTGTTTTGATAAATGGTGGTGGTGGTGATTCAACATCTTCTGAGCCTGCCGCTTCAGTATTGGTGTGTTAAGAAACCCAAGTTGCTCTTTGGATGCTTCCTCAAATTGCTGTTCTGCCTATAGCAAGCCAAGACATGATATGGGATTTCTTTGACTGGATCTCCCTGCATTGTTTTCTTAGTAGCTGTGAGGCCTGATTGAGGCCTCGGTGCTGAAGTGGGGAGGGTAATTATTTTCCCACACTGTTCCTCTAATATAAGATGTCTTCCAAAACTGCTTTTAGCTGAGAAATGTGGGGGGAAAGGAAGAGTCAATACAGATACAATATGGATGTCGGAGATTTCCACATCATATCTAGTTTGGTCCTCAGAGTCTTGTGTGCCTTCTCATTGAATGTTTAGATTGAGAGTCTGGGGGATAACCTAGCAGCCATTCCCTATGACTTCTTCCCTACTTCAGAAAGAAATAGGCATAGGCTGTCTGAAGATGGAATATCATTACCCACTGCCTTCTTAAGGAAGAATTTCATAGTTTCCAAGTAGTACAAAGTGCAGCCACCTCAGTTCTTCCATTCCCATTTAATTCTTTGTTTGCAATTGCCATTGTCCCAAACTTTGTTGAGGAAGCAGTTCATGGGCTTTCTCATCCTTCTTTGTTTTTCTTCTTTCTGCTGATCTTTCTGTTCTGCTTAATAGGAATGTAAGTCTTCTTTGCATTTGCCAAGGGAGTCATGTGGCACATTTTTGTTGTTAAGATTTTCTTTTTGCTGGAACAGCAAATAGCCATCTTCTAATTAAAGCTAAATGTGCATACACCTGAGCGTATCAGCAATACTTTGTTTGCTTCAGTCTTGCTTTCTGAAACTCTCTTCTAGTCCTTGTTAAAGTGGAAACATTCCCCCCCTCCTTTAAATGCAATGTAGGCTTGCATTACCTTACCAGCCTAGACCTATTCAATCTGCATGCCCCTGATTCCCACCCCCACCCCTGGGCAAGTTTTATCACCCAGCAATGCTAACTAAAAAAAGGGGACTCTTAGTCTATTGCTTCTATTATCCACCACTATGTATTAACAATATAGTTTCATTCAGAAACTTAATCAAGATAAAAGAAGAGAATTTCCCCAGAATTTTCTTTTAGGATTATCCCCAAATAGCAAGAGAATTCTGCTTGCTCCCAGAGAATAGCTGGTATATCCCAACCCTGCAAAAACAGTGATGAATTTTGGAAGCCATTTTTACTCTGTCCTAGATTGGGAAAATATATCCATCCATTGTAGTTTCGGAGGTGGAAATCAAACAAAGAACTGAATCTTATGAACAGGCTTCTAGGCTGGCTCCATCTGTACATTTCTACATCTTAGGTTCCATCTTAAAGATCATCTGGAAGCTCTGCACAAGGACTTTCACTTGTACAATGAAGCTTTGTCCATCTTCTCCCTGTGTGCTCCCACACCAACAGAAGTTGCCTGGGGGTAGCGGTCAAGAGAACAGTATAGGAGGATTGGGAGGAAGCCAACTCCTAGGGGCCAAGGTCCCTTTGGCCCCCACAATAATTTATTTGAGGGGGCTGCCACCACCACCCCAAAGTTGATGAGCGTTTCCATTCAAATGATTCGCATGAGCCACATCTTGTGATATTATGTGGGGTGGGGCTTACCTGGGCTCCCCCAATATTTTATTCAAGTTGGCATCCCTGCCTTAGTGTGACATTGAATTCTGCCCGTAGTCACAAAATTGATAGGCAATATCCAAAGAACACTGCAACTAGTACCATGAGCTCACCATTTCTACCATGTCTCATAGTGATGTCTTTTGAAACTAACTGAAGTTTCAAAGAAAAAGGACAAAGATGTCAGCAGACTAGCTCAAAGTCCTTGAGTCAGACCATTGGTTCATCTGGCTCAGAACTGTCTATATTGACTGACAGTGGCTCTCTAGAATTCAGACTGCAGTCCCAGTCCTACTCGGAGATGTTGAGCATTGAACCTGGGGCTTCCTGCATGCAAACCAGATGCTCTACCACTCAGCTATGGCTGTTATTTTAACTCTGAATGCCAACAGTGAAAAAGGGATGGAAATGAGAGGGAGGAGGAGTGCTGGTAAAAACATGATGGAGCAACAGCAAAATATTTCATCCACTATTGTCACTAATCTTCTGGGGACCAGACTAACATTATGGGAGTTTGGGGAAAACATGTAATCCACTTTTCATCTCTGCTGAATACCCTGCTACTATTGGTACAATTTGTGACTTAGGCTTTTGTCTTGGTGCCAGAAGGAGAATAAAATTTAGTAGTAGGGGGAAAATGAATCAATTCGCTTAATCTGACTTTAATTATTTCTGTAATGAGGGTATAATTTCATCCTTCTCCAGTGCAGAACATGGTATTAATTATGGGAAGAAAAACAATGGAATGAAAGCAATATTATTATAACTGTAATTTTCTCCCCCTTTTCCCTCTCTGCATCAAATGCTCAATAAAGAAAGCAAAATAAGGTAGCAATGAACAGCTTTTCAGCTGGCACGTTGGCTAGACAGCAAAACAGCAAAGTGGGGAAATAGCAAAACATAATTAGAAAAGCACAGAGTACATTAATTTTTGTAATTTAAACCCTTACAGCTTTAACTTGTCTGAGGTTGTTTCTTGGACACTAAACTATTTCTGTTATCTCAATCATGTATTTTGCCCTTGTAAAAATGTCACTTTTTCCTCAGGGGAAGCAAAGTAATGAGGCATAGCTAAGAACCCGAGAATAAACAAAATTAGAAGGGGGGAGTGGAATGGCTCTGACAATCAGATTCTGTTTGCTGAGGGTGGAAGGCAGGATGTTCCAATTGCAGCCAATTCATACACATTCCTTACCCCTAAAGTCTCAGCCGCTAGCAACAAAGCTTACAGGCATTTCATCAATATCCCTGCCTTGTGCTACAAGAAGTTGTGGACTGAGCAAAGCTTTAGTGTGCACCTTCAATGTGTAAAACAGTCCTCAAAGTGACGTGAGCGTTGGCCTCAGCTGCAGACTTCTCCAATGTGCAGTTAGTAGGCCTCAATGCAAGAAGTATTATTCTTATTTATTTATTATTTTATAATAAGTAGGTATCACAGTAGCCCATCTAAGATGATATAATCCTGCTAAGACAAAGACATATCATCTACTGGCTGATCAGAAAGTAAAGTCAACATACGTCTGATGCTGCAGAGGGGACATTTTTACTTGCAAGTCTGACAGTCCTCTATCTGAAGGGGTCCTCTATATGAAGGGTAAAACATAATAAATCCTAAGGAGGGAAGGTGTTGAAACTGCCCATAGCATACAGGTCACCTCGTCGCACTCTTCTCTGCTATAACAAGATTAGTGCTGTGCCCAAAACTGTCTTGTTTTTATTTTTGCCATTCTCCGAAAAATTAATAGTGCAATACTTCTTGAGCATCCCCCACAACTGTCCTGGGAAAACCAGGACATCCCATATTTTCATGCAAGAGCACCGCAGCTATTTTGGGCACTGCAATCTCAGCCTGAAAAAGCGCAGCAATCTCACATGGGTCATGTGACTTGCCCAGTACTGCGGCCCAGTATTTGGCCTAGACATGTTGGAGGGTATGCAGAAGGGGGGTAATTTTATCGCTTACACCAGTGATGGCCAAACTTGGCCCTCCAGCTGTTTTGGGACTATAACTCCCATCATCCCTGACCACTGGTCCTGTTAGCTAAGGATAATGGGAGTTGTAGTCCCAAAACAGCTGGAGGGCCAAGTTTGGCCATCACTATCTTACACCTTCTCTCAAGTAGCAGACTGAATGGCATCATCACTTTTATAACAGGGCTATTTGTATACATCTGTTTGTACATGGAGTGTCTCACAAAATTAGGGGGTGCATGGAAGACTATATGCTCTCTAGTCTGATTGAGGTGAATTGTTCTATGTCTTTTTGTTGTTGTTAGAGGCTGGTAGAGTAAATCCCACCATCCTTTTTGGTAATGGATGGATGTTGTTGTTAAAGATGTGAGCACTGGCCTACATTTTGAGAGAGAGAGTCCCACCAGCAGCTGTACAGGGTAGGATTTACCTAATGAACCCAGTCAACATAAGCCCTGCACAAGAGTAGTGGCTCTGACCCAGAAGAACATGTGGGGAGGAAGGAAGAGGTCATTCCATCTGGCAAGCTGATATACGTATGCAGATGTTGTTATAGTGCAACATTGAATTCCACTTATATTTACTATGTGTTCCTCAGAATGTATGTGGTACCTGACCACATCTCAGCCACTCAGACAGACAAAAGAAAACTTTCTGTTACAATTATATATTTTTCAGGACTTCTTCTAAGTCTTAAAAAAAACAAAAAACTAAATGAACTCACATGCCCTGCCTTGCTATCCATTTCTAGGGGCTTGAAATGCTGTTTTCACTATTGATAGTGTTGACAAAAAAAATGTACTGTGATAAGTTCAAACTAGAGTTACATGCATCAGAGTGAGTTTTCATTTTCTGAAGGTGACAAATCTCTTCTGGACCGTTATCTATGACATTTGGAAAATGGAGGGAGGGAGAAACCACTCAACACAATGGTTAGATTTTGTTGTTTTTGACCGAAAAGGGAGTAAATTGTCAGGAATTATTGATGATCTGATAGCACTCTACTGCCCCCACCCCTGAAAAAAACACTGAAGAGGAAAGAACATGGAAGAGGTAAGTGTGACAGCCACCTCAAATGAGTACAAAGCTCAAAAATCAGGAGGGATAAACAAGACAAATGGATTAATTTATCTGCAAAATTCTACAAGTATTATTTTTTATTTTTCTTGGTGAAGGTAAAGGGGGCAAGCCACATCCTTTTTTAGGATAGTCAGCCACACAATAGCAGACTGTCATCTCATACCAGGATATATTGAATCCAAGTGACAAAACTGACATAAAGACTTATGTGGTTTTGTGTTCTGTGGTTCTTTATTGCTCACATTAGTTGTTAGGAAAGGCAGCTGGGAGGGAATAGGGTGTTCAACAGCCCATAAATCTTCACTGACTTTCCTCATGATATTGTCTCCTTCTGTTAGGGAAACTGAAGGTGACATACTGAACCTTCCATTGTAGTGTGTGAGCCTAAAGAAGCCATTGCACCTACCTCACAAGGTTTATCAAACAAAGGAAATAAATAAAGCATCTTTTAAAATATATAAATATATGTTCTTTATGTCTCACCTTTGACCCTTCCAGATGTTGCTGGAGTTCACTTCCAATCATTCCTGATCATGGGTTGTGCTGGCTGGGATTCATGGGAGTTGAAGTCCCCAGATCATATGGACGTCCACAGGTGAGCCATCCCTGTCCCATGGCCTGTCTTTTTAACATTGATAAAGTGTTATCACAGAGGCGAGGAACCTTTGGCCCTTCAGATATTGTTGGACTATGGGAGTTGGAGTTTAGCAACAACTAGATGGCCACAGGTTCCCTATTTATGAGTTTTTACTTAGGCACCACTTCTAGAATGAGGTGATCGCAGACTATATTCTTTATATACACAGAGAGTTCTTTCCTCATTTAAAGCCACTATGGACTATACGGAATATCTCTCTCTTTAATTTGGCACATGGATTAAAACCACAATGCACAGTCATCTCCCACAACTTGGCAAGCTGATGGAGAAAAAAATAATACTTTTTCTTTTTTTAAAAAAGTGACAATTGGAATAATCTAAACTGCCAACATTGCAGACTGCATTAATATATGCAAGTACCACCAAGTCAATCAGACAATCCATAGGACTTAATAACTTTAGAGCAGTTTTTGTGAGCTTAAAATGCTTCATGTATATTATCTCAGTGACCTTTTCTAACAACCCTAGAAGTACAGCCTCATAGTGTAGTGGCAGACAGACTGATCTTGTCTTAGTGTGTTTGAAGCCAATACTAGATCTGAATCAGGGATTGGGGATTTTCTGGTTCAGAGCACACACTTTTTAGCCACTGCACTGCCCCAACTTTCACAAGCAAATACGCAATATGTCCCATCTTATGTTTTAGTATACTAAATCACATTTTCTAGACCCCAAAAAAATAAAAAATTGGGGGGGGGGGGCTTGTATTCTTCTTTTCCTCTTTCCATTGCCACTTTTGACTTCCAACCAGTAAAACACAAAGTCATTTATTAAAGTAAGGTATATATGTCTCTGTATCCCAACCTATTGTTTGGAAGTGTCTTTACTTGGGGGGCGGGGAGTCTCCACTTGCTTTTTCAAGTGGCAAGCTAGAACTGGGCGATATTTCTCACCGTGTCCATCATGACATCTGTGATTCAAGCTGGGGTGCCTCCTTTTGAGAGAGTGCCCATTAGAAGTTAGAAAGCATAGGCAGAACACCATAGCAGAAATGAAGATAGAAAGTGAACCAGCCTAGAAACTGAAAATTAGTGACTTGGTAGAAAAACAGCTCACTTTTTAGCTATATACCCGCCTGGTCACAGAACAGAGAAGATGACAAGGAGGAGAGGCTAGTTGCCTCCCTTCCTTTTCGTTGTGAAGCCCGTGAAGTCACAAGCGGTGTTTGGTGGTTCTGTTTATGCATTTAATATTGAAAATATCCAGGGTTTGAGGGGGCTTTGAAGCTTGTAAATCTTGTTCTCAGGATAAAAACCTTTTCCTCAGATGACTAAGCAATGCCCCTGTTACCCAGAAGAAGAAGAAGCACTCCACACAGAGTCCCTGGTTAAAGCCTAAATGAAGAGCTAAATGATGGGATTCAGGGGAGGCAATTTGCAAGCAAAGGTAACCTAGGACACAAATAATTACAGCTTCACTTTTTTGCTGCTGACCCCATAAATCTTAAGGGAAACGTTTGCCACTAGTTCAAGTTTAAGAATAAGGAATTCCTTAGCCCTTTCTTTATTTGCTCAGATGGAGGAGAGAGAAAAATACCCTAAACAATATAGTCATATTGCCTTCCTTCTCAGCTTACAGCTTGATTTAATTTCAACCTGGTTCATGTTTCAGTGAAATCCCCATTGTGATGTACATAGCAAAAAACAGTCTTTATGCTTAATCTGAGATTTGGGATTTTGCAAAACATATTCCAAACATGCTTTCTTAGACTCACCCAGGCACTACTTTGTAGAGTTACTGCATGTATATTTTATGTCTATAAATATATAGTGGTGAATTATTCAAGGAACTGGGTACACTTACTACAACAGAATGTGATGTTTTCATTTGATCTGCTTTGGTTAAAAAAAAAACCCATCAGAAAATTTACAGCACTGATGTGCTATTTAAATATTTAATAATATTGGAAGCATCAGAGTCTATTTTCCTTTGAAGAGTGCTTAATTATGTCACTTAAAAATGAAGTGATGCTAAAGCCAGATTTATTTAAATTAGGTTTAACTTGGGCTAGGCAGTTACTGTAGAATTTAATGCTTTCAAGTATTTTATGTACTGCATACTCTGTGTACTTCAAAGTGCTGTGGTAGTCAGAAGTGAATCAACTAAGAAAATAGTATCACAGTATTATTCTGATATTTTGCTTCCATGATCAACAATGCTCAGATTTTAAATCAGAGGAATACTTTTTTAAAGTGTGCTTTAATCCTATATCCACTCTTTCACTTTAGGTTGTCTTCTTACATCACATCACAAAGTAGAATCAGGATTCCTGACTCAGGAGTAGATAAACTCACAACTGTAATATAGATATTAACTATGCAAGGATCAGATTCCTTTCTGGTTGTATACACATACTAGGTAGCTATGAGTATGCACATATAATACAGGGTGATTCATAATGAAGTATACAGTTTCAACACACTATAAAAAAAAGAAGAATGTGATATATCTTATGTTACCTGTAACGGAATTGTAGGGGAATGTTTAAAGTTGTTTTTTTTAGAAACAGTCACAGATGTGTGTCACATAACACACATCGAACCGGTAATCCATTTCTGTTGAAGATGACTTCTTCCGATACACACGGTTGTCCAGGACTTTTAAGTTTAATAATAATAATAATAATAATAATAATAATAATAATAATAATATGGCTGGGTTTCCCCAGCCACTCTGGGCGGCTTCCAACAAAAGATTAAAAATGCATTAAAACATCAGTCATTCAAAACTTCCCTAAACAGGGCTGCCTTCAGATGTCTTCTAAATATCAGATAGTTGTTAATTAATTTGACATCTGATGGGAGGGCGTTCCACTACCGAGAAGGTCCTCTGCCTAGTTCCCTGTAACTTCGCTTCTCACAGTGAGGGAACCGCCAGAAGGCCCTTGGCTCTGGACCTCAGTTTCCAGGTTGAATGATGGGGATGGAGACGCTCCTTCAGGTATACTGGACCAAGGCCGTTTAGGGCTTTAAAGGTCAGCACCAACACTTTGAATTGTGCTCGGAAACGTACTAGGATCCAATGTAGGTCTTTCAAGTGGTCTCGGCGGCTGCTCCCAGTCACCAGTCTAGGTGCCGCATTCTGGTTTAGTTGTAGTTTGTACAAATAGCCTGTAGTTTCAAAAAAAAATTATGCCAATCATAGATACATTTTCTGCTTGGAAGTTTTTCCCCGAAACACGATCGAAAATGCCGTCACACAACAGTTACAGATTCCGTTTTGCTCAATTCAAGAACACAAAATGCCTTCTCCACTGCAGACGCAGCCCTTTTGCCTGACTAGTCACATGACACATGTGCTATCACCTACGTCACTTCCCTCAGTAGCAGAACACAAACTTTATGAGTACATCTACCTCATTGTTCGCAGTTGTGGTCTGTGTCGCTGCCTGTTACTGTCTTATAGTATCTGGAAACTGTATACTTCATTATGAATCACCCTGCACATTTAATGTAAAGGAGCCAACACCTGAATGACGTCTTTATACTATGGCTCCATATATTGCCCTATACCTCGGTATACTTAAGCTACTTCTCACATGTATATACATTACTTAAATTTCTCTACACTGTGACTGCACAACAATATATGAATTAACTCAACTGAAAAGCTTCATATAGGAAGGAAAACTCAATTGAGATTTGAGATAATACCAAAAGGCTTTTATTTGATGTTAGAACTGTGCTAGCTCATTCATCCATGTGAGTCATGGTACGTGTGTGAGTGTGTAAGAGATAAGCGATGTCCAGACTCTTTGTATTCAAACTTTCATAAACATATAACCAAGAAGAATATTTAAAAGCTCATGCTTATTCACTTTGTTCCTTATAGAGAGCTCCTGCACAGGTTTCTCCCTACTAACATTTAGGGATCTTCCTCTGTCCATTTCACTTCAGACAGATCACACTGACACACACTGTCCTCAGCAGCCTCCAGAGAAGCCTCTCTCAACTGTCATTCTCCTTCACACATACACACACATACAGAGAGAAAAGCAGAACACAGTTAAAAATGATAGTTACTTGAAAAACAATCATAACAGAATGGAATTCCTCTCTCATGTGACTCACTGTCAGCCAAACACATGAGAGCTACTGCCAAAGGAAAAACCACATGCTAAAAATGCACAGTAATTTAACATAAGTAAACATTCCCATTTCAGGAAATCAAACCATTATCTTTAACAAAGCATTACTGGATATTGCAGTCATCAGGTGAACCAACTGTAATTTCTGGTTCATCTCAGCTCTAGTGTCAAGTGAAAAGGGGGAGATCTTTTGTACAACCTGATTCCCTGATTATTGACCGTTATGGTCAGTCAATGATTCTAGAGCTGGCTGCCTTTGTTGGCTCAGTGACCAGGAGATATTTGATGGCTAGGAGAAGTTTCTTTGTAGTTGTAGGGTGACAAGAGTCTAGGGTTAGCATCTGGATGAAAGAAAGGAGGGCTCCTATTGGATATAAATACTGTTTGTCTTGAGGGCATCTGATATTGTTTTGTAAAGTCTCATTGCCTGTGCCTGTGCTTATTTGTTCCCCTTTGCTCAACAGGTATATTCACTACTGTAAGACCTCCTATCTCCCATCTAACTTCTGGTTGTTTATGTTGCTGCTGTTTACTGGTATGCAGAGGGGAGAAGTGAGGTGCTGGCAGGGTCAGCAATGTGAAGGCACACTTAGCAGCACTGGATTTGCTCTGCCAGTGTTTACAATGCACTGATCTTGCTGTCACCCACCCCCTCTGCATCTCGGTAAGCAGGTGAAACATGACTGACCAGAGGTCAAGTGAGCAGGGCTGCCTGATAATTAGGTAGGTAGGTAGATAGTTGGATAACACAAAACTCTGGTGAAACCCAACTCCTGTGTCTGGAAAGAGACTCTGCATTGGTTCGCCTTGAAACTTCCATTTGCTCCATCCATCCCATTCAGCCTTGATTGAATTGTGTCCATCGTAGCAATCCCTCAAATACCATTCCCAGTATACAAAGCTTTAAAATCACTGATAGCTTTCTCCTCTCTCTTTAATACTGAGAAAAATGGGAAGAGGTCTGTGAGGAGAATGTGAATAGATAGATGATAGATAGATAGATGATAAATAGATAGATAGATAGATAGATGATAAATAGATAGATAGATGACAGATGACAGATAGATAGATGATAGATAGATAGATAGATGATAGATGATAGATAGATAGATAGATAGATAGATAGATAGATAGATATAGATAGATGATAGATTTTACAATTTCTTATTCCTCCTTATTTATTTTACACTTCAATCTCTCAAGCTTGCAACATTTGTCTTTAAGTCTAAAACAAATGTCCACTTTTCCAATTTTTTGGCAATATCTTCCTTCATCTTTTTGTTTCTTTTCTTTTCTTTTTTCAGTGGGGTGGGAGAAGGACTCCACAGTCAGTCAACACATTTCACAAACTGACAGTACTTTTCAGGCTTTGCCATCCAGAGACACATCTTGAGATAGCAGTATATGAACTGCAAATGTGGCATTTAACTTTACACCTTGTTGAAATGGGCTCTTAGCTGGGAAAGGGAGGGATCGCTAAGTAGGAGAGAGGCTCTATGCCTTGGGAGCGATTATAGCTGAGAAAGATGTTTTTGTCTTTAAAATGAAAGAGGTCGAAGCCCAGCGGAAAGTAGTTATGGATTTCCCTCCCCCCCCCCCAAAAAAAAATATGTCATAATTTTTTGCACTACAGTTGAACAACCTGACTACCATCAGCATTGCATTAGCTACGGAGCACAAATACCTTAGTCTTAGAAATAAACATCTGCAATAGCATACAGAATAGAAGGACTCTCCTCCCTGGAAGAGAGGGGAGTGGTTGTGGGCGGGAGCCCGAGCACCGCCCCTAGCAGGGGGCGGTTGCCCCCTGCCTCCACCTCACCTGGCTGGCGCCCATGCCCCCTCTGCAGGCATCCAACCAGGTGCCTCGGAGGGGGCGTGTTCAGCAGCCTTATGCTGCGGTGCCAGCCTCTCCCTGGCCTCATTCTTCGCCGTCGTCTCGTCGCGAGTCACCCACCCTCCACTCCCTTAGAGTTAGGGCTTAGGTCATTGGCCTTGCTATGGACCTTAGGTTGGTCGCCCTGGTTGTCCAGGGGGCCTGGTAGGAGTTTTTCCATTTGGCATTAGGCTTTTTGGTTTTTTCGCCTACCTCGTAGCAATCGTCACAACTTTTGTGGTATTGGTGGGTAGGTTAGGCATTGGAATAATGTATTGTGGTGTGTCGAAGGGCTAGGTGTGGCCATCGCCCATGCCTTCAATTTTTGGGTATTCCGTTAAAGGAATCTGGCGGTCGTGTGTTCTGTCCGATGCCTGCTTGGCGGGAGGCCATGGCACGACCCTCGGTGACATCAGGGGGGAGCCTATAGTTGGATTAGCATCAACAGGCTCCACCTACTGGTGAATAAACCCACGTGTTTTAGAGATCCAATGCCTAAGCCAATACCTTTTCACTGCTGTAATCAATAAAGTTGTGGCCTTTCCATGCCCATTAACCTTCTATCACGTGTCCTTGTGTATTCATTTCACATCGCGAGGGTCGGGTCCTCGAACCACAATATCCTGCTATTTCTATAGGGGTATCCTCTGCTTGATTCAAAAAGCAAGACCAGCAAGTTCTCTTGTTACAATAGGCCACTATCTATCACATATCAAATACATAGGCTTACAGCAGAATAAATGCCTCTTAAACTGCTTTGCCTCCACTTTTTGCTGTGGGCTGTGATGTAAGCAGAGCCCCTTTTGGTGCTGAATAGAGGCCATTCTCCACCTCTCAGAATGGCAACACTAGATCTGTTCACTTCCCATGGTGTTTGGTAGAAGAAGGTGCTTGTGGTAGCATCACTTTTCAAAGCTTGCCCATCCTTCCCCCAAGGTGATTTTTTTCTACATAGGGGAAGAGTAAAGGGCATTGGATTGAATCAGGCTCCCTCAAGGTGCTTTGAACATTCAAATGAAATACCAGGGGCCTAAATATCTTTGCAGGGTGAGTACAAGGCTGCTTGCCCATCTATACTACCATCTTGTCCATCTTATTTAAGAAGGTGAAATTTATACTTTAGTTGATTTTCATATGTAATACAGCATTTAGATTCCTGATGTTTAGATGATAGTATGTTTAGGTAAAAAGGTAAAGGTAAAGGGACCCCTGACCATTAGGTCCAGTCGTGACCGACTCTGGGGTTGCGCACTCATCTTGCTCTATAGGCCAAGGGAGCCGGCGTTTGTCCGCAGACAACTTCCGGGTCATGTGGCCAGCATGACTAAGCCGCTTCTGGTGAACCAAAGCAGCACACGGAAACGCCGTTTACCTTCCCGCCGGAGCGGTACCTATTTATCTACTTGCACTTTGACATGCTTTCGAACTGCTAGGTTGGCAGGAGCAGGGACCGAGCAACGGGAGCTCACCCTGTCGCGGGGATTCGAACCGCCAACCTTCTGATCGGCAAGTCCTGGGCTCTGCGGTTTAACCCACAGCGCCACCTGCGTCCCTTATGTTTAGGTGTTTACTATGAATTGTCCTTGTATTTTTGTAACTGATGTTTACATGTAATGTTTATTCTGATACTAAAGAAGCTGCTCTATTTGTTAATTGTATCTTGTAGAATATAGAAATTCTCTGGTATTTTTTGCATCTGTTGTTCACTTAAGATATTTTAATCTATTACATAAACCACCAATTATCCAAATACATACAAATACAGTGGCACCTAGGTTTTTGAACGTCTCTGTTGACGAACATTTCGGTTTACGAATGCTGTAAACCCGGAGGTAAATGCTTCGTTTTTTGAACACGCCTTAGAAATTGAACATGCCACACGGCTTCCACATGCAATCAATCTGAGTTCAGCTAATCTCAGGAGCTCTCTTGCAACCAATTTGTTTTTGTGACTGTCGGCACCTTGGTTTTCTAATGTTTCGGAACTCGATCAGTCTTCTGGAACTTATTAGTTCAGAAACCAAGGTACCACTGTAAAACAATTATATCAGATTTATTTCAATTTATATTCCATCAGTGCTAGCAAGCATGGTCAATGGCCTCGGATGCTGAAAGTTGTCGTTCAACTACATCTGTAGGGCCAAAGGTCCCCCACACCTGTTTTAAATGTTCAGGGAGCAAGTGATGGAGAACACCTCTCTACCTGAGACCTTGGAAAGATGCTACCAGTCAGACAATACTGGGCTAGATGGACAAGTATAAGACAGCTTCTTCTGTTACAGTATATGACCTATGTGGAAATGCAGAAGCCTAGATGGCAGAGAGAAAGTAAAAACATTTTTCCTTACAATAAAAAGAAGTTGCTTAAATGAGTTAAGTGCCACCCAATCACCCGCCCAATATTCAGTTATGAGTTCAGGGTGAACCATAATAAACTGAGAAACTTTCAACATAAGAACACTGAGTTCCTCCTTGTGGTAATATAATTGTTCCATTTTTGCTTTTAAATTAATACATCTGTGCACAAGAGAGAAACAGCGAGGGCAAAGGCAGAAAAGGGAAGAGATACGAGTACTTTATTTAAAATGATAGATGCCTCCCCAAAATAAAAGGAGCATCCAGAGCTGAACTCTTAAGTTGGAATAACACTGTCAAACACTAACTTTCTTTCTTTCTTTCTTTCTTTCTTTCTGGCAAGAGGTAATATAGAAAGATAATTAAATCTCAGAGGCCCTTTTTTATCTCATACAGTTTTTCTCTGAGTGGAAAGAAAGCATTGAAGCTGCCCCCAAAAGACACCTTCAAACCTGCCATTGCCCTGAATGTAAAGGCAAGAAATGAAGGCACTGCATTGATTTGTTCATGTTTTTATGACACTTAATGTGCATTGGGGAGGAAGCAAAGGATGAGGGCGGGGGAGATGCGAGTGCTGTTTTTAAAAGAAATACAACGGTTTCATGTTTGCAACCAACTGTTTTTTTTTAAGGCTTACAGGAATGGCTTTGTTTGCGGTTAGGGTTGCTAACTTTTCAACTGGCAACTGTATTAAACTTCTGTGAAAGGTAGAAAAGTATGTCCAGTTAGTTTCCCCCACCCCTGGCCAGATGGGAACATTATTTACAATGGAATATGCCAGAAGCTGCTATTTCCCATCATTACTATTTTTGCAATGCAAAATCAAAGAAAAAAGGGTGATTATTTGAGGAGCAGAAGATTTAGAGGGTGTTCTCTCACATATCTGTTCTGATAGCCACAATTTGGCCAAAGGCTCTGTTTTAATTGTTTTAACCACACATTTGAATGCACCCAAAGTATTACTTTGAACAGACGCAGTGGACTGAATGGAGCTAAGTTAGTAATGTCTATTCATTTCAGTGGGTCTACTCTGGGTATGTAGGCCACCATGCTTGGTTTTAACTGAATCATGCAGATTCTCTTATTTCTAAGGTGGTTTCACTTCCCTATGGAGCCAAGGAGGAAAACCTTTAAAGATTGCTACTGCTTTCTTGAAGTAGGTCATAGAATCATAAAACTGGAAACAAACCCAAGGGTCATCTAGTCCAACTCCCAGGAATTAAGAAATCAAAACTATGGTTGCTAAAGAACATCCCTGCGTTAGGCAAGAATCTGATGTAAGCTCTCTTCTAATATATTCCCCTTACCACCCTTCTCATGCCGGAACGTAACTGCATCATGATTGCCAGAATCATGCAAAAAAAAAATTGAGGGTGGGTTTGCATGCAGCATCCTTGTTGGCCTAAATAATGCTGGGGAATGTAGCTTATTATTTAATTATTTATCATAATATTGGTAACGTATTGAAGGAAGCTGAATACAGTTAAAGTCAATGGCAAAAGAATCACTGGTTTAAGTTCTATGCAAATTAGAGTCTGAGTCATGCGCATAATGCTGATTCTTAGACATGATTCATATTATGTCCTTTATAGAGTTCTTCCACCACTTCAAGCATCATTGTTCAAAATCATTCTGCTACAATGTGGAAATCCATTTATATTATGTTCTAGCCTCACAGATCACTAAACCAAAGTGCTTATATATTATAGTTTAGGAGACACGGGATAATACTGAAGATGGAAAATATGTATTTCAGGGCACTTCAAAGTTTCAGTTTACCTGGTTGAAGTAAGAACTGCTATATACCCAAATAAGTATGTGCAATTATAATTCATAGTTTGATTATCCAGATTTTACATGATATCTCATGAACTCATATGTCAGTCAAAAAGTGATTAAATCATAGCATTCCTTTTGCTAATATTTTTAAATCTCTAATAGCCATTACAGTGGTACCTCAGGTTACATACGCTTCAGGTTACAGACTCCGCTAACCCAGAAATATTACCTCAGGTTAAGAACTTTGCTACAGGATGAGAACAGAAATCATGCTCTGTTGGCGCGGCGGCAGCAGGAGGCCCCATTAGCTAAAATGGTGCTTCAGGTTAAGAACAGTTTCAGGTTAAGAACAGACCTCCGGAACGAATTAAGTACTTAACCCGAGGTACCACTGTACTGCAAATACGTATCACAATGTGCATGGAAATCCTGTATATTTGAGTCTTCTTCAATCCTTCTGTGGAACACAGTTCTGAACAGGCCTGTATATCACAGATATTTATTTATTTCCAATAGTCATAGACCACTTTTTACCACAGATGGTCACAGATAGTAGTTTACAGAACAAATGATAAGGCAATCCATCAATCCAAATAATAAGTTTAAAACTAACGGAAACCAAATATGATTTCAATAAATGGGCATAGCAGAGCATACTTAAAATACCTGCTGAAAGAGAAATATCTTCATCGAACAGTTTTGCACTTCTAGTGAATTTTCATGGATATAATACAATATAATGGTGTAAAATTTTAATCAAAATTGCATAGAAACATATTGCTCACCAGAGCAAGACCTTCTGAGCATATTACACCAATCCTAGTCCAACTGCATTGGCTACCAATTAGTTTCTGGGCCCAATTCAAAGTGCTGGTTTTGACCTATAAAGTCTTAAAAATGGCTCAGGACCGCAATACCTCAAGGACCGCCTCTTTCCATATAAACCTACCCGGACCCTGAGATCATCTTTTGAGGCTCTCCTTCATGTGCCTCCTCCTCAAGAGGTTCAGAGGGTAGCAGCACGAGAACGGGCCTTCTCTGCAGTGGCTCCCCATCTGTGGAATGCTCTCCCAAGGGAAGTTCACCTGGTGCCTTCAATACACACCTTTAGGTGCCTGGCAAAAACATTCCTTTTAAACCAGACCTTTGGCTGATATGTTTGACATCCTGTACCCTTTTAAAATGGGAGGGAGGGGGTTGGATGGGGGTTATTGGGTTGTTGTTGTTTTTATTTTGATTATGTATTTTGTGGTTTTGTATTTTGATTTTGTTCTGTGAACTGCCCTGAGACCTTGAGGTATAGGGTGGTATATAAAAATTCTAATTCTAATAATAATAATAATAATAATAATGGGAGAAAATAGCACAAAAATGCTTATGAATTTTCATGAGAATTTTTTTTAAAAACAAACTTGCAAACAGATATAGAAATGTGGGAAACTTAAGATTTTGGATAGTGACAGGAAACCTCTGTGCCCACAAGCAGTCAAGCATGGGGCCCATGTTTATAGCTTAAGTTTCTTGCGTAACAGAAATTTCATAGCACGAATGTGCTGTTTGAATGTTGACTGCAACATTATGGGAAGAATCTTTTTCTGTGTGCAATATGTTAGATGTTCTGCATGAACACGCCCAAGGCAGATTTCTAGGGGTCCTCTTCTTTTTAAGATTTCTCCTGTAACCTTCAAGCTAGTCATGCCTGCCTTTCTTCTTACAAAATGAATTCCATAATTGAACACATTTCTATTGCTTTGTGTTTGGGGCTTGGTGGGTATCCCCCCCCCCTTCATTTTAGCTACTGGGGGGGAAAGGGTTTATCAACTTTTGGAAGCACAGAGATAGCCTCAGGGTCTCTGTCAGTTGGGTACAGCCTAGACATCAAAGGACATTATCATTGTGTAAAATTGCCAGAAGGCAAATACTATTTACAGACCCTCTGGCCCCCGTTATGCTGAAATGATAAGAAATGTCAGCGTGGTATATTGAGCTGAATAATAAACATTCCTGCCAACCCCTTATAAAGTCTACAGTGTTGAAGCTGCTTTTTGTCTTTTTTTTCTCTTTCTTTTTTTAAGGAAAAGAAAATTCCTGCCCTTTCTTGTTAAGAATTTATTGGAACCTTTCCTGTTAATTATGTCTGTGGTGTGGCAAAAGAAGGGGGAAAGTTCAGAGAAGATCTGTACTTTTCCTGTGAAATATAGGTTATCCATTTTTAATTAAATAAGGTCTAAATGTAACCCACTTTAATTCCACAGCTAATTAAAAATGAAATGACTTAACAGTGCTGGGTGTCATCATTAACCAAATTGTTCATATAAAAATGCAAAATGGAAAAGTCTACAGGAAGTAAAACCAGTGTGTTCTAGGGCCCACCATGGTGTTTACAGCAGCTGTGTGAAGCGACACACTGTTTAAACAGAAAGCATTTGAAGGTTATTCTCACAACATTGGAAGTGCGTGGTTTATTGTAAGTCTACCATCAACACCAAATACAATGTGGTGAAAGCTGAGGCCCCAAAGGCCTTACTTGAGCAATGGCCTGGTGGCTTTGTTTTCTTGCTACTGTCAGAGGCAGGTGCTGGGGATCATCACAACAGTGGGGCTATGGGACTCACCTGACCACTGTGCAGCTGAGCTGCTGCAGTGTACCAGGACAGTGTGTGTGTGTGTGTGTGTGTGTGTGTGTGTGTGTGAGAGAGAGAGAGAGAGAGAGAGAGAGAGAGAGAGAGAGAAAGAGACATGATCAGTGCATCCGATGGGCTCCATTGATGTGTTTGCACCTCACTGATCCCACTCCTTCTCTGTCTCAGTATGCCTACCTCAGAAAGCCCGATATATGAGACACACAAATGACGGGGTCAGAACAAGAGAACTGGTAGATTAGTAAAGCAAAACCTAATCAGTTACTTGGAACAGGGCCTACTGAAGAGAATGATTCTAAACGTGCATCAGGCAAACATGTGCTCGGTGAATATTGTGTTCTGCATTTATTGATCAGGAAAGAAACCTAACAGTCCCACCATTTCCTGGTCACTTTTCATCCTTGTATTTTCGGAATTTACTAGCAAAGTTCCTGTCACTGTTGCAAGGGAACTGGGAAGGTTCATTCCCTGTCAGTGAGGGTCAGACTATAGTCAGAGCTGAAAGGCATGCTTTGCCCTTGTCAGAACATTTATTTTTAATGCCATTTGGAGAACTATGAGATTTGATGCATAGCTACATTGCAATCTATACTTTAGTCCGGGTCAGTTTCTATCAGGATCCACAAATATCAACTTTTTCAAACATCCTTGGACTGTGGCTTTGTATAAGGATCTCAACTCCTTTAATGTGGCTGTATCAGCATTGTTCTCACCACTTGGCAGCTATGATGATATCAGCGCTTTCACATAAATGGCTACTACTTGTTGACTTCATCTGAATTCACACATACCCTTGCCAATTAATGATGAAAAGGCAGAATTCAGGCAAAATTAAGCACACTCAAATCCAATTTATTTCAAAGGAAGCATTAAACAATGTGATCAGATTTTCCCCAGTGAAATTAACAGGGGTTAAAAGTATTTAGCTTGTGTTGGATCAATGCCCAGAGGGTTATACTGTTGTTCTTTGTCTTTTGCACTCATTCCTTCTAGATCAATACCAAACTGGTACTGTCATTAAATGGACTCAGGCAGAACACTTCCTGAAAATGTGAACACCTGGAGTGCTTGTTTCCATTTTAGTGCTTGGTAATAATACATCATAGCTTTAACCACAATTCATGATTTTCCCCAGCACTAGGCAAACTATTGGTACAGTTTAATACAGCTTCTCCAAAATAAAAGATACGCTATAGTGATAAATAATCCCTAAACAGCATGTTATAGCCCATTTGCCAAAAAGGAAGAAGCAATAATCACATACCAACCTGAGAAACAGACCTGTAGAGAAGGAAGCTGGATGTCACACTAATTAGTCAGCAAAACTCTATAAGGTTTGGTAAATTACAGTCAGCAGATAATGGATACATAAGACTACAGGAAGCTACCTTCTGAGCTAGATCTGGGTGAGGTCATCAGAACAACTGGAGTGAATTGTCATCAATATGCTGATCACACTCAGATGATATTGGGGGCGGGGGGGGGCGGGACTGAGTCAAGTGTGACACTGCAGGTGTTTAACTGGTGCCTGGATTCAGTAATGGGCTGGGTTAATAGCAAATAAACTAAAGCTGAATCTTGAGACTAGGATGGTAATTGATGTGGGGTGAGTGGCTCTCATCCCTTCTATTCTAGATGGTGTTGGTTGCACTTCCTGAAAAAACAGCATGTGGAGGCACATTATCACTAGCCTGGGCTACTCTGCTATTTGGAGTACAAAATGTGGCTGCCAGATTTTGACAGGTAGAGCCAGGATGGATCCTAGTAAAGATTCTAAAATGTTGCACTGGTTACCTATTTACTTCTGATCCCAGTTCAAGGTGTTGGTGCTTCCCTTTCAAGACTAAACTGCTTGAGACCCAAAGGAATGTCTCACTCTATATCTTTCTGCCTGTTGTTGTGCTTGCGTTCCACCTCCTTATTTTTTGTGTTTTGGGGGCTTGTCTTACCTTTGCTTCTGAGAGAAATGAAAGCTGGGGGAAGGGCAAGCCCTGACCCCACCCTACCCCAAACCCTTTCTATGTTAGCTAGTTTCTTGGTCTGTTTTGTTTTTTCAAGTGTTTCCCCTACCTGGAGATAGGGGTGGGGTATCTTGTTTATGAGTTCTATGACTAGCTAAGAAGAGGACAGAAGCTTCTAGAAGGCCTCTGTCACTGAATATGTGTTAATGTGATTGTGGGTGACAGGAAAAAAAGACTGAACATGGCTTTGGGGGGGGGTTCAGAATCTCGGCAGGGCTATGCCCCACTATACCCATGTGAAGGGCCTCTCCTGTATGGAAGTAATGGCTAGGAGTGTTGCAGTGCATTCAGAACGACATTCAGGTCCCACAGCCGCAACACTTGTTCTGTGAAATTTCACTTATCTGAGCACAAAGAATTATACCCAAACATTGATACATGAAAAGCTGATTCATGTATCCCACTTCCTTACTTGAATGATTTCCTGGGAACGTACATTCAGGACCTGTGTGTACTTGTGCCTGACTAATAGTTGTGGAGAAAAGGAGGGAAAGGGCTAAATTGTGTCCTATTGGAATCCCAACCATATGTGCAGGTGTGTCCATGAAAAACTGCACACGGCGCACTGGATGGCTTTCATTCTACTTTTTTTAGTGTTTAGGATGAGTTAAAAACAAAGGCCTTTTTGCATAATCCACTGCTAGCTTTTCATGGACCAAACCCTATTTAAATAAATGTCAGTTGACTTGGCTTTTTGGTTCTAGTTTTGGATGGATGTTTGAAGATTGGATAAACTAAAAACTTTTTTTAAAAAAAGCTATACTTTTTGCTGCATATCTTAACTTAGATATTCACCACACTCGACATCTAAAGCGGTGGCAAAGCTCACCAGCGCTTAGAATGGCAGCCGCTAATGCGCTTTTCATGTCCATTGACTTAAATGAGGGGAAAATTGTTTCCCATTTGATGTTGTTCCCCCAAATGTTCAGGATTTTCTGCTGAAGAAACTGATTGTGAACAGCTTGTCATGGAGCACATTGCCGGATTTATTAATTTTCTCTGAAGGACTTAGAAAGTAGCAGCAGCAGCCAGGGACAGACTGAAAGTAATGCACTATTATAATGAAAGCTGATTTGAAGGGGAGGGGTATGTGTAATGAATGCAAACCAAGGGACGATTCATCATGATAAAAAATGCACCTAGGTTTCCCTATAAGTCTCTTTTATTAAGGCAATCTTTGGCATAATGTTGTTTTACCTTGGCTTCCACCTCTAGCGAATCTATCCATGTTTTCCACCTCCACAAATCTTGTCCCCCAAGGACAGCTCTGTAATGAGAGTGAAGTGTTTTTATTATTGCTTTTGTTAATCATGCTTCCTGCATCTCATGAAGTGTGGCTTATTCTTCTAGCCATAAACTATGCCAGAGTTATTGGGAGATTAATCAATACCTCTTATTAATCATGATCACAACTGGTAATCACAGCTGCAATTACCTGGTGATTCATTAGCGTAGCCCCGTTGAAATGTCAGCAACCATTAAATTTTCAGAATGCGTAATTTTCAGTTGACTTCAACAACCACATAGCTAGACAATTGTGTGATTTATTGTATATGAGATTCAATATTATATATATGGAATATATATATATATATATTTATATATATATATATATATACAGAGAGAGAGAGAGAGCCAATAGTTTATTAATAACCTTGTAGGGGTTTTTTTTATATATGTGTGTGTGTGTGTCTCACCCAAGCACAAATACATTCCAATCTATTAGAATTTATTACCATGCCTAATAATAAACAACAGAAAGTTCAATGAAAAGTCCAACCTATGCATGTTTAGGGACCTCATTTTGAATGATTCTTTCAGGGTGATAAATGTTTCAGCCAAAAGAACAACATTTGGGTGCATTCCAGGCACTGATAAACAGAGGTTATTTGCTCTCTCTTACTGGTGGACGCAATTTGTATTAGCAAAGCAGCATTTCATTTTATTAACCACAGCACTTGTTTATTTGCTGCTGGACTCTGCAGACCATCTGACTGGCAGTTCATCTACTTTTCCGCTCTAAAGATCTAAGGGGGGGGGGGAGAGATTGTAACCAAATGGTGAGCAATTGTAGCAGAGTGAAAGAAGGGCGGGGGGAGACCAAGAGTTAGAAGAGAATTGCATTTTCCTTATTTCCGCTTGTTGTTAGATCTCTTCTTGCTAAAATAATGCCAGAAATGAATGAACACACTCTTCGTCAATCTTACGGCAATTGTTTTTGCCCTTTCCATTCCCTGGATGCTTTCCTCACTAAGGATGCAATCCTAACCCCACTTACCTGGGAGTAAGACCCACTGAATTCAACAGTACTTCCTTCTGAGTGGACATGGTTAGGCTTATTTTGCCTTCTTTTTTGCCTAACGTCAAGGCTCTAGATTTCTCAGCAATCATTGATCATCTAGTATGTAAGTACTGTAGATTAAACAGTGCTATTTTTCAAGACAAAGAGGTGCCGGAACTCACCATGAATGTCACCTGTATTATTTTAGAATGACAATGGCATACCCTCCAACATTTCTTCGATGAAAATAGGGAAGTCCCATTCCATAATGATAATTTATACCCCACACATCTTACTGAGTTGCCCCAGCCACTCTGGGCAGCTTCCAACATATAGAAAACATAATAAAACATTAAACATTAACAAAAAATTCCCTATACAGGATTGCCTTCACACGGCTTGGGGGTTGGATAACTCCAAACCCACTAACATTTCCCCAGTGAAAATAGCGACATCCTAAGGAAAAGTGGGACATTCCAGGATCAAATCAGAAACCTTCTCTAAATCAGGGACATACCTGGAAAATAGGGACACTTGGAGGGTTTGCAATGGTGTCCACCTGAGAGGTGCCAGACCTGAGTTCCGGCAAATTCTGGCTGAAAAGAAGCCCTGAGATAAACCATTGTGAATCCACTTTAGCCCCTTTCATTCATCCCCTTCACATATTTCTTCTGGTCATCTCCCTGACATCTGTGTTTTCACTTGAATATGTGACAGGGCTGCTAAGCACCTGTATAGATTGGTATACATGTAGGGACCACTTCCACTGATTGACAGGGTCATGGGAGCAAGCTGGCCCGGTCCCACTCCTCCCACCATGAATTTAGAGAACACGTGAATGATAACAAGCCTTATGAGGAATGGTAGAGGGAAGAGGGTATGCTTAGCCTGGATAAGAGGAGACTGAGAGGAGATATGGTAGCCATCTTCAACTATCTAAAGGGCTGTCACGTGGAAGATGGAGCAAAAGATGGAGTTTTCTCCTGCTCTGGAAGCTAGGACCCAAACCAATGGCTTCAAGCTACAGGAAAGGAGATTCTTGCCAAACATCAGGGAGAACTTTCTGACAATAAAAAATGTCTGAAAGTAGAATGAACTCCTTTAGAAGGTGGTGGACTCTCCTTCCTTGCAGGTTTTTACACAGAGGTTGGATGGCCGTCTATCATGGATGCTTTAGTTGAGATTTCTGCATTGCAGGTGGTTGGACTTGATGACCCTTGGGGTCCCCTCCAACTCTACAGTTCTATGATTATGTCAGGGAACTGACATTGGAGCTAGAGGTGGAGGGGAGGCTCTCGAATGATGCTGGAGAAGGGCCCAGCAGGGAGAGAGGCAGCTCAGCAGATGGGGAAGCAAATCAGCGCAACACCAGAGATAAAGGGGGGCAGATGGGGGAATCGGCGAGAGGGCTCCAGGACTCTTCACCGGACACCAGTGGGGAGAGCACGGGTCCTCCGCTACCCACGCCCTCCCTGCGCAGAAGGCTTCCGCGCAGGGAGAGTAGGAGGAGACTTGGCGTCAAACAACTTTTATGTTGGAAAAGGTTTAAGAAACACCCACTGACGGATTCTGCTAGCGACTGAGGCAGCCACGAAGTGAAGGGCTGTCCAGACAGAAAGGTTTAAACAAGGCAACACAGCCAGGAGAGGTGGCAACTTACGCACGAGCAACCCATACTCATTACAGATTATAAACAGTGAATAATAGTTTTCTTAATCCTATGTGGGCAATTCTAATTTTTGATAACAAAAAAGGGATGTAACAGGGGAATGGATATAGTTCAGTACTAAACCATCTGCTTTGCATGCAGAAGGTTTGGTATTCAATGCTTGGGATCTCCAGGTAGGGCTGGAAATATCCCCTTTGTCTGAAACCCTGCAGAGCTACTGCCCATCAGTTTAGACAATGCTATGCTAGATGTACCAGTGGTCTGACTAGATATAAAGCAGCTTCCTTTGTTCCTGTGATTTTCCTGTAACCACAATTGTAAGAATTCACTGGCTAATGTCTGGAAAGTGAGGGGGAAAATATACATTTATTTTTGGATTTTCCTGACATTTTTGTCTGTGATTTCAGCATTCATATCCTGTACACCTGTCCCAAAACATGAAATATTGTTTTTGTGCAAAATAAGAACAAACTCTCTAGGAGAAATAAAATGAAAAAAGAAATGGTGGCAAAATTTCATCCTGACTGAATTTTGTTTGTAAGGCACCGTAACTCTGTAATGAAGAGTTGTGCAAGATTCTCCCTGACAAATTGTCATTCTGCACAAAGAAAGCTGAAACACCTGATAACGAGTGGCAAACAATTATTACTGGCTTTGTTAGTCACTGACACACCATTAATCATGAGGAAAATTCCTCTGACATGTCCCTTATACTGTAACTATAATGTGTAATCCTACGGGAGGTAGCTTCTCAACACTTGTTATTAAGAGAAAGAGGTGATTACTTTTTAACCAATATCTGCCAACAAGTATGTTTCTTATACATCAATCACCCTGTCTAGGAAGAATAAAGTGATAACAGCCAGAGTAGAGACCTGTAGATATGATGCTATCGCCAGCTCTTTTATATATTTGCATGAACAACAATCCCCATTTTCATCCATGCTCAAGTATTTTGTTTCACCCATCCTCAAGTAGAAACCAGCAATGTGTGCTGTGCCACCACTGCCTCCAGAGCTCCCACCTGTGTTGCTCTCTCGATCAAAAAGACGGACAAGATGGGATACAGACATTTCAACAGTGAGGGTTGCAACCAATGCTAGAATATTCAGGGTAGACCCATTGAAGTTAATGGTCATGACTGGATCCATTCATTCCAATGGGTCCACTGTGTCGGACTAGTACTATGCCTGATCATTCTTGAGCTCCTTCTCCAGAGGAGTGGAGACTACAGGGAAGCAATCTGGCTTGTTTCTCCCCTTGTATCTGATTTCCCTCCAAGCCATTGCACTGCAAAAGGGAGCATGAGCAGGGGACGGATCCAGGAAACTCTTTTGTATCTCTTTTTCGGCTAGGCATTTTTCAGACAGATCTCAAGAGGCTGCGTTACTAAAGAAAACGACGCCAGCTCTTGAAAGTAACTCCTTTTACAAAACTTGCATTTGAACAATGGAAGATGGCTTTTCCAGATGTTCTGCATGTGTACAAGGGATGTATACCAGTGGGGAGGAGGAATGTGCTCCTCCTGGCTCCACTTCCTCAACAGCTGCCTCTTCAGTGTGACATCTGCAAAATGGTTGAATGTGCAATCAGGAGTGAGCTCCTCCCACTTCCACCCCCACCCCCTGGACAATCCATTTGTGTTCAGCTGAGGATGTATAAGCCTTCCTTTGCAAATGTCATTCAGCACAAACACAAACCACTCCTAGGTTCCCCACAAGCTTTCTTTTTCTTGGCAATCTAATTTAGAAGAGAAAACAACTTTTTGGGTTTGCAATCTTTGAAACAGTTGGGAGTCAGATCCTTGCTGATCTACTGCAAATCACTCAGAGATCTACGAGTAAGATCTCAGTCTACCTTCTGCTCCCCACCCCTCATTATAGAGAAACTGGGGAAACTGCAGGACAAGCTTCTCTTATATTCCACCTGGCTTTCAACTTGAACTTAGCCTGATCTTTTATTCCCCTTCCTTCCTTCCCCCTCCCTTTTTTATGAAGATTGCCTGCTCTGGGATCCCACAGCGAATTCTCCCCTGGTCTCCATGCTGGCCCAGATAGGACTAATTTAGCCAGCTAGCCCTGGTGATCATCTAATGTTATTGGATGGATTTCCCCCCTAAATTTATTTTTGAATTCTGAATTTATCGTTATTCATGTTTTATACCATATTTTATGCTGTTTTTTGTTGCATCAATTACGTGTTTTAAATTTGTTGTTAGCTGCCCTGAGCCTGGTTTTTGAACCGGGAAGGGCGGGGTATAAATAAAAAAATATTATTATTATTTATCTATCATCTATCTGCAAACAACATTTTTTGCTTTCCAAATTCTGCAGTTCTTCATCCTGGCCCCTATGCCTTTAAAAACTTTCACATTCATGAGGTCCACTGCTGTTCAATTGGACTGAAATGCTGGATGTTTTATTTATAGGGCTTACTGTAACTCCATATTAGCAAACACCGAGGGGATAATTAGATGACTAAGAAACATGTAACAAGCAAATTATCTTGGTGATATGCATGGAATATTTAGGTTTCCTGGCAGCACTACACCAATGATATGAACTGGTAATTAACCATTGCAGATAAGACTACAACAGTGCATGCCTATGCTTGTCTATTCAGAAGTCCCATTAAGTTCAATTGGACTTACTTCCATGTAAGCGGAGTGGGTTTCTATGCAGCCTTGGAGGACTTTCCCCACAATACACAAAACCAAAATGTATGTTGCTTTCCACAGATTCCACATTGTAAATCAATATTCATTTAAGTAAATCCGAAATCTAAATCTAACAAAGATAGGACAAGACAAGTCACAGTGATTTGCAGCCACATTTTCAACAGGGCCTACCCAGTCTTGAGGCTATGTGAGACAATTGTCTCAGCTTGAGGATGCGACATGGTGAATTTCTGCCCCTTCTGGACCTCCCACTTGCTTGCCCTGCTGCCGGCTCAAACCCACACCCTGCTACCACCTATGTGAGCTTTCTGTTGGCCTTTCTTATCCCTTTCCCATTAGCCTTGCTCTGAGAAAGAGACAGGTGCCCTTCCTCAGAGCAAAGTATCTATAGGTTTTTTTTATTAAAAAAAATCAAGGTAAAACTCATACCTAGTGCAACAAAGTGGCAGTTGCACAAGGAATTTCCCAGCCCCTTTGCCCAAAATGCATTGCTCAGAGGGAGGACCTCCACCCTGCCATTTCTCAATGTGCAGCAGGGAGGAAGGGGAGGAGGCCGGCAGCAAAAAGGAGGAAGGGAGAGGTCCAGCCACTAGCAGGACCAAGAGGGGAGAGAGGAGGCAGTGGCAGCAGTAGTGGAGTGTGTGAGTGGCAGTAGTGTCTCTTCTCCGTACTTCAGGCTGTTGTTGTGGCTTTGATTTTCACCTTTCGTATACTATGAAAATTAATGTTTGACCTTGTAGAATCTTGTATATGTGGCCACAGCACTACTGAAGCAAAACAGGCTTGTTGTTTCTCACTATTTGTCAGCTTTTCTCTCTAGCAACACTATTATATGAACAACAGGGCTGGTCTCACTTCATTTCATCTTGGGTTTTTGGTTGAAATTGAGAGGCGGGGCGGTATTTCAGTTGAAAAGGGGAGAGAGAGGGAAATTCTCTTTGTGTTGCCATCTTGAAAGTGTTTGGTTTCACACCGTCAAGACCAGAAGCATACTGCTTCAGAAAGGCTGCTGGCTGCAGAACCCCTTGCCTTGCCTTGCTGCAGCACCTGTAGCACTTTCCATTTAATTCTGTGGTGGTTTCATATTGCGAGCAACATGTAGCACTGCATATCTCAAGTAAATATGTTTGGCTCATTTTATGTATATATATTAAAAGTAGAGAAACGAAAATAATGTCCCTATGCTCTCCCTGTTCACACACATGCTACAAGTGTTATGAAGCCCATCACAAATTGCTATTACCACTTTCATATCATCTCCTATTATCTCTGCTCAGTGACTGTGAGAAGCCCTAATCTATTCTTCACCACACCGAGCATTTCATTCTAACAATCAAATAGCATTTCCCATTTGACTTCTCATATCCAGTGATAGACTCATTCATTTAGACAGACTTCTTGCATGGCTTATTTAAAGCTGACATTTTGCAAGCATGAAATTTAAACTCTCTGTCTCTCTCCCTCCCTCCCCCCCCACCACATTAGCCTTGGGTTTGGGGTTGGTTGGCTTGTTTGTGGCTATATCAAAAAACAAGTTGACACTGATGACTTTGTAGTTTGATAATAGGCTATATAAAGGTAAAGGTAAAGGTACCCCTGCCCGTACGGGCCAGTCTTGACAGACTCTAGGGTTGTGCGCTCATCTCACTCTAGAGGCCGGGAGCCAGCGCTGTCCGGAGACACTTCCGGGTCACGTGGCCAGCGTGACGAAGCTGCTCCGGCAAACCGGCACCAGCGCAGCACATGGAAACGCTGTTTACCTTCCCGCTATAAAGCGGTACCTATTTATCTACTTGCACTTAAGGGTGCTTTCGAACTGCTAGGTGGGCAGGAGCTGTAGGCTATATAGCTTTTGCCTATTATCACACCCCAGTCTTGACCCCAGTCTTGAAGTGTTTAGGAACTAAACTAATTGTAGTTCAATATAATTTAGGGTGTTGTTGCTGTTGTTTTAAATCTTGGTATGCTGAAAACTACTGTACCCCAAGTCACAACAGCCTTTTTCTTAATAATGAAGTTTGTTTTCTATGTAAGATCCAAGCAAATTATAGGAAGAGTAGGCCATTGCAATGGTCTCAGGTTACTTACTTTAATTTCTTTCAATAGGTTGACTTTCAGTATAATTAACACTGGGTATCGCCTTACATGATTGTCAAATGCCATACATGCTATTGCTATTTTGTGTTTTTGCTTTTGGTTCAGTAACAGGTAGTTTGTTGAATGTGTCAAGTATTTTAAGGTAGGGCAGGTTTAAACTTTTATGATTGATCTTCCTTCCTTATTAAAGTCCAGCCAGGACCTGTTGCTTTGCCTGTCAAATACCCCCACTGGCCTGTCAAAACCTCAGTTGGAAGATAGAAATGTCTGGACGCTGCTTGAGCACAGCAAGAGCGGTGGCTGCAAGAATGCTAGGGTTGAGACTGAGGAGATTTCACCCCTCCCATACCCAAGAATCTCCTGATCATCTCCTGATGGTCTCTGCTGACTCTCCAGAGAGAAGGAGGCGTGTCCTGCCTATCTACTTATTCTGCCCAGCAACATATCTGTGTGTGTGTGAGAGAGAGAGAGAGTCAGTCAGTCAGTCAGTGTATCGGAGAGAGTGAGAGTGTTGGAGATCCTAGAGATAAGATTGCTGTTAGAGCAGCTGCAGACTCTCAGTGTAGCATTGATTTATGCTTAGAATATTCAGCTCTGTATATAGTTTTGTATCATAGTTGTAGTTATAGAATAAAAGGAAGATATTCTACAGAGCTGCTCTCCGAGTGGTTTATACTCTGCAAGACTCTGCAAAACTCTGCTGCGCAACGACTGTATTATTGAGACAGTGAATCCGGTGCTCTCAGCTCTAAGCTGTGAGTCCACAGCACTGTGACCTGTTCCTGTGGGAAAAGGAGGTCTCTGGCGGTGCTACCCAGCTCGCCTAGCCCAGTCGGGGTTGAGGTGCATGAGTCCAGTTGGCGCACTGGCTCTAGGGCGATGCTGACATCGGTTATGGGCCCAGTCGTTGTTCCAGTCGTCTGACCTGACGTTGTTCCAGTCATCCCAGTCGTCCCAGTCGTCCCAGTCGTCCCAGTCGCCAGAGGTTTCTGTTGCTGATTGCCGGACGGTGGAACGGACGCTGCATGCTGGACTGATTTGCAGTGCCCAGAAGCAGAGCTGTTTTGGAGCAGAGTGTTCAAGCTGCCGCTGTTGCTCTTGCTGCTGCTTGATTTATGGAGGTATGTTGCTGACTGCCAAAGGACGAAGATAGCATCCCTGTTTGCCTGTTAATTGCGCTCTGAGTGGGAGAGAGAGTGGCTGAGGGAGTCAAGGCTTTATCTGTGTTGCACGAGGGAAGTGTCTTGCTCTAAGTAATAGCAGACATGGCCTGTGCACATTCTGGCCAGATGGCTCTGTCCTTTCCTCTCCTCACGCCTGAAACCTATGCAGTTTGGCAAGTAAAGATGAAAGCGCTTTTACAGAGGGAAAAGCTATTTCACACGATAGAAGATGACCCTCCAGATAAGGATGATGATGATTGGGCTGAGTGGCATGCTGCAGATATGAAAGCCCGAGGGACGATTATTTTGAGTGTTTCAGACCACTTGCTGGTGAACTTAGAGGGTCAAGAGACTGCACAAGCTGTTTGGCATAAGTTGAGAGATATGCATCTTAGACAAAATGCTGGTTCCAGTGTGATTTTCTTTAAGAAGCTGTGCAGGCTGCAGTTGGAGAAAGGTGGTGATTTGCCTAGCCATCTATCTCAATTAAAGCGTCTCAGACAGGACCTTGTTCAGCGAGACCTGGCTATTTCAGAGGCTGTGTTTGCAATGCTGATGATCAATACCCTAGATGAGTCTTATGATGGAGTGGCTGCCCAGATTTCCACAATGCCTTCTGACCGGCTAACAGAAGATTATGTGTCTAGCGTGCTCTTGAATGAGTGGGATCGCAGACAGGCTGTTAAAGAAAGCCGGGACTGTGCTGTTAAAAATATGCTTGAAAATGATACAAGGCTCAGGGGGAGGAAGGAAGATGGCGGCTGTAACAACTTCTCCTTCGTGAACCCTCCGGATTACAAACCTTTTATAGCCTTTTATAGCCTTTTACTGCCGTTTTTATAGCTGTTTTATTAGACTTTTAAATTATTTTACTTCTGTTAGAAGTTTTTAATCGTTTTACTTCTACGGTTGGCCTGTTGGGGCCAATATACGTATCAACAAGGATATTCAAACCCTCTGCTGAGAAAGCCTGCCGCTGATTAGTAACGCCGCCTTGAAGACTGGGTTATGTTGAGAAGTGGAGGAGGAGTAGCAGAGGAGTTGCGCCCATAAAAGATAAGTTCTCTCTTTTATCTCCGTTTATCTCTACTTTGAACCTCCGTAGTTAGTGAGACAGCGACAAATGGGTCATGGCAAGCGACCAAGATCTGCTGAGAAAGGTTGCTCACCTCCAAGAGTAAAGCAGTCGAAGCTTGAATCTCCCCCACCATCTACTAACAATAACAGCAAAACAGAGCAAGTAATTGTTTCTGCGGTCGAAACATACAACCGCTTTTGGCCTCTGTATGATCAAGGAGAGCCGGAAAAGCTAGCTGATCCAGCAGGGGATGGAAGCCATAGGGAAGCCCTCCTCCCTGACACCCTAATTACACCTCCGTCATTGAAACGGGACGCATTAGGGCAAACTGCCCATGAATTAGTACCTGATCAAATACAACTGGTAATCAGGACTTTAAGCTTCATTTTCAAGGAATTGGAGGGGATTTCTTTGTCATTGAATAAACTTTCACGGGCCCTTCTGGCTCATCTACCTTCCTCAACTGAGCTATCTAATTTGCATCAATCTCCTGTGCAGCTTGTAAGTGCCTTAAAGAGACAACCTGACCAGAAATCTCACCTTAAGAGCTCAAGATGCAGGCCGCCACTGCCCCAAAGGAATAGGCAATCCTTGATTTTTCAACCTAATAAAATATGTCTAGCCATTTTTTCCCGTGACGCCCCCAGACTTAGGTGGAATAACCTGAGGATGGCTAAAGGGTACCTACGTGATTTGTTAAATATTCCTTTTTTCCAGATAGATCTTATATCTGTAGTACCCCTAATTGCCACGCCCTGGCCAAGGAAATTTATGCTCTCCTTCCAGTCTGCAAGGATCCCACATCTCCTTGCAAGACAGAAAGATCGGCTGGCACCCTGGGAGATTGTAACAACAAGAGTCTTTAAGGACACGAGTGTTAAACCTCTTTTTGCCAACATCTTAACCGGCAATGAACGCTCGTTTCCTCCTTCTGTTCCTATAATAAAGGGGAAAACACCTAGCCGGGTACCCCCTGTTCCATCTGCGACCTCAAGTGCCCATCTAGCTACACTGAGGAATGATCCAATTGCAAGCGGAGATTGGAATATCCCTGAAGAGAGAAATCTTATCTTCTCTTATGGAAAACTCCCTTCAGAAGAACAGCAGGCTATTCTCGATAGATTGGATCTACTCAAACAAAGACTCCTATCGCAAGGGGACCCCTCTATGCCGATGAGAGAGGAGAGCAGGCACTCCACGTCCCACAAGGCGTCTCCATCAAATGCCCTGATAATCTCTCAACCTGCTACTTTGTTACCCCCTACTGATCTGAATCAGCAATCACCTGTTGACCAACAGCTCCAACAGCACCATTCTACCGTGGAGGAAGTCGATAAACTCAATACTCCCGTCTTAGACCTTATGTCCAATCAAAATATGGAAGTTGATGATTCCTTTGCCTCAATGCCTGAGCTAGAATCTACCCTGTCTGAAGATCACCAGGAAATGACTATGCATGTACCATCCCCACGTTCACGTCTTTCTATACATCTGCGTGATAATTCTTCTCCAGCTGCGCAGCAACTACAAGTGATGACTGGAACACCTCTTAGCGCTACCCTGGTTAAGACTGATAACTCTGACGGATCTACTAGTATAGCCCATCAAAGACTTGCTACTACTCACCTCAATGAACAGCATCCAACCTCACCAACTTTGCCTAATTCTCCCTCCCCGGCAAAGCCCTTCCTGCCTGTTAATGTGATCAAATCACGGATTCAATCAACACAGAAGAAGACTTTATCCGCACAAACTAAAATTACTGATTTCCTTATGGGTCCTCGTTCTACCTCCAAGAACCCATTAAACAACTCAAAGTGACAATTACCGGGACAGCACAAGGACCCGACATTATCAATACTTAGCTGGAACATTGCTGGTTGGAGAACCAAAAAATCAGACCCCGAATTCAGGAAGTACATAAATTCATTTAACATCATCCTATTCCAAGAAACATGGGATGAGGAAGAGATTACCATAGACGGCTTTGATCTTCTAACACTTCCGGCCTCCCCTTCCTTGAAAGGTGGTCGCCCCAAAGGGGGTCTTTTGATTGGGATCTCACTCCAACTTCGCGCCAAACTCACTCTGGTACGGGCTTCCCCGCCTTTTGCTCTTTCTGGACTGATAGCAGAAGGGAAGTCCTCATTACTAATTACTAATGTTTATCTCCCCCCCGAAGGCTCAGCACCTGATCTTGATTGGAGATGGGAATCATTTGAAAATCACCTATTGTCATGTCATACCAAATGCCCTAACTCGTACTCCTTAATTGGGGGAGACTTTAATGCTCGAATTGCCACAAATTGGGACCTACTAACCAAGTCCAAATGGTGGACTCCCCCATGTTTGGACAACTTTGACTTGGAACATGCTAGAATTAGAACTTCAAAGGACAACAGAGTAAACAAAGCTGGAGTGACCCTTTACCAAATGGCCATTCGCCTGAATCTAGTATTCTTGAACGGCACCTTCCCCCCCGATATACCGGGGGAGTTCACTCACCTGGGACCAGCATCTAACAGTGTTATCGATTACTTCTTGATCTCCGCAAATTTGGCCGTCAATGTACTTTCCTTCCAAGTTGAAAACCAACATTTCAGTGATCACCTCCCAATAGTGACCACTTTGTCATTGTTCCGGTACCAGAAGGACTATAAACACTCAGTCCCTCTGGAAACCTCATCAGCGACCAAAATAAGAGGGATCAAATGGTCGGAGGCTGTGGCCCAAAAATACCAGGATTTTTTCCATAGGGAAATCACTGCCTATCTACCTCAAATAACTACTGATTTACAAGATTCCAATTCGGTTTTGAAACTTTTTAACCTTCTTACAACAAACCTTACCACTTTTTTTACATCACCTCCTCAAAAGGCGAAAGTAGCGCATTGCAGTGCTGGGGCCCTTGGTTTAACACCTCTTGCAAACAAGCAAGATCCCTTCTTCGTTCCATCTATAATGAATACAAAAACTCTAATGCCCAGGCTCTACCATCCTCCTATTTACAAGCCAAAAGAGCATACAAACAGACTTTAAAGCTGGCCAAACGTGAGTGGTATCTAAAGCGTTGGCGAGCCTTGAATGCGGCCTCTAGATCCCGCAGACCACAGGAATTTTGGGCTTTGATAAACAAAAGAGGAAGGAAGTACCCACTGACGATTATCCCTGCGCCCACATGGGAACAATTCTTGAGTAAATATTTCTCCTTGGCAGAGGAATCCAACTCATCCACTGAATTCCGAGCCGACCATCTACCTTTGTGGCCCTCTACCGACCCAGACCTGATAATGGACTTGATATTAGATCTGAAAATGGGCAAAGCCCCCGGGCCGGATCTAGTCCCTGCTGAGGCTATTGTTGCGCAACCGAGGTGGTGGGCTGAAATCCTGGCCAAAGTCTTTGATGCAATTAATTCTACGGGGCTTATCCCTAGGTCATGGAAGGAGGCCGTGATCGTGCCAGTCCATAAAAAGGGTCCCCCTGCTGACCCGGAGAACTATCGGAACATCAGCCTTTTGTCTATCATCGGGAAAATCTATGCAAAATTTTTGCTGTCTAAGCTGTCCCATTGGGCAAACGACTCAAATTTGATTGGCCACGAGCAAGCGGGCTTTAGGAACAATTATTCGACCACTGACCATATGGTAATCATGTATCATCTTGCCAGAAAATATTCTGCCCCGAGTCGGGGGCGCCTATGTGTCGCTTTCATAGACCTAAAGGCCGCCTTCGACAGTATCCCAAGAAACTGTCTATGGAAGAAATTAGAGAGATGGGGCATAGATAGAAGGCTGTTATGGCTTATAACCCAATTACACCATGGGTCGTCGGCTAGAGTGAGACTCACACCGGCAGGAAACCTATCCAACGAGGTCCCAATAAATAGAGGTGTGCGCCAAGGCTGCATTTTGGCCCCACTCCTCTTCAACTTGTTTATTAGCGATATGAAGCTCTTTCTGAATGAGTCTCAAGCCAACATTCATGCCCCCCGCCTAGCTGATTTTCGCTGCCCTCTGCTCCTATATGCCGACGATGCAGCGATCCTTTCCTACTCTAGAGTCGGTTTATGCAGAGCTCTAAAGATTTTTGCGGCTTATTGCAAACTCAACCATCTGACAATTAATCATGGGAAATCTAAAGTCCTGGTCTTTACCAGGTCTCGGAAAACTTACAGCTGGAAGTTAGATGGAGTCCAATTAGAACAGGTTTTCAAATTTAAATACCTGGGAGTCTTTTTTCACTACAACCTAAGCTGGAAGCCACAGATACAGTATTTACTAAACAAAGGGAAAACAATACTTTATACTCTACTCCAATTTTTTGCGGCCGACGGAGCCTCCCACATCCCTTCTGCATTGAAGGTGTACCATGCAAAAGTGGCTTCCACCCTCTGTTATGCTGCCCCGCTCTGGGCCCCAGGGTCCAATTTAACATCGTTGGGGACATTGCAGAATCAGTTTCTCCGTCGCCTCCTGAAACTCCCCATGTGTGTGAGCAACGCAGCCATACGTCTGGAGTTAAGGATTGCATCATTGGAGACTGTCATCTGGAAGCGAGTCTTTGGTTATTGGCTGTCCAGCTGGCATAGGCTTCCCGACCATTACCTTTTTCAGTGCCTCTGGCGGGACGACTTTGTCAATCCGTGGGTAGGAAAAATCCATGCCAAACTTCTGAGCATCGGAATTTCCCCAGCGGACTCCTTAAAGATGAACTTACGCTCAGCCAAAAGACTTATTGAGCAAAGATTAGCAGACATTGAAAATCAACACAACCTCGCCGGGGGTGGGGGTGTCTGCTCCCCCAGGTATCACGGAATAACCCCACCACTTGGCCTTCCATCATACATGTCATCTCTTTCATCTGTACCACACCGACTTGCATTTATTCGTGCAAGGTTCAATGTCCTTCCATCGAACCTGCTGAGCCACAGATTTTCCAAGGGTTTGGTGTCTCCGCTATGCGTGTGTGACGGGAAAACTGTTGATTCTCTCCCACATATAATGTTCAACTGTCCCCTACATAGCATAGCCAGGACTAAATTCCTGGGTCCTGCTTTACTGCGCTTGGTTGGCAGGCCTGCTGAGTCACATGCCGCACTACTTTTGCAGGATACAGATCCTTCTGTAACTCTGCAGGTGGCGAGATTCCTGAATGCGGTTATCTCTCACACAAAAACCACCAAAAACAACAACATCAAAAACTAATCGGACAGTTTTGAAGAGAGTGCATGTCGGATCTCGTCTTCAGTTTTCCTTTTTCTGGGATCCGTCCCTTGGAGCTCTCCGGGCCCCAAGCTATTATCTGGCTCTGCTCAATGACCCACCCCTGCATCATGGTGTTCACCTTCTGGTGCCGAATATATCGGTCTTTATGCCTCTGTGCTTTTATGTTTGTACATACTTTATGGGCTAATAGCCGTAAATAAATAAATAAATAAATAAATATGCTTGAAAATGTGCCTGAGTCTTCAGCAGGGGAAAGTGAAAGTGAAACTGCTGCTGTTAAAGCTTTGAAATTGAAGCGGTGCTTTTCGTGTGGAGCACAAGGCCATTTGAGTTTCCAGTGTAAGAAGTCTTCAAAGAAGAAGGGAAACTTCAGAGGCAGAGGGGGAGGAGGACGAAATCCCCATGCACCTGCTACTTCAAAGGCCTTGATCTCTCGCTGTTCCAGGCAACGTGGGCGGAGTTTCTTCGTGGTCGACTCTGGCTGTTCAAACCACGTGGCCAAAGATAAGAATCTCTTTGTTCAGCTTGAGAAGCAAGAGAAAGAAATTCATCAAGCAGATGGGACAGTTCTCACGAGTATGGCTCAGGGAACTGTGTTCTTAAAGAGCCTGAATGCAACTATTAAGAATGTCCTGTATGCACCTGATAGTCAGGACAATTTGTTGAGTGTTTCCCAGCTTGATCGTCAAGGGTTTAAGATGGTGTTTGCTAAATCTCGCTGTGAAATTCTTAGAGATGGCAAGCTCATTTTGTATGCAAAATGTGTAAATGGATTGTACCAATTGCCTTTTGTTTCAGGTACAGGCACTGCAGAAGCTACTGAAAAAAAGTGTTGCAATTTAACTGTAGATAAGAATGAGAAGTTGCATGACCAATGTATTCATTATTACCATCGCGTTTATGGTCATTTGAATTTCCAGGCTGTGGCAAAAATGCCTGATATGGTTCAGGGTATGAAGTTGAAAGAATGTCCCTACCACATGAAATGTGTTTCTTGTGCAGAGAGTAAGGCAAGGCAAGCTCCCAAAGGTACAGAGTCTGGGAGAGAGGCCAAGAAACCATATGAAGTCATTCATGCAGACTTAGTGGGGCCTCTAGCGCTCTCTAGAGGCAATTCAAGGTTTTTCATGGTTCTGATAGACTCCTATTTGAAATATGTTTGGGTCTATATGCTGCAGAAAAAGGCTGAAGCCTTTACCAAGTTTCGCCAGTTTTGTAAATGGCTCAGAAATGTACATAATGAGAATGTACGTTTTCTTTTCACAGACAAGGGTGGAGAGTTTTGTTCAGAAGAGTTTGAGAGTTTTCTTTCTGAACAGGGCATTGAGCATAGGACAGCCACGCCCAGATCACCCTGGCAGAATGGTTTATGTGAGAGAGTAAACCAGACCCTGCAGCAAGGAATCAGAACACTGTTACATGATTCGGGGCTGCCCAATCCCTATTGGGCTGAAGCTCTTTCGTTTTTCTGTCATGTGTATAACAGGAGATACCAGTCTAGTGTAAATTGCACCCCATATGAGATGCTTCATGGAAGAAAGCCATGTGTAAAGCATTTTAAATTTTTTGGTTCGGAGGTTTGGGTGCACACCTCACAGGGTGACAAACTGAGCAAGCGTGGAGAACATGGCGTTTTCCTAGGATATGAGAAAGGGTCTTATCGTGTTCTGATCACAGACACGAAAACCATAAGGCTGACCAGGAGTATTGATGACAATCCACAATGGGACAGAGTTGGCGTTTTTCAGTGCCATCCCATTTGTGATGATGGTGCAAAAGGGGCAAAGAAAGTTAAGAGGGAGGCAAGTGTTGTTGGTGATGATAATCCTGATGCCAATGTAGTTCCAGATGATGGCACAGATTATCAGAGCCCAAAAGCCTCAGGTGAGTCTGACGCTGACTCAGACTTAGCAGCTTCATATACTTTAGCTCCCCATTCTCCCAAAGAGGAGGAAGCACCAGAACAAGAGGATCAGAGAGTTTTGCGCAGATCCGAGAGAACAACCAAGGGTGTACCACCGAAAAGGTTTTCTGAAGAGTTTGCAAAGACTGCGGTCACGAGCAACTCTGGTGGAGTTTTCAAACCTAGCATGAAGTGTGCTGAGAGTAGTAGCACAAAACGCTTTATTTATTTCCTTACCTGATATTTGAAGGAAAGCGTGTATTTGAGTTCTGAAAAATGGTTTGTTCAAATCTGCCTAATTAGAAATGTCAATTTGTATTTGAAAGGAAGAAATGTGTGTGAAGATTTTTCCAGAAGCTGCTTATTCAGTGGTATTGTAAAAGTGTTTTATATGCCGGGAAAAGAGATACCTGCAAATATGTTAACCAAGGTTGTAAGCAGAGAACAACTTTTGGAGTGTATGTGTAAATTGCAGTTATGTTAAAGATTCTTGAAATGGCCGGATGAAATGGGGGAGGATGAGGAGATTTCACCCCTCCCATACCCAAGAATCTCCTGATCATCTCCTGATGGTCTCTGCTGACTCTCCAGAGAGAAGGAGGCGTGTCCTGCCTATCTACTTATTCTGCCCAGCAACATATCTGTGTGTGTGTGTGAGAGAGAGAGAGTCAGTCAGTCAGTGTATCGGAGAGAGTGAGAGTGTTGGAGATCCTAGAGATAAGATTGCTGTTAGAGCAGCTGCAGACTCTCAGTGTAGCATTGATTTATGCTTAGAATATTCAGCTCTGTATATAGTTTTGTATCGTAGTTGTAGTTATAGAATAAAAGGAAGATATTCTACAGAGCTGCTCTCCGAGTGGTTTATACTCTGCAAGACTCTGCAAAACTCTGCTGCGCAACGACTGTATTATTGAGACAGTGAATCCGGTGCTCTCAGCTCTAAGCTGTGAGTCCACAGCACTGTGACCTGTTCCTGTGGGAAAAGGAGGTCTCTGGCGGTGCTACCCAGCTCGCCTAGCCCAGTCGGGGTTGAGGTGCATGAGTCCAGTTGGCGCACTGGCTCTAGGGCGATGCTGACAGAGACATCTAGGGGGAAGAAAGGAAGATTGTATGCAGGATCACAGAGCAAGAGGTTCCCACTTCAGATAATAGGGATTATTATGCATTTTCAATTTTTGAAAGTTCAGCATTATATTTGCCTTGGGTGCTTCAGCATTCACTCATTAAAATCTCTGCCATGACTGCCAGAGTCTAGCAGCCTAAACGGCCTTGATCCAGTATATCTTAAGGAGCGTCTCCACCCCCATCGTTCTACCCGGAAACTGAGGTCCAGCACCGAGGGCCTTCTGGCAGTTCCCTCACTGCGAGAAGCCAAGTTACAGGGAACCAGGCAGAGGGCCTTCTCGGTAGTGGCGCCCTCCCTCTGGAATTCCCTCCCACCAGATGTCAAAGAGAACAACAACTACCAGACTTTTAGAAGACATCTGAAGGCAGCCCTGTTTAGGGAAGCTTTTAATGTTTGATGTAGTACAGTATTTTAATATTTTTTGGAAGCCACCCCGAGTGGCTGGGGAAGCCCAGCCAGATGGGCAGGGTATAAATAATAAATTATTATTATAATTATAATAGCAGTGATCAGAGCTCCAAGTCAGAAGCCGCAGAGTCTCCAGCTAAAGAACCAGACCAAGTGCAGGATTGTGAGCCTGCTTTTGGAGAGAGAAATAAGTCTGATGGACATGAGCCCCTCAGAAGAATCTCTAATACCTGTAGGGCCAGAACCTTATGGGCGCCTTTCCCTGAATCAAATGCCTTCCACAGGACTTTACTTGTCCAGCAGCAAGAGCATGCTAGGTGGGAGAGTAGGAAATGGAAAAGGCCAGAGGATTGGCCTTTTAAGAAGCTGTCAAAGTCCATAGTCTCAAGCTGCTGTTTCCTCTGCCTCTTTTAAGAACAGTTCATTTTAATATAAAAGAAATCCATTAGCGGACTTCCGGGGTGGCGCCATCGGTAATGGCGGACTCCCTCTGCTCCGGAGGGACTGGCTCTACAGAAATCGGGTCTGTTCCGCTACGGCGAAGCGGGGACCCTTTAAAAAACCACAGGCGGGTGAAGCCTGCGACCGTGGGACTCAGCGGGCACCTTTTGCGCCCCCCCAATTTGTAAAGGAACCCAATTACAGGCTCCGGAGCGAAGCGGGGCAGCGGCGCGGTGCTGAGAGTCAACTGCTTCTTCCGTGGAGCGAAGCCGCACAGCTGTTACCGGAGAGCGCTGACTTTTCCTGTGACAATCTGGCTACAAAAACAACTACCCGTGAGTAGGTTAAACTTGGAAAGAAAGGAAAATAAAGACTTAATTTGGCACCGAAGCGGGGAGGCATAAACAGGAAGTCCGCCTTCCGTTTCTTGTAAATAGAGTAAAGCAAAGAAGTTGTAAGCTAAAACCTGGAAAGTCGATTGAAAAGGACTATAATCCTAACATCAGAACAAGCGATTCCCCCCTTGGTTGCAGGAGAGGAGGGGGGAAAGGTGTGAACTATATTTTCCTGCAAAAAGAGAGGAAAGGAAATAAAAATCCACCGCTTAAAACCTGGGAACGGGCTGCCAATGGACAATAAGAATGCCGTATTGTGAATGCGCTGTTGGTGAATAGAGTATTTTTTGACAGCTAACTCTGCAAGAGAGATACATTGTTTCTGGCTGGCTTCTCCTGATTTTAAAGTAACTGGAAACTAACTGAAATTGAAATTGTTGCCTATTTTGTGAATTGGGGGATTTAAAAGAGTTATTTTTTAATGCAACAAGCTTTGACTGCTACTGTGTCCCCCTAGAGGAAGTTTGAAATTGTTACAACAACTGGGCCAGGGGAATTTTCCACTTCAAAACAAATTCTGGCCATGGGATTGACCTTGGGCTTTAACTAGAGTGTTATGGCAGATGGAAAAGAAAAGATAGACTTGTTTCAAGAAAAAACAACGAGGTCTGGTAAATCTTGGCTGCAGCGAAGAGCATCAGCATCTGGCCCTTCTGCACCATCAGGGGCTGCATCTGTACAACTTAAACCAAAAGGAATGGCATCTGAAGATGTTTTAGCTCTGGCATTAGGCAAAATTAATGAATCTTTGGAAAAACTAAGTAAACAAGTAGCTGAAGCATCAACTAAAATTGATCAAAACACTACAAGCATTAATAATTTGGGACAGAAGGTGAACACTAACACAGAAACTATTGAGAAACTGCTACAGGAATCTATTTTGACCCGAAAGACAGCCGAAGAAGCAAAGGAAAAAGCAGTTGCTGTAGAAGAGAAGATACCACCGATACATAGGCAACTCGAGGACCACAGGTTGATGTTGTCTATGATTGAATTGAAGGAGAAACAAACGAATTTGAGGATCAGGGCTGTACCTGAACTTGAGAAAGACAACCTGATTGACTTTCTTATGCAGGAATTTGCAGACTTTTGGAACCTAGATTTGGAGAAGGAAGATTTTAAGATAGTGAGTGCTTTCAGGCTTGGAAGAGGGGGGAAGAAGAACAGGGTGAGAGACTGTTTGATCACCCTCCGAACAAAAGAGGAGAGAGACAAAATCTTGAGTCTGCACTTTCAGAAGACTTTGGAAATACATCAGTCAAGAGTGGAGATATTTAAAGACATCCCGAAACATCTTTTGGACCTTAGGTCCAATTACGGAGATTTGGTTGCCCTGTTGAGAAGCAACAGAATTATCTTTAGGTGGGAATTTCCTCAAGGCCTATCTTTTAGCTTCAAAGGAAGGAAGATAAAAATAAGATCAGTGGACGACAAAGAAAGATTTTTGAAAGATCACGGAGAAGATTTGCAGAAAGAATCTGGAGAAGAGCTAAGAGCACTAGAAAGAGGAATACTAGACATAGCAACACTACCTTTTGGACTGGACTGCCTAGAGAAAGCGATACCACCGACAGAACAAGAACAAACACTTGGCGCAGTTGGAGGAAAAGCAAAGTAACTACATCATGGCTCTGCAACTATTAAGCTGGAATACTAATGGTCTCAACTCCCCCCAGAAAAGGAAAAGAGTTTTTCATTTATTAAAAAAGGAACAATTGGACTTGATTTGCTTACAGGAAACACATGTGATAAGGCTACATAGAAAAGTATTGATCAACAAAAGACTGGGTCAGGAGTTTATCTCATCGGACAAAGTAAAAAAAAGAGGAGTAGTGATTTATGCAAAGGAGAGTTTATCACCGAAATTTATCTTTAAAGATGACCAAGGAAGATTTGTGGCAATTGAAATTCAAATACAAGGAGAGAAATTTTTGATAGTAGGAGTTTATGCACCAAATGAGGGGAAATCTGAATTCTTTAAAAAGTTGCATGAGACCTTGATGGACTATTTGGACTATAATGTGATTTTGATGGGGGATATGAACGGAGTGGTATCTACAAATATGGACAAGGCACAAAGACAGGTAGTCACTAAGGATGGTAGACTACCGAAAACCTTTTTTGAGATGACAGACAACTTGGATTTAGTTGATATTTGGAGAACAAAGAATCCCTTGGGTAGAGAGGGAACCTTTTTCTCTGAAGCCAAAATGACATGGACAAGAATTGACCAAATATGGGTAACTAGAAGAATGGCACCAAAGACAAGAAAAGTGGAAATTTGTCCAAAAACCTGCTCTGACCATAATGCCGTGAAGATGGAGATGAAACTAACACCAACTGGCTCTTTCAGATGGAGGATGAATGACACCTTATTTAGAGATGAAGAAGTGACTAAGAAGGCCCAAAAAACCTTGAGAGACTATTTCAAGATAAACATGAACACTAATGTTGAAAAAAGAGTAATCTGGGATGCAAGCAAAGCGGTTATGAGAGGGTTCTTGATACAACAGAATGCAATAAAGAAGAGAATCCAAAATGAGAAGAAAGATAAAATTTTGGAGAAAATAAAGGAAAGTGAGAAGAAATTGAGAGCAAAACCAAAGTCGCAAGAGATTTTGAGAGAAATAAAGTTATATCAAGTACAATATATGAAAATGATGAATCAGGAAATAGAATGGAAAATTAAACAAATGAGACAAAAGACATTTGAGTCGGCTAATAAATGTGGGAAATTGTTGGCCTGGCAAATGAAAAAAAGACAAAAACTAAACACTATTATAAATCTAGAAGTGGAAGGAAAGAACATACAGAACCCAGTCGAGATTAGAAACTGTTTCCAGAGGTACTTTAAACAATTATATACACAAGGGCCACAGAAAGAAATTGATATAGATCGAATTTTGAAAATAAATGGATTACAAAAAACAAATTAATGTTCAATTATAAAATAACTGAACAGGAGGTAGAAGGTGCCATTCAGAATATGCAATTAGGTAAATCTCCAGGACCGGATGGACTGACTTCTGGATACTACAGATTTTTAAAAGAATGGTTAGTACAACCTTTAAATGAAGTCTGTAATGAAATATTGGATGGGAAAAGGGCACCAGAGTCGTGGAAGGAAGCGTACATCACACTTATACCGAAAACAGAGACTGAAAAGACGCAGCTCAAGAACTACCGCCCCATATCACTGCTTAATGTGGATTATAAAATTTTTGCAGATATCTTGGCAAAAAGACTTAAAAAAGTGCTAGTGGAAGAGATTCATAAAGATCAAGCAGGCTTTCTCCCGGGTAGACACTTGTCTGATAATATGAGAAACATAATCAATATTTTAGAAAAATTACAAGTGAATATTAATACCAAGGCAGTTTTGATATTCGTGGACGCGGAGAAAGCTTTTGACAATATTTCTTGGAGTTTTATGAAGAAGAACCTACAGGGGATGGGGGTAGGTCAAGGCTTTGGAAATGGTATAAGTGCAATTTATTCAGAACAAAAGGCTAAATTAATTGTTAATAACGTGGTGACGGAGGAATTTAAGATAGAAAAAGGGACACGACAAGGTTGCCCAATCTCCCCATTGTTTTTTATATCGGTCCTGGAGGTCCTGCTGAATATGATTAGAAGGGACCAATTGGTGGAGCTAAACAGTACAAATTGAGAGCATTTGCAGATGACTTAGTATTGGCATTACAGGAGCCAGAATCTAGTACTAAGAGTTTTGGAACTGATTCAAGAATTTGGTCAGGTTGCAGGATTTAAACTGAATAAGTTAAAAACAAAGGTCTTAGAGAAAAATTTAACAGCGATTGAGAGAGGTTCCAGAATGAGACAGGCTTAACAGTGGTTAAGAAAGTGAAATACCTGGGGATTAACATGACAGCTAAAAATGGGAATCTATTTAAAGACAATTATGAAAAATGCTGGACTGAAGTGAAAAAAGATTTAGAAATTTGGTCAAATTTGAAGCTTTCACTGCTAGGCCGCATCGCTGTGATAAAAATGAATGTATTGCCTAGAATGTTGTTTTTGTTTCAAACATTGCAAATTTTGGATAAAATGGATTGTTTCAAAAAGTGGCAGAGAGATATTTCTAGATTTGTCTGGCAGGGCAAGAAGCCTAGAATAAAATTTAAAATACTAACGGACGCAAAGGAAAGAGGTGGATTTGCCCTGCCAGACCTTAAACTTTATTATGAATCAGCAGCTTTTTGCTGGCTGAAAGAATGGCTGCTTCTTGAAAACACAGACATTTTGGATTTAGAAGGTTTTAATAATGTATTTGGATGGCATGCATATTTGTGGTATGATAAGGTTAAAGCACATAAAGCATTTAAAAATCATATTGTCAGGAAAGCATTGTTTAATGTCTGGATAAGATATAAGGACCCACTTGAAAATAAAACCCCAAGGTGGTTGTCACCGATGGAAGTGAAGGCTCAGAAAAAACTCAATATGGAGGCCAAATGGCTGAAATATTGGGAAATTTTGGAACAAGAGGGAGACAAATTGAAATTGCAGAGTTTTGAAAAAATAAAAAATAAAGTGCGAGATTGGCTTCATTATTATCAGATAATGGAAGCATATAATTTGGATAAGAAAATTGGCTTCCAGGTGGAAAAATCAAAATTGGAAACAGAACTGTTAGACCCCAAAACCAAGATTTTGTCAAAGATTTATAAATTGCTGTTGAAATGGAATACTCAGGATGAAACGGTGAAATCTGCTATGATTAAATGGGCACAAGATGTTGGACATAACATAATGATGGCTGACTGGGAACAGTTATGGACCACAGGTATGAAGTTTACAGCATGTAATGCCTTAAGAGAGAATATTATGAAAATGATTTACAGGTGGTACATGACACCAGTCAAGCTTGCAAAAATCTATCACTTGCCCGATAATAAGTGTTGGAAATGTAAAGAAACTGAAGGTGCATTCTTTCACCTTTAGTGGACGTGCCCAAGGATTAAGGCTTTCTGGGAGATGATTTATAATGAAATGAAAAAGGTATTTAAATATACCTTTCTGAAGAAACCAGAGGCCTTTCTCCTGGGCATGGTTGGCCAATTGGTGTTAAAGAAGGATAGAACTTTCTTTACATATGCTACAACAGCAGCAAGAATACTTATTGCAAAGTATTGGAAGACACAAGAGTTACCCACTCTGGAAGAATGGCAGATGAAGGTGATGGACTATATGGAACTGGGGGAAATGCCTGGCAGAATCCGAGACCAGGGAGAAGAGTCGGTGGAAGAAGATTGGAAGAAATTTAAAAACAATCTACAGAAATACTGTAAAATTAATGAATGTTAGAATGATGTTGGATTGAAGTTAAGTGGTTTTTAGCAGCAATGTTATAAAGGAATATGTAAAAATGGATTGTTAACAGGTGATAGTCTAAAGTTATAATATATTAAGATAAAAGATTAAGATAAAATCAAAGAGGGAAAGGAATTGCTGAATTAACTAATTGAACTGGAATACAAAAAAGGGAGGTGTGAGGAGGTCAGGGAAACAAGCAAATGAAAGATAAGATATGGAAAGACTGACTTGTTTTAAACTGTTTTTTTTACCTTGTATTTTTTTTTATTTACTTTTTTCTCTTATTTTTGTAATATGCTGAAACTTTAATAAATATCTTATATATATATAAAAAAAGAAATCCATTAGCAGGTTCTCCCAGCCACATTTTGAGCTGATCACTAGGAGCTCAACTCAGATGCACAGAAATCTTTTCACCAATTTTTGGACTGATCAGAAAGCAAAGCATCTGCTGCTAGAGCAGAATGGGGGGAAACTTTCAGATTGGCTTCCCAACATCAACTAATTGAGTTGCTGTAATCTTAACACACACTGAACACAGTGAGACTTCCTTTTTGAACAGGCAACAGCCTTTAATTCATATCCAGTGTTTTGGGAAGAAAAGGCCACTAATGGGTTAATGTGTCTGGGAGCAGGGGCAGGGTGGTTTTCCTGAGTTGTGAGCTTAGTTTCCATTTCCCCTTCCTTGTATGCTTCTGTATGGAACAGATAATGGCCAATAATTTGCCCCATCATTTGGGGAAGGGCTGTAGCTCAGGGTGCTTTGCATGCAGAATGTGGTAGGCCTAATCCCTAGTAATCTCCAGGTAGGGCTGGGAGAGAACCCTGCATGATACCATGGACAGCCACTGCCATTCTGGGTAGACAATGTTGCATTAGATGGACCCAATGGTCTGGCTCAGTTTAAGGCAGCTACCAATGTTTCTATCTTAAGGTTTAAACCCACTAGAATTAATTCTTAAGCATATATATTACTGATCTTTACAATCCACCTGTCATGTATGCTTCAGTTGAGATTCATGCATTGCAGGGGGTTGGACTAGATGACTCTCTGGGTCCCTTACGACTCTATGATTCTATGATAATATAAAATCTATTTTTGAACGATTATGCTATATGTGGTCAGCTGCAAATGGTGCCTTGATTTGCACAGCTGCCCCAAAATGCCACAGTCGTTCTGTATAAATGGTATGGTTAGTAGCTGCTGAGATAGTTTTGTGTGCATACTTATTGTTGCTATGTTGTGATGTTTTCACTGGCACCTTCTGCTTGATATTTTTATAGCCTTATGGCTTGAACAATTAATACATTATTTGCTTTAAAAGGGGAGGGCAGTACATTTACATGGATAATTGACCAGGCAACCATTCAATCCATTCCTGTTCAAGTAGTTATCCAATGATTTACCTGAGAATTTCACTTATTGCAGTCCAGTCTCCAGTTACAATTGATGGCCCTTTCTGATGTGGGAATTAACAGCTAATCACATTCAAGGTAATTTGCACCAGGTTTTCCTTTAGAGGTAAATATCACGAGAGAATTATGATGTTTCTGTTACAAATATACAGATAGAGAGTAGGTAGAGACAAACAGCATAGCTTAAAAAACATTAGAACATCCTTCTGGTCCAGGTCAGTGGTCTATCTAGTCCAGGACTTTATTCTTACTGTGGCTAACCAGATACTAAGAGGAAGCTCGCGGGAAGAACTTGAGCCTAGATGCCATTTCACCTTCATATACAATTACAAATGCAAATGCAAACCTTTCCTTAAGACCAGTGAAATGAAAAATGGACATCGCCTTAAGTCCAAATAACACAATTTGAGTGGTTAAGCTGAATAAACTCTGCTTTTCCAAAAACCAAACTCCTCCCCAGTGAGGCACTGGAGGTGGGTGTAAGGATTAAATAATAGATTTCCCTAAGAGAGATGCTTGATGCCTGATTCACTGCAGGTAATTACATGCTAAAAAGCATGTATCTGTGAATAATGGGTACCGTCATACTTCCCTGAGTGGAGAGCAGAGAGCTGGCAAAGTGGCTTTTTCTCATCCTTGCACATCTCTGACAGTAAATGGATGTAAGTGGCTCAATAAAGCATATAACAGGTTCCATTAAAACACCTACAGAGCCAAGTAAAAACAATTAATCCCCTATTTCCAGCAAGACAATGTAAGTTGGCTTCTAGTGACTTAAATGTAGTTGTGGGGGAATACTGGCATATCACGTAGGCTGAAGAGACAAGGAGGTTAAGAAGAAGAAAATGAGTAGGGATTGCAAATTGCCAAGGTGCTTAAAAATAAAAATAAACCACAGAATTTGTACTATTTTTCTTCTTCTAGATACTAAGCAATTAGATTGTGTTCGGTAGAATACCAGGAATGTAAAAGAAAAGAAGAGGAAGTTGGATTTAGTTTGAAAGGAAGCTCACATAGATTGTGTTGTAATGTGTGAAACTATTTCCTTTCCCCACTGCTTGGCTGCTTCTCCTCTGACAGCATCAAGGCCCCGCTGCAATCCAGTCCTATGAGTTACTGCCATTTCTCTGTGGCTGAAAGGAGTATATGAGAATTGCTTTGCTGGATTAGACAAAGGTCTGTCTAAGCCAACACTCTGCTTCCAAGAGCGGTTAGCCAGTTGCTTCAGAAGCTCACAAAGGCATGAAGGTGATGGCTTTTCCCTGTGGTTTATTCCCAGTGGACACTGAAAACAACCAGAGGAAAAACTTCAGAAGATGGAAGGTTCATTAACTATAGCGTCTCTCTCTCTCTCTCTCTCTCTCTCTCTCTCTCTCTCTGTGTGTGTGTGTGTGTAATCCAAAGTTATGCACGAGTCCCATTGATGTTAGTGTGAGAAATAAAGCACATGCATTGCACTCTTTGTGAAATCTATCTTTTATTTTTAGAATAAATCTGACATAATACTTTGGTTACTGTGTCAGCAGTTATCACTGTAAGCCCCCCCCCCCCAAAAAAGTTCAACTGCTACATCTTTTTTGTGAAACAATTTCCAGCTTTAACAATGAAGTGCCTCAGAAGTGTGATTGTAAGGGCTGAAGCCCACACTGTGAAAAGGAGGGGAGGGGAGGGAAGCAATCAAACCAGGTAGCCCAATTTTTCCTTCATAGAATCATATAATTGTAGAGTTGGAAGGAACCCTTAGGGTCCTCTAGTCCAACCCCCTGCAATGCAAGAATCTGAACTAAAGCATCCATGACAGATGACCATCCAACCTCTGCTTAAAAACCTCCAAGGAAGGAAAGTCCATCCCTCCGGAGGGAGTCTGTTCCACTGTCAAATACCTCATGCTGTCAAAAAGTTCTTCCTGATGTTTAGTCAGAATCTCCTTCCTTATAACTTGAAGTGATTGGTTTGGGCCCTACGCTCCGGAGCAGGTGAAAACAAGCTTGCTCCATCTTTCATGTGACAGCCCTTTAGCTATTTGAAGATGGCTCACATATCTCCTCTTTTGCAGGCTAGACATACCTAACTCCCACAACTGTTCCTTTGCAACCCCACCCCTGACATTGCATATGCCAGGAGGGCATGGCTGAGGAAACAGCACCATGGTCTAAATTAGGACTGTCGCCTGGCATGATTAGATGTGCAAGCTGAATGTTATAATTGGTATGCCAATTAGGCATGAATAAAAAGGCCTCAGACCAAGTTAAACCCAAACCAATGTGGCTTTTATAAATGTCATCTTTTCTTTGTATGGCAGTCACATATATATTTTGGAGGAGGGCAGGTAGACTAATTTTTAAGCTAGTTCTAATTTTCTACCACCTCTGAGTACGACTGCATGCAACTTCACTCATGTCCTGTTTGCATGCTTCTTAGATAGATCTTATACAGGGCCTTTTACAAGGATATGAAACAGTCTTTCATACTATATAACAGTGTTAACTTGTAAGAATTTATTTCACAGTAGTGAAAATTTAGTTAGTAGTAGTAATAATAATAATTTATTATTTATACCCCGCCCATCTGACTGGGCCTCCCCAGCCACTCTGGGCGGCTTCCAAAAGAATATTAAAATACTGTGATACATCAAACATTAAAAGCATCCCTAAACAGGGCTGCCTTCAGATGTCTTCTAAAAGTCTGGTAGTTGTTGTTCTCTTTGACATCTGGTGGGAGGGCGTTCCACAGGGAGGGCGCCACTACCGAGAAGGCCCTCTGCCTGGTTCCCTGTAGTTTTGCTTCTTGCAGTGAGGGAACCGCCAGAAGGCCCTCGGTGCTGGACCTCAGTGTCCGGGTAGAATGATGGGAGTGGAGACGCTCCTTCAGGTATACTGGACCGAGGCCGTTTAGGGCTTTAAAGGTCTGCACCAACACTTTGAATTGTGCTCGGAAACGTACTGGGAGCCAATGTAGGTCTTTCAAGACCGGTGTTATATGGTCTCGGCAGCCGCTCCCAGTCACCAGTCTGGCTGCTGCGTTCTGGATTAGTTGTAGTTTCCGGGTCACCTTCAAAGGTAGCCCCACGTAGAGCGCATTGCAGTAGTCCAAGCGGGAGATAACCAGAGCATGCACCACTCTGGCGAGGCAGTCCGCAGGCAGGTAGGGTCTCAGCCTGCGTACCAGATGGAGCTGGTACACAGCTGCCCTGGACACGGATTTAACCTGTGCCTCCATGGACAGCTGTGAGTCCAAAATGACTCCCAGGCTGCGCACCTGGTCCTTCAGGGGCACAGTTACCCCATTCAGGACCAGGGAATCCTCCACACCTGCCCGCCTCCTGTCCCCCAGAAACAGTACTTCTGTCTTGTCAGGATTCAATCTCAATCTGTTAGCCACCATCCATCCTCCAACCGCCTCCAGACACTCACACAGGACTGTCACTGGTTCTGATTTGAAAGAGAGGTAGAGCTGGGTATCATCCGCATACTGATGAACACTCAGCCCAAACCCCCTGATGATCTCTCCCAGCGGCTGCATGTAGATGTTGAAAAGCATGGGGGAGAGGACAGAACCCTGAGGCACCCCACAAGTGAGAGCCCAGGGGTCTGAACACTCATCCCCCCCACCACTTTCTGAACACGGCCCAGGAGGAAGGAGCGGAACCACTGTATGACATTGCCCCCAGCTCCCAGCCCCTCAAGACGGTCCAGAAGGATGTTATGGTCGATGGTATCAAACGCCGCTGAGAGATCCAGCAGAACTAGGAAACAGCTCTCACCTTTGTCCCTAGCCCGCCGGAGATCATCAACCAGTGCGACCAAGGCAGTTTCAGTCCCGTGATGAGGCCTGAATCCCGACTGGAAGTGATCCAAATGGTCCGCTTCTTCCAGGCGTGCCTAGAGTTGTTCAGCAACCACTCGCTCAATCACCTTGCCCAAGAATGGAAGATTTGAGACTGGGCGATAGTAGTTTCTGCAGTTGTTTGGGGAAAGAGTGGTAGCTCTGCAGTAAAACATCTGATTTGCAGATTTAATTCCATGCTCAGTGAGGGACTAAGTGAGGGCTAAGGTGGGCGGGTGGCGCTGTGGGTTAAACCACAGAGCCTAGGACTTACTGATCAGAAGGTCAGCGGTTCGAATCCCCACAATGGGGTGAGCTCTTGTTGTTTGGTCCCTGCTCCTGCCAACCTAGCAGTTCGAAAGCACGTCAAAGTGCAAGTAGATAAATAGGTACTGCTCTGGCGGGAAGGTAAACGGCGTTTCCGTGCGCTGCTCTGGTTCACCAGAAGCGGCTTAGTCATGCTGGCCACATGACCCAGAAGCTGTACGCCGGCTCCCTCAGCCAATAAAGCGAGATGAGTGCCGCAACCCCAGAGTCGTCCGCGACTGGACCTTACGGTCAGGGGTTCCTTTACCTTTTACAGTGAGGGCTAGGGAAGATTCTCTGTCTGAAATTTTGGAGTGGTACTGGCAGCCAGTGTGGAAACACTGAACTAGATGGACCACTGGTTTGGTCCTGTATTCCAAGTACATGACTTCTTAATGTTAGTTCAAGGGTTGCCTTAGCGCCAAACTACTTCTTTTGGACAGTATCCTCAAATGTCTATGCCAAGGATACATCAAGTCTGACCCTTTCGTCACTGAAATCCTTCAGTACCAGCACAATCTAAAGTGGGCTCTCTTCAGAAAAGCATTTGGAAACTTCATCTGACAGACAATTCAGGCACCAGATTTCTGGAACACCCTTTGCTGATAATATTATGCCAGTTTTGTTATATCTGCACTGACTACTCGTTTATTTCCAGACTCAGTTCAAGTAGCTTTTATATACAGTATTCACTCCTCCTCTGGGAATGGAAAATTCCTCATTTTCAGACCACAGTGTTCAGAGCTACAACCTTCTTGGATGAACAAGAGGATGAAACAGAACTTAAACAGGATTTACAGTAAGAATGTTCCCATGAAAGAGAGAAAAATCTCAAAAGAAAAACTGAAGCAATTAGGGGTTAATAGCTGCCAACCATGCATATTCTTCAACTGGTTTCTGAAGAAGCACAAAATGAGTTTCGGTCTTTGAGATCTCATCTGTATTGTTTGGAGAATTGTTGTGTTGTCCTCTATGTACTGTGTTGATTGGACAATTGTGTTGTTCTTTACATAGTGGTGTTTGCTTGTCATTCTGGCTTGTATCTTGTGCATATGTTTATATCAACATCACTCTTGCTTGGGTGTCTGTGACTTGGTCTTTTTCCTACTACCAAGGTGCCACCATTTGATCTCTCCACCACTGAGTTCAGCATTGTAGGCTCTGCTATAGAATCATAGGCTATGTGTCCCGCTTGTGGGTCAGGGCACAGCATATGTTTTGGATGCAAAAGATCTGAGTTCAGCTGGAAAGACTCCTGTTTGCAGAGCCACTGGTAGGCCTTGTTGACAGTTCTGAGCTAGAGGGACCAATGGGATGCCTTTGTATAAGGCAGCTTCCTATGTTCCACACATACAGCTCATTGGTATTGAAGCAGAGCCTTTTCTGTTGTGGCACCCATATTATGGAGCTCTGTCCCTCAAGAAGTATGGTTAGTTTCTTCTCTTTTAACACCTTCAGGCATGCAATTATGACCTTTTGTATTGTGCCATTAAAAAAAAACTTTTGGTTTAATGTTTTTATCTATCTACTTTTAAAACATTGTCTTCCCCTGCTCTTATAAGGTTATTTTAACCGTTGTATTTATTGCTTTCATGTTTGTCAGTCCTCTTGTAAGCTGCTTAGAGAAGTAAAGGTAGAAATCATTAAAAAAAGAAACTTCCACATTTGAAAAAGCATCTCAGCAGTTTGGTAGCTCTCCTTGAGGTAAAGTTGTTTATGGAGGCTCTTAAATGGGCAAATCAGCATCCCTAGTCTACTTTCATACTTCATTTACTCTCATACTGGCTTGTTGAAAGGTGATTAGCAGAAGGAATTTTAATATCTTGTTTGCAAATGGAGCTACTAGGAGAAATTATTACATATGACTTAGTTTATGATTATTCTGCTCAGGCTTGTTCTAATATTTTTTATGAGAGATTATAAACAAAAGATATTGCTACATATTTCACACTGGAAGTTTTTTTGAAAAAAACTCTCTCAACCCAGGAGTGGGACAGCGCACCAGTGCCGCAACAGATATTTTTCAGCTTTATTTATTTAGAAATTAGTCTCACCTTGCAAAATAAAACCAACTTGCTATTCCCATCAGCCATGACCTAAAAAAAGTGCAGCAAATAAGCCTTCTGCGGAAACATTTATAATGCAATCAAGCATACTTTTGTGACACTTGTTTGTTGCTGAGAAGGGCAGAACATGCCTGCAGGGAAAGGAATAATACTGTATAAGCAGTATGGAAGCCTGCATCAGAGCAGACTTTTTGTGTAGGGATGTATATGAGGAGTTGCCTTGTCCAACAAATTGAAAGGAGAGGCTCACTGACTCGTAGTGAAGTTCCATATTTTGACGGGAGCACACACAAGGCTCTCAGCTGATGCAACGATAGTTAGATTTGAACAGTGGCTAATTGATAAGTGTAAGTCTTTGTTGAACCTGGGTGCCTGCTTCAGAGCAGACAGTTAAACAAATAAATAAAACAATGCTGGCATTTATCAATCTGAAAGTGGTGAAATAAGGAGTTGCTCACACAAGCTTGCAACTGAGTACACAACAGTTGAGGTTATGTGGTATGTATATCTGTGGTGTTGCACCTCTGATAGCTCACCTGATATTTAAGTCACCAGTCCTCATTGCACGATGATCATGAGCAATGGAATTGTGGCTGCCCATGGGCCTTAGGTCCTACTTCATGTGGTGCTTGCAATGTATGAGACATTTATTAAAAAGCTTCCCCTTCTTAAGAGTAAGGTTGTTTGCTAAGGGGTAGAACATCTGTTTTGCATGCATAAGACCTTGGCTCCAGTCCCTGGCATTGCTAAGTAAGGAGATGTATCTGAAACCCACTGCCGATCCATTTAGGATAGCCATGTGGAAGCCTTTCACCCACAAGCCAGACTAGGTCCAGAAGGGGTCCTCATTTGGTCTGTGAGGGAGTCTTCCACAAACTGTGCCCATCTGCTCTGCACCAGACATAGTTGGTTAGGGCATGGTGCTGATAATGCCAAGGTTGCAGGTTCGATCCCTGTATGGGACAGCTGCATATTCCTGCATTGCAGGGGTCATCAAGGTCCCTTCCACCTTGACGATTCTATGGTATGTGGTGATGGGTGAGGAACAGGTAAAGGTCCAGCTGCAAAGGAACAACCAGGAGCCATTGTTATTTTACAACTGGGTCTTGCATTTGGCACCTTTTAAATTTGGTGCAAAACAGAAGCCCAGCTGGGATTGATGCCCCTTGAGCACAGCGGCGTAGCTCGGGTGTGGCCCGCGCATCCTGCAACTGGGGGGAGGGTGTGGTGTCCATGGGGGCGGGGCGTGCTGCATGGAGAAGAAGAGTTTGGATTTGATATCCCGCTTTATCACTACCCAAAGGAGTCTCAAACGGCTAACATTCTCCTTTCCCTTCCTCCCCTATAACAGACACTCTGTGAGGTGAGTGGGGCTGAGAGACTTCAGAGAAGTGTGACTAGCCCAAGGTCACCCAGCAGCTGCATGTGGAGGAGCAGGGAATCAAATCCGGTTCACCAGATTACGAGTCCACCGCTCTTAACCACTATACCACACTGGCCTCTCTGTCGCCCCCCCCCCCTCGACTGTAGCGCAACTGAGGGAGAGGCAGAGGGCAGATGTAAGCCCCATGGTGCCATTTCAGAAAAGCGTGACTCGGGCACGCTGCAGGCCCTGCTGTAAGTGTCGGGCCCTGTGGTGCCAGCCACATTTCATTATGTTTGTTGACGGAACTAAAACGTTTCATGAGCCCATTAAAAAAACCCTCATATTTTTGTCATTTTGTCACACACCCCTCAGTGATGACACCCGGAGCGGACCGCCCCCCTCTGCCCCCCCTTCCTCTACCACTCCTTGGGTGCTCCCAACCCAAGCTCCCAAGTGCAGGCTAAACCAACTGAAATCTGCCACCCCTCTTGCTTCACCTGAATCAGCCTAAATTTGGTTACAAACATCCATTGTGCCAAATGTTAATTGAACTGAATTAATTCCAGAACTACCTTCGTCTAGTTACTACACCAAAGGATGCTTTTTTCTTTTTTTTTACAGTGGGATTCTAAGCACATCTACTCAGAAATCAATCCTTTCAGGTTCAGTGGCATTTATTCTCTATTAAGTTTGCTTCACTTGAAGCCCTATATAAAATTTATTTTAGTGACCAGACATAAACTGCCATAGAGTATATGGCAGTGTTGGGATTCAAGCTGGATTGCATGGGCTCGTCTTGATGGTTTATATGTGATCTTATTACTTTGTTGTTATTTATAAATATATTGGTATTCACCCTGAGTCTTTATGATAATGTGGAATGAAATACAAATAAATGAGATATTTAATGAAAGTCTTTACTGATCCTCACAACCATTCCTTAATTTATCTTCATCACCCTTCAGTACCTTGCTATGAATAGTGCTACTACGGAGTATTTATCTGCTTCTTGGAAACACAAGTGCACAGCTTCTGTTTTATAATGTAGCGTATCCACTCTATTAGATTTGTAGCATTGTTCTTGTATAGCAAGCAATCCAATTTGGTACTGTATATTTTGATTTGTGTTAAGAGTCTCATACACTAATCTTCCTAATATCCTTTACATTTATTTTGGGCTGTAGATCATATTCTCACCCGGTCATGAATTGTTACTGGTTTTCAGCTGTATATTATTATATTACATTGCCACTCTTTGTTTTTGTTTTTAGTGGATATTTATTTTAGGCTGGTTTTAGTTTTGCTTTACCAAACGTTTTCTATTCCGAAGTGCTCTCTAAGCATTAATTTTGTGTGAAAGATTCATCATGACAAGTATTACAAGCCCTTCATTGTTGAGTGTATCTCATTTACTCTGTTAGGTTTTACATCATTTTCAAAGACATGCTGAACTCTGAAAGCCCACACCTCCTCATTGTGCCACCAATCAGTGATGTCTGATATGGCATGCCCATTATCAGTATGAATATCATCTGTTACTAAGAAAGATGGAAGTACTCAGCTAGTACCAGTGGCTGGATTCTTTAGAATGCAGTGCTCTATTTCTTTATAGAACAGACTCCCCTGGACTGGAGACCAGAAAAGAAGTACACTTTGATATATTTTATTGACCAGAGGACCTTGTGCCCTAACAGGCCACTCCCCTTGTCTGTCAGTAATCACAGCTATTGATTGACTGATTTTAGTTTATTTTATATACTGCCTTTCCACAGTGAGCTGTGCCAAACGTGGCTACAACAAGCATTCAAGATACCAAAAATCCAAACATATCAACAAACTGAAATGAGGGCAAAAGCATCAATTTAGCAAATGGATAATAAATTCAATATTACAGTGCCATTATCTAAGAGAGACCACATTCCTTTGTCTCTCTCTGTGAATACTGAATAAACTACTTGATAAGAACTCCTCTTGTTTTTCTGCTTCTTGGCATCCCACCATGAGAGGACTAGGATTCCCTGAAGCCTTGAAAGGCAGCAATGCAGCGGGAGAGCACCTGCATTGCATTGCAGAAGGTCTGGGGTTCATTCTTCAGCATCTCCAGGTAGGATAAGAGGAGCAGCTAATATGAAATTCTGAAGAGTCTCTGCCAATCAGCATAGAAAATGCTGAGCTTGATGAACCAATGGCGGCTGCCAATGTTCCTGTGTTTGCAATTGTGTTATTTGTTTCATAATGGGATATTTTATTGTTGTAAACTGCCCTGGGTCCTTGCAGGGATGGGTGTTTAAATCCATAAATAAAATACTCGGAATGTTTTAGAGTAATAGCAGTTTTGTCTCTTGTTAATGTACTGCAAAATTCAATACAAAGCAACAACAAGCAGCTAAGTGCTTGGACATATGGACTTCCTATATGGAGCTGTTTTTGCAAAGTACATGATCAGAAGGCCCAGCAGGAGACTGTTTCCTCCTTCCCTCCTCTTTCCCCACCTCCTTTTATGTTTGAATGGCACTGTATTTATGGTCTATGTTAGGTTTGCTCATTTTGTTTTTATTATTTGAATTTTCTAATTGTGACGTTATAAAATGAAAATTTTGTTCATTTGTCACATTGCAAAGGCTCAATGAGTGGGGTGTTTGGGCACAAAGCCATTAAAGAGGGCCCCCAGAATCTTCTTGCCAACAGAGTGGCAGGCAGGAAAATGGTTTTGACAGCCCTGCCTTGCCTTCCTAATTACTGGAAGGATTCCACAAAACATCTCCTCCCAAAGCAGGTGTACTTTAATTTGCAAAGAAGAAAATCCAATCAGGTGTAATGGCAGCTCTTTCTTTCAACTTTTCTTTCTTTCTTAACATTGCCACTTGGTTTGAAGTTTTAATGCCTTTAACAGAGTGTATTATTTAGACAGCCATGTTAATGGTTGTTTGGTATTGCTTTTATGGTGTTTCATGTTTTGTTGCATTTGTATCTATTGCAGTATAGCACTTCCATGTTTTATGAGACAGTGATATATAAATACTTTTATAAAAAAATAAAAAGGTCTATTACCTGCCCTTCACTATAAGGTTCCATGGTCCTTATGTAATATAAGCATATGATATGATTATATAATATAATCAGACAATTAAAGCAAGTAAAGTAGTTTATGCAATTATAAAAAAGCAAGTAAGACAAAGGCTGCAATATTAAACTTGCCTTGTTGTTGTTGTTTAGTCATTTAGTTGTGTCCGACTCTTCGTGACCCCATGGACCAGAGCATGCCAGGCACTCCTGTCTTCCACTGCCTCCCGCAGTTTGGTCAAACTCATGCTGGTAGCTTTGAGAACACTGTCCAACCATCTCGTCCTCTGTCGTCCCCTTCTCCTTGTGCCCTCCACCTTTCCCAACATCAGGGTCTTTTCCAGGGAGTCTTCTCTTCTCATGAGGTGGCCAAAGTATTGGAGCCTCAGCTTCACGATCTGTTCTCCCAGTGAGCACTCAGAGCTCCTTTAAAGCCACCCAAGTTGGTAATCATCACTATACATATGAACTGTGTGAAGAAGTACATCCTTTTGAGTTTCCTCAGTCTCCCAACATTCAGTTCCATTGGCTGTTCCCAGAATCTAGTATTATGAGAGGGAGAAAAGACCTCTGTCCACTCTTTCCATTATCTTATACACCTCTATCATGTACCATCCTTCCTTGCCTCTTTTCTAAACTCACTCACCTTTGCTCTTCAATCCTTGTCGTTGAACAAATTACTAAGGTGTAAGCCCTGGTGAGGCTTACTTTCAAGGGGGGAGGGAGCCTGTAAATCTCAAATGAATGAGGAGTGGTTGCCAATAAGCACATGGGCACAGTTGTTAATTTTAAGAGTTTGTTTACTGGAGCAGTTTGCAAGGATTGCGTGGTCATTTACAGCTGATAAGGTCTTTGGTGGCTAAATAGGAAGGTACCCTATGATCAGAGTTCAGTCTCAAAGAGGAAGGGCAGGTACAACAGAGCCTATATATACATATATATATATATGTATATGTATATATATAGGCTCTGTTATACACATATATACACACAGACACATTCATATACATACACACAATCTCCCTCTCACACACCCTTTGAATATATGTAAATTATTTGCTGAAACTGATTCCCTTGTTTATACCTTTACAATGGAATAATCAATGTAAAGGAAACAATGCAAATGTGTGGGGGGGGGGAAATACAATCAATTATGCATCATTTGCAGACTGAAAGTAACAACAGCATTCTTCTAGGGAATGGCAACAACAGAAGTCCCTAAAAAACAAAAGAATTTTTTATTATATGCCGCCACTGCAGCTAGACTCTTATTGGAATAAAGGTGAAGAACGAGTACGGTACTCACTAAGGAAGAGTGGCAGTTTAAAATGCTTGAATATGCTGAATTGGCAGGTATAACGAATAGGATAAGAGAAGAGGATGATAAAGAATATAAGGAGGATTGGAAAAATGTTTATTGAATATTTTAAGAACCCTAGCAAGTCTTGAGTAAATCCAGCAGAATAGGAGCTAACAGAAATTAACAGAGGAAGAAATTTGAAGGCTAAAAATTTGGAATACAGTGGTACCTCAGGTTAAGTACTTAATTTGTTCCGGAAGTCCGTTATTAACCTGAAACTGTTCTTAATCTGAAGCACCACTTTAGCTAATGGGGCTTCCTGCTGCCGCTGCGCCACCAGAGCACGATTTATGTTCTCATCCTGAAGCAAAGTTCTTAACCCGAGGTCCTATTTCTGGGTTAGCGGAGTCTGTAACCTGAAGCGTATGTAACCTGAAGCGTATGTAACCCAAGGTACCACTGTACGTGATTGAGTAGAAAAAGAAACCCGGAAAGGGGGGGGGGGAGTCACTAGGTATTTAGTTGTATGGTGTGATTGGTATGAAAGTTGTATAATATTGGTGGGTAGAGGAAAGGGGATGTGGGATGTGTGTTTTTTGTTTCTGTATTAAAAGTGCAAATAAAAATATATTTTTTATAAAAAGAATGGGCCTGCCCTACTCAGCCCCAAAATGTCATTAATAGCATATGTGTGTGACTGGGAACAACAAAAAATCATTCTCAAGTACAATTTATTTACTTGTGTATCTATTTACCAGTGTGGGCAACTGTTATTGTTTCTAGTAAACAATTATAAATGGAGGGGAGGGAAATACTCATATTATCTGTATTGATTTCTGTTCTGGGTGTGGGACATCCGCTCCTGTTTCTGTTGTTCCTTGAATTCTTCAAAATTCCAGTTCAAGTATAAAACTCGAGTACACTTGTTTAATGCAACATGTGAATAGCCCTTGTAAAATGCAAGTATCTGGACTTCAAAAAATGCTTAGACTTAGTGAGGCTCTAAAGTTGGTCTTCTTTATGTCACTTGTTTCCGTAGTAAAACGACACACATGTTCAGTGTGGCTAAGCACTCTTTAAGATATATGGCATATGCTGCATATAGAGCTTGTGACAAAGGCAACCTTTGCATCTCATTCAGTAAGCGATGCACTAACATGCGCCAGCCAAGAATCAAAGTATGTGGCTGAATATCTAACAAATTCCAGCAGACTTGTTGACATAAATGCTCGCATAAATCTGATGTTAACGCTAGTTTGCTCAACATCATTTTTGCTGCTGGAGAAAAAAGAAGCTGATGATTTACATTGCCCTGTAATCACAACAGACTTTATTAATGTGTGAGACAGCAGCTGCCAGCACATCAGCCTTGGCAAAACTTGTTTCTAACGCTCCTAGCAGGCTTGGAGTGAAAAGGAGGTAAGAAGATGCAAGAAGAGGTCAGTTTTCAGCTTCTCACCTGTAATAATAGCAGGCCTAGTTATACCTCTAGGGCTTTGGCAGCAGGGATAATACTTGTGAATCTGAAACATGAACTTCTGCCGTTCAATACGCAAACCCTGTTTTATGGGTTCAGGCCAACGGGAAACTGCTTTCTCTCTTTTTGTATCCCACAAGTGGAGTGAGATAAAGACAATTACACACTCTCATATCCACTTCATATATTCCTGTTGTAGCATAGGAGCAGCTACCCTGTGGTCTGGTCACACATTCTGTGAGCTGTGTAATATTCACATGGGAAGATCATTCACTCTGGCTACATTGTTCCAATAGGCAGAGAATATTGGAAGACCTAGGGAATGCAAAAGCAGCTTCTGCAGTGCTCTGCTATTGTTGAATGGGGTTTTGTAAATGAATAGCCTACTTCTAGAGCCTATAGCAGGCTCTAGTCTGAGGGCCACATTCCCTTCTGAGAGCCACATGCCAGTGGTGGGTGAGGCAGAAGATGCTGCTTTTACTGTTGTACAGTTGAATACATTCCAGCCATGCCAAAGGTTTCTGTGTGCACCCACATCCCTCTGTCTTGCATCCAAAGAAGAGATATGATCATTGTCAAAGGACACAATCTAGCTAGGCAAAAACACTTCAGGGCATAAAGCAGCCTGGTGAGCATACGGCCTGAAGGCGCCTTGACTGAACATGCTGGGAACCTTCAGAGAAAGATGAAGATTCCCTTCAGGGAACCATGAAGGCCTTTCCAATCAAGGCAGAAAGGGCAGGCCTGGAGCCAATGGGGCTGCCTAGTGTGTATTCCTACACCCATGAGTTAGAAGTGAATGCCTGTATGGGGGTGAGAAATAAAGATACTTAGTCAGACAATAGGCCCATCTAGTTCAGTATTATCAACACTGACTGCCAGTGACTCTCTAGGGATTCAGGATGAGAACATTCCCAGCCCTACCTGGGGATGCCAGGGATTAAATCTAAGACATTCTATGTACCAAGCAAATTATTTACCACAGAGCTATGGTCCTCCCTCTACTAGAGAATTGCGGAATATATCTTATCTTGTTTGTTTGCATGAATGAGAAATTAGAAGAGCATTTCCCAATAGACTTTATCACACCACTATCTGGAAATGGTTGTGTTCTCATTGTCATAATAGCTGGTTGCCTTGTGATATTTAGTGCCTTACTCAAGGCTGTTCAGATTAAGAGCAGCACAGCCACTTATTTTCCCAATAAGTGCACAGGATGGTGGGTGGATAAGAAGATGTAAGTAGGATGTAGGCCTTGGGTTGTCCTGCCTTACAGCTGAGAGGTTTGTGTGCAGCAAATAAACCATTCTCCCCTCAGCTTTCCCTGCTTATTTAAATAACTTGCCAGCAAGGATTACCAAGAGACAGATCAATATATTTCCTTCCCCCAGAGAGATGCTGTTTTTCACAAGATAGATGGTAAGGACCACAGGGAAGCATGTACTGAGTAATTGGAAGTGAAGACTTGCATGGTAACATAAATAGAATTTGCCTTCCTGGCACCCATTATGAGAGCATCCCACTCTAATATTAATTTCATTTCATAAAACCTGCACTGACGTCAACAAGATTACACCCAACGCTCCAGTTGTTAAAATGTAATTCACAAGAATGTATTCGTAAAACAATTCTTGAAAAGACTCTTCCAAGTTGTTTTTGTTATGTATCATGTTATGAACTTTCCAAGTCTGTAGAGACTAAGATTTAATGCCAAGCTTATTCATACATTCCTTCCCAACTCCAGCCTTGCTTTGTAAGTTTCCAAAAAAAAGGGGGGGGGGGAATGTTTAGATTTCTCAGGATATACCATGGAGAAACTCTTCAAGTGCAGAGCTGGATCTTTATCCTATGAATGATTGCAACCACCCTCCCTTCATGTTCATGCATTTATCTTTTAATGACAGCAGAAATGTAGAGAATCGGGCAACCCAGTTTGCTGGTGGCGGATGACAGCAAAGGTCGTTACCTCTTTGGGCTTCTTCAGGATGCAATCAGAACAAGAGCTCACACCCTTTTAATGTATTTATTTGGGCACTGCTGTGTCGTTGAAAACTTGTGTTAGGTTTTTTTTTCCCCCTTGGGGGAGTGCTGTTGTACGTTTTTTGTCTCTGGGCCACTTCAAGGGTGAGAGACTGGAGTTGGCCTGGAATAGCAAGAGTGAGAGACTATTGCCCAGCTCTGCCTGCCCAGGTCCTCAGTGCACCATCAGCACAGATCTTGCTCACCATGTGACCTCTCTATTTGGTGTTAGGTCAAATCATTTTCATGTTAGGTTCTTTCAACAGTTAGGTTCTATCAGTCTCGCTCCCAACTGGAGCAGTGCTTAAATGCAAGTAACTTCATTTACTCACATCCATCCATTATTTATTCTTGCTTCTTCTTCTCTCCTTTTGTTGTTACCCAATTGTAGAAATTAGTTGTAAGTGCCTCAGGGTACAGACCTGTCCTTTTTACTTTTGTTTTAAAACAGTAATTGTGTGGAGCTTGACCGAGGGGTATGAATTTTGAAATGGTATGTGGCTGAATCTTACAAGTCCATTTTAAATAATGTCCAATCTAAAGTCTGGACAAAGGATGTATGAGAATTTCTTTTGGTCCACCTATTTAAATGAACAACCCAGAATCAGCCAGCAGATCTTGGAAACAAGTACCACCGATTTCAGTAGAATTTTTACTTCCAAGCAAGTGTACTTAAGAATGCTACGTTCTTTTAAAAAAAAAAAAAATGTAGGCACTAGAATTGCTCACTCCTAGCCTTCTGGGATCACTTAAATTTTCCATGAGTGTGCCTGTATTACAGTTAATGTTTCTGAGATTTGCTCAGCCAGTTCCTTTGGGATCCACAAGTGAATGTGAGTAGACCCCGATGCCCTGAATTTGTTCACATTGCCAAGTATTCCTTGGCAGACTCTTTTATTACCCTGACCTGTGCCCTTTCTTCTTGCCAATTCTTCTTGCCAATTTTCTAGTTGCCTTATCACAACTCACTTTCTTTATCAAGAATGAAGCAAATCAGGTATTGAATAGTTGCTTGTTCTACCAATTACCGCTGGATCAACACTGGATCTTTCTTTTGTGTCTTGAAAATCACATGCAGAGCATGATGCTAAAGCAAAATTACATGGTATCCCATGTGGTAAAAATGTGATGATCTACATGAGTGGTGTCATAGCCATTTAAATACATCCCTTATGACTGCTCTTTCTCCATTGATAGTTTATAAATTTAAGTTAGCCACCCTGAATACTTAGTTTTTAAAGTGGAAGGGCAGGGAAGAAACCCCATAGTAATTAATCAAATAATTAGAAGTATTTTATCATGCTTATTGATTCTCACAATAACTATTTTTCATAGGGGTTCATATTACTGACTTTACCACTCATTGTGGATGAATCAAATATGAATTTAGAAACGAGAAGAAGGAATCCCACCTCAAATTCCAGCTTCCTGCCTACATGAATTCCCTTAATTAAATCCATATATTTCCTCCAGTATGCAACTTAAAAGGAAGGTTGAATGTTGAAATCCCTCATCTCCTCTCCTTTACATAATAGTACTATGGGGGAAAAAACTATGATGTGATGTCATCACATCGCAAAGTTACCTGCCACCACCTTTAAGGCTGCCACTATTTTGAGAGGGATTGGGGCCTGCAAGGGAAGCAGCAGCCAATTTAGGTAAAGCCAGGTGGAAGCAGATCAGGTTCATTTAAGTAGGTCATATGAAAGACAGTCAAGCTAAGGTAGATTAGGCATGACATCAGCCCAAGGGAAATCAATTCACCACCAGCCATGTCACACTGTGGGCTCAGCCACATTGGTAAAGAAAAGGTACTTTATATGTGTTGTATATGTACTGTAACAGTGTGGCACCAGATGGCGCTGTGGAGTTTCTCATACAAAGTTTACAACGCGTTTAACTGAAATGCTTCTTTGATGTGTCTAGATCCAGCCTGCGTCACAGCAGGTTCATGTGAGCAGCAATAAGAACCATGGATGGTTTAGCAGTCAGCACCATGGACAGTTCCCAAGTTCACTGCTAGCTGAAGTAAAAAGGTAAAGGTAAAGGACCCCTGGGTGGTTAAGTCCAATCAAAGGCGACTATGGGGTGCGGCGCTCATCTCACTTTCACGCCGAGGGAGCTGGTGTTTGTCCACAGACAGCTTTCCGGGTCATGTGGCAAGGATGCATCACTATCTCTGTATCAATAATAAAACAAAAAAATCCAACAATCCGAAAAGTTCTGTCAACTTTTCTGCCTCGGTTTTAGAGGGGGTATGAAAACAGCTTCTTATTGAAATTTTACTAGCCTTGTTACATGCGTCAGTGCTGATCACTGTATCAGATGCATCCAGCTAATGTGGGTGGGTTAGTGGGTGGGCAGACCTCATCTGATCCTGCCTGAAGTTGCATTGATTTCAGCAACTATGCTATAAAAGGCACAACCTTAACATCACACTTCCTTTAGAATTAATTTACACTGAGATCAATAGAAATTGCTTCCAAGTAACGGGTTTAGGACACAGGTAAAAATCTGCAAGTTTAAAATACACTGACTAGAATACTAAAAATGCTTTCTGGAGAGTTTGATAACTCTGTAAGTTAAAGCAGAAACATTAAAATCAATTTGGCATCTATGAATGGCCGGGGGGGGGGCATGTTACCAGATGAAGCAGGGAGGCAGAGTCTTCCTGCAGAATCAATCCTGCATCTCCTACTTTCCATCTCAGGGGCTTAATTTCTCAAAATTCAGGAGGAATCTGAAACTTGAAGAACAGCAATCCAAGTATATGACACATTTTTTAAATAAGTATCCCCCAAACCTCTTCAAAAAGACAAAGGAGGGGTCAGATACAAGCACTTACTATAGATACCTGAAAGGGACATTTCATAGCAAAAAAGAAAGAAATTGAGCATGATATACCAGATTTCAGATAGATGGCTGATGAAGGAAGCTACATTGTTAGGTAACAGAGATCTAGCACCACTCTAACTTCTAAAAATGTAAGTCCCTTACTACTAGAAGTCTTCAGAGTATCTGAAGTTTACTAAACTTCCATTTCCTGCCTACCCTCTCAATGAATTGGTTGAGCCCTAAGTAAAGAACACAGTGACTTTTCTCAGTGGCTGAAGCACTAGAACTCAAAAAGGAGACTGAAAGTGGCATGGAATTTGACAGCTTTTCTCTATGGCCCTCAATTGAACTAAAAAGTGGGTTCCTTTAAAGCAAGACAATCATTCAATTGGCAAACAAATAAAAATTAAAACAGGTTGAAAAGATAGTGATATTCTGGATGCTAAGAACCTTTCTGCTGTTTGCAGTGCTAATCAGGCAGCAACATCTGGAGGCTTAAAAGGGGCTTGATGGAACACCATACATAATAAGTTATGCTGGGGATGCCCCTAAGTATGCACATAATCAAATATGCCACATTTATTGGTCACTCATTTTCATGGTTTGACCATTGCTTGTGAACACAATTGGTTTGTCTGTGTAGGTCAGCCACAAATTGCTACAAAAGCCTATTTTGTGATTCCTGGCATCATTGCAGCATAGACTAGATTTTCTCTATGTTGCTGATTATATTTGGGGATAAGAGAACACAGAGGGAGGTGGAAAGCTCCCCTTTCCTTAGGACATAACTGATCTAACAATAATTTCCTTGCCCTGTCCCTGTGAGAATTAATGTCCAACATTTTGATGACACTACAGCTTAATGAATCTGCTAATGGGAAGTATGAGGCTTTTGAGTGAGAAACTATTGACCAATATGTGCTTAGGCAACTCAATTTTCTTTGCACTGTCAGAAAAGGTCCTTGCTGAAGATTAAATGGAGACTAGAAGCTGAGGATTTATGACTCTATATAGGATTCTTTATCATTCTCAACTCAAGATGAAAACCTAGGATGCTATGTTTTATTGCAGCTATGTCCTAGAAACTCGCCTGACAGAGCTCCTTCTGTGGCAGAAACATTCTGGCTTTGATTGGTGAACAGGAAACTTCTTCTTCTTTTTTTCTTTTCTCTTTAACAGATAGCTTTTCTCATTTCTACTGTCAGTATTTCACCTTTGCTGTATGCAGGTTGGATCATAAGACCACAAGGACATGGCTGTGATTCCGTAAGCTGGCCTGGTATAATGCCGGAGAGACTGTTTAGGCTATGGAAAATCAAACTTGGAAGACAGAGCACTGAACACAGATCACACAGACCCTCCTCCTGGTTTACTTGTTGCCCTAATTTAAGTTTTTCTCCTGGTCTCAGTTGTGTCCTTGCGACAGTGCCAAACAGTGGAAAGCCCCCACACCCCTGCTTGCATTCTACCTACATACTTCTTTAAGTAGTTTATTGAGTTTCTTTATTAAGAGTTTGGGTTAATGTTGGGTCAAGGAAAGAAGGGATGGAGTGCCTTGACCTTCTTGCTTGACTGTCAAACCTGTTCATCTGTTGTGGTGCTACTGTCAAGTTACCACATGAAGTAGTGGTAACTACAATGGGGACAAGTGTGTTAGCTCTACCCTGCTTTTGCCATTCCAGGCAGCCTTCAACTCATGGAAGGCAACTGTCTAAAGTGCTCCTCCTCTATACTTCTATAGTTCTGCACTTAGAAGGTCTCTATGAGTGCAGGAGGCTCCCTGCTCCACAAGGTCACCCTACACAAGTAGGCTAGCCTGCTGGTCCCCATTGTACCCTCACATAGTAAATTTACACTCAATTATAATGCTGCCTGGCTCTTAAATATTGGGCTCCTTCTATTGCAATTTCTTCAAGTTGCCTTGACTGTAATCTTAACCCCACTATAATCATAACCCCTGGGAGTAATCCTTATTGAATTAAATAGAACTTACTTCTGAATAAACAGGATTAGAATTGCATTTAAGTTTTCTTGCCCCATTAAGAAAGGCATTGATTATATGCTTTATCACAAAGTATCTACATACTCTTTCATAAACTTGGCTATCTATTAGGATCTTAACACTTTGCCTCAGGTTGTACCATCCTTGTGATTGACTGGTGACAATTTCTTGGTCTTCTTGATCCTTTCTTTGTCTCTGCCTCATTTCACGCAAACACAATTACTCAAAGAACCAAGAAGGGGTTATAATCAAAACAGGCAAAACTGGAAGTAATTATGGTGTGACAAGCAACCAGATAAACAGTACATAATCCTGTACTTGCTGTAAAACTTTTCAAACATAGCCTGAATGGGCTATTAGGTGAAATTTCTATAATCCTTTAAATCACAATACAATCAATACAACCATTGATTGCCTGACCTAACCTCTTTTTCTGTGCTATTCTCCTGATTCTCCGTTGCACTGAACATTAACCTGTAAATCTGTTTCTTTCACTGGGAACTTCAATTGCAGAGGCATATCCTACTTACATTTCCACATAAGTCTGTATTACAACATAGGCTGGGTTGATAGTAAACAGGACATCATTCCTTCAGCTCCCTGAATAGTACAAAGAGTAAAACCAGCCCCTGTACACTTCCTCGGATAAAGTTATTTGCTGGGCATTACTCCTTTACACCGTGAAGAAAGCACAACAAAGCCAAAGTCCAAGTTTCTAAAACTCTGTAATGGCTCAGGATATTTGCCCATCTTCTCCCCATAAATCTTCATTTTTGGCGAACTATGTTGGTACGGTGGTACCTCTAGTTACGAACTTAATTCAGTCTGGAGGTCCGTTCTTAACCTGAAACTGTTCTTAACTAGAGGTGTGCTTTTGCTAATGGGACCTCTTGCTGCCACTGTGCTGCCGGCACACGATTTCCATTCTCATCCTGGGCAAAGTTCTCAACTTGAGGTAACTCTTCCAGGTTAGCAGAGTTTGTAACCTGAAGTGTTTGTAACGTCAGACCTAGTAACAATTATATTAATTTTCCCCTACTTCACAGGTATATCCTGCATATCCTCCAACATTTCTTCAGTGAAAATAGGGAGATCATATTCAATAACAATAACAACTTTATTATTTATACCCCACCCATCTGACTGGGTTGCCCCAGCCACTCTGGGTGGCTTCCAACATATATAAAAACAAAGTAAAATATTAAACATTAATAATAAGTTAATAATAATAATAATAATAATAATAATAATAATAATAATTTTATTATTTCTACCCTGCCCATCTGGCTGGGTTTCCCCAGCCACTCTTGCCTATACAGGACTGCCTTCAGATGCCTTCTAAAGGTTGTATAGTTACTTATCTCCTAGGCTCGGGAGACACATAACTTCATACTCTCCATCATTTCTCCAGTGAAAATGGGGGCACCCTAAGGAAAAGTGGGATATTATAGAATCAAATAAGAAACTGGGGTGAATTATGTAAATCCAGGACTGCCCCTGGAAAATAGGGACACTAGGAGCATCTGATCCTGTGTATTCTGGTCCCTTTGTTATCCTCCGATTGACTTTTTTTTAATTAAAAAAGTCCCTTTACGACTGTCTTTTATTTGCTTGTTCTCTCATTCTCTGAAGCACCCCTTCATCTGTCCAGCTTAGTGACTGAGGCTGCAATCCTCACCATTTTAACTCAGAAGTAAGGTCAAGTGATTCAATGGTGATTGCTCCCTTGTTAGCAGGTACAGATTGATGGTGCTGATGTTGCTGAACCACAACTCCCATCTCTCCTAATCATTGGCCATGCTTTAAGAACCTGATGGGAACTAAACATCTGGAGGGCCAAAGGTATCCCATAGTTGATGTAACTATAGGCAGCTATGGAGTAGTGGGAGAGAGAAAACATTACTCAGCAAAAGATTCTAAGAGCAGGACTAAGCGCTGACACGTTTTCAAAGAGATATCAAAGGGTTCCAGACAAGGGAGAAAGATGCCATGACCACCAAGGAAAGCAGTACACACAGAGAGACCTGCCAAACAAACCAAAGAGAAGCAAGTGTAGTGATCAGGCTATGAGTTACCAAGAAGCAGTTACCAGCACTGCATAGCATGTTGCCAGTACTGGGACTGATTTACACATAATTTGTTCATCTCTTATGACTTGTATATGTGAATAAGCCATTGTAGATCTCATCACAGATATTGTCCAATGTCACCTTACACCAGGAAGGAGAGATCTGTGACTCTTCATGTGCTGTTGGGCTGCCAGTCCCATTAGCCCCAGCCAGCACGACAATGGTCAGAGATGCTGAGAGCTGGAGTCCAACAACATCCAAAGAGCTGCAAGTTCTCCACCCCTGCCTTGAAACACAATATTTTTTAATGAAGGTTGCTCACATGGTCAGCTGTCAGTAGTGAAGCACAAAGTGATTGACTTATTAGTAATCATGATAGACATATGTTGGAGCCAGTACTGAGTTTTCACTTGTGAACATTGTTATATATGGATAATATATTGTAAATACTGCTGTGTTTAACTCTATAGCTTTCAATTTGCAGTTTTATGGAATTGCTTCTTTATTCCTTTGAAAACTTCACACCTCAATGATGTGTAACTGATGTTCAGTTCATTCCAGCACTCTTTGGTATGCCAGCCAAGATAAGTATATGTAATGACAGTCTAGCTTTTGACTTATCATCAAACAAATTAATACTTCCCAGTGGGCATGTGTTTATACATACATTTTTACAATCAACATGACTGCTTCATTGATTGTTTCCCAAGAGGAGGTAAGATTGATGGGGCAATGGTGGCATGGTGAATAAATTCTTCCTCTTCCTCCTGAAAAGTCCCATTTAGCAAAGAGCTCTCAGCATAAATAAAGAGTATGAAAATTTGACCATATTTGAGTTTTGTCTTCCTATGCTTTAAAATTAAATTTGTCAGCTAGACTGTGTCTGGATATTTCTTGTTTTAGAGGATAAGAACTGATTTGTCAGCTGAACAGAGATTATTATCTACGATATTCGAAATACCCCAGTTATTACCCCAGTTATTGCCTCAAGAGCATGCTTCTAACTTTACCTTTGATAACCTTTGAATATTCTTAGGGGAAAAACAAACCATAGAAGAGATAGCATTTACCTCTATGAAGCACAATTTCCTAGGTTCTCAGGAAGGACCATAAGCCAGAATGCATCCCCTGATCTTCCTTTCCAGTATTCAGAAAGCAGAGGTATGCAGTCTCCAAATATGGAACGCTTGATTCTTTCATAATCAGAGTAGCCTGTGACAAATTTATATAATATTTTTCTAAAGCCAATTACGATAATGGCCATTACAACATCCTTTGGCAACGTTAGTCCAACGAGTTATTTGACATTTGTTAAGGTATGGAAATACATTTAGCAGAGGATGACATCATGAAATAAACTTGGGTGGGATCAAAAATTGGAATTACCATACACTAAACTGTATATGTGCTATTAAAACCCTAAAAGAAAGAGAATAGCAGCTAAAAAAAATTCTTCGCCGGCATTTGTTCCGTGTAGGTCACATTGGAATGAGAAATCTTCATTTTTATGAAGTTACTGATTTCTGTAATGAGGATATGAAGTGTATTCCCTTCTTAATTAACTAGCAATTTCCAATTACTTTAGAGAAGTGCCTGACACAAGCCCTGCCCCATTTTAAGTGTTTGTTTATGACACACAAAGCCTTTTTTTTTTTTTTTTTACATCTATCAGTGTGGAAACTAGGTGTGTGTGTGAGAGAGAGAGAGAGACACTTCCTTTTTGTCTTTTGAGAAAGTTAGTGAGCCTTACACTGCAGGAATTGGTGGAGATCTTTAAAAAATATCTGTGTCAGATAAGTGACTTCTCTATTTTTGTTTCACAGTCCCTGAGAGCTGCTTTCACAAGATTCATAGACTTGACCTGCTCCTTCAGTGCCATTTGTTGCCTAGAGCTATGGAGTTATAAAAATGCTGTACAAAACATGTTGGCTCTGCTCCCTTGGACCTGTGGTCACACAGAGTGATTAAACCATTTGCCCCCAAAGACTGAAGAATCCTCTTAAGCTTTTTGTCAGTTGGGGGGGGGGGACCAATCACCCACTCACTGTGATAGCAGCAGACAAAAGAAAACCTTGAGAATGTTTCTTTTTTAAAAAAATGAGGAAGATCCTTTTAACAAATAATTTATGCTTTACAAAACTTCTTACATGCAAAACAAAAACATTTGCCTATAGCAATTTAATTTGTGATACAGTTCTTCACAGCTAAAGATGTGCAATGAAGTTAATTAATTGTGTTAAAACAGAAGGACTGAATGCAATCCCTATAGCTATGGAGATATGAACTATGTAATAGCATATTTGTTCTCTTATTTATATATTTTAAAAATGAGAACAAATCTCAAGTTCTTGAGTTTTATGGAATGAAACGTCTTTCAATATTTTTAATTAAAGAAGCAGCTGGCCTCTTTGATCAGGTTTACATCTAAAAATTCAGTTCCAAGTAACGTTCTGATGAAAATCTTAAACCCTCTTCCTAAGGAGTAAGCCTCACCGAACATAATAGGACTTATTTCTACCTAAACTTGTATAGGATTGTGCTGTAAATTATTTATTTATTTATTTAAAAAAAACCTTCCATTTTAGTATCTTCTCACTACCTCTTGAAAAAATATTTGATCATTTTTTTTGCCTTACTTGTTTCCAAAGGTTCACTATGCATCCCACAATGCAACAATAGAATCATAAGGTAAAGGTAAAGGGACCCCTGACCATTAGGTCCCGTCGTGGCCGACTCTGGGGTTGCGGCGCTCATCTCGCTCATCTCGCTTTATTGGCCGAGGGAGCCGGTATACAGCTTCCAGGTCATGTGGCCAGCATAACTAAGCCACTTCTGGCGAACCAGAGCAGCGCACGGAAACACCGTTTACCTTCCCGGTACCTATTTATCTACTTGCACTTTGATGTGCTTTCTAACTGCTAGGTTGGCAGGAGCAGGGACCGAGCAACGGGCGCTCACCCCGTCGTGGGGATTCAAACCGCCGACCTTCTGATCGGCAAGTCCTAGGCTCTGTGGTTTAACCCACAGCAAATTGGAAGGGACCCCAGGGGTCCTCTAGCCCAACCCTCTACAATCCAGGAGTTTCAACTAAATCATCCATGACAGGTGGTCATCCAACCTCTGCTTAAAAACCTCCAAGTAAGAAGAGTTCACCACCTTCCAAGGTGGTCCATTCCACTGTTACCATCAGAAAGTTCTTCCTGTATATACTTCTGTTGCTGCAGCCTAGAATAGCATTAGCCTTTTTTGCTGCTGCATCACACTGTTGACTCATGTTAAGTTGTGGTCTACTAAGACCCTTAGATCCTTTTCACATGTGCTACAGGCAAGCCGGTTATCCCCCATCTTACATTTGATTCTTCCTGCCTAAGTGCAGAACTTTACATTTGTCTCTACTGAAATTTGTTTTGTTAGTTTTGGCCCTTTTCTCCAATCCATTAAGGTCATCTTAAATCTTGATTCTGTCTTCTGAGGCACTAGCTACCTCTCCCAGTTCAGTGTCATCTGAAAACTTGCTGTCCAAATTAGGATTTAGATCTGAAATCAGAAGCCTGGAGCAAATAAGCGACAGTGTTTGGTGAAAGGAGGAGATGCCAGTTTCTGACTTGGAGGCCAGTGAAGCTGTGCTCAGCTAAAGTTCTGTCAACAAGTAACTCAGAATTCCAGAACGAGGTTTAAAAATGAATTGCTGAAGTTGCTAGGTGCTGTTCTGGGGGAGCAAGTTGGCAGGGGGGTGGAGAGGGAGGGGGAAGCCCCATTCTTCCAGCAGGAACACTTTTACTTACTCCCTTAGTTGAATCCAACACATAGGGTGCTACTAACTTTACTCAAAGTAGACCTACTGGAATTAATAGATTTAACTAAGTCTTGCTCATTAATTTCATTGGGCCTACTTTGCATAAAACTTAAGTTAAATACCACTGATCCTTACCGACTCGCATGGCAGAGGAGCAGCCATGTGCACTTCACCTCCATCGTGCCATTAACATACCATGAGGAGCAAGTGCTCCATTTGGAGGTCCAAGTGAACAGCAACCCAGTTAAGGACCCTTGGTGAAAAAAGGGGGCAGGGATCCCAACACCCTTAATATAGTTGTGCTGAATACTTGTCATGAAAATAAAAGCTGCTGGAATCCTCTCTTCTATACAAACTATTAATGGAGCCCAGGGCTTCTGTTCAGCTGGAACTGAATTCTGGCACCTCTCAGGTGGGCACTATTGCCGTTCTAAGAGAACGAGGGAGGTGTCCATGGTGAGTTATGACACCTCTTTTTCTAGAAAGAGGTGGTCATTTTTTTCACTTGGTCATCCTAAACCCATTTTTTAAAAAAATCTCTCTCTCCTTTGAAGGATAGAATTGAACAAAAGTGGGACTTCACATAGAGGGCCTAGGCCAGGGGTCTGCAACCTTTAAGACAAAAAGAGCCACTTGGACCCGTTTCCGAAGAAAAAAAAAAACTGGGAGCCGCAAAACTCGTCATTATAAAAATAACTTTTTGTCACTTTTTTATTATTTCTTTGTTTGACCCCTCAGAATTACTCCTCCTCATAGAAATAAACGTTAAATTAACAAGTTACCTTTTTGTGTGTTCTTCACTCCCCTTCAAAACAGTGACCAGCGTACATGCCCCCTTTCAATGCAGTGACCAGCGTACATGCCCCTTACAATGTAGCGGGCGGGCGGGAAGGTGACGTCGGGACGGTGTGTGACTAACGCACGCACCGCCCCATGCGACGTCACAGCCAGTACAGCGCCCGCCACAGTGGGGAGTGTCGGGGCGCACAATGTGCCTCCTCCCCTCGCTAGTATCCGCCCCGGAGCCGTGGCAAAGGTGTAAAAGAGCCACATGCGGCTCCGGAGCCACGGGTTGCAGACCCCTGGCCTAAACCAAATAGCACTCTAGATCAGGGATGAGGAACTTCTTTCAACCCAAAGGCCATATCCCCTTGTCAGCAGCCTTCCAAGGGCCAGGGGTTGGCAGGGCCAAAGAGGTGACCTTTTGTATAGTAGACTTCATTCCAGTCATGCAAAATTCTGAGGTTTCTGTTTCTCTCACACACAATCTCTCTTTCGCACTGTTTCATTCAGGCAAGCAAGAGGCATCATCAAAGTTCATGATGTTAAACATTAAAGTAACCACCCAGTATTGAGCCCAGAAGACAAGGGAAACCAAAGTTGCTGTTTGAAGATGGGGTAATATGCTCACAGCCTGCTAATCCGGCTGTTCCTAACTATGTAGATGATGCTTCGCTTTTGCAACCAGCTTCAGACAGCCTGTATTGAGCAACCCAATGTGTTTTGAAATAGGAGTGGGCAGGGGAAAATGGGAATGAAAAGCAATTTTAAGAAATGATCAGTTTAGATAAGAGTGAAAACTCACTGAAATGCCTGGCACCGTCCCCGCTTTCAAATTCAATGTTAAAGAAGTCCAAACAACCAATACAACATTAAGGCCAAACCATTTTATGGATAGAACAAAAATGTTTGTTTTAAAGAGGGGGTGCTTCTCTGATCCGAGAGACTAAGGCTGCAATCATATATATGCTTCCCTAGAAGCCTACTCTATAAGGGTTACTTCTGAGTAGGCCTTCTTTAGGATTTCACTGAAGGCTCATCTCTTCAATCACCCCACCCTGCAAAAAGCTTATATCTCAATCCCTTGCATGGGCTTTGCTGGGGGGGGGGGGACACACCAAAATCCAAGCTACAGATTTTCCATCTAAGCTGTTTCAAGACCAGTCAAGTGGATGCGCTCGAAAATGTGTCTCTTCTGTTAGATGTTAAGCCAAATTGTCCTGAAGTCCCTAAGTGATTCTGTGAAGCCACTGGAGTGGAGTGTTCCAATTGTGCTGTTTGAAAACAGCAACACCAGCTTCTCTGGGTGAATCTATTACCAAATGTGCTGCCTGTAATTGTCGCGCTGTAACACACCACTCTGTTTTGTTGACCAAATGGTTCAGCAGGTTGCAGAAGAACATCAATAGTAGCAAACAGGTTTGATCACCCCAACTGGCTTGCATCTACAGCATTTAATCAAGGCATTGATCCATTCAATATAGGATAGTCTGTCTATTACTGTGAGATATTGAACTCCTGTCAGCTATCACCTTCCTGAACTAAACTGCTGGAGCATAAATGCAAAAAGACATTCAAAGCAGCTGGCTAAGGCTTCCCTTTGGCACAAGGATTTTGGGGGCTGGGTTCTACTTTCCGTTGCTGTTTCTTCTTCTTCTATAGGCAGTTGTCTTATTTATTCATCATGCGGCATAGCCAATGAAGTTGTCTCATTCTCACAAGGACTTCTGCTTGTGCAATATAACCTCTTTTCCCACCGTGTGCCTCCCAAATCTGTCCTTTGGGTTCTCCCCAGGTCAGATTTGAGGGTGCCTGAGGTATGCCTGGGGAAGATGTGGCTTCTTGCACAAATGACATGACTTTGTGGGCTTTGACCTCATGTTTATAAACTGCTCTGCTTTTTTTCTTGGGGTACCCAAGAGTATGCAGGACCAGCACCTTTTTTTTCTAGAAGAAAAGCACTGGCTAAAAGTTTGGCACTTATTGTAACAACTTCATGACACCTTTTTTTCCTAGAAGAAAAGCCCTGATAGTACCCATGTATCCACAGAAACTTCTCTGATGTCCACAGGAACCATGACTCCCACTGAAATTAGGCTTGTATGGAGGATCCTACTGTAGCCAATAGACTAGGTTGCATTGTGTGATGTTGTGGTACCTATGACAGTTTCTCAAGTTGGCAAATGTGACCAAGGGACCAAAAAGCTTGATGGCCCCTGAACTATCGGATAGTGTATGCAATTTCACTTTTGGAGAGGAACACAGCTCAAGCCCCCACATCACCCTTTTATGATCCTCTTAACATTATTTTGGTTTTATATTTCTGTAAAGATGAGAACTTCACCACAATAGTGCTCAAGTTTGAGAGAGCTCATTGTGCCATTTAAAAGCAATTTAAAATTCCTAAACATCGGCAAGGCTACGTAGGCTGCTGTAATGTCCCCACAGGAAGCTCCTTGAGTTCTGCTGTAGTTGTGTTCTTTAGAAACCCTGCGTCAGGCTTATAGAGCTTAGTAATACAAGTTCACTACCACTGTTGCAAGGATTATGAAGATCAATGCACAGCAAAGAATAACCTCATGCTGATCTATCAATTTTTTAAGCAGGAAGACTCCTTCTGTTGGTTTCCTCGATCAGAGGAATACATGTTCTATCACAAGAAGACTCCTTCCATCAAACAACACTGACACACACACACACACACACACACTATATATATATATATATATATATATATATATATTCAAGTTATACAGACTGAAATAGTTGTATGATGTGCTCTTACAATCCACACAGAGTATCTTACATTCTAAATGTTCAAAAACTCCCAGAGTTGCTTGAATCAATAATTCATGGGTTAAAACCACAGTGATCCTAATTCGTATTTAGCAGCTTTATGCCAGCAACTACAGAGAAGGTTAATGGTCCATGAAATATTGAAGTGTCTCATATGCGTCTACTGAGATTTTAGTTTTTTAAATGAAACTGCCACGCATGCACAAGCTCAAAACATTAACAGTAGGAAAAGAAGAAATTATCTTTTGTGTGTCATGCACAATTAGCCTTTGGGGTCTATGATGTTGCCTTTCATATGTGCAATCTCTTTTGACCCACCTCAGAACTTTCAATTCCCTAGCTTGGACAAAGGGGAAAAAATGTTAGCCCAAGCAGACATGTTAGCTCTGGCGAACCAGAGCAGTGCACGGAAACGCCGTTTACCTTCCCGCCGGAATGGTACCTATTTATCTACTTGCACTTTGACGTGCTTTCGAACTGCTAGGTTGGCAGGAGCAGGGACCGAGCAACGGGAGCTCACCTCATCGAGGGGATTCGAACCACCGACCTTCTGATCGGCAAGTCCTAGGCTCTGTGGTTTAACCCACAGCACCACCCACGTCCCAACCATGTATACGCAGAAGTAAATCCCACTGAATTCAATCGGATTTGCTCTAAGGGGAGCGGGTTTACCTACCCACAAACTTCAAATCAGGGTAAATGCTCAATAAACAGATAATATATGAGCAACCAAGGAATCTTCTGGCACCATATAAACTAACAGGTACATTGTGTTTTTGCTGCAACAGTATACCCATTCAGTGTGATACCCAAATGTACTCAGAATCTTTGGATTCAGATCCTGAGATTTGACTGCATTTCCCATCATTTTAAGAACCTTTACAGGTATCAGGTTCATTTCTAAGTGAGGAAACACGAGTTTGCAGTGAAATTGCCACTGGCCATTTTTTTGCAGATGTTCCAGATCAAATTAAAAGTAACGAGCCACAAAGGGCAAAGCACAAAGGGAGCCTGTGCCATTAGTAATCTGTAGTGATGATTACTGAGAATGCAGAGGGGTGTTAACTTGAGCTAAATGCAGAGAGTTTCAGGGGGAAAGAGAGAGAGAAGCAAGAGACAGAAAGAGAATGAAATTCCAAGGAATCTGAGCTGAACATGGAAAAATTTCTTATTTCTAATATCCAGAGAAAATAATGAGATAGCTTGACTACCCTACGTTCTCCTACAAATGGACCTTGAGCTTGTTTGGAGGTTCTAGCAGGGGAGCACAGCTATCGTCTACCCTTGACCGAAGAACGGTACACTCCTTCTATCTGGGATGGTCGTCTTCTTCCACCGAGCATGCAGCTTCGGGAGGGACGCACATGGAGCGGTGAGGGAGGAAGGGGACAACCGCCTAGCCAGCCAGATCAGCTGAATCAACCCTGGCGATCAGTGGGGTGACAGATGTCACAGCCAGATCGCCTTCACATCCTTCCTTCTGCAGTGTTAGATGGCAGGTTGAGAGGAGTTCCCTACCAGGACAGACTTTGCTCGTGTGCTCAAGACACTGATTCCATAAAACATATTTTGTTGCACTGTGCAAAATATGAGCAAGCCAGGGCTGAACTGATATTACCCTTGCTGGTACCTTTCCTGGGAAAATCAGAGGCTCGCTATGTCAGGTTCCTATTGGAAGACCGGACAAACGCTAGAATATTAGCAGTGGCAAAGTTTCTATCGGTGGTTGCAAGAACCAAGATCCCTATATTCTGAACAAAATGCTTGTTTAACCTGGAGGTAGGCTGTATGAATTGTGTATTGCTTTGTAACGATTTGATGGGTCCATAATAAAGATTGATTGATAATGAGATAGGAATTTTCTTTAGTAACTAGGCAGCAGAGATGCAGTTAGTAATAGAATATGTTTCTATTTCCTGAGGAAGTTCATGTTCCACCAGAATGCCAATTCCAAACCACCATGCTAAAATGGGTACCTGTTACATAGGGCTGGAGAAGTTCAATAAAGTGGATTTTTAATTGCTATCTCTCTCTTCTTCCTATAAGTTCCTGAGGAAAATGTTACTCCAAGTTTTACACATCTCAGTGTTTCTCATCCCCATTGTTATATGATTCCTGTGAAAATATGACATCAGCTTTGAATTGGTGGATGAGTGGGAACTGTTTAGCAAGGGAGGGGAGCTGTTGTTTGGGTACAAAAAGCAGAAAGAGATGAATTTGGAGAGAGAAGGGGAGATGTAGGGGAGGGGAGGAAGAAAGCACCAACACTTTCAGCCTCCCAGCATCCTACTGGATGCTGCAGGCTCCAAACACCTGGGGACTTCCCCTCTGCATAATGTATCCATGGATGGGGACAGAAGACAGGTAGCCAAGGGATTCTTAAAGGGGCAATGGGCAAAACTGCAGCTAGGCTAAAGCTGCAAACTAGCAACAAGCCCATTACCCCTTTTAGAACAGCTTAAATTGGGATATCTCACGGCAAAGGAAGAATCTGTGATGGGTTAATTGTTTCTGTAGTGGTCCTGACAAATGTGGGGCAGTTGAGGGTTATAAATGCATCAAGGCTCTGATTTATTTAGCGCCAAATATGCTATTCACTGTACAAATATTCCTCCCCCAGTAAAATAGCTGAAATCACACCCAGTGGCTTCTTTGGTTCCTCATTTAAGATACCCAAGAGGATTCAAACTTTTTTATTCAACTCAAGATGACCACTTTTCCCTGAACTTTTTAATAGGTGAAATATATACATGGGAAATTGCTCAAACAGGCCTGTCTCACTTGGACCAGAAGTTTCAAATCACCACCTGACATCCCAGGCAAGATGATTAGATGCAGAACTATGCACCATTTAAAATCATTAGTGGAAAATCAATATCTCTAGGAAATAATTACAGTTTTCACCATGACTTTGCCCCCTGTGGTACTCCATTCTCTAGGGCTATTTAATTAAGACCCAAGATGGATGGTTTTGATCAGTGATTCTGCTTGAAGCACAGTTGACATGAATACACTGAAAAATTGTCTCCAGGCGCATCAGGATAAACACATTTATGGGAAATGAGAGTTTTTACTGTTTACTTGCCTTTTATACATTAAGGTATATTATTGTTATATAAAATTGCACATTGTCACTTATATAACCTTTCTGCTTGATGTGTTATGATCCGCTGTATCTATATGAATGGTGGTAAATCGTTCTCAGGGCTTAAAAATACAAGGTTGCTGTTTCTGCCATTAAAACTTAAGTCAGCACTAGAAAGAAGTGCATCTCATAATAGCTCAGTTGGTAGAGCACGAGACTCTTAATTTCAGGGTCATGGGGTTGAGCCCTATGTTGGGCAAAAGATTCTTGCATTGCACATTAAACATGTGGAGTGGGGATTCTTTCCTTCCTGTCTGCTAGATAACACCCTGACTTTCCTTCAACAGGGTTCCAGAAGATGCTCACAATAGTGTAAAATTTTAAATATGACACAATGGTGTAGATAAAAATTTCAGAGTTTAATTCATTTAAAACAGATGGATCTAAGAGGGGAAATGCTAAAGCTTTTCTTTCAATTGATCATTCATTCATTCATTTTATTTATATGTCACCTCTCCAAAGTTAAAACCATGCTCAAGGTGGCTTAAAACATATAAAAATTAAATAACTACAAACATTACAAAAGTAGTCATAAACTAAAAATCTAAAAGTGCACAACCAAAATGAACAAATCCACATAAATTATAACATCCAAAATGAAGATACACTGGTACCTCGAGTTAAGAACTTAATTCGTTCTGGAGGTCTGTTCTTAACCTGAAACTATTCTTAACCTGAGGTACCACTTTAGCTAATGGGGCCTCCCACTGCCTCCATGCCACTGCGATTTCTGTTCTCATGAAGCAAAATTCTTAACCTGAGGTACTATTTCTGGGTTCGCAGAGTCTGTAACCTGAAGCGTCTGTAACCCGAGGTACCAATGTACAAAAAATTAACAGCAACAACCCCCCCACACACACACACCAAAAAATAACAGCCCACAATACCTCAGTCCAATATTCTGTTCAGCAGCCTCAGTTTTTGTAGCTGGAGTCAGTCAGGGCCCCAGCCTCCCAGGCAAGGTAGAAAAGGGCCTGCAAGGCAGGAAGCAGGTCTTCCAGGACTCACAGCCAAGAGCAGCAAAAAGAGAACAATGACGGCAGCAGGGGAATCTATCTAGGGGGGAAGTTTCAGAGACAGGGTGCCACTACTGAAAAGGCCAGTTTCTGGTCCTACCCAGCTTTACTTCTGATGCTGAGGACAGCTAAATGGAAGAAATTGTCCACCCAGTCCACCCTGGACAACTTCAAGTAGGACCAGAGTGAGGGAACAAACTGTGGTCTCTATGGACTTGACAGAACAATGAAGAGGAAGATTGTTAAGCAGGAAAATATTGATATACTATCTAGGAAACTTTGGATAGTTAACTAGACTATGGGTGGGTACCAGTGATATGGTAGAAGAAATTCTGTTGATGGTGCTGTTCTACAGACTGTTGAATAGGAGCTATTGGAAGATCCAACAGAAAATGGGACTTAGTGCAAGCAAACAGATTTGTGTTAGCACAATTCTTGAGATGTGCAAGGTATTTCATGAGGTCTTATGCAAGAGGTTGTGCATTTTGCATCCTGGATGTTGTGCAAGAGAATGCACAAAGTCTTGCCAAAACAAAAGCATACCACTGAGTTTTAGTTCAATTTTCTCACCAAATCCACAAGCGGAACAATGAAAACCAAATATTGGGCCATAACTCAGGAGGAGAACCCATGTTTTGTGTGCCCAAGGCCCCAGGATTGATCTCCAGAAGCTCCAGGGAGAACCGAGAGATAATAATAATAATTAATAATAATTTATTATTTATACCCCACCCATCTGGCTGGGCTTCCCCAAAGAGACACTATCCTCTGAAACCCTGGCCAGCCACTCACAGCAACATTGAGCTAGATAGATGAAAGATCTGATGATATAAGGCAGCCTGCAATAATTCTGCATGTGAAGCGGGTTACAAGCTTTGACTGTTTTGGTCCAGCATGTCACCAGTAAAACTGATTTCCCCATGCTCTTTTCCCTTTGCAGTGAGGCTTAATAAATACAGACAACAACTACATGGAATTAAGATTTCATAGCAGGGTGATTCTGTTTGCTGACTGGATAACAACCTAATTAATATACTACCATTAATATAGAACAGGCTGAGATTGGAATGCAAGTTGTCTCAAAGAAAACAAGAGAAAGCATCTCATCTATGATTTAGAAGTCTACTTAGTCAGCATTACCATTGCCCTACTGCACCCTGTGTGGGAGTAGGCTGAAAGAACCTAGGAGGACAAGAGGGTGGTTGACGATGCCTTGCATCATTCACATCTCCTTCAAAGCGCCCTTCAATGCAGGACTCTCAACTAAAGCATCCATGACAGATGGTCATTCAACCTCTGCTTAAAAGCGTCTAAGGAAGGAGAGTCCATTACTTCTCATGGGAGTCTGTTCCATTGTCGAACAACTCTTATGGTCAGAAAGTTCTTTCTGGTGCTTAGTCAGAATCTCCTTTCTTGCAACTTGAATCCATTGCTTTGGGTGCTATCCTCTGGAGCAGAAAAAACAAGCTTGCTCCATGTGACGGCCCTTTAGGTATTTGAAGATGGCTATCATATCTCCTCTCAGGCTCCTCTTTACCAGGTTAAGCATGCCAGATTCCCTGAACCATTTCACTGTTCCCCATAAGGCTTTCTTTCCAAACCCTTGATCATCTTGGTTGCCCTCCTCTCACACATTCCTTGCACACATAGCTTGTCAATATCCTCCTTAAATTGTGGTGATTGAATCTTGATTCTCTCTTCAGCGACATTGACCCATTTCTGCATCAGTTTGTATTTTTAAATATGTCCATATGAAAATTCATACCTATCTTTTTATGAATTTATCCCAATAGATACACATGAACACATTTTGTTTCTAATACACATTTTGTTCAAGCTATCTCCCTTAATATAATGCATTCTACATCATTTTCAGTAATATATGCATTTTGGGCAAACTTTCCTCTAATATGCACATTTTTGGTATGAGAACCTCATTACAAAATTTGGAGCTATATGCATTCTAAAGTATAATTACATCCAGGAAGTATGTATCAGGTTTCTTTGCATTAAAATGTGAGCACATGTCTCCCCAATCCCTACTAGGAACCAGTTTAGCAAACACTGCACCTCCAGGCAGGTTGGTGCAAAGTGTTCACAACTCTGGCAAAATGAAGGACTGGACGAGATAACTGTTAGGTGGCTTTTGACAAAGTCCCCCATGAAATTCTTGCAAATGAGCTTGTAAAATGTGGGCTTGATGGGGTAACTATTAGGTGGATTTGTAGGTGGTTGAACTTGGAAAGATTGGAAAAATGAGAAACAAGAATAACAAAAGTTGATAGATTCATCCATGTCTTGTTGCTCATTACTAGGGCCATTGTGTACCCCACTGGTTAAGATTGTACATTGGGCTGGTGCCATAGACCAATAGGGCACCCATTGTGAATACTGTCTTTATGCATAAAACATACATAGAGTCAGATCAGTAGATTGCTAGGTAGGAGAATGTGGGCTCAAAGCTCCATTCATCCATTAAATTCTTTTGTGTTTCAAGTGTCTGTCTTGTCTCTGTTTCTCTCTCTCTCAACAATAGGTTTGTTGTGAACATAAAATGAGAAAGCTGCACCTATGCTACCTGAGATGAGAGGAGGGACAGAATACAAACATGGCAAATCAATGAATTTACTCTAGAACTTGATTGCTGAAACAAAAGTTAATAGTGGATCAATTCCATATCCACGGAAATCAATAGCCATTTTCCAGCATTGATTTCAAAGGGGTACAGTTTGCACCAGCTAGTTTATTTTGTTGTTGTTGTTGTTGATGATGATGATGATGATGATAAATACGAACTTCAGAGTTTTGTGGCATGCATCCATTTGTGTATTTCAGCCTCTTCAAAACTGCCTGAGTGGCCATACTATGTTTGAAAAGCTGCTCCAACAGTACAGACAAGTCATGCCGGTATGCTTCCATAATGGAAAATTATGAGGGTAATGGACCATTTTCACTTGTAATTATATGATCAACTTATTTTCAGTCACTGAACATTCAAATTAGGCATAAAATCATGCACTCAGGCATCTGAGGAACATATTCTTTTGGTGCCTTTTATGGGAGGGAAATAAGAGCTCACTTTTAAGTTGTCTTTAGTGTTTCAGATACCTAGAAGAGTAAACAAAATATCAATCTATGCAGGTTTGCTAAAGAAACAACAACTCCATAACTTGCTCTCTAATGCTTTCTAATGACCTCTTCACACAAGACAGTTTTCCTATATGGATATATGTTCTGTGCAGGAAAATGGCATTCAGCTACAGGCATACACAGCAGAAGCCCATAGGCTCCAAGTGTCTCAATTTTCCAGGGACAGTGCCAGAATCACAAAAGCTATCCCAGCTTCTGATTTAATTCCAGAATATCCCTCTTTTCCCCAACAGTACTTCCACTGCCAAGCTCGGGGAAGGAGGAGGAGCTGGCACTTGTCCCAAGCAGCAGTGGCGAGGGAGCACCCTGTTGCCTTTCCATGGCCTCTCCATGGCCGCTGCTACCAGCCTCCTCCCTTGAGCAGCTCATAGCAGCTGCTGGAGTGTGGGTGAGGAGGAAGAGAAGAGGCTGCTACCACTGAGGCTCAGCCCAGCCCTGCAAGATGCATTGGCTCTGAGAGGGAGGCAGAGGGCAGGTCCACCCTGGGTGGGAAGAAAGGGGAAGCGGAGTACAAGGATTCTTGATTTAAAAAAAATAAATTAAAAAATGCTTTTTCCTTCCACACCTAATTTTTCCCCTTTCTAAAATTTATTTATTGGCAGGTCATTTATTTATTCTTTTGTAAATCTACCAAAGAATAAAATAAAATTTGGATTGAGGGGTTTTCTCAGGACAGTGGAGGGGGTGTGTGTTGTGCCCTGTAGTGGGGGGGGGGCACTCACTCTTCCTTTGACAGGAAATGCTCTGTGGGGGAGGGGTGTCAAAGAGGATCAGTTGCGGGGGGTGAGAAATGTCCCTATTTTCATCTGAGGACCATTGGAGGGTTTGTAAAACGGTCCTTAAACTAGTCCTTAAACCACTTATTCAGCGTGGTATTTTTTCCTGGCACAACAAATGTGTTCCAAACTGGAGGCAAACTGAGAGCTAGAGTTCTCTGCAGTAGTACACATTTGTGGAGAATATGGTAGCCTCATTTTTAGCCCAATGCCCCACCTTAGTCAGAAAACACACTTTCCTTAACTTTTAGCTTCTACACATTCTCTTCGTCGTTCTGGTTTTTTTCCCCCCTCACTATTTTGCCTGCTTCTGCTTCTTTTGAGATGGTAGTGGTGGGAAGATATGAATATGCTGTTTGTGTTATGCATGATAACAGGCACAGACCAACACACATGCCTTGGTTTAGTCATGGCTTCTTCTCCTTTATAAAGGCCACAGATAGGGAGGTAATATGTTAAATCTTTAATACAAGTCGAACGCTGTGTCAGCACTGACTCTAGTTCCTCTCATTGGTGTTATTAGATACACATGGTGAGACTTCATTCCCATCATGTTTATAGCTCCCACATTGCCGAAGGGGGTTATAAAAACTAGTAGTGCCTGTGTAATTTTTTCCTGGCATGGCTAAGAGAACAGCCTTGGAACTTAGAGAATGATCTTTGGTGTAAAGTGGTAATAGGCTATCATTCACTACTTTCTTTCTAGGCTGCATTAAATAATGCTTTGGTATTTAGTCATAATTCACCATTGGCAGAGCCCGTGTCAAAGAGAAAGAGGGAAGCACATTCAGTGTGAATTTAAATTCAAGCAGAGAGGGAAGAAAGGAAAACCTCTGATGAGCCTACACAAAATTATGATGCCAACCACAGCCTTACAATTTGTCCAGCTCTTTTCAATATGCTCTGCGTGTGTTTAGTGACTATAGACATTTATTTGGGGATATGAAGAGAAAGGTGATTTCTAAGCAAGAAAATAAGAGCAGAATAGAAGTCATGTATACATATTGCTCAGTGTGTGTACCTAACTTTTAGACCTGATAGAATAATATCCAGAGCATGTGCATAGTGGAGAGTGAGAGCACACTTTTATTCAGTGCCCACCCAGCATACTTGAAAGGTCAGCCCAACCAAGAATCACATGGCAGGTTAAGAGGTCATGCACTCTCTAGCCCCCATCTGCTGGCTCAGGGTTATTGAAACTGTTACGGTAAAATCTGGGTGCGAGGCTGCTCTGCCACCCAGCTCGTCGGACTAAGTCTGCGGGTCCCTGCGGAGGAAAATGAGCTCAGCCGGAGACAGGAGCAAGCTGCAGAAGATCCAAGTTTATTGCGCAACAGGTTCAAGGCGAGATTGAACAGCGAGAAAGGGGTGACATGAACTTTTGAAACTTCCCTCCATGTCCCAGAATACAGTGCAAAATACATCCCAGTTACATCGTGAATACATTAAGAAGAGGTTGGGTTACACAGGATTAACATATGGAGGAGGGAGGGGGAATATGCAGAGCTGGAGATATGCGCAGATAAGCACATCCTGAGTGATGCGAAGACAATGGCCCATGTATGCATAGTCTGCCACCTGGCATTGCTCGGAGGAAAGGCTTGGCAGAGTGATTTGACAGGATTAGGGTCTTGTCACCTTCCTTGAGGGATTATGGAGGACAGGGGAGTGTCATGGAGTCCTAGAGAAATTGAGCAAATTGGCACGTTGATTTTCTATGAATTTTATAGATTTTACTCCCTTTTGACATTGACAATTGGAAATAAATGGATATATTGTAGCGAAGAAGAAGGTGAAGAAGACATGCCCCCCCCTTCCGTATCAAAACGGATTAGCTGGCTAGCCCACTGCCATTCCCACCTGTTGGCCCGCTGCTTCTGTTTCCTGACATTCCTTCCTACTGCTCCTACCTCTCTTCCCACCTACTTACTCACTTGCTGCCAACAGTGGTGGTGATGGACACTCGATGCATTGCTCTGCAAAAAGGGGCCTTCCTCAGTGTGAGGCATTGTGAGTTAGGTTGCTCAGAGAAAGCATGCACTTACAGCACATTGGCAGCAAATTGCAGTTTTGGGTGACCAAAAAAAACAACAACATTTAATGTGGTGCAGGTGCTCTCCAGCTGACCTCACATTCAATGCCTCTTCCTGAGGAAGGGCCTACTGTCACCACTTTGTTGGCAGCTAACAGATAAACAGGTCGGCGGTTCGAATCCCCGCAATGGGGTAAGCTCCCGTTGCTTGGTCCCTGCTCCTGCCAACCTAGCAGTTCAAAAGCACGTCAAAGTAGATAAATAGGTACTACTCTGGCGGGAAGGTAAACAGCGTTTCCGTGTGCTGCTCTGGTTCACCAGAAGCGGCTTAGTCATGCTGGCCACATGACCTGGAAGCTGTACGCCAGCTCCTTCGGCCAATAAAGAGAGATGAGCACTGCAACCCCAGAGTCGGTCACGACTGGACCTAGTGGTCAGGGGTCCTTTACCTTTACCTTAACAGGTAAACAGGAAAAAGTCCAGCATCAATGTGTTGAGGGGAGGAGGACAGAGGTGGTGGTGGTGGAGGAGGAGGAGAAGAAGCTGGCAGGAACTGCCATCTTCTCATCTTCATATGAGGCAATTCAAACATTCAAGTGCAACTTATCATATGTCATAAGTCAATGGATGATAATGGTATCTTGGGGTTGAGGACATGCATGCATAGATCAGCCCTGAAATCCTGGTCCTAATCAGTTTACTGATTAGTAAAAACCGTAAATCACAGATGGGGCTCCCATAGAAGAAACATGTTTAAGATAAGGATGCAAGGCATAAAGAGCAAGTACATATTCATGGAATCATATTCCAAACATCAGGTTTGCTATTGCCTCAGAGTCTACACCCCTCAAGGACAAGCAACAAACCCCAGCTCTCTGATATGTGAATTTCCATGAGACAAGTGTTTACAAACATGTTTGTCATATTCGAACTTTATATGCTTAGATTCTTACAAGAATGTAAGTTTTGAAGTGTCCTTTAAGTGTTTTACACTGGAAATGGCTATGAGAATGACAGAATTTAGGGACTTCCGGGTTAGCGCCTCCGGCAATGGAGGAATTCCTCTGATCGGGAGGAATCCGCTCCGTGGAAATCAGGGTCTGGCCGCCACGGCGAAGGCGGAGACCCACTAAAAACCACAGGCGGGAGAAGCTTGTGGACATGGGATTCGGCTGGCACCTTTTGTGCCTCCCCCACTCGCGGGGAAACCCGGTTTTGGGGATCCGGAGCGACGTGGGGTGAGTGGCGCGGTGCTTCGAATCAACTGCTTCTTTCACGGAGTGAAGCCGCATTACTGTTGCCGGAGAGCGCTGACTTTTTCCTGTAGACAATTTGATCTTAAAACAACTACCCATGAGTAGAACGGAAAATTGGATTTTTAAACGTCTTAATTTGGCACCGAAACGGGGAGGTTTCAAACAGGAAGTCCGCCTCCCCCTTTTGTAAATAGATTGAAGCAAAGAGGCTGCAAGGTAAAGCCTTGGAAAGTCTCACATAAAGGATTAAACTTCCATCGGTTAAACCATCAAACCCCCCTTGGAAGCAGGAGAAGAGGGGGGAAATTTAAGATCGCGTAAGCCTGCAGGAGAGAGTGAAGAAAGTTAAATTACCACCGCTCTGAACCTGGAAACGGGCTGCTAGTAAAGATTGAAGTTTCGGATATGCTCATTGACTATGAATAGATCGTCTGCTGACAAGGAAGCCTTTGAAATTGTTACAAGAGTTGAGCTGGGGGAATTTTCCACCTGCAAGATAAAACAGTGAGAATTTGGGATTGACCTTGAATCGTTAAGAATGTTGACAGAAGAAGCCTTAGTGGTTGCATTTTGTAAGAGTAACGATTTACTGGAACAGCTTTATAAGAAGACGGATGCGAGGACTATAAAAATTGATAACTTGGAACAAAAAGTGACTAATTTGGCACAAAAAGTCAATATTAATACAGAAATTATTCAGGAATCGATACAGGGATCTATTTTGACATGGCAAATTGAGGAGAAGGCGGGGGAGAAAGTTTTGGCTGTGGATCCTAAAGCGGCACAAGTGCTGAGGGAGAGAACTCCAGCCTTACAGTTGCAATTTGATGATTATAAGTTGATGCCTTCCAAGACTGAATTTAGAGAAAGTCAGACTTTTAGGATTGGAACCCTGCTTGGACTGGAGATTGACCTTTGGGACCTGGACTTGGGTCAGAAGGAGACTGGAGTTGTGGGGACTGCCAGACTTGGAGGAACTTTGAAACACGACTAGAAATATCTTTTGAATTTCAGTTCTAACTATGGAGATTTGGCCAACTTGTCGAGAAGGAATAAAAACATTGCTAGATGGGAATTTCCCGGAGATCTACTTTTCAGCATCAAAGGAAGGAAAATAAGAACAAGATCAGGAGAAGACAAAGTAAAGTGCATGTATAAACATGAAGAAGACTTGCAGAAGGGACTTGGAAAAGAGTTAAGAGCCTCGGACAGAAGATCACCAGGTTGATGGGCTATATGGAATTGACGGAAATGACTGGCAGAACCCGAGACCAGGGAGAAGAGATGGTGGAAGAATATTGGAAAAAGTTTAAAATCTATATATGGAAATAATGTAAAATTAATGAGTGTTAGAAAAATGTTGGAAGGGAATTATATGGCTTTAGTAGAAATATTTTAAGGAATTAAGTATAAATAAGTATTATAGTATTAATGGAAAATAAGGTTAAAATATGTTAAGATAATTACATGACAGAAAATAGAGAAAGATGGAAAGGATTTGCTGAAACAATTAATAGAAATGGAATACAAAAAGGGAGGTGAGAGGAGGTCGATGAAACAAGGGAATGAAAGAGAGGATATTGAGATGGTATGATGTGTGTTTTTTTGAATTGTTTTTGCTTTTGTCTTGTTTAATGTGTTAATGTTAATGTTGCATTCTGTATTGTTTATATATTGTATTGTTTTCTCTTTTGTTTTTTTTTCTTCTTTTCTTTTTTTTTCGTTTTGTAAGGTATAAAAGTAATAAATATTATTTTTTAAAAAAAAGAGAATCACAGAATTTACTTCAGTCTCCCGCTCCCAAACACACACAAAGAGACACTCATTGATCATGGACAGAAGGAATTATGAGCAAACCTCAGTCACGTACAGTATCAGTCAAGCACTGTCACAAAATTGACTTTTCAGTAAAATGTGTTTAGGAATCATCTACATTGCAAGCCATTATAAAACATTAGTTGAACTTGCCTAGTATAATATTAACCAAGAACTGCACAAACTATCAGCAGCTTATTTTGATATTTTGTAAATATATACACCAGCAATTCAACATACCAAGCACTGATGATTTAAGCTTTCATTCATCAAGAATAGCAAAAGGATCTTTGCACTGTAGGTAGGATGTCCCCCGGGGAAAAGAATGACTGATAGTGTTAGGGAAAGCGTCACATTTATTATGAAATGCAAATTTACCTTGGAAATCAATTTTGGAAATCTTAGCCAGAAAGTGTGCTAAGCAATTATTGATTTTAAGCAGAAACATTAACATACACATCAAAACAAAATTACTTAGTTGTTCCCAAATGCCCAGCCTACTGTCATACAAAATACTTTCCATAATGAAAGGCTGCATTGCTTAAGTGCTTTCCTCTGAAACAGTCTTATTTAATTTCATAAGGCTGATCGGGAATAAATAGTTGTGATCACACTGAAACTATTTTTTATCATTATAGTTGTTGCTATTGTTATTATTATTATCATCAGGAAAGCCCTGAGTCTTCACTGTACAGCAGTGGCAGAGCATATGCCCATGGCGCATGGGGCGCACGTGCGCTGGGGGGGCATAGGGTGAAGAGGGCGAAAGGAGCCCACTGCATGTCAACCCAGCCATGCCACCAATGCTACCGAAGCAACATCAATCCCTAGCTGCTTTGCGAAGCTGGGATCTGATCAGATTCCAGCCTTGCAAATCCGCTCAGGGAGGGCAAACTTGGGATTGAAGGACTCATGGTGTCCTTTTCATGCTGCCCTCTTAGTGTCATTTCCTTAGCACATAAGTATACTCTTCCTATATCAGTTTACCCTAGAAGAATTTTCTGGGATGCAGGATTGATTTTTTTTCTCTGGAAATAGGGGAACAGAGGTCTCCTAACAATTCTCAGTACTCTTAACAGACTACAGTTCCCAGGACTCCTTGGGGGGGAAGCTGTGACTGTTTAAAGTGGTACAATACTGCTTTAAATGTATAGTGCTGATGGGACCTAAGAAAGGAGGAGTACAGCCTTGGGGAACCAAGAGCACCTCTGTTACATTTACTGGCAGATCAAGGGTAACACCCTGCTGATTACTCTGTGTTGAAGAGTCTGCAGCAGAGGGCTCAGATGCAAAAGCAATCAATCAATTGCCCCATTCCGCTTCAATGTCTCTTCTTACATCCATTCTACTCTGTCCCTTAGCAGTTAAGCAGTGGACTGGATGATTGTCAATAGAAATCCTCCATTTAAACCAAGATACACAGCAGTTGAAAGAGATGCAGGTTGCCAGCATCATGAAGTCTTTCTCACAGCCACCAAAAGTTAATCAGCTCTGTCAATTACCTTGAGGGGCGCACACACACTTGCCTGGAAGGAAATATGTTCGTCTTGTAATTTTGAAGCATCTTGTTTATGAGCTTTAATCTAAAGTCATTAATGATGAAGAGCTTTTTAATCCCCAGTTGCAGGGATACTGTAGCATCTTACACCGGTCACTCCCCATGTTTAGACACTTCTTAACATGGCTCCACAATTTGCCGAGCAAGCAGGGCTTTGATTTTGCTTACTAGGTGTCTCTTAAGTCATCAGCCAGATACTTCCTGGCACTGTTCCTTCAGCAGAGCTAATAATTTATGACAGCTCATCTCCACTTGCCCAGCTCAGACATTTAAGTGTCCACCACAATCTACCAATGAACCCATCTGACTGCCACTGGGGATCAGTAGGAGAAACTTATTAATACACATAAGTTTGGCGGCATGTCAGGGTTAATTTATCACAAACGATGGGATAATGCACCAGTGACTTCTCCCTCCTTGCTCCCAAGAGCGATGGCAGAAGTGTCATTTTTCTTCCGCATGCCCATTTTAGCCCTGCCTATCTTAAAGATACCCAAGCAAATGACATCTGAGATCAGCTTCATTGATGTAATGTATAGAAAGCAATTAAATTATTAGTGAATTCGGGTGGGCAGTAGGAGAGATGTACTGTGTCAGAGAAGACCAAGACTCTGCCTCTCTTTCCCTTCAAATTCCTTATCAAAACCTGGCTTTTTAATGAAACACCAGTCCAAATCTCCTATTGAAAATAAGCCTAAATACATGTAACTTAGCAAAATTTATATACTTCCATGGTTTAAACTTGCTCCCATATTCCTCTCCTTGCTCTATTGGTGCCTCTGTGCTTAATTATAGAGCAGGCATAGGCAAACTCCAGCCCTCCAGATGTTTGGGACTACAACTCCCATCATCCCTACCTAACAGGACCAGTGGTCAGGGATGATGGGAACTGTAGTCCCAAACATCTGGAGGGTCGGAGTTTACCTATGCCTGTTATAGAGTGTACAAAGACTTGGGAGTACGGAATGTTAGGGGAGGGGTAGTACCTCTGGTGGGCCCATGTTGTGATGCTTCTGGAGTAGTTTGCTCACCTGTGGCTCCTAGAAGCTTGTGACAGCAGCCACACCCCAGGAAACGGCTTTATCTGGTTGGCGAAATCAGGCTAAATCAGATTAGCCGATGGGTATCAAACCCTCAGTGACTTAAATACTTCCCTTGCATGTGAAGGCAAACTCCAGTGGATTGAGCAAACAAGACCAATAGTGGATCCAACGGTGAAGACGGCAGTTTCTGCATGCGCTGCAGAGAAGGAGAAGAAGAAGAGTTTGGATTTGATATCCCGCCTTTCACTCCCTTTAAGGAGTCTCAAAGTGGCTAACATTCTCCTTTCCCTTCCTCCCCCACAACAAACACTCTGTGAGGTGAGTGGGGCTGAGAGACTTCAAAGAAGTGTGACTAGCCCAAGGTCACCCAGCAGCTGCATGTGGAGGAGCGGAGACGCGAACCCGGTTCCCCAGATTACGAGACCAGCGCTCTTAACCACTACACCACACTGGGAAGTGAGGGGCAGATAGGACTCGTCAACTTGGGAAGGTAGCCCATCTAGGAGAAAGAAAACCAAAACTTCTGCTGCCTTGCAGCTGTACCCATTCATGAGAAAAGCTTTGGGAGTAAACCTCAAAGAAAAATTAATACCCACTGCCTTGTGGGATATCTTTGGAAGAAGAAAAGGCTAAGGAGTAAACTCTACGCAAATCCAAAGTGGAGTCCCTAAGATGGTTGGATGGCATCTTGTACACCTCCGTCCATCAACTCCTGCAGCCAAGCTGGGGTCAAATGTATTGCTCTGCTTTCCTTTGGACCATACCAGTGAGGCTGAGGGGTGGGGTCCTGTCATCTGCACTGTCCAGGACCTCCAAACACATTATCCAGGTTTGTGTGCCACAGAGCTAATATCAGTGCTGCTAACACACATGGGAGGCAGCAGTTACAAGCTCTGCAGCCACAGCAGGCACTGTGATTTTCCAGCGGTTTGACTTCATTTCTGGAGGAACACTCCATTGTTTCTTGAGACAGAGGGATGGCAACAGCAAAGATTGGGGTAGGAACTCAGTTGTTACGATGGAAAGTATATAGGAGGAGGAGGAGGAATGAATAGGACTTGTGAAGGGCTGATACTAATTTCCCTAGTAAGAATCTGTAATATTTATGATAGTGTAGACATTGTTATTGCAGAAAAAAATATTTCGGTATGAAATGCCCCTTAGTTCACTATACTGTAGTAACCATTTGGAATCCTGCCTGTGACTGGGAGGAAAAGTTTGATTTTGACTTTTGGAATGAGAAGAATGGAACGGTTTAAGCTGCTTCGCCACTTCGTATTACCCCTCCCCTAATCCCTTTTCTCCCAAGGAGTGGGGGTGGGAGATGTCAAGGGTGCATTAAAGGTAAAGGTAAAGGGACCCCTGATCATTAGGTCCAGTCGTGACCGACTCTGGGGTTGTGGCGCTCATCTCGCTTTATTGGCTGAGGGAGCTGGCGTACAGTTTCCAGGTCATGTGGCCAGCATGACTAAGCCGCTTCTGGCAAACCAGAGCAGCGCACAGAAATGCCATTTACCTTCCTGCCAGAGTGGTACCTATTTATCTACTTGCACTTTGACGTGCTTTCAAACTGCTAGATGGGCAGGAGCAGGGACTGAGCAACGGGAGCTCACCCCATCGTGGGCATTCAAACTGCCGACCTTCTGAACGGCAAGTCCTAGGCTCTGTGGTTTAACCCACAACGCCACCCGCGTCCAAGGGTGCATTACAAGCATTTAAATCATCCCTAACTCGTCCCTAAAAATGTGCTTCTCTTAGTTGTTGTTTTCTTACTAAAACTCTTGAAATGTCTATACTAAAACTCACAAAACTTCCTTCCTTTTTCTAGTTTGAGTTCATTTTTATTCCATATATTTTAGTCCCGTTTCTCATTTCTTTTAATTACCCCCTCAACAAAGGTTCCTTAAGATATACTGTAGATCCTCTAAGATGTTTGTCCTTGTTGAGAAAGATATATCCTCACATTGTCCATTGTTTTACTTTTAAATCTGGAGGGCTCTCATTACAAGCCAGTCAAAGAGCTTCCTGAAATATTTATACTTTGCTTTGAGGCACCAGAGATCTTCTATCAATTATTGCCTTTAACGGAGTTGCAGTGACAGTCTGTTATTGGCTGTGGGTTAATGTTTTCAAATTCTATTATTGTTACGACTGTGTCCTGAACTCCCATCTTACTAACACTCAAAAGTCGTTTGGAGATGGCCTTGAGGTAATGCTCTTAACTTCATGGCTAGCAATTATTGGCAGATAGAATATTCTTCATTTAATTTAACATAAATTAAGGGTTGGCAGATGGCCCTGGGTCTGTAGCCCCAAACAGAAGAGTACTTTGATTTATTGAAGGGGTAAAATAGCTCGAAGAAGGTAGCATAGCAGCATAAACTCTCTCTGTATTGACTACCCCACTCTTTCTACAAGCAAATTCAAGTCTCAAATGCTGTCAGAATTACTGTCAGTAGAAAAGCAGGAAGAATCAGCATTCTTGGGGATCCTGCAATAGTAAAATCTTTACAAAAAGAAATAAAAGAGGGAAGGAACAACCTCCACCCAAACATAACCCAGTAAGGATTATTTGGTGGTCGGGGAATGCTGAGTGAGTATTGTAAAATGAAACAGAAAAGTTTGAACTTGGAGGTAAGGGGGATGGAGAAATAGAAACCCCTTATTAAAGAGAATCACTGACTGGAACTCTGAACAGGAGCCCTCCTTTTGGATGGGGGATGAACTGCAACATTTCATTGCAGATCCCACATGTCAGTACTAATCCCACTCAGAACACACAAGCGAGGCTGGAAGCTGCAGCTTGATTGGACAGTAACCTTGCATAAATGGCCCTGATGATATTTATGATGAAGGGTGGAACAGAAAATGATCGAATAAATAAATCATGATAGGACATGGTGAGACTGGAACTAGTATACTTCCAGAGTCACCAGAAAACCAAGAAAAAAATGGTAGAATCATCACTTGAACCCTGAGGACTGAAATGAAACTAAACCACGGTCCAGGCCCCAGCTAAAGTATACCAATGTGTTTCATCCAAATAGGATAGAAGAAGTGTGTGTGTGTGTTCGCCTGTTAGTTAACCCACACATGTGGGTCTGTAGAGGGTGAAATGTAATTAATAGATCCTCTTGCAATGACCATTGGAATGATCAATGCAGAATGCTCAGTTATTGAGTTATACACTAAATCAGAGTTCTTTGTAACCTGTACTGATGGCCTAGTTGCATTGAGCTTAATTTAAGGAGTTGGTGTTGACTTATATGGCCCATTTTTTTTGGAAGAAGTAGCCCTCCCAGTATGTACCAACCGGGCTACTGAGACCTGCAGAGGGGGCCTTTCTTGTGGCTTGGCTGTTAGGCAATGCCCAATGGACAGTGACCCAAACAGGTCCTTCAAGGTTGTAGCACTCTTTTGGTGTGTGCATCACCCTACCTCTGGAAGTGCATCATGCATTGTCAGTAGTTCAGATTTGCCATTTACTTAAGACATAACTAGTCACTCAAGCCTTTTGAACCTCCAGGTATTTTTGCTAGGCAATCTACATCATTTAGGGCAGCTTTCATCTACCTGGTGTCCTTCTGACACTTGGCACTACAATTCATATCAGCCCCAGCCAGCATGACTGCACAGATTGGGACTAATGAGCTCCTCAGTCCAAAATATCTGCAGGGCACCAAATATTGAAACATAAAAAACTTCCCTAAACAGGGCTGCCTTCAGATGTCTTCTAAAAGTCAGATAGTTGTTTATTGCCTTGACATCTGGTGGGAGGGCATTCCACAGGGCGGGCACCACTACCGAGAGGGCCCTCTGCTGGTTCCCTGTAACCTCACTTCTCGCAGGCTGCTTTAGGGGGTAACTGGAATCATATCTCATAGGCCTGGTGCCATATCCAAATTTCTATAGTGCCAATACTGTCTCCAGATTTCCCCCAAATTGTTTGTTTGAGGGAAGGTTTGCTAAAATGTGGAGCAAACTAACAGTGCAGCCCTATACTGTTGGAAAACTAGCCCCCTTGGGAGAGGCTGGCCCCCCTCTTAGATTCCCGAGGCTTGTTTACCGGTGATCTGCCCCGGCTGGCATCCCCGCAAGTCCAGGGAGATTGTGATGGGCGACATCTCCCAGCGTGGAAGATGCACACCCCCTTTGCTCCTTGCATACCAGCAGGAGAAAGAAGATAGTCAGAAAGTCTACATCCCTACAGTTTATTTCTGACTTTACAGCTGTACAAAAACATGACCGTTTAGTTCAGTCTCTTCCAAGCAACTCAGTAAGACTTCCTTCACATGCGCAAACGGAAGGTCTCATATTACACATAGAACAAATCCCCAGAACTGCCTGGTACATTCTTTCCCAGGACTAGCCACATCATGTGATGTCAACATCAAGCTACTGGTTTGCAGCTGCGTTGCACTCATATCCCAACATATACATGTCTACTGAGAAGCAAGTCCCACCAACTCCAGTGGAACTTACTCCCAGGTAACGTGAATAGCATTCCAACCCTATTTAGCTATAATAATAATAATAATAATAATAATAATACCTCACTTTTCTGTGTACAATAACCATAACTTACACTACATAGATAAGTGTAAATAAAAAATAAAACTTTTTTTAAAAAGAGAAATTAAATAGACAAACATACAGAATTACAAGCGCTGCTATTTTGCTTGTACAACAGACTTCCACCTGTGCAATGGAATCATAGAATCATAGAATCATAAAGTTGGAAGAGACCACAAGGGCCATCGAGTCCAACCCCCTGCCAAGCAGGAAACACCATCAGAGCACTCCTGACATATGGTTGTCAAGCCTCTGCTTAAAGACCTCCAAAGAAGGAGACTCCACCACACTCCTTGGCAGCAAATTCCACTGTCAAACAGCTCTTACTGTCAGGAAGTTCTTCCTAATGTTTAGGTGGAATCTTCTTTCTTGTAGTTTGGATCCATTGCTCCGTGTCTGCTTCTTTGGAGCAGCAGAAAACAACCTTTCTCCCTCCTCTATGTGACATCCTTTTATATATTTGAACATGGCTATCATATCACCCCTTAACCTCCTCTTCTCCAGGCTAAACATGCCCAGCTCCCTTAGCCGTTCCTCATAAGGCATCGTTTCCAGGCCTTCCAGCTCCCTTAGCCGTTCCTCATAAGGCATCGTTTCCAGGCCTTTGACCATTTTGGTTGCCCTCCTCTGGACACGTTCCAGTTTGTCAGTGTCCTTCTTGAATTGTGGTGCCCAGAACTGGACACAGTACTCCAGGTGAGGTCTGACCAGAGCAGAATACAGTGGCACTATTACTTCCCTCGATCTAGATGCTATACTCCTATTGATGCAGCCCAGAATTGCATTGGCTTTTTTAGCTGCTGTGTCACACTGTTGGCTCATGTCAAGTTTGTGGTCAACCAAGACTCCTAGATCCTTTTCACATGTACTGCTCTCAAGCCAGGTGTCACCCATCTGGTATTTGTGCCTCTCATTTTTTTTTGCCCAAGTGCAATACTTTACATTTCTCCCTGTTAAAATTCATCTTGTTTGTTTTGGCCCAGTTCTCTAATCTGTCAAGGTCCTTTTGAAGTGTGATCCTGTCCTCTGGGGTGTTAGCCACCCCTCCCAGTTTGGTGTCATCTGCAAATTTGATCAGGATGCCCTTGAGTTCATCATCCAAGTCTTTGATAAAGATGTTGAATAAGACCGGGCCCAAGACAGAACCCTGTGGCACCCCACTAGTCACTCTTCTCCAGGATGAAGAGGAACCATTGATGAGCACCCTTTGGGTTCGGTCAGCCAGCCAGTTACAAATCCACTGAGTGGTAGCATAGTCAAGACCGCATTTTACCAGCTTCTTTACAAGAATATCATGGGGCACCTTGTCAAATGCCTTGCTGAAATCAAGGTAGGCTACATCCACTGCGTTCCCTTCATCTATCAGGCTTGTAATTCTGTCAAAAAACGAGATCAGGTTAGTCTGACATGACTTATTTTTCAGAAATCCATGCTGACTATTGGTGCTCACAGCATTCCTTTCTAGGTGCTCACAGACTGTTTGCTTAATGATCTGCTCCAGAATCTTCCCTGGTATTGATGTCAGACTGACTGGGCGGTAATTATTTGGGTCCTCTCTTTTCCCCTTTTTGAAAATAGGGACAACATTTGCCCTCCTCCAGTCTGACGGGATTTCGCCTGTTCTCCAGGAATTCTCAAAGATGACTGCCAGTGGTTTTGAGATCACATCTGCCAGTTCTTTTAATACTCTTGGATGCAGTTCATCTGGCCCTGGAGACTTGAATACATCTAAACTAGCCAAGTATTCTTGTACTATCTCCTTAGTTATTCTGGGCTGTGTTTCCTCTGCTGAATCATTTGCTCCAAATTCTTCAGGTCAGGTGTTGTTTTCTTTATTGGAGAAGACTGAGGCAAAGAAGGCATTGAGGAGTTCAGCCCTTTCTGTGTCCCCTGTTTGCATTTCACCATCTTCTTCTCTGAGTGACCCCACTGTTTCTTTGTTCTTCCTTTTGCTACGAACATACCCATAAAAGCCTTTTTTGTTGCTTTTAACCTCTCTAGCAAGCCTGAGTTCATTCTGTGCTTTAGCTTTTCTGACTTTGCGTCTACATGTGCTGGCTATTTGTTTGAATTCCTCTTTGGTGGTTTCCCCCCTTTTCCATTTTTTGTACACATCCTTTTTTAATCTTAATTCAGTTAAAAGTTCTTTAGATAGCCACCCTGGCTTTTTAGGCACCTTCCATTTTTCCGTCTCATTGGTATTGCCTGAAGTTGTGCTTTTACTATCTCCCTCTTAACAAACTCCCAGCCATCATGAACTCCCTTTCCTTTTAGTATTACTGTCCATGGGATCTCACCCAGCACCTCCCTAAGTTTTATGAAGTCGGCTTTCTTAAAGTCAAGAAATTGAGTCCTAGTATGCTTGGCTGCTCCTTTCCGCTGTATAGTAAACTTCAGAAGAGCATGATCACTCGCGCCTAATGATCCTTCCACTTCTACCCCACTAACCAGGTCATCAACATTGGTTAGGACCAGATCTAAAATGGCTGTTCCTCTTGTTGCTTCTCCCACTTTCTGGACAATGAAGTTGTCTGCAAGGCCAGTGAGGAATCTGTTTGACCTTATGCTCTTGGCTGAGTTTGACATCCAACAAATATCCGGGTAATTGAAGTCCCCCATTACTACTATCTCCCTTCCTTTTGCATGCTTGGCCATCTGTTCCAGGAAGGCATCATCTATGTCCACCGTTTGGCTTGGGGATCTATAGTAAACTCCCACAATGAGGTCACTGTTATTCTTCTCTCCCTTAATTTTGACCCAAATGCTCTCACTTTGGCTTTGAGGTTCTAAATCTTGGATCTCTTCACAGGTATACACATCCCTGACATATAACGCCACTCCTCCTCCTTTCTTGTCTGGTCTGTTTCTCTGAAATAGATTGTATCCCTCCATTATTACATTCCAATCGTGGGACTTATCCCACCAGGTTTCAGTGATGCCTATTATGTCATATTTAGTTTGCTGTACCAAGAGCTCAAGCTCATCTTGTTTATTTCCCATGCTTTGCGCATTAGTGTACAGACATTGAAGTCCATTAATCATTCCCCCGTGTCTCTTATTTAAGGATTTTTTCCTCCCACCACTAGGTCTGCGTGCTGTTTGCTCCATTTGGTCTATGACATTTGGATGATCATCTTCATCAGTTGATAGACTCCTACCTTCAGGAGCACTGTCTCCCTCCCCCACATTAGTCAGTTTAAAGCCCTCCTGATGAGGTTTCTGAGATTTTTGGCAAAAACATTCCTCCCAACTGTTGTGAGGTGCAGCCCATCGCTTGCCAGAAGTCCATCTTCAAGAAACTGCAGTCCGTGATCGAAGAATCCTGTTTACACCATTTGCGAAGCCAGCTGTTCACTTCCACTATTTTTCCCTCTCTCCCTGGGCCACGTCGTTCAACTGGGAGGACAGATGAGATGACAATTTGTGCATTTAATTGCTTCAATTTCCTGCCCAGAGCCTCGTAGTCTCTTTTGATCTTCTGGAGGCTATTGCTTGCAGTGTCATTGGTTCCCACATGAACCAAGAGGAAGGGGTATTTGTCAGTGGGTTTTATGATTCCTTGCAGTCGTTCAGTTACATCTTGGATCTTAGCCCCGGGGAGACAGCACACTTCCCGAGACATCTTGTCAGGCCCACAGATCACTGCTTCTGTTCCCCTCAGTAGAGAATCCCCTATCACCACTACACGCCTCCTCTTAGGTTTGGTCGGGGTTCTTCCGTGAGCTGTCCGTTCCAAGGTCGCCTGCACATTCCCTGAGGACTGACTTTGCTGCTCGTCTTCATATACCTGATCGACTGTAATGAGGGAGAGATCCTCAAATGGAGTCTGCTCTTCATCTTCCATGCTAGGGGAGAGGACCTCAAAGCGATTGTGTATTTCTAAACAATCAGAGTGAACCCTGGGCCTCCTACTTCTTTGAGTCATGTTTCTCCATATATCTGGCTCCTGTGTTGGTGAACTAGCCTCCTTCTCAGGGGAGTCCCCTGTCTCCTCCTTGGTGGAGACGGTGTGCTCTGTTGCTTCCAAGAAGAGCTCCAGCTCTCTAATTCTTTGGAGCGTAGCTACACGTTCCTCCAGTTGCTGGACTTTGTCTTCTAAGAGGGCAATCAACATGCAATTGCTGCAGGTAAAGCTGCCTGCAACCTTTGGCAAGATGGCAAACATTGCGCAGGAACTGCAGGCGACAGCAGCTGTTCCCTCCCCCTCCATCTTGAGAACGTGTCGTTGGGGATGGCTACAGTGGTCCTCCATCATAAAAAGCGTGAAGACAGGACAAATAACTCCCCCCCAAAAAAACCTAGGTCTCCCCCAACAAACGTTTGAGACTAGCTCCCCTAAATCTAAAAGATGGATCAAACTGTGCGCGCCGCTGCCCTGCAAGCTCTGATAAGCTCCTCCCACAGCTAATCACCTGCCTCAACAGAAACCCTGCCCCCTCTGACCTTTGCACAGGGAGAGCAGCTAATCAGCCACAAAGAAACACACACACAAGAAAACCCTTTTTGCTCCTTCTTCAGCTGCTGACCTGCAAGCTCTTCATCTTACTGTCCAACATACTCCCTGTACAACGTTAAAATTTGATCCAGAGGGTGGGTGGGGAGACATGGAGCAGATTTGGGACCTACACAGGGCAAGGACAGGAAATGAGAGGAATGGCACTCAATCAGTGTTGGGTACAACCCATAAAGAATTGGTGTTGTGCTGAGCTGCTAACTTCCTGGCTCACCTCTTACAATCGACCACTAGGCTTACACCAGCTATCAATTTTCAAAGCAAGAACCTGCAAACAAAGCTTAGCAAGCTGTACAGCCAATGCCTGACTTATCTTTCTGGTTTTTATCTTTAGATGTGGGCAAAGGGAGGTGGTTGAACAACACAGCAAAGAGAAGTTTTAAAAAAAAAAAAAACCTGTCCCTATCCATTCTCTTTTATAGCAATGCAGGGGGGAAACAGAGCTAGTAAAAAAGAGTGACTCAGGGAGATTATTATTTTTTTATGACAAAATTAATCCATGGCTGTGACAGATTTCTCAGTGCTATATGGCTGAGGCCAAGGGTTTAGTGGAGTGGAGTTAGGAATGGCTAAAAAGCAGGTTTGATTTTTGCTTGCTTGTTTGTTTTTTAATGTAACAGTGTCCTGGTTGAAGGACTAAACCAATACATATAAGCACATTCCTATTTGGTCAATCATATGTACTTCTATTTTTTCTACTGATTTGTTTGATTTATTTCAGTAAAAAATAAATTAAAACATCAACTACTTGGTCAATCAATTCATCGATCTCTTTTAGAAGGAAGAGCAAGTGATAAATCTAATAAATTCCCCCAAATCACCATCAAATTCAGACATGCCTTTGAACATGGTCATATTGAAACCCTTGAAAAGTACTGTTTTGTTGTTCCCTCACAGCTACATAGGCAGCTGAAACTTTAAGAGATGAATGGCGAACCTGTGGCCCTCCAGAAGTTGCCGGACTCCGAACTCCCATCAGCCACATCCCTGTTGTACGTGACATGTGGGAGCAAGCTTCTATATAGCAGCCTATAAGTAAGTTCAGTTGAGATCAATGAGCCACTTGAGCTAATGGAGAACTGCAGTCTGTGTGACTCTGGACTGGAATCCTGATTAGCCTTCCTATAACAAAACAATACATTAGATACTCTCCTCCCCTCAATTAATTACCTGAGGATGTTGTTGTTGTTTTAAATGAAGCTTCTTTTTTTACTTTTAAAGAAAGGAAGGCTTTCTCTTAAATAAAATTGCCAATTGCAGTCACCTAAGGTGCTTGCTGGCTGCCCTTCCCAGTTCCTTGCACTTATTTAAAACCCAGAGAAGACATCATGAGATAACTCCTCCCATGTGGCTTTTCCAGTTCATGAAGCACAGGCACCCTGGGAGGCTGAAGAGCACTGGATAAAATTTTGATGGGAAGAAAGAAACACACACACCCCTCACAATTATAAAAGCAGCTCAGTCCCACACTCTCAGTTACAAAACAAAATCCTAAAATGTCCCATGGAAGCCTATTTTGCAAGTGAAATTTTGAGAACTTGTAGAACAGGCTTTGACTCAACTCTAATAAGCACAATACCCATTAAAGGGTTTCATCAGGAGATATTAAAGCATGGTCTGGGAATTACAATATCTTTGGACAATATGGCCAAGAACAGGTGTGTGAATTTTGCCACCTCACCCAAATCCCAATACTCCACCAGAAATCTGAACTGGAACCTCTGCTAAAACTTGCTTACCTAGTAAAACTTAATTGTTTTTATTGATTTATTACATGCATTTAAATATTCTGCCTTTCAGCATAGGATGTTCAAGTTGTACCTATTTTTTATTTTTATTTTTTGCTTCTACCATAGCAGGTTTGTATAGCTTATAACGATCCACCAAACTAATTGCAAAGCAGCACCCAATTACAGTGTGTCTTGGCAGGTAATTGGGACTCTCTCTTTATGTGCAACCCACACAGGTTGCATTTATATTGTGAGATACACATTCACAGGGCTGTTCTATAACTCTCTCACACACTTTCACTCTCTCAAAAACAGCATTTCAGACAAATTTACTCTGGATCCTAGAAGGGTGTAGTTAATCACTGTATTACCATGACTAACAAAATTGAGATATTAAAGTCTTAAACAAAACCTTTCGGCTTCCACCTTCTTCAGCTGTGAATTAAAGGATTGTGTCATCGCAGTGGAAGTTATATGACACCAAGGATAGAATATTCAGATGCATTTGCTGCAGCTGAGTAATTCAGATACTTCCTCTAAGGTTGAGGCCACGCGTTCGTAAGCTGTTGAGTCAACAGACCCAGATGTTTTCTCTTGTTTCCAGTGTCATTGAATTAAATGTCATCTCAGTTGCAATGACTGATAAATCAGAGAGGCTGTGATTATCTGAATTGAAATGCTTTGCAACTGGTTGATCCATTTTTATTTGGGTGAAGGTATCGGGGTTATGATTCTATCACTCCCACCTTTAAAGTGAGTGTGTGTTTCCCTCCCACCCTTCAGAAGAAGGACTGGAGAGTTTGCCAATCCTGGGGGGATGGGGTGACAGGAACACTTGAGGCCATTTGGGCCAATAAGAGAATGAGGAGAGCTGGGTTCTCTAAGCCAGCGCTTGCCTTTGGATGGTTTGCAAGCAAACACCAAAGCCTGCTTCTAGTAGTGCAGAGGCTGAAGTAGAAAGAAAACACCTGTCTCCTTGCTGGACATGTGGGACTTGGAACAATGGACCTGGGGAGAGGATTGGATGCAGCAGCAACTGTGCAGCTTGTGGCATCCCACACAATGCCATACTTTGAAGGAATGTTCCCAGCAGATTCTTTCACCTGCCTATCATTGGGGCAAGAGCATTAGAGTGCTCCTTGCCGTCTGATCTTCCCCAATGGGTGTGGCTAGCAAGGCCACGCAGGTCTAAATGGAGGGACACCATTGCCCCATGCAATCCCCACCTCCAGCGTGACAAATGTGGGCTGGTGGATTGCTCTGTTAATTATCCACAGCTTTTCTTTGGATAGCCACAGACCACAAAGCTATCATCAGTGTAGGTCCACCTAATGGGCTGTTTCAGGATGCCCTTTTCATGTTTCCCCATTAATAGATTTGTATAAGATGGAGCTTGTGAGTGCCCAAAGCCATTCCTCGCAGTTGTAAGTAGTGTTCTCCATTTAATGTCAAGCTATTATATGTAAGATCTAGACTAGGTAGAATCATTAGAAAATCCATCTCATTGAATAGCAACATGTTCCTGCATGAAGACACAGAGAAGCTAAATGGAAATGGATCCCCAAAGAACTCTATAGTTCTGTGCCCTGTGTGTAGTACACAAAAGCAGCACAGCACAGAATTAAAGGAAAATGGATCTGATCACCACAACCAACTGTTCCTTTCTGCCTAATGCAATTTATTGGGCAGAGAGAAGAAATGGACTCCGTCGCTAGAGGTGAAATAACCTTTTGGATACTCTTACTGTTGAATCTCTTAGCAAATGCAAGTGTTATTTTTACTTTTCTGAGGAATATTTCATGAACATCAAATATTCATAGAGAATAGATAATATTTAAATGACATCCTTAAATGATTAAAATTTGTGACTCTCTGTTGAGATGTAGGCTGCATTAAGAGGTGCAATACATTTTCATTAAGCACTATCTATCTTGGAGAGGGTATTGTGATGAAAAAGGACTCCTTGAGTAATGTCTGTGTGCTATTAATAGGGGAGTACAAACCTAAAGTCTTTTATGACCTTAGCGAAGGAGAGAAGGTTGCAAACTATCCACACTCAAGTATCATGTCCCCCTTTGGGGTATATGGTGTATAAATGGTTAAAATGAACAGCAACAATTGCTTCTCCTATGACTCAATGGGCAGGATTGATTTTTGTGTGTATGTGTGTGCTTGGTTACATGTATGCTTCAGCCCTCTATCAGTTCAGATCTGTGTAAGCTGGCCTCAGAGCTAGTCCTCTTTATCTTTTGTCCAATTAATCAACTGCTCTGCTGTTTTCTTGGAGTCTGTTGTGGTGTTCAGTTAACAGGAAGATGGGCAGCCATGTGAGCAGATGCATGAGAGAGACTTAAATATATAAACCCTTTATCTGAGAGGTTTCTTTTCTTTTTCTCCTGGATCCCGAAAGGCACCTGAAAATATCAGGTGGTATGCTACTTTTAATAAAAGTAAGTAGAAAATCACAACTGTCTGCTTTTAGGGTTCCAAAAGAATGGAATTAGACATATGTGATGCTCTTTGTGGCACACAGGTGTGTGTGTGTGTGTGTGTGGCTTCAGGAGGGTGGAGGAAAGGTCTCAGGTTTGGGGATATCAGCAACCCTATGGCCAAATGTGAGCCAAATGTACCTATGGGATTTCTGAAGAACAAGAAAAGGTAAAGGAGAACTTTCCCCCTCTCATAAGAACATCCTGCTGGATCAAGCCCACAGGCCACCTAGTCCAGCATCCTGTTCTCACAGTGGCCAACCAAATACCCATGGGAAGTCCACAAGCAGGAATGAGCACCTCTTCCTTCCTGTGGTTTTCAGCACCTGGTTTGCCTCTGACTGTGGAGGCAGATCTTGGTCATCATAGCTAGTAGCCATTGATAGCCTTAGTCTCCACGAATTTGTCCAGTTATCTTTTAAAGCCATCCAAGTTGGTGGCACATCACTGACTCCGGTAGGAGTGAACACCATAGTTTGCACTGTGTGAAGAAGCCCTTCTTTTTATCTGTCCTGAATCTTCCAACATTCATCTCCATTTCTCCTGAAACCTCCCTGTATACTGCACAGAAGGAAGAGTTTTGACAAAGACTTGTTCCCACCAATATGTGGTGGTTCTGAGAAGTAAAGGAGAGAAATGCAACTCTTTTTAAGTGCAGAAAAAGTGGGCTACCGCCACCCAGCTCATAGACTTATCTTAAAGGCAACATCCCACTTTGAGAATTTCAGATAAATTTTTCCCATCACCCCACAAACATTTGGGCACTGTTTTACATAGCTCCTATGAATTGCTGAAAAAGTGGATACACACACACAAACACACACACACACACACACACACACACACAGTGCTTTTTTCTTGCTGCACACAAGGGTACGCATACTCCTAAACATTTTGTGAATCTTTATACTTTTGTCCATTTTCTGTATTTATTTTCCCCGATTTTAACTATAAAATGGTGATTTTCTCGAGTCAAAATTAGAGTACCGCTAAACATTTTTTCGAAACTCTCTCTCTCTCTCTCTCTCTCTCTCTCTCTCTGTGTGTGTGTGTGTGTGTAAGCATGAGATTTTTAACCTCACAAAATGCATTTGCATGGGCTTAATACCTCTTCTCCATATTACCATTCTCCTTTCTTCAAAAAAATGAACACTGATATCACCAGTATTCTCTAGATAATTGAATCTAACATCCCATAAGTCCTCATAGGTTGAACCTTTCTTTGAAAATTATTGTTCTTGTAATGCACAAACTCCTTAGTACCCAGAAACTACTATGCTATTTTTGAGGTATCCAGTTTTGCTGCCAAATCAAAATAGACACAGGGCAACCTACATTTGGTATTGGATAGAAAACAATTAACAGCATTATGTTTGACTATATGCTGAGCATATGTTGAGCATAATGTGTGCATAATAATAGTCAACAGCCCATTTACAGTTAGTTTGGAAACTGGAATGTTGGTTTCAAAACCTTTTTTAGTCATGGCCATCTTTCATCAAAAAAAAGCAAAGTGCAGCAAGAAAAATATGCTTTGAAAATTGCTAGTGAAAATTGCAGGAACTTGGAAGAAAATATAGTCAGGTGTCTAACAAATGACCAAATGTATCATTGGTTGGATATTAAGTTAGAAATATTAGCTAAAGGGGATGTTCTCAGGTCCAGCTGAAATGAGGAGATAATTCCTTTGCCTCTGCTTAGATAGCCTAAGTAAGAGTGGTACCCTCAACCACCTTTCAATTCCTCTCCCTGCCACCTGGAGGGAGGGAGCAGGCAAACCTAGATACCAAGTCATTCCTGGGGGGTTGGCAACCCTAAGTACAACATGTTAGGTTTAAATAGCTTCTGGAATCCAAAAGAGATATCACCCATTCCACTAGGGATTGTGAGGAGCCTCACGGAGTATCCTCTGTGAGGAACCTCAGCCACTCTGGCTATCACTAAGACTATCAGTGGCTACTAACCATGGTCAGAGGCAATATGATTCTGAATGCCAGCTGCCAGTAATTGCAAGAGAGGAGAGTGCTCTTGCACTTAGACCCTGCCTGCAGGCTTCACCCAGACAGCTGGTTGGCCACTGTGAGACCCAGATGCTGGAGTCGATGGCGCACTGTCCTGATCCAGCAGGGCTATTCTTACTTCTTTATTGCATTTATATCTCACCTTTTCCTCTGAGGAGCTCAAGGTGGCATACATGGTTCTTTCCCTCCTCATTTAATCCCCACAACAACCCTGTAAGGTAGGCTAGGTTAAGAGGCAGTGACTGGCCCAACATGACCCAGGGAGCTTCATGGCCGAGTGGGGATTTGAACCCTGTTCTCCCAGGTCCTAGCCTGACACTGCAACCACTACACCACCACTGGCTTTCTTACAGCTGTCTGATAAATATACGTCTATGATCTATGTGGTTGAAACAGCTAATCTTTGCCTTTACCCTTTACAGTCAATGACCTTGCTGGTAGTTGCCGCCTAGTCGTTAAAAAAAGGAGATGGGCTAATTTTTTTGCACTGCTTCTAATTATGCATGTGTGATGGGTTTTCTTTTTGCGTGTGATATGTATTCATTACTTGGTTTTTGCAAGCCACCTTGATCTGAGAAGAAAAGTAAGATTTTTTTTAAAAAGTAAACAGCGTATGGCCTTCCATATTCAACTTATAACCAATCACAAAGTTCCTAAACAGTTGAAAGACTCCAGAAATGAATCATAAGAGAGAATAAGTTTTTATTTCCTTCTGTACGTGACAGACCCAGAGGGAAGCAGGGGTGAAGAGGGCAGGGCTTGAGGCCTCCTGCAGGAACTCTCAAAGTCTCTCTTCTAACCGTGTCAGAGGCTGAGAGTCTCTGAAGGGTCTTGTTAAGTGCTTGTTTTCTGTAAGCATCAGAGAAACAGAGGGAAGCAAGGACGGAAGAGCAAGTAGATTGACTTCCAGCTGAGCACCTCTAAGTGCACGCAGTACCGCAGTGTCTGTGCTCTCACCTTCAGCACTAGAAAGAACCTTATTAGCAGCCACCAGAACATTACAGACAGGGGAGGGAGGAACTGCATCAACCTGGTTTGTTGTAGGGTGCTTCCGGGAGATTATACAGGGCACATTGATTTTCTTGGCACACCCATGTCTCTCACACTGGGTAACAAGGCTTTTCTGAGGCTATACAGACTCAGAAAAGCAACCCCCACCTCTCATCCCATCCTCCAAACTAAGCAAAATTGTTTGGTTGTGGCTGGTTTTATTGAAGGAGAGTCTGGGAAATTGCTCTAACTGAGAGGGGGGAAACACCAGTTAAGGATATGATAAAAACATTCTGTGACTGTCAAAGTATTGAAAGTTTATAGCCACAGGGAAATATGAGGAGGTGGGGGCATTCAGCTGTCAAGTTCTTCTCTATAAATAAGTCTTGTGTACCAAGATAATAATGCTTTATGCAAGCCGAATGAAACATTTATATACTTGCGATAGTCCCCCAAAAGACCTTTCCCCCCAAGTGCCAGGAGTAATATTATGGCTTTACTACTAACCTTTATAGAAGCAGTTGGAAAGCCTTCAGCAATAGTAAATGTCTTTCCTAATCAGTTGTTTGAAAACCAACAGCTGAAAGGAATTCTATCAAACCCAGCAATAACACTAGCTTCTGGTGTGTATTTAGTGAAAGTGGTGTATCATCTCTGTAATGTAGGTGTTTTCTACATCGCTCAACAATGATAACCTCAGAGGGATGACTCCGAGTTCAGCACCTACTGAAGATACTGGCAAAATCTTGCTCAGGATTTACAATGGTAAGGTGGTAAGGTGGAGGCTACACAGCACAGCACAACACAATCCTTCTCTTTCATAACCATAACATTCCAGATCTAGACCAGGATTCAACTAAACAGTATGCTAGTGGCAGCTGCCACAGTAAGTGCCACTATTTCAATGGGGTTTCCCCCCTCTCCTTCCCCAAACACATCCAGATAGGTTCTGGGCAGTCAGGTGAACCCCCCAAAAGAGCATATGAGGGAGGGAAATTGTTCTTTTGGCAAGCAGGAGTGATTGTGCTGACAAAACAGCCATGCTGGTGTGATGTTATTCACAAGCACTAATGCGTCTGTCTTGGATAGAGCCCTCAGAAAGTGGGAACTAGTGATGCCTTGATGACCCCAAGCTACACCAACATGGCACAGCTTTTGACTGAATCGGTGTGCAGCCAGGCATCATCTCAAAAGATTGAAAAGGGATAGGCCACAACACATGGAAGGAATCTACACAGGTGGCAAGATTGTAATGTTGAGGGGACTGCCACCTTTAGGCCTGGAACTGGTGCCCTGGAGGAAGATAACAGTAGTCACTGATAGCTTTATCCTTTGTGAATTTGTCTAATCCTCTTTTAAAGCCAAGTTGGTGGTCTCTGTAAGAGTGTGTTCCCTAGTTTAACTGTGTGCTGTATGAAGAGTCCTTTATTTTTTCCTGTCCTGGATCTTCAACTATCCCGCTTCAATGAATGCCCATGAGTTCTAGTGTTATGAGGGAGAATAACTTTTCTCTCTCCATTTTCTCCATGTCACACATAAATTTACTGAATTCCATCACATCCCCTCTAACTCACCTTTTCTCTAGACTAAAAAGTTGTGTAAGCTGAAACTTTTCCTCAAAGTGGGCTTGCTCCATCCCCTTGAACATTTTGGCTGTTCTTTTTCTTTCTGCTGTGGTTGCTCTTGGCAGAATCACTGTTTTCCTTAAGTGAAATCACCCCCACCCATGCTAAACGAATCCTTCTTCCTGAGTGGATTTGTAGAACACTGTATCCCAATACGTTTCTGAGCACAATTCAAAGTGTTGGTGCTGACCTTTAAAGCCTCAGCCCAGTATACCTGAAGGAGCGTCTCCACCCCCATTGTTCCACCCAGACACTGAGGTCCAGCGCCGAGGGCCTTCTGGCAGTTCCCTCACTGCGAGAAGCAAAGCTACAGGGAACCAGGCAGAGGACCTTCTCAGTAGTGGCACCCACACTGTGGAACGCCCTCCCACCAGAAGTCAAAGACAACAACAACTACTAGACTTTTAGAAGACATCTGAAGGCAGCCCTGTTTAGGGAAGCTTTTAATGTATTTTAATATTTTGTTGGAAGCCACCGAGAGTGGCTGGGGAGACCCAGCCAGATGGGTGGGGTACAAATAATATATTATTATTATTATTATTATTATTATTATTATTCCACTTTATGTCTGCTCAAACAAGTCTTCCCAGAGAAAGTATGGGCTAACGTTTGGAAAGTCAAGTATTTAAAATGATGCTTCTTCGCAAACCCTCCCTCCTTCCTCACAGTAATGATTCAGTGGTTAGCAGAATCATCTGCTAGGTGCTGCAAAAATTCTCTCACTCTGATCATTCCAGTCATACTGAACACAAACTGGAGAAAGATGAAGCTGTCCCTAGCATTATAGATAATGATGAAATGTGGGGTCCCCCCCCCATTCCCTTGTTATGCCACTAGTGCTGCTGCTTGCATTCCCTGCTCTGACTGTAATCGTCTCAGTCCAGCTTTGGATGCACTGTACAACCTAAGGAAGCATTGCCTGAAATGATAGGATAATCTTTGTACATAATGGACCCAAGAAGGGGATTTTTCTAAGCCCTTGCTATACCTGCAAGACTGGCTGAATCATGTGAAGAGCGCCCCTGGGCATCATCGGTAGGGCAATACTTATGGTTCACATTGCTCATCCCTCACAGCCAGCTGCATCTCTCTTCTGGGCTTAAACCAGCATTGCTGCAGCTGGACTTATTTGAAATGACACCCGAGGATCCAGATTCTCCAACTCAGAAAATTACAGCCTTCTGTGCTATAATACAGATCCCAAAGATTTTCAACACTTTCAACGGCAGGTTCATGGAGTGCAGACATTAATGCGTAGCATCGAGTCGATTATTGTCAAATGCAGCCTCCAGGCATGTGAGGATCAGGACGGCTCAGCAACATTTACATCAGGCTCAGGCAGTTTTGTCAGGACTTTTTTGTATCCGTGTCTCCAGGCGAATTGGGGTATTAAGTAGGTCTGACGTTCTGGCACGTCTACATTTTTTTTTTTTTTAAGATGTGTCCGACGTCGGCGCTATTGCAGTTGCTACCTTTTCAAAGGCAAGTGTCCATTTTCTGTTTGTGAAATAAAGATAGCTGGCGTGCCTTTGATTTGGGTTATAAGAACACTGGAGAGATTCTCTATCCACGTTCTCCTTGCCATGTTACTCTTTGATAGACTGGCTGGAGCAACAAACCCAATATTGCCTAATTGAGAAAAACATGGCAAAGTCTTAGAGTGAGGCCTTTCCTTTCACTGCTATGTAAGACGCTCCCAGCTAGGATCAGACCAGTGTTCTATTTCCAAATGCCTCCACAAAGCCCGGTATCTGATATTCTATATACATCTAAAACATTGAGGTTCCTGTTTAGCTCTCATAGCTAATAGCTGATACTAAGTCTACTTGCTATGAAGTTGACTTTTTTAAAAAAAAAAACCTTAAGCTAGTGATCATAACCTCAGCTTGTGGCACTGAATTTCATTATGTGTTGTGTGAATAAGTGCTTTCTTTGACTCTCCTGAACCTACTGCTGATCATTTCCACTGGGTGACTTCAGTACTAGCATCAAGATAAGCAATGAAACATTTCTCTTTGTTTATGTATATTCTTTAATTAGGGATTCAAATGATGAAACCAGGAAATTATGCATGCAAAGTGTGTTCTCTGCCATTGAATTTTTTGTCCCTCTTCATAGCACTTGCCTATACCAGACAGGGAGATTTTGCAGCAGTACTGCCAAATGTATTAATCAGTAACAATATAAGACTTGTGCAGTGGACTAATGCTTGCCTGGTGGCAAAGATGGCCTAGATCAGGACTGGGCAATCACTATCAGCTGCCAGGCTAGATCCAACAGTGACGAAATGGTTACTTTGCAGTCCCAGCTTAATGCATTTGGTGATGCATACATTTGGCACCTTTCCCTGTTGCACCATTTTTGGCAGGGATCAGATGCACTTGGGAACTCCTGATTGCTCCCTAGGGTATCCAAACCTTGCCAAAAGTGGCACAACAGTACAAAGTGTCAAAATCACATAGTACCAAATTCAGGCCACAGCTGCAAAGAAGCATTCCTTCACAGCCACAGCTTCACCCATTCTTTTCCATTCTAACCTTTCCATGGTGGCAGCAAAGGGGCATCTGACATTGGATCACCCTTTCTTTTCAGAGAAAGAGACCCAACACTTCCACTGGGTCCATGGGACACAGCCAAAGACCATAGGGTTGCAGAACTAATACGCATTATTTCTTTTAAAGTATTTCAAGCCAGCTCTTTATCTAAAAAGGGCTCAGAGAGTGGCTTAGATAAGATCGATAACAAGCAAATCATGCTTCTAAATTGGCCTTGAAAAGGTCTCTTGCTGGGCTGGATTTAATCCAGAACGGATTTCAGACACGGCATGGTATGAGTATTTAGCAGAAAACCAGAAGGAAATCAAACTGAACAACAAAAACCGCAGACTATCAACAGCCATGTTGGAGTGTATTTTTTAAAGAAGAAGAATCTCACCAACACTTTACAAATTCGTATAGCAAATTTTCATCAACTGGTATTCTGAAGCACACTGCCTCCAGCCTCCAGCCTTGGAAGCAGTCATGAAGCCTATGCTCTGTCTCCACAGTAAGACACAGTCAGAATACCAGCTGCAAGGGGGGAGAGTGCTCTTGTGCTCAGGTCCCATAGGAATCTGGTCAGCTACTGTAACAACAAGATGCTGGACTAGGTGAGCCATTGGGCTGGTCCAGAAGAGCTCTTCTTATATTCCTATTTTATAGTTGTCACTTGTTGCTATAAAATGTTTTAAATTAATTTGTAAAGTGCTTTTGAAATTTATTGCTGTCGCTTGTTGCAATTGTAATTTTGTTCCTACATATCCCAGTTTGGCTGCTGACAGTATTCAGTCAATGCAAATGTGATGAGAAGACACTTGAAGGGGAGTAGCTCAGCTGCAGAACGCATCCTTTGCACGATAACATTTCCAGGTAGGGCTCGAACAGACTGCTGATGGAAACCCCAGAGAACTTCTGTCAGTCAGTGTAGGTAATGCTGAGTTATATGAGCCAATGATCTAACATGGTAGAAGGCACCTTGATATAATCCTGTGACTGCAATCCTATACACACTTACCAGGGAGGGATTCCCATTGAATTCATTGTGGCTTAGTTCTACCCATCTACGATTGCACTACATGTCCTTAGCCTCCCAAGAGTCAAGATAGTACTTTAATACTACTCTTCTAGTCTAGCTGTTTGCCTTCTTCTCAGCATGTTGCTGAAGCCTGAGTAAAACAGGGAATGTAAAAGAAAATAGACATTTAGTTTTTAGCAAAATATGTGCATACTGGAGGAAAATAGCAAGTTTCCAAACTGCTGGGGAACTAGTTCTATGGATTCGAGTGGGGCTTGCTTGTCTTGAACAGCAGCAGCACCTCTTGGCAAAATGAGTTTTGAAATGGAGATGAGTTTCACAAATGTAAGGGCAGCCATCATGTTATTCCTTGGGAACCACCCTCAGTCATCATGTAGCATCGTTTTACACACACACACACACACACACACACACACACACACACACACACCTGGTGGAGGGAAAGTTGTTCCAGGAAATATATTCCCTATATTTGCCTCTAATTAATATTCTTTCCTTTTTTGGCAGAAATTAAAGCTATATAATTGAATTCAAAAATATGTTCTGAACATCTTGCTTTCATTGAAGACTCACAATAGTTGCTACATCACAGACATAATATTTTAATTAACTGTAGGATAATAAATAAATAAATGCTCTGAGAAGCATTTAGAGCTGTGTTGTGCTAAGTCACATCGTTGGGCCAACATCTTTGAAATATGTTCAAGCTAGAATACTAGCAAACCTACAGAAGCAACAAATTCTGTAAGTGCGGATTAGCTGCTGCTGCTTGTCTCTCTAGCCTCCGCATATCCCTAACAAATTCTGCACACAGATAACATAAACAGGGCTTTCAGGGATCATGACAGGATATAGGGAAGGAATTGATCACTAAGATAGATGCACAGCAGGTTAAGGGATTTCTCATCTCCATGAAAGTGTCTCCTAGATGAGATTCCCATTCTTCACTGCTGCCTGGAATTAGCCATGCTGTCAAATACCTTATCTATTTGCTTAAATCCACTAGCATTAATCAATCTCCTTAGCATAGCGGCCAACCCCAAAGGAGTGTCTACAGATCTTTCTGGTATAAATCTCTGCTTGGCTAGGAAGCTCAGGGCAAAGTTATTTAAAATCAGACATTAATAGGATCCTTCTAACCTATAAGTGTTATGAGGACAAGTGATATCCTGCTCTCTTTGGTAATTTCCTACTGTTATATTTTACACGGGGAGAAAATTATGATGTCTCTGTCATACATACAACCACACATGTAGCACATTGTGCTTCCAACAATGAATGCTAATTCATGGTGAATTGGAAGCTTTCTTCAAGCATTCAAAAATACACACCAGGGCTCAACATGCACAGAACTGATGCATGGAACTTTGGTCTCTCCAGATATTGTAGAACTACAACTCCCATCATCCTCGGCCACTGGCTATTCCAGCTGGGGCTGCTAGGAGCTATAGTTCAGCAACATCTGGAGGGCCAAAGGTTCACCACTCTTGGCATAGAGGCTACTGGGTGTGCACACTCCCCACACTTCCAATATCCCCATGCATGCAACATCCCTTCTCTCCCAACTTCCATGTGTTCAGTGCAAAGTTCCTCAGGGAGTTTCTTACCATGTTCTGCCGAAAACAGTTTGAATCATCCCTTGGATTGTGCAGGATTTCCTTTCAGGGAGAAATGTCTACCTCTGTCCTGAATGCATAAGGTATGAGAGAGAAGCAAGCTTGATGGGAGCATTGGGATGCAACTTGCTTGCACCTCTCCTTCCCCTTCCCACTTTAAGTCCAAACATGTTTCCCCCTGAATGCCTAAGGAGAGCTAGAGAGAGGAATCACAATGAACAGATCGTAACTGCATGCTAGTAGAGTGGCCAGGTAAAAAGGGGCACAGAGCTCCAATAGCTGTGGAAAAAAGGGGATTTCAACAAGCATAGCTGCATCTGCTGAAAATTCCATTTCTACAAACCAAAGAAGAACCAGTGGCCTATATAGTTCAGCATCCTGTTCTTACAATGGCCAACCAGATGCCTATGGGAAGCTCAGAGGCAGGACCTGAGCACAAGAGCACTCTCATCTCCTGCAGTTTCTGGCAAGTGGTATTCAGAGGCATACTATCTCTGACTCTGAACTGTTAAAGGGTTCAGCAAATGATAATCTGAAGAATGCTGCCTCTGAACCTGGACGTAGTGTATACTCATCATAACTAGTAGCTACCAATTGCCTGATACGCCATCAATTTATCTAACACACACACCCGATCTCAGTTGGTTGCTGCCACCGCATTTTGTAGCAGTGAATTCTAGGGTTTAATGACATATTGCTTGGCATCTCTTAAAATAGAATGGGCCTTTGGTGTGATGCAGCAAGTCAATACTTTCTCCCATTTATGTGCTTCTCTTCCAAAAGCACAGGACTAAAGAATGTTTTGGATGAGTGCTGCTGCATGACAAAGCACGAACTTGCTCCTGGATCAAATAACCCCACAATGATGTTACTTGTAAGGTAAAGGTAAAGGGACCCCTGACCATTAGGTTTAGTCGTGACTGACTCTGGGGTTGTGGCGCTCATCTCGCTTTATTGGCCAAGGGAGCCAGCGTACAGCTTCCGGGTCATGTGGCCAACATGACTAAGCCGCTTCTGACAAACCAGAGCAGCACACGGAAACGCCATTTACCTTCCCACTGGAGCGGTACCTGTTTATCTACTTGCACTTTGACGTGCTTTCGAACTGCTAGGTTGGCAGGAGCAGGGACCAAGCAACGGGAGCTCACCCCGTCGCGGGAATTTGAACCGCCGACCTTCTGATCGGCAAGTCCTAGACTCTGTGGTTTAACCCACAGCGCCACCCGCGTTCCGAAGTTACTTGTAAAGAGCAATAATTTTTTTAAAAGCTCTCATTTACTATTTGCCTTCCAACTGTACCCGCCACCATTTAAGAGATGTCACCTTAGTGATGTGTTGCCATTGGGTACCCTTAGGATGGCAGTGAATGGCTCAGATTTGCAGCTTGAGCAGTAGGTTTGAGAACACACACCAAAAAAATGGAGTCGGATGCTACTTCACATCACTTTGGGCAATTTCCACTGCCATGGAATGAGCGGATCGGGGAATTCCCTTACAAGGTCTCTCTTTCTGTTATAAATTTCCTTTGCCGTGAAGGCAATGTGAAGAAAAGCAATGTATCCTTTCAGTGTTTCCAGAGCCTCTGTGATTATTGTGACATCAGTGAAAGGACAATGCTAAAAGGAGACAAGAAAAGAAGGACCTGAAATTGCTTCTAGCATCTATTCCCTGCAAAATGAGGAACTGCATTTCTCCACATTTATACAGCAGTGCAATTGCAGACTCATTTTCCATGGGGCTGAGCACTTACGCTTTCCTTTTGAGTCCATTGCAGAGACATTTATACCCTTGATCTGCACATTATGTAGCACTGGATGACTGAGCTCTACATAGCAGTGCAGCATAGGTGAGAACGAGAGGTGATAGTGTTGAATTCTCCCCCACATAGAAAAATAAAAGGTAGCCCTCTCTTACATTTTAAAACATGATGTGATGCAGCACTTCGAAGAAGCTTTATGGGGCTGCTAATTTGCTCTTTACAAGCAACATCATTATGGGGCTATTATCCTGCTGCACTTCAATCGTCAGAGCCTCGTTTGTGTAAACAGCGTATTTTGAGTCTGGTGTGGACAGCAGGCAAGGCTTACATTTGAGTAAGAGATGTTATCTATTGCACTTCATCAGTCTATTAATACCCTTCTGATAATGTTGGATTACTGCTCTCATCATCCCTTCCCACTGGCTATGTTAGCTAGGGCTTATGGAAGTAGTAGTTGGATCAGCTCTGCAGAGCCACAGGTACCTCACCCCCAATTTATAACATGGTTTTGCATTTTTACGTGGGGGAGCAACCACATCTTACTCCTCACCTGCAGATATATATAATTCTACAATCTTAGGCTGCAATCCTGACCTCACTTACCTGCTGGGAGTAAGCCCCATTGAATTCGGAGGAATTCTGAGTTAGGATTGCACTGTTATTCTATGCAATGTGCAAAGATTAGTTATTTGGGGAGGGGGGGAATTACAATAACTATTTTCTTTAGGAATGATGCCTGAAGGAGAGGTTGTGTCTGAATTAGGCTGCTGCTCTAAATGTTTTGGGGTTGGTTTTTTAAAGGATTAGGCTTCCGATTAAATGTTTTTGTTTAACTATTGTACATTTAACTGATTACGTAAGCGAGTAAAAGATACTTCGAAGGATCTGAACACAGATGAAACCAAGAAGATATTTAATTAAGAAATGGTTATTTCATCTACATGACACCAGTATTGCATTATGCAGAACATCATCATAACCACTGAAACCTGCTCTCATGGGCCAGCTACAATTAAAATCTAATTAAAATACCATATTTTTGATATCTGATTAATGAATTAATCATACCAATTAACTGGTTAGAACTTCTGGCTTTACATACTAAGCTAACTGAAACTGATTTTCTTAGGACATATTTACAGCAGCTTTTTTGCCCCTCTGGAATGTTGGCGTCACTTGCACCAAATCCTTTCTATAATCATAGACAAGTGTTCTGGTTCTAAGACTGGTTGTGACTACAATGTTGCTTGAGAAATGCTGCCCCCCCCCTTTGCCTTTCTCCCTCCCTCTCTTTTCTGCCCCTTATGCTTATTTGAAAGGGGCAGCTGAGCACTCTCTGCTGACACATAAACACACCATATTTTTGGCTGTGGAGGTTGTCCTTGTTGGAAAACAAGCCTTTCTCGGGAGAAGCTGGCAACTCGCCCAGGCTCCCGGCTTGGTCTCCGGTGACCTCCCTGGCTGCAATCCCCACAGGATCCAGGCTAGGTCTCGATAGGCGACACTCCCCAGCGTGGGAAGTGCACACCCACTCCCTCCTGCTTCCCTAGCAAGGAAAGGAGATAGCCAGAAACATCTATTTACATCGTTTATTCCTGACTTTGCAGCACTACAGAAAACATGTCCGATCACTTCAAACTTCAGCAAACAAGTGAGAGAGACTTCCTGTACATACGCAAGAGGAAGGTCTCATATTACACACTGAGCAAATTCCGGTGAACTGCCCTGTGAACTGACTGTAACATTGTTTCCCACAGTCAGCCCCATCATGTAATGTCAACAAGCTGGCTGTCTGCAGCTGCGATGATCTCATATTGTAACAGTCCTGGCAGGCAGAAATTGGGTCCCTGTGACAGTGGTGAAATAACTAGACAGGAGTCAGGGTTGGGTAAAATCTTTATTGACCACAGTAGGAAGTGGGATTGACATAGCAGTAGGGCCAGGATCCCATTCTACTTTTCACCAGCCCTTGCTGATGGAAGGGTCCTTTGTTAGGGTTGGAAATACCACAACTCCCTCCATGGGAATCACCCAGCATTGTGCCCCAGCATGGTGCAAGCCAAGCAAGCTTGGTCTTACGGGTGACCAGGGTGAAATATTCCAGCTATGCAGGGCCCCTAACATAAGCTTAGGGCATGCCATGGCCAATCATTCTCCCTTAGGCCCCTTGGGGGGGGGGGCTCTACTATATTCAGTGCTTTTTTCTCAGGATTCGCAGATGTACACATATCCCTAAACATTTTGTGAATCTAACAAGAGAAGAACCTAATTTTTTTAATTTATTTTTTAAAAAGGAATAGTTTCTTCTCTAATACAGTGAATCATCAGTTCTGTTGCTACCCCTGATGGAGGCCTCATTTCCTGTCACGATGTTTCCTGAGTCTCAGACGACGTTTAATGTGTGAAGTAGGAGTTGGAATCTAGTACGGTGACTGGTCAGTTTCATTGTTACCACCTCCGATGGCGGCTTCATCTCCTTTCCTGGTGTAATGCATGTTCTTTGTACTTTTGTCCATTTACTGTATTTATTTTTCCTGATTTGAACTATAAAATGGTGGTTTTCGTGAGTCAAAATGAGAGCACCCGTAAACAGTTTTTTTAAGAAAAAAAATCACTGACTGTATTGATTCTACCCAATGCCATTTCCACCAACATACATAAGTCCAACCGGTGCCCAACAAATTTCAGCTTTAAGTCACTGAGGGAAAGGCAAAAATAAATAAATAAATAAATCCCAGACTAAGGAGACATATAATGTTAGGAGAAAAAGAAAAGGATGTTTGGACACGGAGCTTTAAAGTGCAGGTCATGCCTGGAACGTATGGAGGAAGTGTAAAATAAGCCCAAAGATTTACCCCTAAATAAGCCTGCCCAGGACTCTCTCATTTCTCTTCATCAATGATCTTTCTGACTGGCAGACTGGCTTTTTCAGTGATCAAAAATTACCTCATTCTTGATTCAGGTAGGTAGCCGTGTTGGTCTGACAAGTCGAAATATATATAATTTTTTTTAAAAAAATGTCCAGTAGCACCTTAGAGACCAACTAAGTTTGTTCTTGGGATGAGCTTTCGTGTGCATGCACACTTCTTCAGATCTGCACATGAAAACTTATACCAAGAACAAACTTAGTTGGTCTCTAAGGTGCTACTGGACAATTTTTTTATATTTTATATATATATTTCGACTACCTCATTCTTGTTTCAGTTGGCGATTTACTCCTGTTCTCTTCCAATGTTACAACTGCACTGGGATTCTTCACTTACACAATAAGATCTCATTGAGCTGGAGGGACTGGGCTACTTTACCCCTATTTTTTTAATTATTATCTTTTTAAATCACTGAGCTAATCTCCATGAAATGTACTTAAGCATGCCCTACTCAAACAGAGGGCACCTTCAAACAGAGAACTGGCCTCTGTAAAGTAAGGCACACAGACATTCTAACACAATCACCCAGTGGTTCACTTTCAAATGCAGGGATGGAGGATTGGAAATCCACGGTGTCAACAGCTCGAAATAAATATGTCAAGTTGCATTTCTGAAGACGAATGCTTTCCCCAAAACTTTTACAGAGCTAGGGGACAGAAAAGCACCCTTGCTACCCTGGGGACGTCTTCCCAATTTAAATATCTACTTTATTAAAGCTGCAGGGTCTATGAAAATAGCCTGCCGCCTCCTCCTTTGCTGTCCTTCATTTCCCTTTAATATTTAATTGTTTTGAACCTCCTATTGGTCTCCAGTGCATGTAATTGCAGATCTGCAGTATGTCAGACTCCCAGCTGGTAATTACTGACATTCCCAGCAGGCTCTCAGATAGGTCTCCAATATTAAGAGCGAAAGAGTTGTGCACACATACATCTGTATTCAGCCCCGATAAGTTGTAAATCATGTTCCGGCTTTTAATTCCCACCTCCAGCTCTTCTGTCTCCCTCCTCACCTGAATGCTCAGTCTGATACGATCAACAAAAAAAGGGGGCGGGTGGATTTCATGTTTCATAAATCTTGTTATCCCATGATACACATCTCTTGCCCTTTTTGATTACTTAGTCAAAAGGCACTCTATAAATCAAAAGGTGACAGAATCTCGCCTGCTTCTCTGGGGGCTATAAAAGCCACAAAGTATTTTCCCCTTCAAGAAATAGCAGCGTTCCAAAGCAAGCCACAAACAAACTGACAGATCTGGCCCTGCTCCCTTAATCCTAGGTGCGGCCAGGCTTTAAAGCAATTTGGAAATATTACTTTGCAGAAGAAAGAGTGGGCCGTACTATCTGGGGGTTAATTTGAGCCAGAGATCACAAAGCTCCTGCCTTTCATGAGCAGCCGGTGCTTAGGGCACAGCTCTGAAACTCTTTATCCAGCTCATTCTTTTCTCTTCCATAGTGAGTGCCCAACCACATAGCTGTGGAAGAGATAGAGTTATCACACACAACCAAGGGGTGAGCCTGTTTGCACACACAAGACTGCCCTGTGCATCTAAGGCAGGCATCCCCAACCTTCGGCCCTCCAGATGTTTTGGACTACAATTCCCATCATCCCTGACCACTGGCCCTGTTAGCTAGGGATCATGGGAGTTGTAGGCCAAAACATCTGGAGGGCCACAGGTTGGGGATGCCTGATCTAAGACAAGGATAGGAACAGTGGCAGACTTGGGTTTTATGGTGCCTTGTGTGAGGCCAAAATTTAGCACCTCCCCCACCAGTCTTCAGGCTGCCGTCCCAAAGGTGGGTAAGGAGGTGCCTGGGGGCACAAGGGCTCTGGCAGGATCATAGAGCCTTCCCTCCTTCTTCCCAAATCTGGGGAAGTGCTAACTAGGCTTTGGAAAGGAGGGTGGAGGACTCTAGGACCCTATTAGAGCCTCACGCCTCCTTCCCAAAACCTAGCAACTCACTCACTTACCAGGCTTTGTGATGGCGCCCCCTCAGCTCAACACCCAGTCCCTGTGCACTATGTCAGGAGCTCGTCCTACTCTCGAGTAGGACCCTGGCAGAGACACATGCCTGACTGGCATGTTCCATCCCTCCTGGTCAGTCGTTCAGGAGCTTCAAAAGCTTTCTTCTTCCCAAACATCACAGCGACCGATGCCAACAGACATCGGCACACTTAGGGATCCGCAGCAACTCAGCATTTTGGCTAATCTACTTTATTTACATATAAACACACATGGAGCACTGCAACATGGCTCCCTCTATCTCTAGCATCAGACAGCAAAAAGAAAGAACAAAGGACAATAGTCCCACTTCATGGAACACAGTATCACAAACATCCTGTCTCCGTTACTTCCCACTCTGTGGAGTCAAAACATACACCGTCATGTGAAAGACAACAATCCCATGACTGCAATCATGGAGCAGGAATTCTAACACACTGCTCACACAGCTCTAAATCTGCCCTGATAGGAAATCTGTGGCTCTCCATATGTTGTTGGATTCCAACTCCCATCAGCTCCAGCTCAAGTGAGCCCAGACAACGGCCAAAGATGACGAGACATTGAAGTGTGCATTAAAATGCATATATCAGTGCCAATAGCATGCAAAAATGCATTAAAGTGCTTTGTAAAAATGTGTTCATTAGAGAAAACTGCATACCAAAAAAAATCTGTATATTAGGAGAAATGTCACACTAAAACGCTGATAAATTTTCATGTGGACATTTTCTTGTTGAAATATGGAGAACTGAACTTAAGACTGGAAAACGGAGAGAAAGCAAAATTGATAGATACATCTGCTCCTAATTAGCGTATTACATGTTTGGTGGTCTATTTGGTGTTGAGCAGCCTTCCCCAACCTAGTGCTTTCCAGATGTTTTGGACTACAATCCACATCAGCCCCAGCCTGCCTGCCCAATGAGCAGCTGGTGGGAGAGCACCAGGTTGAGGGAGGCTGAGGCAGAATGTTGTGCAGAATGCAGTAGCTTGGTTTCAGACTTGGTCATACAATAATAGAATTGGAAGGTACCCTGGAGGGTCATCTAGTCCAATCTCTTGCAATGTGGGAATCTCAACTAAAGAATCCAAGGCAAATGGTCACCCAACTTTGAAGATGGCTATCATATCTCCTCTCAGTCTCCTCTTATCCATACTCTACACCTGTTGAAATCAAGGGGACAATTTGTCACAACTAACTTCATTACCATTGATTTCAATGGAACTAAAGCATGGCCAACCCGATGATCATTCAAGAGCTGCTGAAGTGTCTGCTGCAAATTAGTCACAGACACTCTGGACAAGCAGTGTAAAATCATACAATTTTGTAAATCATCATACATTGAAGGGGAGTAAATGACTTAAGATCTATATTGAAAATAATTGTTTCTGTACAAATAAATTCAAAAAGAGATTGAGAAGAATGTGCAGAGACAGCAAACTGGGATAATTTAAAAGAGCAATTACTCTCTAATTAAATCTGAAGTTTGCAACCATTACCAGGAGCAAGGCCTTACCGAATTATGTTGAAAGCAACTTTCTGTCAAGTTACGGTCGTTCAATAATGAAACTTTTTCTTTTCTTTTCTGCACAAGACACACATTTTAAAAATAACTTGCCCAATAATGGATGGCTTCTCCTTACCCTTTCTAATCTCTTTATCTATATTGTCTATGTGGTATTTAGTCTTTGTACTTAAATCAACAGTAATTGTTTGTGGAAGCATGAGAAATTTTTGCCCCATTGATTTCCCATAGCAGTGAAATGTCATATTAGTTCAAGGTGAAGAAGCTAATGGGACATGAATAATAATAACAACAATCAGAATAATAACAAAGAGAATGATGCGGCCAATTGAACTTTTTTTAAAAAAAAAAAAACCGTTGCAATTGTATCTCACAGCTCTGATGGCATTATAAACTCAGGAGAACAAAGTCAAAATGCTTTGTTAATAGCACTCAAGCTGTTAGATCAAATTTATCTCTATACCTGCACAATTAAGTTATCTGTGTTAAGGGGATATAAGTTTAGCAGTTAATGTACCTAACAACCAGCCATTATGCACATTTATCAGGCCTCAAGGAAAATGTGAACATACGATTGCCATGAATTGTGTACATTCCCCAGTCAATATATATAATCTCCAACTGGCCTTGGGGAAAGTCCATATACTGGCTGAATTTTGTACATTCTTTGGCCACTATGTATAATCCCCAACAGGCTTTATGGAATGTGCATATCTGGGCTGAATTATGTACATTCTCCAACCATTATGTAATTTCCCAACCATTATGTGTAATACACAATAAATGTTGTGTAACACGGGTGGCGCTGTGGGTTAAACCACAGAGCCCAGGGCTTGCCGATCAGAAGGTCAGTGGTTCAAATCCCCGCGACGGGGTGAGCTCCCGTTGCTCGGTCCCGGCTCCTGCCAACCTAGCAGTTCGAAAGCATGAAGTGCAAGTAGATAAATAAGTACCGCTCCGGTGGGAAGGTAAACAGCATTTCTGTGTGCTGCTTAGTCATGCTGGCCACATGACCCGGAAGCTCTATGCCGGCTCCCTCAGCCAGTAAAGTGAGATGAGCACTGCAACCCCAGAGTCGGTCACCACTGGACCTAATGGTCAGGGGTCCCTTTACCTTTAACATGCATATATCGACTGAATTTTCTATATTCTCCAGTCATTATGCATAGACTCCAAGAAACATGCATTTTTTCTATTTCTTGTTCAGAAGTCTGCAATCTGTGCTTCTGAACCATTAGTGGCTCACTGTTCATGACCCATAGCATACCCTCCCATTGATTAGCCAAGCAGCAGGGGAGAATGATGGAAACTCAAGATGAAGATCAATTTCCTGTAGTCCAGCCTCTTTTTCACTATTCTCAGATGTTCCCTGGTCAGGGGATTGCAGGGAGAGGAAAGTTTTATACCATCCCTCTCCCCATTTTGACAGAAATCCCCTCCCATCCCATGGGAAAAAGCTCAATAGAAGCATGGGGTCAATCACCATGGGAAGCACAGGGGAGATGGTAGTTGAGAGAGCACTGCTCACTTGGTTTCATGATTTGTTGGCATTTGTCTGTCTTGACAGACAATGGAGTGTACCTCCAGGGGTGAGGTCAAACCGCTGTTAGCAGCACTGAAGTAACCTCCCTGGGGTGCAAACCTTGGCAGTCTGTATGGAGGTCCTGGGGTGCCCAGATGATAAGACCCCCCCCCCTCCACTGATGTGGTCCAAAGGAAAGCAGAGCAATATGTCTGACACCAGCTTGGCTGCAGGAGTTGCTTGAAGGAGAGATATAAGGTGCTATCCAACCATCTTAGGGACACCACTCTGGATTTCTGTAGGATTTACTCCTTAGACTTTTCTTGTCCTGGAGATATCCCACAAGGCAGTGGAGGTTTCGGATAAGAATTTTCCTTCTCCTAGATGGGTTATCTTCCCAGGTTGACAAGCCCCACCTGTCCTTTCATGACGATAGTGAAATAAAGTTGGGCTGGTCAAGACATGCATAATCATTATTGGAAGACAACAACATCACATAATGACTTGAATGTGTGAATGGCCATCACTGGTCAAGAATAGTAATGCACTGTTTCAAATGCATTAATGACACATTCAGTACTGGACTGAAAAGGGTGGGTGGAAGGTGATGCCACGTGATCAGACAACTGGGTCCACTTGTGGAAGGGGCTTCCATTCAGAATGCAGGCCACTGTCCTGTGGTGCTGTATATCATCTGAATCTACTTAATGAAAGAGAAATCAAATGATAAACATAGCCTTGAATTAAACTCCAGTGACATGAATGGTAATGGTTCTGACTGAGAATGCATAGCAGGGCAGCCAAACTAATTTTTAGTGTCAGAAAGCAATTAAAGCTACTAATTACCAAATAATTTATGCAAATACTCAAAAGGCGTGCAAGTGCACTGATGGATACACTGATGAGTTTCCATCTTGCAATAAAAATTTCTTTCTTTTCTTTCTTCTCCTCCCTTTGCCCACTGGGTATTCTCAGCAGTTGTATGTTTATCAAGGACAAGCTCAAGCCCAATTCATTTCACACTGAATGACTATTTTTAAGTATTCATCTCCCAATCAAATGTGGCAGTCGAGCATTCCAGAACTTCCAGTTCAATAAGCAGAAGCCAGATACTTAATATAGGTGTGCAGATATTGTGATACTTACGGTGATTATAGCAAACTTAGAGCTGGTTTTAGGCTCCCACAGTACTGATGGTTCATTTGGTTGGGACTTTCTGTGCCTACCAATGTTTTCATGGGAAACTGACTAAATTTCAGAGAAAAACAGGAAAAACCAAACTGGTTCGTTATGAATTTTATCCCAGTTGGTAATGCTCAGCTGTATTGTAAATGTATTGCAGAACTAGTAATTTTGCAAGTGCCACACAATGTCCATTGCACACTGGTGAGGAATCCATCTTTCAGTGAAGCAACTCCTACACTCTGGAAATCCCTGTATATGGATATTAGGCAAGCACCTTCACTGTATAGATATTGGCACCTGCTAAATAACTTTAGACAAGCCTACCCAGATATCTACATTTAACATGCTTTTTTAGGTCAACTTGTTTTTAACTTCCGCCTTCTGTTGATAATTTTCAACAGATAATGTTCTTTGTAAACTGCATCAAGTTTTTAATCATTAAGCGGTCTACAGATTTGTATAAATAAATAATTAAATAGATGCTGTTCTTTCGCTTCCTTCCTCCTCTGCAGTGATTCCAGGCTGGATAGCTTCTCTAGACTCAAATGAAGCACTCTAAAAAACAATCTCTGTTTTGTTTCCCTTACAGGCACTGTATTTGAAGATCCACCACCCAGCCACATTATAAAACAACTGACATCTCAATAATGTCACAGAGTTAGCCAGTCAGCAAATCACATGGTTCAAAGTTGGAGTTAACTCACAGTGTTTCAGGCCTCATGAGCACAGAAGTTCATTTCCTGTTGGGCTTACTCCATGAAATCTGTTGCTTAAACTAAAGGTCCCCACCTCCCTACGGCCATCTATGTCTCCTCTCCAGGGCTTCTTCCAAGCAACCAGAGACTACTCCTGTGTGCCACCTGTCTTTGTTCCTCCCATTTCAGGCTTCTTCTTGTTCTGGGAGTCAGGGGGATGGAAACTTGTTGGGAGACACTCATGACTCTTCATCCGCCTGACTCATCTCTGCCTCTTGACCTCCCTCGTCCTGCTCGCTTGCCTCTGATTGTTGACTTCTCTCTGCCACAGACTCTTCCAACACTTCCTCTTCCTGGTCTGCTCCCTCTTCCTTCTGTGACCATTCATCACTGTCCCACCACCACTCCCCAGGCTCTGAGCCTTCTTCCTTTGGTGATTCCCCAGCAGATTGCTCCCACCATTCCTCTGCATCCAACCAGTCCATGATAATTAACCCCAATTTCATACATAACCACCAATTTTCACTTAGATATTCAGAGTAACCAGACATCAGATCCAGAACAGAAGAGCTTCTTCTGCCCATGGAAGGCTTTTGATCCATTAGAGCAGTGTTTCTCAACCTTGGGCCCCCAGATGTTGTTGGGCTACAACTCCCATCATCCCTGAGCTCTGGCCTTGCTAGCTAGGGATAATGGGAGTTGTAATTCAACAATATCTGGGGACCCAACGTTGAGAAAGTCTGCGTTAGAGGATCCTGCTGCTGGAAGTGGGGAGGTGACTGTGGCCAATTCCCACCTCCACCGGGAAGGTCCTCCAAACTTACACTGAGATTTGGAGAGGCACATGATGTTGGAGGGGGAAGGTGGCATTGGTAAAAGTCATTTCACCTCTTCGGACAGTAGGAACATCCCTTGAGTGGCAGCAAAGTTGGCATTCAACCCACAATTTATTACATGTTTGTATTGTTTTTACCCTGGGGAGGACCCAGCTTTCTTACAGCAATAAAGAGTGTGATTGGGTAACCTTCTAGTTCTGTGGAATTCATCCCAAGTTCTTTACTATAGTAAAGCTGATAAAACTTATGATTAATTTTTTTTAATCCATGTATTCTCCAAGGAGCTCCTAGGAGCTCAAAACATCTGTGTGAAGTAGGTTAAGCTAAGAGACAGCAAGTGGCCCAAGGTTATACAGTGAGCTTTATAACTGACTGGGGATTTGAACCCTTGTCTCCCAGATCCTCATCTAACACTTTGTCTCCTACTCCACACTGGTGCTCTGTTTGCATTGCATATTTAACTTGAAACCAAGAGCAAGCCTGCTTGAAGTATTGGGATCATGCCAGGAGCCCTGGGTCTATGGATTGCTTCAGTCTGCCACACTGCAGAGCCAACATGGCAGCAGTTTTCCAAACAGCTGGTTCAAGACATAAATGTGATGCCTGCCAAGATCAGAAATGAGACTGAATGAAGTGACAACGTCTTTGTGCTGGACATTTAATTGAACAAATCCATATATTCCGTATTTCCACAGTGTCGCATGAGCAAAATATATTTTGCAAAGTAGCAAATCCTCCTATGGTTCTGTTCAAAACAGGTACAAAACCATTTTGATTGCTACCAGGGAACAAAAGAAAACAGGCTTTTGTGGGAACTGATGAGATCAAAGGCAGAAGCCTGAGGCCTTTTCAATGCTGAACAGTTTGGATAGTAAATATGGGAAGAAAAGAGTCTCTAGATAATGAGCAGGCTCATGGATAGAATGTGTTTCTTCTGGGAATTCCTGTCTGAAGGAACAGAAAGAAAACAAATGTACATTTGGAATGTTATTTTCTAAAATATAACTGCTTCAATCATTTGTCTGTACGTTATTATTTTATTTTTTATTTCTGGAAATTCAGCCAGTAAGAAAGCATTTCATTTAATGGCAAAAAGCATTTAGTTTAATGGTATGCTGAACAATCTCTTTGCAAGAAATCAGAATAAGATTTTGAATTTAGGCTGTTCTTCTGCATTTGAAGGACCACTTATAAGACTGATTATTAAAGGCATCATCAAAATGTATTTAATGTGGTTTTATGCTCCACCTCCCTCAAAGTAGTGAGCCTTCATGGGATATTTATCATTATGTTATTTATTTACAGCACCCATTCCCTGCTCTTTAGTCAAAAAGGCTCTCAGTGTGGCTTACAAAAATCAGTTATAAGATGGCCCCTGTCCTCGGGCTCACAATCTAAAAAGACATGTCCTATGGCATCCTCCTAATAACCTGTGCATTCACACGAGCACAAATGTAATATGAGAAAGTCTTATGGGATTCACTTTTTCTTTCCTATAGCTTCAAACAGCAGCCAATCGGGGGGGGGGGGACTGGTGATGATCATCAGGAGGGGGGTTAACCCTTTACTCCCATGCCACATTCCTGATGAAAACATTCTTTTCTGCAAAGCGTTTTGATGAATCTGGTGGCTCTTGCATACCTATTTATCCTCATCTGCTTTTTTCTCATACTCGCTTTATCTTGCTTCAGCTGCAATGTGGTGTGTCTTATGTAAGCCTTTGAGGGAGAAATCTGTTTCTAAAGTGAGCATAGAATACCAACAGGTGCCAGATAATTTGTCCATCTGCCCAGCCTTATCTGCTCTGATTAGTGGCAGCGGCGGCTCTCCAAGGTCTCAGGCAGAGATGCCTTTCCCATCAGCAGCTACCTGATCCTTTTAACTGGAGATGCCAAGGGCTGAACCTGCGACTGATCTCTTGCATATGCATGAGAGAAAAGGCAGCTTCTACAGCAGCTTAGAAAATGCTGTAATTCCTTCCTTCCATTTCAGCAAGCAGTTCAGGTACATGCCAGCAGAATGTAAGGATTTGACTGCCTGACCCAGGCACCTGATTTCCACACACGTGAAAGTGAAGGTTGGAAGGCTACCCTATGGCATCCATGTGTTTTGTCAGCACAAAGAGGTTGACAAACATGTTGAATCCCATCTTATTTCACGAGAGAGCTGGCTTGCGCCCAAACTGGGCTTTAAAAATGCAGGCAGCGGTGAGGGGAATTCATTGTCCCGCATTTATCTCTGGCATTTCCGAGATACATAACCATGTATTAGCTTTATCACTGTGTCTCGCTGCCCCCCCCCCCCCGAGACAAGACCGTAAAGATTAGAAGCCTTGTTTATGGGAACTGCAGTGTGTTCCTTCCCCCCTTTCTCATCATTCTGCGCAAGGAGAGGGATGGGAAAGTGAAAAGAGCTGTTTTCTGCATGCCTCACTAGATCGTTTAGAAAGCTTTGAGATGAAACTCTGACACTACAGATTCATAACTAAATCATCAAGCTGCACACATGCCAGCTCTTGAATAAGTGGAACAAGTTTGTTTCACTGCTCAGACTAGCCACCATATGCAAGATCAGTGTAAATATATAAATGTCTCTATAAGCACAGAAGTGTGATCAACGGTACAGCTAGAAAGGACTTTTCGCTTTGCAGTCATACAGTATGCAATAGGACATGATAGGGGACACGACATGTTCCAACATTTAGTTAGATATATGCATATGGCATTTTTGTCTCCCCAAAATGCATATGAAAAGAGAAAGGCTAAGCAACATTCATTAATAAAGGTGGAAAGTTATATGTGTTTCATTGTTACTTTTTTTTTTTTTTTTTTTTAAAGCTACTATTCCTAATTTTGATGGCATTGGATCAAGGAGCTTGTAGGACATCAGAAAAGGGAGGCTGCATACAAATGGTAACGCAGATATATACAGTACATCTGCTTGATCATTCTGATCGGCCTTAAATTAACTTCCAGATTTTCAAATCTGAGATAGAGAAGGAGCTTTCCAAAAATACCGATGACTTGCTTATCTGCATGGATTTTTCTGATTCCCATCATGCCCCTTGATGTCAATAAAAGGCAACAGGAATTTTTTACTGGTTCCACTAAATATTCAAACAATTATTGCATATTAAATGCTTTATTCTGCGTACAGTGGTACCTCAGGTTAAGAACTTAATTCTTTCTGGAGGTCCGTTCTTAACCTGAAACTGTTCTTAACCTGAGGCACCACTTTAGCTAATGGGGCCTCCTGCTGCCACCGCACAATTTCTGTTCACATCCTGAAGCAAAGTTCTTAACCCAAGGTACTATTTCTGGGTTAGCAGAGTCTGTAACCTGAAGCGTCTGAAACCTGAGGCGTCTGTAACCCGAGGTACCATTGTATAACATATGGATATTAAACCTACACACAATCTAGATTCCCTAAAGTTACCTATTTTTCGCTCGATAACACGCACCTGACCATAACACGCACATAGTTTTTAGAGGAGGAAAACAAGAAAAAAAAATTCTGAATGAAACAGTGGATGTATCATTTTTGTGCTTCATGCTGTGGCCACAGACATGTGATTTGACGGTGAGTTTGGGGTAGCCCAATGCAAAGATCCTGAGAATCCATGTGGATCTGTGCTTTGTAACCACGTTTTTGCACCATTGCAGCCCCAGGCAACAGTGGGTGCGTGATTTTTTTGGTGCAGGCTGTAGCCATGGACATGCTATGTGATCTGATGGTGAATTTGGGGTGACCCTATGCAAAGATCCTGAGGATCCATGTGGATCCATGCTTTGTAACCACGTTTTTGTAGCATTGCAGCCCCAGGCAACAGTGGGTGCGTGATTTTTTTTGGTGCAGGCTGTAGCCATGGACATGCTATGTGATCTGATGGTGAATTTGGGGTGACCCAATGCAAAGATCCTGAGGATCCATGTGGATCCGTGCTTTGTAACCACGTTTTTGCACCATTGCAGCCCTGTTTTTGCATCAGATCATTGCTATGTGATCTGATGGTGAATTTGGGGTGACCCTATGCAAAGATCCTGAGGATCCATGTGGATCCGTGCTTTGTAACCACGTTTTTGCACCATTGCAGCCCTGTTTTTGCATCAGATCATTGCTATGTGAATCTCTCCTCTCCCCCCCCCCCCCCACCTGCATGTTGCAGCACCGGAGCACGGAGAGGAATTAGAAGGAAGGACGCTCTGCTTTCCCCTCTGCGTGCCTGGAGGGGAGGGGTTTTCTCTGCTCTTTGTTCCGTTTGAGCAAACACAGTAACAAACAGAAGCGGGTGGGCAGTAAGACCCTGAGGCAGAATGCAGGAAAGCAGCAGCTTCCTCTTTTCAAGGCTTCCCTTCTCCGGAGGATTGGATATTTGCCTGATTTTGCCTTCACTCGCGCCTGTCGGCTCCAGGGACCACACATTCACTCAATAACACGCACAGACATTTCCCCTTACTTTTTAGGAGAAAAAATCTGCGTGTTATAGAGGGGAAAATACGGTACTGGCACATAGAGTAAAAAGCGACATACAACAATGCAAAATACTGAGAAAAACACTTCTGCATTTATCCTTATAAAATTATGCTTCAGAGGTGTAGTGCCGTATGGGGCTTCACACTTTAATATGAATAATGTTTGTAATTCTGGTTTTGTAATTTTGGTGTATAATCTTGCATATAATTAATCAGGCTTTAAAAAGTCTGACAATGCATAAACAGCTTGGACATATGTGGCTGCAAGAAGTGTGGGATGTAAAACACAGGAGCAGTCAATGACAACATTCCTAGAGTGTACATGTTAGAACATGGGGAGGGATGTCTGTCCAGCAAGCAGGAAAACTTCCTGGAACAGACTTCCTCCGCATGTGACCAGAGGTGGGTGTGCCTCACCTGTGCAGGTAATGATAAAAGCACAGGGCAGGCAACCATCTCTCTCTCTTGCCTCTCTCTGCCATCTTCCTTTGATGAAGAAACATCTAAGGATGCCCTCTTGGCTCTTAGCCAAGAGAGGAGGAAAGGACTATCTTCCTATAAGATAGATTCTGAATGTATGTAACCTTTTAAGCCTGTCTGCCTTCTGGGATCATATTGTGAACAGAACGTGAGTAAACTCTTTTATACTTTTATAAAGACTGTGTCGTGTCTTGTATTTTAAGAGGGAACAAAAGGGGAAATTACCAGAGTAATTATTATAGAGGTTCTAGAGAACCTGTGCAGACGTTACCGTTGCGAACTTAAAAAGGGGAATGTTATAAACTCTGCTGATATTTTGGGAACTTGTTAGCACAAGTTGGATTAGGATACAATCTCACAATATATCCTCTCCTGCACCCCTGAACATTCCCACAAGAAGTGGTCTGCTCAGTATGGAACCATCAAATTTTGTGCTTAAATCCATTTAAACTGATTTCTCTTCCATCCTTATTTGGAATTCAAAATGTGATATTCAAGATGGGAGTACCACAATGCAAATATAGACAAAGGAATCTGGAGTCATGAGCTAATGCTCAAAATCAGAAAACCTCTGGCCTCCAAAGCTGTAGTCCAAGAAAAAAGAGGCCAACTGACAACTCACCTATCTCCACATGTAGCCCTCAGGACAAAAACAGTTGCCCACCCCTGATTAAGATGTCCTAAAGTCCAGAACATGTTTGATCTAATGGGATTTTTGGAATGATAATATAAGGGTTCATATTTCTTAGTCTGTCCTGAAATTATCTCTGGATTCTGATTTTATAGGCTGTACATGGAAGATGTCATTTAAATCTTAATTACCAGAGAGAGCCATGAAATATTCACAGAGATTTATTACTCACCATTTGTGATGTATCTTACTGGTGAAGTTGTTGGCGAGGAAACATATTGTATGAATAACCATTTAATGAGGTGCTAGAGGCTGAAGAATCTCCCAAGTACACTTCATTTTAAAGTTATTTTTCTTTCTTTTCTTCTACTATATATTTTGGAAAGTGGTCAATCTGTCTGCTCTGTATGCATGTGGTTGCTTCTTGAGTTATTGTCACCAAATTTGACATGGCTGTTCTCAAGATGGAAGAGCTGGTTTTTATCTACACTTGTACTCTGTCAGATGCAATTTTAAATCAAGATAGTAGACCAAAATGTTCCAAACTGCACTGATTCAGATGCCTTCAGAGATCTAGTTGTCCAAGCTGGTGAGACGTTTCCCAAGTGAGAAGGGGGATTGGGCCTACTTTTTGATTCTGTGGGACACTAGTTTGAATCCAGATGGTGTACCAAACTGTTCCAAACCATTCCAAGCTGGAGAAATTCCAGAGAGCTGGCTTCTGTAGAATTCTGATCCACAATTCCAAAAGAAATTTTCTGAGACAAGTGTGTCTGTTTAGAGCACATTAGGTTTCAGGTTCAATTTTAGGCTGCCACTGCCTCCTACTGCCTAGAAAATTAAATACTGCTCATTTAATTGTATCCTATGCACATCAGAAACCATGACCCCTTATGTCAAGGCCTCTCAGAAATTAACTAAAGGACAGTATTATGGCATAGTGTTCAAAACGAGAACAGAAAGAGTGACTCATAGAATGAAAGCACTTTCTAAAATGAAGAGTTTATTTAATTTATAGTCTTGAGTTATATAAAATTATCTGCATGGAACCTACCCTAGTTTAAAGAAATTATTTTTTATGTGATTCTGCAAAACATTGTAACAATGTTGGTAATCCTTTCATGTTAATTCCATGGAAAGGTAAATCATGTGTGATCCGGTGATTCATCACTATCATCCTTGTTTAGAAAACATATCAAAAATATCATGCGTTTCCAGTGAGGCTGTTAAAGGTAAAGGTAAAGGTACCCCTGCCCGTACGGGCCAGTCGTGACCGACTCTAGGGTTGTGCGCTCATCTCACTTAAGAGGCCGGGAGCCGTCGCCGTCCGAAGACACTTCTGGGTCACGTGGCCAGCGTGACGAAGCTGCACTGGTGAGCCAGCACCAGTGCTGCACATGGAAACGCCGTTTACCTTCCCGCTATAAAGTGGTACCTATTTATCTACTTGCACTTAGGGGTGCTTAGGTTTTTCTCAACTGGATTGCAAAATCCTATATATTTTGGAAAACGGTTTGTCTATTTTTCTATTTCTTTTGTTATCCAAGTGTTCAAATGTCTCTCAAGATATCGTCATCAGACTCAGCATGAAAGTTCCTGATGTGGAGGCAGCCATTTTTGTTGATTTTGGGCCACTGGCCATCATTTTGAATCAAGATAGCCATAAATTCAGTTGCTTCTCAAGGTATCTTGGCCAAATTTGGCATGAGGATTTTCAAGGTGGGGGTGATGGACTTTGTAACTGTTTTTTGTCTTTCTTACATCATAGCAGCTTACAGTGCCTTGACAGGATTGTAGGGAAAGTACCAGTGTAGCTGAAGGCTGCTCCTACATTTACCTAAGATTCTATAGTTCATACATTTACTAGACTAGTGATTCCTTTCTCACTGTCCCCTTCACCAGACAAATTGCTTGTGAGGTAGGTGCTTCTCATGGACGCATGATTCATGCAGCATCCATGCTACTATTCTCCCTGACCCTCTGTCAGGCTTCAGGGAATCGGCTTCCTCCCACTGTGGCAGTAGATAAGGAGATCAAACGAAGGAACATCTTACCATTTAGAATTCTTTAATAATCACAGTGAGAGAGAAAAGAACACATCTAGAATGACAGTGCTCCCAATGAAAAACCACACACCCCTACATCCCTATTAATCTACGCTACTCCTACTTCTTGTAATCTGATCTTGTACCCTCTGAGCTTTCTGTTCTGAGACTTTCTGAAGTCTTCAAAACTTTGGGGAGACCGGAACAATGCTTTCCAGAGACTTTGAATCTGTGGACCCTCTCTCCCAGTGTTTCTTCTCCTAGCTGTTCCCCATCCAGTATTTCCCAGATTCTGCCTTCTGAACTAAGCCCCTTTGCAAACCACTGTTCCAAATCTATACTGCCGTCCTGCTCCTGAGAAGATGCAGGAGCAGGAACAGGGGGAGGGGGTGACTCCCACCATTCCTCCTCAGTGCAGCCTCTTCAGTACGGTCCCTGACACCCTCTCAACTCAGGAAAGGGAATAGTTCAACCAAGCTATGTGTACACACATAGAGACTCCATATAAAATGCCTGCCTAAAATGATGTGCTATGGCATGTACTGTTGCGAATTCCTCGTGGCGCTTTTAGCAGAAACGCTCAGAGTCCCAGGTTTTTCCAGTGCAGTCTTTTTAATGTGAGCTATATACAGGTATTTACAAAAACAGTCCATACAGAGTACCTGCTCCTTAAGGCAAACTAATACTCTCCACCACAGCACAACCATACCACAGCACAACCACCACAGCACAACCACCACAACCACTGTTGAACAGGCTTTCCTTTTAAAACAGGTGATAGCCAATCACATTCCTGCTGAGTCACTCTGACCCAGCACTTCACGGAGTATTGCATCAGCCTGTTAAAGCCTGCAGACTTACTCATTATCCTGCGAATCCCAACACTCCTCCTTAAGTCAAAGGCTTGAGACCTAATAATTCTCTTAAGTCTCGAAATTTAGGAGCATCCAAACATTTTGTATACAAATCCGCCACATTACATTTTGTGTTACAGTGCTGTACCTTTAACACATTTCTTTCCAAAGCATTTTTCACATTTCCGTATCTTATAGCAATATGCTTACTCTTGCTCTTAAAGTTCTGTTGGTTAGCAAGCTGTTGTGCAGCCATGTTGTCACTTAGCACAGTGATTGGCATTTCAGAAGGTATTCCAAGTTTTTTTGTTAGACAAGCAAACCACTCTATTTGTGACACACATTCGCTTATGGCTGAGTACTCTGCTTCACAAGTACTTGTGGCAACAAATGTTTGTTTCTGGGATTTCCACTGAACCAGAGCATTTCCATGGCATATATGGCATAGCCAGTGGTAGACTTTCCATTTTCTCTGTCCCCCCAGCTGGCATCAGCGTATGCATACACTTGCTGATCATATCCTGTATACAGCATCAGTTTGTAATCTTTTGTGCCTTTCAGATACCTTAGGATTCTTATAAGTGCTACCCAATCTCTCTGAGCCGGGTCAGCACTTCTTTGGCTTAACATGTGCACTGCCAATGTTATGTCGGGTCTCGTCCAACAACTTAAATATAACAGAGAACCCAACAGAGAATGAAATGCTGTTGCATTCTCACATTTTTGTCCTTCTGGTTCATTTTTGTACTGGGTAACCTCAACCTCATTTGCCCTCTCCATTCCATATGTCTTCAGTAACTTTTCAATTTTTTCCTTCTGACTCAGAGAGTAGACACCCTCTTCATTTCTCTGAACCTCTACTCCTAAGTAATTCTGAATCTCTCCCAAATACTTCAGTTTGTATTTGTTACCTAGGCTGTTTATAAACCAAGACACTTGCTTTTGTGCAGTTGTTATTAGACAGATATCATCAACATACAAAAGTAAATAACAAACACTTCCTTGCACCATTGCTGAATATAAACAGGAATCAGCCAGGCTTTGTTTGAATCCCATCTTTTTCAAAGTTGTGTCTATGCATTCATGCCATAGATGTGCACTTTGGTGCAACCCGTATAGTGCCCTTTGCAGTTTTAACACCATGCTGTCTTTTTCCAGCTCATAACCTGGTATTTGCTGTAAATACACCTCGGCGTCAATAGGAGCATTTAAATATGCTGAGGCAACATCAAAATGATTAACTTTTAACCCTCTCAGACTTGCCATTGCTAAAACTGATTTTACTGTTTCAGCCTTTGCTGTTGGGGCAAACACTTCATCATAATGTATCATTTTTCTTTGTGTAAAGCCCCTTGCCACCAACCTGGCTTTCCTCTGACAACTACCATCAGCCAGCTTTTTCACTTTAAAAACCCACTTACAGCTTATGGGCTTTTTACCTTCAGGCAATTCTGTAGGTACAAACACATTGTTGTTTAGCAGAGAGTTATACTCTGCCTGCATTGCCTTTAACCACACCTCTTTCTCTAGAGTAGGTAACTCTTGCACTTCTTCAAAGTTTTCTGGCTCAGTTACACAAACCTGGTTTATGGTGGGTGGGAACCCATAACGGTCTGGAGGTTGACCTTTATTACTTCTTGCAGACCTCCTTGGTTCATTAATCTCACCCCCTGGGCTACCTTCAGGACTGCTTTTGGGGTGGATTGACTGCGTAGATCTACCTCCTCCTGTCCCTGTTGCACTTTCTTCTCTCCCCTGCTCCATACTAGCAGCTGGAGAAAAATGCTCAACCTTTACCTCCTCCCTTTCAGTTTCTCTGGGAGAGCTGCCAATTCTTAGCTTTGTTTCAACTGCCTTATCAGGTACGCTCGGCAGTAAAACTTTTTCTGGCAGCAGGTTTGCATGTATCTTGGGCCAATTTCTTTGCTCATTAAAACTGGCTGATCGACTATAACTCAAAAGATTTTTATCATCTTCAAACCTGTAGGCTTTCGTACCACTTTCATACCCAAGAAATAGCAACTGCTGTGCCCTTTTCCCACCTTTTCTTCGATTCTTTACAGGTATGTCAACCCATGCCTTTGTCCCAAAGATTCTCAAATGTTGCAAACTGGGACTTTTGTTGTAGAGAATTTTATAGGGTATGTCATCTAGTACCCTTGACCACAAGTGATTCCCAATATAATTCGCGGTCTTAATACTCTCAGCCCAGTACTTAATTGGAAGATTTGCATCTGCTAACAATGCTTTCATTTGTGTCTGCAAGACACCTCCCCTACGCTCTGCTACTCCGTTCTCCTGAGGCGTTGCCACATTGGTAAGTCTATGTTTAATCCCTTGGAAACGCAACCAGTTTCTTAGGGAGCTTGCCATAAACTCTCCTCCCCTGTCTGTCTGAATAGAGCACACCTTTTCGCCAAGTTGCCTTTCTACCCTTCTTACCCAGAACTTCAAAGTTTGGGCAACGTCAGACTTTTGCTTTAATGGATAGACCCAGCCAAATCTAGAATAGTCATCCACTAGGATCAAACAGTACTTGTTATGGGAGACACTTGGTGGAAAAGGACCAGTTACATCAGCATGAATCAACTCCAGTGGTTTTTTGGTTTCTCTCTGGCTTGCTCTTGCTACTGGGCAAGCCCTGCTTTTAACCTCCTTGCAGATATTGCAATCTAAGTAATTATCACAACTTTTAATGTTTTTCATCCCCACACACAACTCCAATGTTTTGTTCAGCACCTTAAAGGTAGCATGAGCCAGAAGCCTGTGCAGGAGATGAATACACATATCATGGGTTGGGACATTTTGCACATTCGCAACCTTAGATTCACACTGCAGTACATACATATTAGTTCTAAGGTTAGCATTTGCCAACACTGCCCCATTTTGCTTTATCTGGCACTGATCTCCCACAAAGTTTACTTCAAAGCCTGCTTTTGCCAAGTCTGGAATACTCAGGAGATTGTTTTGCAAACTAGGCACACACAACACATTCCTGAATGTGTGTCCCAGCTGTGGGAACACAACCTCCCTCTCACAAACCACATTAGCTTTCTGGCCCGTAACAAGACTTACATGCTTTTTGTTTGAAGCCCTAGCATCAGTTAGCAGTCCTTTTCTTTTACAAAAGGTTTGAGAAGCTCCACTGTCCAGAACCCACAGCTCTTCATTTTCTTGACCATCTGCAGACACCCAAGCGGTAGACTCCCTCTGCTGCCTCTTGTGCTTCTGCTGTTTTTGTTGTTTTCTCGGGCAGTCCCGCAGCAGATGTCCACTGGACTTGCAGCAAAAACACCTTTTTACTTTGTTGACCACCGGCTGGTCTGCAGCAGCTCCTCCTGGCTGTTTCTCCGGCTCCTGACACCTCTGCTCTTCCCGGCTGTTGTTCCCTCTGGGATGCTCCAACAGCTGGGCTGAGGTCATCTTTCGCTCTGCACGCCTGTCCTCCTCTGCATACAACCGTCCAGTAACGTATTCCAGAGTCAGCTTATCAGTCTCTACCGACTCGAGGGAGTTCACCAGCATATCATAGCTGTCATCAAGGGAACTCAGGACTATAAAGACTTTGTCCTCTTCCCCCACAGGCCTCCCTCTTAAGGCTAGCTGCTGGAAACAGCCTGTTAGGAATTTTAGGTGGTTCACCAGGGAGTCCCCCAGTTTCTTCCGACACCGGTACAGTCTCCTGGTCAATGTTATCAGTGAGCCAGCTGTCTCTCGCACATGGACAGCCTTGAGCGCATTCCACGCCTCACTTGCCGTCACCTTGTCAGCTACGTAGACGACAGCCTTGAGCGCATTCCACGCCTCACTTGCCGCCACCTTGTCAGCTACGTAGACTAGCTGGCTGTCATCCACTCCAAGAATGATCGTAGCCAAAGCTTTCTCATCCTTTTCTAGCTGGGCCTCTGCTAGTGCCAGCTTTTCATCGTCCTCATCCTCCTCAGGGGGCTGCGGTGGAGTTTCCACCACCTTCCACAGGCCCTCACGCTTGAGGAAGTGTTGCATGTGGACCGACCAGGTGCTGTAGTTCGTGGCTGTGAGCTTCTCCAGCAACACACCAGTTCTGGACTGCCCCATCCCTGCAGCTCACCTCCAGCAACCACGGCTAGATAACTGCCACCTGTACTCTTGCGCAGCGGAAGCATGCTGGGCCCATAACCCTGTCGCAAATTCCTCGCGGCGCTTTTAGCAGAAACGCTCAGAGTCCCAGGTTTTTCCAGTGCAGTCCTTTTTAATGTGAGCTATATACAGGTATTTACAAAAACAGTCCATACAGAGTACCTGCTCCTTAAGGCAAACTAATACTCTCCACCACAGCACAACCATAACACAGCACAACCACCACAGCACAACCACCACCACAGCACAACCACCACAACCACTGTTGAACAGGCTTTCCTTTTAAAACAGGTGATAGCCAATCACATTCCTGCTGAGTCACTCTGACCCAGCACTTCACAGAGTATTGCATCAGCCTGTTGAAGCCTGCAGACTTACTCATCATCCTGCGAATCCCAACATGTACATGCTGGAGCGGGCAGCAAAGAGGAACACTGGCCTGGTAAAGGCATCCTCCAAGCCCAGGTCAGTTCAGAGCATGAATGAAGGATATGCCACTTGATGCCAGTACAAGCACTCACTTACTGAATCCTACATGATCATGAGACAAAACATATGATTAGGCTGTTAAGGTATATGTTGTCTGCTCAAATTCTATTTGCTTCAGTAGAAGCTATTATGATATTGTGAGAATGAGGCTGTTCATCCCTTTGTTTTATAGCAGATCAGAGTGGGCAAGCATAGGCAATCCTTCCCCTCTCATATCTTGCAGAATATTGCTCTAATTGGATCAGCATGTCCAAGTTTATCATAATGATTTGCCTCAAGAGGGCATTAAATACCACTTTTTCGCTGCAATCTCTGCATCTCAAGCACCAAAGCAAGATTTGATTACTTTGGCTGAACCTCCTGTTGGAAAAAGGCCTCCACAAAGCCCAAGCAAACCTCCTCTTGAGTGAACACACAAAATGAGATCTTCATCAAATGAAATTCAATCTCGCTTCCTGGGAAAGGAATTAAAAAATAAATAAATGTGCATGCATTCACATCAGGTCAATGTCCTGCATGTTCTTACAACTCACAGCCTTAAAAGCCAGATTGCTGTATCTTCTGTCGAAAGCAAGTCTCAAGGGTGTGACTTGCCAGAAGAAAACTCTGGGTACAATGAAGGCAGAATGGTAGTAGCCAGTCATACAGCATCTCTGGAAATGTAAATAAATTTTGGCTGACACACTTTCTATCTAAAAATAGATCTATCACCCATATATTAGCTGTCTTTTCAAAAAGCTGCTTTAGGTAGTGGTATTAGGAGGATCCTGTTGCATGTTGAGGCCCCGAGCACCACCACATTTCTTAGATAATGAAACACACGGACACCAATATTTTGGGTTAATGGGATAAATAAGGTCACAACTTTATTGGTTACAGATGTGAGTGTTATTGGCTTAGGCAGTGGAATTGCACCAACTATATCTGACTGCCCATCATGCAGATAGTCTCATAAGGGTCAACCATCAGTAGGGGAAGCCTTGTTGATGTACATCAGGGTCCCTGATGGGGGCGTGGTGTGGCCCCAGCCAATACCCAGGCTTCGGACAGGATCCACACCAGGAATACCCTTAAAGAGGAGGGGCAGGTGTAGGCCACAACCTTCCCTTACCCCCCCTCCCCTAAACCAGGTAGTGGTAGTAGGAGGATCCTGTTACAATGGAATCATAGAATCATAGAATCATAGAGTTGGAAGAGACCACAAGGGCCATCGAGTCCAACCCCCTGCCAAGCAGGAAACACCATCAGAGCACTCCTGACATATGGTTGTCAAGCCTCTGCTTAAAGACCTCAAAGAAGGAGACTCCACCACACTCCTTGGCAGCAAATTCCACTGTCGAACAGCTCTTACTGTCAGGAAGTTCTTCCTAATGTTTAGGTGGAATCTTCTTTCTTGTAGTTTGGATCCATTGCTCCGTGTCCGCTTCTCTGGAGCAGCAGAAAACAACCTTTCTCCCTCCTCTATGTGACATCCTTTTATATATTTGAACATGGCTATCGTATCACCCCTTAACCTCCTCTTCTCCAGGCTAAACATGCCCAGCTCCCTTAGCCGTTCCTCATAAGGCATCGTTTCCAGGCCTTTGACCATTTTGGTTGCCCTCCTCTGGACACGTTCCAGTTTGTCAGTGTCCTTCTTGAACTGTGGTGCCCAGAACTGGACACAGTACTCCAGGTGAGGTCTGACCAGAGCAGAATACAGTGGCACTATTACTTCCCTTGATCTAGATGCTATACTCCTATTGATGCAGCCCAGAATTGCATTGGCTTTTTTAGCTGCCGCGTCACACTGTTGGCTCATGTCCAGTTTGTGGTCAACCAAGACTCCTAGATCCTTTTCACATGTACTGCTCTCAAGCCAGGTGTCACCCATCTTGTATTTGTGCCTCTCTTTTTTTTTTGCCCAAGTGCAATACTTTACATTTCTCCCTGTTAAAATTCATCTTGTTTGTTTTGGCCCAGTTCTCTAATCTGTCAAGGTCGTTTTGAAGTGTGATCCTGTCCTCTGGGGTGTTAGCCACCCCTCCCAGTTTGGTGTCATCTGCAAATTTTATCAGGATGCCCTTGAGTCCATCATCCAAGTCGTTGATAAAGATGTTGAATAAGACCGGGCCCAAGACAGAACCCTGTGGCACCCCACTAGTCACTCTTCTCCAGGATGAAGAGGAACCATTGATGAGCACCCTTTGGGTTCGGTCAGTCAGCCAGTTACAAATCCACTGAGTGGTAGCATAGTCAAGACCGCATTTTACCAGCTTCTTTACAAGAATATCATGGGGCACCTTGCCAAATGCCTTGCTGAAATCAAGGTAGGCTACATCCACTGCGTTCCCTTCATCTACCAGGCTTGTAATTCTGTCAAAAAACGAGATCAGGTTAGTCTGACATGACTTATTTTTCAGAAATCCATGCTGACTATTGGTGATCACAGCATTCCTTTCTAGGTGCTCACAGACTGTTTGCTTAATGATCTGCTCCAGAATCTTCCCTGGTATTGATGTCAGACTGACTGGGCGGTAATTATTTGGGTCCTCTCTTTTCCCCTTTTTGAAAATAGGGACAACATTTGCCCTCCTCCAGTCTGCCGGGACTTCACCTGTTCTCCAGGAATTCTCAAAGATGACTGCCAGTGGTTCTGAGATCACATCTGCCAGTTCTTTTAATACTCTTGGATGCAGTTCATCTGGCCCTGGAGACTTGAATACATCTAAACTAGCCAAGTATTCTTGTACTATCTCCTTAGTTATTCTGGGCTGTGTTTCCTCTGCTGAATCATTTGCTCCAAATTCTTCAGGTCAGGCGTTGTTTTCTTTATCGGAGAAGACTGAGGCAAAGAAGGCATTGAGGAGTTCAGCCCTTTCTGTGTCCCCTGTTTGCATTTCACCATCTTCTCCTCTGAGTGACCCCACTGTTTCTTTGTTCTTCCTTTTGCTACGAACATACCCATAAAAGCCTTTTTTGTTGCTTTTAACCTCTCTAGCAAGCCTGAGTTCATTCTGTGCTTTAGCTTTTCTGACTTTGTGTCTACATGTGCTGGCTATTTGTTTGAATTCCTCTTTGGTGGTTTCCCCCCTTTTCCATTTTTTGTACACATCCTTTTTTAATCTTAACTCAGTTAAAAGTTCTTTAGATAGCCACCCTGGCTTCTTTAGGCACCTTCCATGTTTCCGTCTCATTGGTATTGCCTGAAGTTGTGCTTTTACTATCTCCCTCTTAACAAACTCCCAGCCATCATGAACTCCCTTTCCTTTTAGTATTACTGTCCATGGGATCTCACCCAGCACTTCCCTAAGTTTTACGGAGCACTATTCCACTTCCATTTTGGGTGTCCACACCATCATCTTAGTTCAAAATTTTCTATTTTGTTACCAAAGGTTAGCTGGCAAGTTATGCTTTATTGAAGCATTGAATCCAGGTTTTCTCAGCATTCCTCCCAAGGAATGGCCATTTTCAGGGAACAGGAAATGTTCTTCAGGGGTCAGAAGAAATTTATGCAGTGGCCTTGCTTCCCAATGCAGTGAGTAATCTTCCACCAAAGAGACTGATCTTCAAAACTGTCCTCTGATGAAGAAGATTGCTTTTGACAGTTGGCCTGATCTGAGCCTTCAAAGGCAATGAGTAGAGTCAAACAGCAGCTGGTCTGATCCACACTCCTTGACTGGCCCAATAATCTCCACTTCCAAAGGCATCATTCTTGGCTTTGCTAAAACTCAATCTACACTTCCTAATTCAATCAAGGCAACAATTAGCTACTGAGAGTCCTGAGTACTTGTGTGACCTGTGAATTAGAACTGAAACACATCCATCTAGAATCCAGTACTTCTACCAACCCTTTTGTCAAAAAGGATAGATAATCTTTATGCACCTGGAAATCTTCCTTCCAGTTTATTTTCCAGAGAAGTCTTGCTGGGTAAAACTAAGTCTGTCTAACTTCCAGAGCTTCTGGCTTTAGTTGTCCATGTCTGCACCCTTTCCACCAGCAAAGGTTTGCTATGGCCAGGGGAAGCCTACTTTTCCTTCATTCTTCACCATGAAGATTTTCATTCATTCATTCATTCATTCATTCATTCATTCATTCCAGCATAGTGTTAGACATGCTGTGCTCCTGTATATTATAGTAAACATGCTAGTCTGGGCCAGCTCTCCTTGACAGACAGCAGCCTGTTCTCTGCAAAGCCAACAGAAGGGCTTCCTAGCAGTAGAGCTAAATTTCCAATCATTTGTGTACCAGACAGGCATATTTCTTGGACACAAATAAGCAAGTTTCAAATGTGCTCTGAGCACCTGTACTAAGAATCCTGGGGCAACAAGTTCTATAGTTTAATTATACACCGAATGAAATATTTCCTCCTTAAGGCTGCACTATACCCATACCCCCTGGCTGTTGCATCTGTAGGGATCGAGGGGATAACTGCCCGTGATATGGCAGTTGGACTGAAAGGTAGAGGCAACCAGATCACTGTGTCAGCCTGGAACTGGTGCAGCAATCCCGCTCAGATAGAGACCCATGCCATGGTGCAATGCACTGAAACCACTCAGTCCTACCCTATCCTTAGGATATCCTAGTTTGGTTCTTTCTTCTGGCTGCTGGTTATAGGGATCACACCAGTGGTCCTCCTGCCCATTCACTGACTGATGGGCTGGCAGCTGGCTTAGTTGGAGGAACTGGGCATAGAGACCCCTCCACTCATTTCACACACATACATCCCAATTTAAGGGGTATTTGAATGGCATTTGACCAAGACCAGTGGGTACGTTTCTATTTTGAGAAAGATAGTTTTCTTATTATTCATGATTTGCATCACTCCCTATTGATCTCCCACCCCCCACCCCTATAACTTTACTGGCCTACTTCAAGGATCATGGCTAAATGAGTTTGGTAGGGAGTGAAATGTGCTTCCTTTATTCCTCAGTCATATAAAGATGTTCCTTATTTTATCATTTCTGGGATTTGTTTTTGTTGAAGAGGTGAGTAAACAGCAACAGATCTACTTGGTTTTACAATCTAAAAAGTCCAATCTATTTTTTCTTTAAAAGACATCCATATTTGCATAGAGTAATTGGGGAGGGTGGGGCTTCTCTCAGTCCGAGAATATATTCAGAAACTGAAAATTAATCAGATATCATGAAAGCTGCTCTCTAAAGTGACTTATAAGAGAAGAGAAGAAAGTTGAGGAGAGTGCTGTGTGTGTGTGTGTGTGTGTGTGTGAAGAGGCTAACACACAATCTTTCTCATTTGCTATCCACTGGATCTGTTTTGCTAGGTACTGCTTTGTACATTTCAAGTTGCTATTAGGCTGTTGGACTGAAAGAGGCTGAATGGCAAATCTACTCCTGCTGTTCTAATCAATATAACACAAGAAAACAAGTGAGAAGCACAGTGTATGTCCCATTAGCTGATGAACCACCTCTCCTCTCTGAAGGCCTGGCATGGAAGTCAAATAAAATCACTCATAATATCAGCGTTTCTGCATCTTTGGAAGGGCAGTGGGGAAAGTTCTGTCAGCCAGTTAGTTCTATGCACAGTAGGTTTCACTGGAAGCAATCTAAGCAAAGCAGAGAGAAGTGTGTGTGTGCATTCAGGTACATACACACACAAAATCCCTACAAGAAAAACAACATTGGGTTCCCCACTGAGAAGAAATTTACTCTTACATTGACATTTATGTGAATGTTTCCCTTTCCCACGTTTGAGAACATTTGAAGGCAGCCCTGTTTAGGGAAGCTTTTAATGTTTGATGTATCATAGTATTTTAATATTCTTTTGGAAGCCGCCCAGAGTGGCTGGGGAAACCCAGCCAGATGGGCGGGGTATAAATAATAAATTATTATTATTATTATTATTATTTCATTCATCTTTGGCACTTCATCACATTTATTTATTTATTTATTTATTTTTATATGGAAAGCATGCCTGGTGGAATTGGGATGGACAAATAAATCAGTAAGGAATACAGTGGGACACGGGTGGCACTGTGGGTTAAACTTACCGATCAGAAGGTCGGCGGTTCGAATCCCCACAACGGGGTGAGCTCCCGTTGCTCGGTCCCTGCTCCTACCAACCTAGCAGTTCAGAAGCACGTCAAAGTGCAAGTAGATAAATAGGTACTGCTCTGGTGGGAAGGTAAATGGTGTTTCTGTGCGCTGCTCTGGTTTGCCAGAAGCGGCTTAATCATGCTGGCCACATGACCCGGAAGCTGTACACTGGCTCCCTTGGCCAATAAAGCGAGATGAGCGCTGCAACCCCAGAGTCGGCCACGACTGGACCTAATGGTCAGGGGTCCCTATAAACATATTCAGAGCCGTACTTATTCTTCCCAGGTGTTTTCTACTGTGCTGTTCCATGAAAGCTTAAAATGGATCATTGGATGAGAAGATACAAAATGGTGGACAGACTTTGGCAATACCTAAGTGGTCACTTTGTATGTTAATGTTAGGAACCTAGGAAGCTGCCTTATGCTGAGATAGACAGCTGGTCTATCCAGTGGAGGATTGTCAACGTGGACTGACATTGGCTCTCCAGGATTGCAGACAGGAACCTCTTCCAGATTTACCTGAAGATGCTAGACATCAAACTTGGGACCTTCTGCCTACAAAGCAGATGCTATGCCACTGAACATCTACTGCTCTGCCCTTCTGAAGTTAGTGACCAGGAATCCCATAGTTATTCACCAGGCATGTTAGTTAAGGCTACATCTTGCCTCTTCCTTCCAGGTGTGGATACAAATGCATCTCCACCTCCATTATGGCATGACTGGCCATCCTAGCACACCTTTCTTGAGTGTGAATCGAGTTCATTTGGGACACATGGCTTTTTTGGCCTGAAATGAGCGATATTATTTCTATTGTGGTTGCTTTTGTTTCTTCTCTGTAATTGCCAGTTAATTCCTGAAACAAGAAGGTTAACTAAATGAGAGAATTGCTCATAATTACCCCAAGTCATGTCATACTTAATATATTACCTTCTAATTATTTGGAATTGGCACATGTGGTACATGTAGCTATTGCAAAATGCTAAACAGAAGGTTAATTCTACGAATGGCACTTTAGAATGGCACCATAACTGTAATTTAACTATGGTGTAATTACCATTCCTGCATCATGAAGTGTAGTTATTTTATTTTACAATCAGTAAAGAATAACAATTCAGGGGGCTGGCAATCTTATAATACATGTTGATTTACGGAAAGCTTTTGGTCTTTAGAACTAACTTGGCTGTGAGTTCTGGAAAGACCTGCTTGCTGCCTGGCAGGCCTTTTTCCAGCTGGTCTGGGAGGGTGGGGCCCTGATTGACTCCAGCTACAATAGCTGAGGCTATTGAAGAGGCCAGACTCTCAGGCTGTCTCTCAGAAGCCCACTTGCCAGTTGCAATGCTGTCTCCAATTGTTGTTGTTGTTAGAATTTATATACCACTCTATACCCAGAGGTCTCAGGGTGGTTCACAGAATAAAATCAAGATGTAAAACCACAAAATACCTAATAAAAATAAAAACAACAACTCAGTACCCCCACCCAATTTTTTTTTTTAAGGATGTCAATCAAATCAACCAAAGGCCTGGTTAAAAAGGAACGTTTTTGTCTGTTGCCTAAAGATGTATAATGGAGGCACCAGGTGAACTTCCCTGGGGAGAGCATTCTACAGACGGGGAGCCACTGCAGAGAAGGCCCGTTCTCGTGTTGCCACCCTCCGGACCTCTCGAGGAGGAGGCACACGAAGAAGGACCTCAGAAGGTGATCTCAGGGACCAGGCTGGTTCATATGGAAAGAGGCAGTCCTTGAGGTATTGAGAATAAGGGCTATCAGATATGGCTCTCATTCTGGTGAGGATATGGAGAGGCAACCGTGGATGAAAAGGGACCTTTTTTACATTCAGTATCTTGCAGGTCAAGTAACAGCTATTCTTGTTTTTCTTTTTCTTTTCTTTTACTTTTTTAAAGTCTGTAGGCTGTTGCAGGGTCCTCCAGGTGACCTCTTTATTGAACGTTCATCCTGATTTGCTTGCACAAAGCTTAAGCAGAGGTTGGACTATGTCCAGTCTTTCTTTAGTCAACATTTGTTCTGATTTGGTTATAGGGCGATTACACAACATTTATCCTGATTTGCGTGCAGGTTGTTTATGTTGAATGGTCTCTTTAAATGTGAAGTTTTTTTATTGTTTCACAAGATGTGTATGTTTTAAGGGCCAGGGCAAATAACGACACCCAGTTTTACAGCTGTGAAACATAGCAGGTGCTGCTAAGTTGTGTTAATCAAGCTGTGTCAGCCATTGGGTATAGTATATAAAGAGCAGCACCTAGCTCTCTCTTTACCCTGGGGGATGGGTTGGTGGTTGGGTCATGTTGTTATCTTTAGTGTAAAAGGAGTTTTTGTTTTTTTATTAAAACCTTGTTAGTTATTTTTGAGTTCCTTGTTATGCATGGTCTCCCCAGCAAGCTCTCTGCAGCACTACTAAACTGCAAATAGCCAACAGTTTATACATCTTCCTGGACATCATTTGTTCATTTCACATGTTTCAGTGCATTTTCCCATCATTCTTTAAACTACAAAAAGCCAGGGATGAGTGTTTTTTAGGGGGGAGGGTCAGTGGAATTGTCATGCTAGAGTGACAGAGCACATGAACTCACTTTAATGGCGGAAGCCTGAATTTTCAGCATGTGCTTCTGTTCCTCCTGCAGTACAGTGATGGTCTGGAGACATCCTAGGATTCTTTCTATGCCGCCAGAACTGCAAATCACCTGCTTGCTTCCATTGCTTCTCATTCAATGTGACATTTTTTTTCTGCAACGACATTATCCAAACAAAACAAAACCCAAGCTCATTTTGACGCTATTGATCTCCAGCTCCTCAGGTGAGTTGCCAAGACTCCAGAGTCGTTGGGCTGAGTGTTTATTTGTTATGAGGCCATTTGTGCATATCTGGCAGGTGTTAAATGGGCTTGGCACTTGTACCTAGACACACCAGAGCAAAGTTGAACCTTTGGTTAATGAATGTGTTGACAATTACAAGCAAGCACCGCTTCCCTGAGGCAAAGGGACAGGCTGATGTAAAGGACCATTAAAATCCTGAATGAATCTGCCCTCTTCCCACCTCTCCACTGCCCTGGTATTCATTATTTAAATATTACATTGTCACTGGCTATTATCTTCTACACCAAAGCAGGTGAAAGAATGCTGGGAGAAGAGAAGAAATTTGTGAGTAGCATTAATAAATCGTTTCAGTTAAGGCTGAGCTGAAAACTTTCCTCTTGCAAAATGTGCCCCCTTTGGCAAGCTTGTTTATCTATATATCTATCTAATGCATTTATGCCTCACTTTTTGAGAAAGCTTCACAAAGCAGCTTACAGCAAGAGGATTTCAATGCATAATAATAAAATACTGATTCCATGACTCCTCTAAAAATAAAACCAAATGCCTGCAAAAATGCATAAATAAATAGATACAAGGCCTAGTCTAAAACTCCAATATGCATTGACACCCCCCTCTAAGCTCAGCGTGGGAAATAAGTCTTCAGTGGCCCCTTAAAGATGGGCAGGGAAGAGGCCTGCTGAGTCTCGGAAGCAACTGAGTTCCACACTTGTGGGGCCACTGCTGAGAAGACTCTGTTTTGAGTGCCGATCAGTCTGATTGTCTTTACTGATGGCTCTTAAGCAAGTCCTCCCACTTGAAGCCTCAAGGTACAGGCAGGTTAATAAGTTCATATGTTTATTGTTCTAGCCAAAGACCATGACAAACTTGTAGCAATAGTATTAATAAAATAATACAGAGCATACATCCATAAAATAAGCCTACATCCATCATGAAAGAGAAGATACCAGAGACACCAAAAAGCTTAAATCTAGCTTGATTTCAGATTAAACCTTCACACCAAAGCTATTTATAGCAATTTTATCTAACTCCTTTCTCCTGATTTTTTTCCAGCCATGGCATAAAGGGCCACTCTATATGTTTCAAAGCTATTATTGTCGTTTAAAAGAAACCAAACCATTTCTAGTAAGCTGTATGTGCTTGCTTGTATGAACAGAGGTTTCAGAAAGCAATCTCTTGGGTCTCTATATAAGGGGCAGGCTAATAGATAATGAGTGATGCCCTCCATCTGAGGCTGACCACATATACAAAGTCTGTCTGCATATGGGACCTTCCTATAGCATCCATTCAAGACTGTGGCGGGCATCACTTGGAAAAGTACCTCAATAAAGGCCTTTCTTAAGGAAACTGATGACATAATCAACTCAAGAATGTTCTGTTCTCAGGAGTGGATACTAAGGGGAAATTTTGGTGTTTCTAATTAGTTACAGGTCCCTTCTAGATTCTATCCAGAACAGCCAGACCTAGTTGACACTTATTATTCTCCATACCTGAGCTCTGTATTGAGCTTGAATAATAGTCTAAAACATATTGACAAGCTGTTTTCCAGAGTTGGTTCTTGTCCAATTTCACACAGCATAGCACAGGAAAATGCCCAATTGATTCTCACCCAATTGCATATAGCACTGCATGGGAAAATGCTCAACTGGCATAGCAGAAATTATTTTAATATACTTTAACAGATCACATTCAGTTCTTGCTTCAGCTGTTGGCCACCTGGATTCTGTACAATGAAGAGCTGCTGATATTCATGATGGTAGAGCATACAGCTTCCCGGGGGGGGGGGGGGAGCCTATTCTGCACAGTTTCAAAAACTTTAATGGAGTTCAGAGCACAGCTCCAGATTTCAATGACGTAGAAAATGTCATTAAGCCATTTGGTATCAAATATCTTTAGGGCAGGTTCAATCAGTTGCCTTGCAGGTTCATATGGATGCAGATTGTCTATCAATTAACCTGGTCTCAAACTGCTCATAATCATCATCACCAGCACTTTGAATTGATCCTGGAAACAGACCAACAACCAAAGCAAGTCATATAATATAGGTGCAATATGTTCCATTGCTCAGCCCAAAGAGAAAGGCGAATAAATGAATTTTGTACCAGCTGAAGTTTCAAAACACTTTTAATAAACAGAGCCACACGAAGCACGTTACAGTAATGAAGCTTGGGAAAGCAGAACCAAGGCAAGATTAAATATGTCTAGGTATGGTTAACATACTTAGCATGCTCTGGCCCATGGGGGCACGAAGAATCGGACACAACTAAACACTAAACAACAACAACAATATGGTTAACATTGGAATACCAACTGAAGCAGGTAAATAATATTCCTTGCCACAGCTGCCCCAGGAGCTTTCCTCCAAAGTGGCAAGTCTACAATCACCCAGATTGTGGACTTGGTCAAGAGACAGTGATTCTTCTCCCCACTTCACTTCCATCTTGCTTGTATTCTGTTTCAGATTGTTCAACTTCATCCACCACAAAACAGTCTCCAGAGGTTCCACAGCCTCTCTGGAATACACAGATGTAAAAGAGGGGTAGAGGCAGAGTTGAGTGTCATTCATATTGCTTGCCCACAAAGTTTCAAATTGGAGCAGATGTATTTACCTATTCAGAGAGCTAGCAATGTTGACCAGTGAAAGACTCATCGCATCAACATTATACAATGAAAGCAAGAACCTTAGGAATTGCAGTTTGTTAAAGGTGCTGGAAATTGTAGGCAATCCGTGAGGGGAAAACTACAGTTCTCAGAATTCTTTGGGGGGAGCTATGTGCTTTAAACATGTTTTAATGTATGATGTTTTGTACCAGCTGAAGTTTGAAAACACTTTTCAAATCCTTACTCTGGATTACTTTTGTTTGCCCGGAGTGATGCTGCTTTAGATTGTGTCAGATTGTGATTGGTTACATCCCTGCTTCTCTAGAGATCGCCTGTAAAATTATCCCAGGAAAAGGATTCATTAATCACAAGCAAAGGAATATGTAGTGTGTGCTAAGTGGCAGCAACACAGCTGGGGAAAAATAATTGTAAACAGGAATGAAAAGAAGAAATAAATACTGGGGTACCTGGTCCATCCATCCATCCTAGCAATCATTCTGGCACCCTGAATGAAACAGAAAAAAACATTTGATGAAACCCTAGTACTAATCAAGGTAGTCACAAGATCCCTGACAGTTGGATACTTGATTATTGCAGAACCAATTATGTCAATTAAAGTGCCTTGTCAGGCTGCATTAATTGCAATGCGCTAACTGTATGCTAAGTACCAAGTATGCTATCCAAGCTGGATCAAAATGTATTTTTTTCCTTCTTGGCTTTCTGTCACCGTAAGAAAGCCCTCAAGCTGTACCAGTATAAGCTCTCATTAAAGGTTCTGATTCAGACTGAAGGGAAGATGGATTTCATCCATTACAGTGTGATTCTCTCTTTCCAAGTCAGTTACAATTCGATGGATGATGTGAATTTTTTTGCCAGTTTTGAGTCCTGGGGTAAATTCAGTTGTCTTGCAGCATTCACTCAGGGATGCCAAACACGGTTTGTCTGTCTCAAGCTAGTCTCACAGCCAGGGTTCCTGAGGTGTGCTGAAGCAGAGAGTGTGGAGTACATCATTGCTGCCTTGTACACTATTCTTTATAATCAGTCAAATTATATTGCTACCCAATCAGTTAGTCAAGATTGTCACTTCTGATTATTTGAATCAGCAGGATGTCGTGAGGTAAAACAACAAAGCATGCCATGATGAGCTTAAGCTAATATAACACTGACATCTTGGAAGGCATGCATGTAGGCTACCCAGCCCACATGGAAGGAGAAATAAAGTATTTTCTTCTTCTTTTTAACCATCTTTCAGAACATCTGAAGGACTGCCTTGCATTTTCAGGTGAACATCTAAGATGTTTTAACTGGACAATTAAAAATGACTGAGGAAACGGCCATGTGGCAGGATCTTCCCGGGCCTCTTGGTCTGGACATTTTCACCAGCTTTGCTTCTTGCTCTGATTTGGAGGGGAAAGTACTAGAACAGGAAGGAGTGATGGAATAACCACCAGTGCCCCAAAGTCCTTCAGATTGACCTTAAAAGATAGTAGTGCCCATACTAAGAGAAGTAATAGTACTGTTCTGTTCTGCCTTGGTCAGACCCCACCTGAACTACTATGTCCAGTTCTGGGCACCAAAGTCTTAGAAGGATGTTGACAAGCTTGGAACATATGCAAGGGAGGGCAACCAAGATGACGAAGAGTCTGGAAACAAAGGCTTATGTGGAAAGGTTGAAGGAGCTGGGTATCTTTAGCTAGGAGAAGAGAAGACTAAGAGGTGATATGATAGCCAAATATCTAAAGGACTGTCACATGGATGATGCAGCAAGCTTGTTTTCTGCTGCTCTAGAGGGTAGAACCTGAACCAATACATTCAAATTACAAGAAATGAGATTCTAACAAAAAGTTAGAAAGAACTTTCTGGCAGTAAGAGCTGTTCAGCACTAGCATGGACGGCCTCAGAAAGTGGTGGTTTTTCCTTCGTTGGATGTTTTAAACCAGAAGTTGGATGGGTATCTGTCAGGGATTATTTAGCTGTGATTCCTGCATTACAGCAGCTTGGACTAGATTTCCCTTGTGATCCCTTCCACCTTTACAATTCTACAACAGGAGCAACTAAGGCAGCCTCAGTCCCAAAATTTGGGGCTAGAACACAGATTGGAAAAGATATGGGGTGATGTGTTGAATATTCTTATATTAGCAATGGATCCCACCAGAGAGGTGCCAGAAGTGAGTTCCCATGAGTTCCAGCTGGAAAAAACCCTAATCAGAAGCAAGTGTAGATTCTCATTATCTGCAGAATTCAACAAATTAGGATGTTCATATGAAAAATATATTTCCTGGGATACCCTTGCCCAAGCCTGGTTGGATCTTTACTTTGAACTGGAACTGGAAGAGCAACCACTGCAGAGAAAAGGGAAAAGCCAAACACCCTGATGTATTACATCCCCAAATACAGCCATGTTCTGCAGCAGCTGCCACTTCCAAAGTCATTTCAATTGCAATAGCTGATCTGTAAAGTTAGAAAGCATGAACGGCTGTATAGTAAGCTTCTGCTTACTGTTGTTAGCCGGCTTTGGCCAGGGAGGGTGGGATATAAATAAATTAAAAATTATTATTATTATTATTATTATTATTATTATTATTATTATTCTCTAGTTCTTCTTTTTTTAAAAAAATGTTGCTGCTGATAAATCCCTTAGTATTTGAAAGATGTGGGAACAGAGAGATGGGGGGGGGGAGTCATTCTCTGTGCTAGGTAATTCTGTTGGTTCTTATTAGAATCAGTCTGCTGAAAAAGAGGGCAGGAACAAGGGGAAAGAGTGCCACTAAAATACAAATTTTGAAAACTTGGGAGAATCATGTCTTGTCCCTTTCATAGGAATTGCTTGACGATTCCAGCCTAACGTACATAATGAAGCATTATGATAAGCCAGTTCAGACAGTACTTTTCTCCCAAGTCTACCCAGTGCATGGAGAGAAGCAAATGAATGAAGTTCCCCCCTGTGTACCTGGTGGTAAGTCTCCACTTTTGTGATGTGCCCCTGAATGGTGTGAATGATGCCTATACTTATATAATCCAATCTGGCTATCCCTCACATACAGGTGGGGATGGCAGAGTAGGCAAGGAAGAACTGTGGTCACTCACTTCCTCCATGAGTTGGACTGGATTGAGGGAGGGATCTAATCTGAAATGGTCCAATGATTTTCACCTGTTTTCTTTCCAAGGAATTTGGGAAGTGGGGCAATTGGGCACCTCCACTGCATATACTCATTTAGCAAATGACAGATATATTTAATGCTGTGCACTTCAGCATCTTTCCTTGTGTCAATGGTCGGTTTAGCTAATGATGGATATACTGCAAATTTATCTAAGTGCACCTCAAGAATACTATCTCTCTGATCTCTTTCATTTGACTCCAAAACAGTAACTCTGAAAGGCCTTAATTTCTGGGCTAGCCAAAACTCATTATTGTATTAAGATAGATTGAGATGTCAATCCTTGACCGTCTCCAATAAAAGCCTACATAATGCTTCTAATTATATGATTGGTTTTTGGCTTTGTGAATGACGTATCGGTACGAAAAGTACTGCTTAAAGTTTTAAATATCAACAGCAAACAAAACCACTTTCTCAAATCAAACAGTAAAAGCTTCCAACAGCCAGGATGTACTTTCTCGAAAATCCTAATTATAGTGAATTAAATGACTAAAATGCTACTAATTACTTTTTAATTTCAAGAGAGATGTTTACAAAGCACAGTATAATGAGTAATACAGTACTTCAAATGATTACTAATGTTGCCGTTTTGTCTGACTTAATCTCAATTAGTATAAATCACATTGTCATCATTGCTAATTGCCACACCATTTGAGCAAAATGCTTAAGTTCTCCTCACAATTGTACAATTGCTGTTTTTGTTTCCCCCTAAATAATTCCATTTGGAAAGCTCCTTCACATATCAACAGAATGGTTACAGGCCTTGTATTTAATTCAGCTCATGATGAGGATACTGTAGACTGATTGTTATGTTTTTCAAGTTTGCTTGAGATTTATTTTTATTTTATTTTTGAAAGACCAAGATTTCATCTTTTGATGCTCTGTCAAACAAAATATAAATTCCTTCCAGATTGTACTTTCAACGGATATCACTTGCTTTACTGTCAGACATTGTTTTCAGTATTCAGATCAAAAAAAGTTTGATTTCCCTTCACCCGTGTGCCTTAAAGAGACATAATCAACTGTGTCCCTCAGGTCCTATATTTTGTAAGTCAATACCTTACCTTCCAAGAAAGAAAACAGCTGGAAGAAGTGACATAGGATGGATCTAAACACAGGGGAAAATTGATATAAATAAGTCAGAAATTAGATTGTTATAACAAAAGAAAAAATCTCTATGGAAAATCATGTTTTAAAATTTCCTGCTCTCTGGTGCCATCTCTGTGGTGATTATAACGCATTCAAATCGCTGTTTCTTTACTAATGTAGCTGAGTCCATACTCTAGGTCAAAAACTGAGACATGTTATGTTGGAAAGCTGCAAATAAATGTGTTTTTCAAAAATGGTGTGCAAGTCAATTAAAAAAACACATTTATTTATCCTACAGGCAAAATTCCTGCAGCAGCACTTTGCCGCATAAAATTAGGGTGCCCCTGGGACAGAGCTTGGGGTGCCTTTTAAAAAAAAGTGGGGTCGTTTCGCTTAAAACAGGTGATGGTGTATCAGAAATGGAAGAATGGGGAAATCTCAAAGGAAGAGTATACATGAGTAGCCAACAGTTGCAGAGAGAAGATCAGGCAGGCCAAAGCTCAGAATGAGCTCAGGCTTGCAAGGAAGGTTAAAAACAATACCAAAAAAGGGCAGTTTGCCAGTTCCTAGTTTTTTAAAAAACACAATTAAACAAAGTAAGGCAATACTTAAAATAAATGAAAAAGCCACACAGATAAAACATAAATTCAATAAATGGGCATGGTACCACTTACTTAAGATGCTTGCCAAAATAGAAAGGTCTTGGCCAAGTACTTGAAGTTCAGCAGAAAGGGAATCAGTTTGATCTCAGCTGGCAGGCAGTTCTACAGAATGAGGCCCACAATACTGAATGCTGTGCATGGTTCCAGGTGGATACAAATAATGTTCATGGACTTTGTCTATAAATACAAGAACCCTGAACTAGACCTGGTAGTATATGGACACACAGTGCAAGCTCCTAAGCAGTGGAGTTATGTGCCCCCATGGCAGTATTTGTGTATCGAGGTCCCCAAGACACCCCCCAAATAAAACACAACTGACGCATAATTTTTGTTTAAGGTTTTTGGCATAATTTTGGCCACAACTTTATTAAAATACAAGCAATGTTTGTGGTTGCTTAGGCATTGGTTGCGACTATCTGACCCCGTACGGGGACAGGCTGACATTCGCCCGCCCGCGAAGTCAGAAAGGGAAAACATTTTGGGGAGAGAGAGACAGAGTTGGGTGCCAGGCCCTCACCTCACCCCAAATGCTTCCAGGGGCTCTTGCGTGGCCCTAGCCCCCTTGACAGGGGTGCGGACAAAAGCATGGTAAGCCCCTGGATTCCTTTAACGGAATACCCTTGCGGCAGCAGCATTTGGAGGGGCAGGCACAGCCAATCCATACTCCTCCACCAACCAATTCATAAAACCAATGCCTAACCACAAACCTTACAAGTTGTGACGATTTGCTACGCAGTAGGCAAAAACCAAATGGCACCAGCCAATGAGCCAAATGGACAAAATTCCTCCCGGGCCCATGCCCCCAAAGCAGACAACCCCATGACAGGCATAGCAAGGTCAAAGCAAACAGCCCTGAAAATAGGGGGGGGGGATCCGATGCATGCAGCGAAAAGAGGAAGCTCAACACTGTGTGCAGGGTATTTAAAGGCTATGGCTGTCAATCACAAAATGGCAACATATAAAGCTCCCCAGCAACAAGAAGAGCTCAATGATAATGGTGGCCAACCTCTTTTCCTGCCCAGCAACAGTAGGGTGTCTTGCTAGCCCCCACCTCAACACATGCTCTCCATGAAGGAGAACACGCTATGTACCGGGGTTAAATCCTTTAAAAAGCTCAACAACCTCAATCCTAAAAGCTGAACAACTTTGGGGTTAAATCCTAAAAAAAAAGCTCAACAACTTCTTCAATCCTAAAAGCTGGACAACTTTGGTCGGCCCTCACGCATGTGGTCTGGCCCTCTTTGAAAAATGTTTGGGCACCCCTGAATTAGGCCATCTGTAAGAGGATTAGTGTGATTGTTGTTTAAATACACCACACATTCAGTCATGTTTGCTATACTTTCCTTGGGTGTTTTTAATACTATATATAGCTGATCTTTCACACAGGAAAACAGGAGATGGTTACTAAATTGTAGCCTTGTTTTCATTCTGAATGCTTGAATGCACTTTGTTCTACTTTTGAAAGCAGTGGCATGTGTTGTGTTTTTATGTTGTGAGCTGAATGTTATGCATATTTGACAGTGTAAGCTAAAAAAAGAAGTTGGGTTTAAATTATACTTGGGCAAGTCACTCACTCTCACCTATATTTCAACCATCTTTGAATCGGAAACATTAACAGTTTCCCTATGTGGCTTGATATGACGTCGGGTAAGATGAATTCCTGGGATTCTTTTGACGGCAGCCATGAGAGTTAAATTATTTAAAATCCTGAAATGTTTAGATGTGTACAGATATGCCAAAAATGATGAGTTATATAAATACCCTGTATAAATAGAAAGAGCTGTATAATATTCTGACACTGAGGAAGTTGAATTCTCATCCCAAGACATCTCCAGGACTTAAAGTGTCATATGTGTGATTGTATTTTGATTAAAAGGATGAAAAAAAATGACAGATCTGTTGAAGCTACGGAATATTGGTTTATTGCTTTTTCATGCAATCACTCTTCCAATGGGGTCAGGATGCAGAAGCAAAGCCCCGGATTTACTTAGCTACATTTTGAGAGATACCACTGCCACCATATTTATTTCTTTTTAAAGAAAAGTTGGTGTATCATATAGAAGTTGGAATGTTGTAAGGTGCTCCTGGCTCTCATTATAATGCAGTTAAGTTGCCCTTCAAGATTGCTTTTCAGCGCTGATGGCTAAATGTGACCTTTTTGTAAAAGTACATGCAAAGCCGCCAGAACTGTGCCACTGTTGACTAAGAGAGTGACAGAGATGGGATTAAGCAGTAGCCGTACATCTAATCACTTTGCATTTTACAAGCTTGCACAATAAATAGCATAATCAATCTTCAGAGCAAGTGCACGCCCTGGAAAAAGGAACAGCATTACTGAGTAAATATCACTGATTTTATTACACTTGAATTTGGGTTACCTATTACCTATCTGTAGAGTCAACCACAGTGACACAAGCATAGTGCATTTCTTAATAGGCTATAAGGAGCTTTCGTCTCTTGAGTCAGCTCACTAGTATTCCTACTGCATACCCTCCAACATTTCTCTGATGAAAATAGCTCCTAAGGAAAAGCAGGACATTATGGGATCAAATCAGAAGCCAGGACAGCTTTCGTAAATCCAGGACTGTCCCTGGAAAATAGGCACACTTCTGGGGCAAAGATTTTGGGTATAATATACAGCTGAATGATTGGGTGAAATTAAATTAGGGAAGGAAGGTTTAAAATTTACTGCATGCAGTGCCCTAAAAGAAAATGTGATGAAAATGATGTATAGATGGTATATTACACCTGTCAAGTTAGCGAAAATGTATAAAGTCAGTAATAAATGTTGGAAATGTAAAGAAAAAGAGGGAACATTTTATCACATGTGGTGGGAATGTAAAAAGGTGAAATGCTTCTGGGAGATGATATATAATGAGTTGAAAAAAATGTTGAAATATACATTTATAAAGAAACCAGAAGCATTTTTATTAGGCATTGTGGGGAGTGATATAAATAGAAAGGAATGTAAGCTCTTTTTATATGCAATAACAGCAGCAAGAATATTATTGGCCCAAAAATGGAAGCAAGAAGAGTTAGTGACGACTGAAGAATGGAGGATGAAGTTAATGGACTATGCAGAATTAGATAAACTGACAGGAAGGATTCGAAACCAGCGAGACCAGAAATTCACGGAAGACTGGAGTAAATTTACAGACTACTTGAAAAGTAATTGTGAAGAACAGACAACATTTGTAGGGTTGCAAGAAGTTTTGTGAGGAGTATTATTAGAAGTATTGTAAAAATGGACAAGGGGGAGGATGATTTGCTAAGAGATGTAAAGGCAATATAAAGTTAAGAAATGCATAAGAAGTGGTTAAAACGGTGGATCATCAGAGGTGTTGATGGAAGTCTAAAAAGATTGTGTAAGTGATAAGTTTTGTGGTACATTTTATAATTTATGTGTTAAAATTAATAAAAAATATTATTAAAAAACAGAAAATAGGCACACTTGAAGGGTCTGCTACTGTGATGGTCAACAGCTCTCCTTAGGACTTGGAGAGAGGTCTTTTCCATATGTGTGTGTGTGTGTGTGTGTGTGTGGTTTTCCGATTTTTAACATTTTTATAACATCTTATTTCATTTTACAATTTTTTTGCTCCAGGGAGCCACTCGACTTCCCTCCATCCGGTCATCTGGTTTTTATATGCCTACATCATATTTCCACACATTTATACCGTCTCAATTCTACCTTTTCCCATAGTATTTTAGTCTTTAAGCACATGTAGAAGCTTCCTTCTATTAAACATTGTGAGATTTATCTCAGTGCTGCTAGTGTCTTTATGTGTTTACAGTAATTGTCTATATATTGAATAAATTTACTCCGCTCTCTGGAACCCTTGGTCACTCTGGTTTTGGATTTCCCCTGTCAGCTTTGCCAGTTCCGCATAGTCCATCATCTTTGTCTGCCACTCTTCAACCGTCGGTAATTCGGAGAGATGCACGCGGCAAACACGGAAGTATATTTCTGGGTTTCGCTGCCACTCTGGGCAGCTCCGAACAGAATATTAAAAACATGATAAAACATCAAATATTAAAAACTCCCCTATACAGGGCTGCCTTCAGATGTCTTCTAAAAGTCAGATTGTTGTTTATTTCCTTGACATCTGATGGGAGGGCATTCCACAGGGTGGGCACCACTACCGAGAAGGCCCTCCCTTTCACTTCACTCAGACCCTGTCTTCCCATCTCCTAACATCTCCCAAAGCCCAACCCAAATGGAAAAGGTTTACAACGCTTCTAGGAGATGTCCGGGCTTTGGTTTTGGAGGAGCTTGAGAGAGGACTAGGCAACCTCACTTTATGAACTAATCTGATACCCATCTTTGAAATCAAAACATTACTAGACTTGCTTTATTACAGAGTTGGTAGGACAGGAAGCTCATGATGACTATTGCAGTGTATTTTCTGTATTACATTTGATCGATGGATGGATGTCAGGTATGTTTTGGTCACAAGCAGCCCTGCAGCTAGCCTCTATTTTTAGGTGGGCAGCCACATTTCTAGGTGTGGTCATTTCTGTGCAGAAGTACATAGCACCAGCAAATCTCGCCCCTGTCCATTGGTGATGATGTGAGCGCCAGGGAAAGGAGAAGATAATGGATAATGACCTTCCCCCTTAGTGCTCCTCCATGCAGAGACAATGTAAAGGTTGAGTTCACGACAAGCTGGCATTTAATTATATATTTTGTTCCATAAGAAAACAAAGATGTAAAAGATAAAGGTATAATACTGTACTCAACACTAATGTCTCACAACAAATGTAACTGATTTGTAAGAAAGACTGCGGTTTTTTAAGTCATAATTAGGAAAAATTGTAATAATCACATATAAAAGAAACAGTATACAAGAAGTAAATGAGGAGGCCATTTACAGGATAAAGGAAGTCTTTAATTTTATGTTATGTTTTCTTTGTGTAAGGGGATAGGAGTTGAATCTTGATAATTAAATTGTCAGTGGTGGTGGGTTTGTTTGTATGTATGAGTTGTTGTGGACCATGTTGTAAATAAAGTATTTCTTTAAAAAAATGATTTGTAAGAAAGACTGTATAACCTGAAAGAAGAGACAAGGCATGTACTTTTGTAAACCAAGAAAATCTGCCCTGGGAAGAGTTGTGCTTGCCCTCCCTTTTCTGGAAATGTATCTTTTACAATTTTAGCATTCACAATGACAGCCTCTATTTAAAGAATGACAGCTTGTTTTAAGGACAGGCACAAATTACAAATAGAATCCTCTGACAACTTTTTTTTTTTTTTTGGTAAGCTATTGTGTATAGGCCATTAATTTACTGATAACAATGGTGTGTGGAACTAATGGCTTGAAATATATATGCTCTCAAGAAATAGCATACACTTTGGCAGTTCATGGAAGGTTGATGGAACACCTAAGGAACTTGTGTGAAACAGGGAGTATCTCTTCCATACATGGAACACTGCACGCCAGGGACATCCAATGTGGAGCCCTCCAGATGTTGTTGGACTCCAAGTCCCATCAGCCTGAATCAGCATGGGCAATGATCAGGGACCATGGGAACTGTAGTTTAACATATCTGGATTCACCATGTTGACTACCACTGCTCTAGGCATTGGGTCCATTTCCCCCTATGGCCAGGAACTGGTACAGCATTTACCTTTGAAAACAGCCATTCCAGATCCTATCCACATACTTACCTGAACACAGTGGGGTTTGCTTCTGAGTAAACATGCACAGATGTGTAAGACTACAAACCTAAACACAACTCTTAAGGAGTAAGCCCCACTGGACAGAATATGACGTACTCCCCCATGGACATGCTAGGATTATATTCTGCATATGTTCTGTTAAATAGTCCTGATTGATTTCCCCAGCTACACATACCTAGAAAAGCCTCCTCTGCTCTGTCCATAATCATCTCCCCATCATCCTTTACAGCTTCCAGTGCCATGTCTCCCACAGACCAGCCACAGACCACTATAGCCTTATAAACCCTGTGCTGTTTGCTTTCCTTAAATTGATCTGATCTCATGCTTGTCAATGCTTGATCAAATTCTTTGCTCTGTGTTGTTGAGTAGGTTGTAAGCACACTGGGTAGAAAACATGTGATTTCTGTATTGTGTGCAGTACCTAGATAACTCACCCTTGAATTTTATATTTAAACTTTCCAGTTCCAGTATGCTCCAGAGTGATTAACCACTAAATGCTAATGGAAAGTGGAACAGCCAAGAAAAAAATCTTTAATTACCAATCAAGTGAAACTGAGCTCACTGTGTTTTAATCAAATGCAATTATCTTGTAAATCCTTAATTAAGAATGCATTCTCGATCTGCAGCAACAGACACCAAATTCAGATTTTCCTTAATCTGACAGATACAGCAATTGCAAGAAGACTTAGTAAGGAAATAAGACTTCCCATGAACTGTGCTCTGATCTCCAGTAATCCTGAAGCCCTCAATTTTGTATCTTTGGGGGCTCAGCCAAAAACGCAATCTTAGTTCACAAAGGTGGAAAAATAACTAAAGAACATCCATACGTTTGGGTTTCTGTTTTACTAATCCTATCAAATGCAACACTGCAATTTATGTAGAATGATAGGAGGTTTTTGAAAAGCATTGCAGATTGCTGGGCCATTGTATTGGGCCAAATGAACAGAACACACTTTTTATGTCCAGAATGGGCAGACTTTTTTCATTCAGAATTAAATTTGCTGATAGATCATGCCCAAATGCATGGGATTGATACATATATTACAGATGCTGGTATGGATTCAAATAAGAATTAGCATAGGCTCTGATGGAGCCATCTTCACTTCCATCCACTGCCCTGGTGACCCTTACAATCAACTGGAACCAATGTGCTTTTCCTGCATAGCCAACCAGCTGTGCTATTTCTCCACAGAGCCCCAGCCATTATTCTTTCTTGTTGGCACCCAGTTTTTTAGTCAAATTTAGCAGTACTCTTTTGGTGCTACCAACTCAACTTTGGCAATAAAATGGAGAAGAGTCAACTCACACATCATCATTCAAGGCTTGTCAAAATGATGTTTCATTATCTACTACAGTGGTACCTTGGGTTACATACACTTCAAGTTACATACGCTTCAGGTTACATACGCTTTAGGTTACATACACTTACATACATTCTGCTAACCCAGAAATATTACCTTGGGTTAAGAACTTTGCTTTAGAATGAGAACAGAAATTGTGCAGCGGCGGCGCAACAGCAGTGGGAGGCCCCATTAGCTAAAGTGGTGCTTCAGATTAAGAACAGTTTCAGGTTAAGAACGGACCTCCAGAACGAATTAAGTTCTTAACCCGAGGTACCACTGTACTGGACGTGATTTCTAAATAGAACCTTATAGCTTTGCAAGTCTCAAAAAAGTAAAAATATTGAAAGGACATTTATTCTGACTCTGATAAGGCATACAGCAGACATAATCTGGTCTCTGATCTTATGTCAGTTCATTAACGGTGAAGGCAAGGATTGGAAGAAATTATTCCTCCTTGCTGAGAGAGCCTTGGGCATGTGAACCTAACAAGCACACTGTGGCCCCTGATGCACATTGCCAGTGCAAAAGGACACTCGCAAGCACCCACAAAGCAATGCAGTGTGGGTTGACCAAAGAGTGTCCTTAACCCATTTATGTGGCAGGTCTTTTACTCCCAAATATCTTAAATTTACTTTTGCTGTAAACCCCCAACTAAAGGCCACTGTAGGTGATCAGCACCAGCTAGTCCTCCTTCTACTAGAAACAAACAAGAGCTCAAACAAATCATCTCTGCAGATCCTCTAAAAATAGGTCATAACCTGACTCTCAGACATGTGGGCCACATCATCCTGATACTAATGTTGGGGACTGAACCCAATTCTTCTACGGGGAATATAAGTAATAGACTAAAGTCTGGGATTATTGGCCTGCATTTCTCAGGAACAGGAGGGGAATGCTAGTTTCAACCCTCAAGCAATCTGAAGTCCTCTGTGAAATCCTCTACCCCAGAGGCCTTTGAAAAGGCTAAGGCAGAAAGGTACCTGCCCATTGTATTCACAGCCCTTCTCTTTTACCTGGACCAAGAAGAGCATCAAATGCACTATGGGGATCAGCCATCAAGACAGGAGCATGGCTGTGACATTTGTGGATCGCACAAAATCTAATTTTCATTTGGATTCTAAATTAGGAACATAGAAAGCTGTCTTATACTTGGCCCATTCAGCTCAGTAGCAGGGTTTCCCAAACTTGGGTCTCCATCTGTTTTTGGACTACAACTCCCAACATTCCTAGCTAGCAGGACCAGTGGTCAAAGATGATAGGAACTGTAATCCAAGAACAGCTGGAGACCCAAGTTTGGGAAACCCTGGGCTAAAGTGACAGGCAGAAGATCTCCTGGGTTTCAGGCAGGAGACTCTCCCCATGCTATCTAACGATACAAGGGATTGAATCTTCAGCATACAAAGCAGATGATCTACCATTGAGCTATGGCCCTTCCTCAGTTTTGCTAATCTTGCCTAGTCCTTTGAAGAATCACCGTTTGCATATCAGATTTGACAGTTCTGCAATCGGCTGTATTTCATCAGCCAGAGGAGGGAGGAGAAAATATATTCTCAGTACAAATGTATATGCATGACATACCACATCAATGCTGGGTAATTGAAAATCCACACTGAGGAAAGGATGTTCCAATTAAGCTGTTGTTGTTGTTCTGTGTGTGCATGTGCTTTTTTAAAAAAATAAAATAAAATCCTGGTACAGCCCTTGTAATTGCAGCACTCGTATTATCCTGAGTATATCTGACTGATTCACTTCCATTAAATGAGGCATTAAAAATAATTTTCTCATTTAATAGCAGAAACATGTCATGGAATTTAAATATGAATATCCCTGACACTCATTAACAAGTAAACTTTTGCTAGATATATTATCAGCTGCTCGAGGGGAAGGGAGTTCAGAAATAGCCTCCTAAATTATTATTTCTATCATCAGGGATGGGCAGCTGAACAAATGATCCACAGACCACTTTTCTGTGAAGTCCGCATTAGGAACATGGGAAACTGCCTTATACCAGAACAAGCTATTTACTTACCTAGCCTACTGTCTACTTCATCTTAAAGTGGACTCCAGGAACATAGGAAACTGCCTTATACTGAATCTGACCATTGGTCCATCTAGCTCAATGATTGTCTGAACTGAGTGGCAGCACCTCTCTGGGGTTTCATGCAAGAATCTCTTCCAGCCCTGCATGGAAATGTTGAGGACTGAACTTTGAACCTTCTGCATACATAACAGATGCCCTAACCCTAAGCTACAATCCTTCTAAAATTTTAAATAATTATAAATAAAAGATAAGCACTGTAACACTCATTTTAGCAGTATTCTGTGAAAAATTAGATTTTTTAAGTATTGCCAACAAAAAAGCTTTTGTTGTTGTTGTTTAGTCGTGTCCAACTCTTTGTGACCCCATGGATCAGAACATGCCAAGCTCTCCTGTCTTCCAGTGCCTCCTGCAGTTTGGTCAAACTCATGTTCGTAGCTTTGAGAACACTGTCCAACCATCTCGTCCTCTGTCGTCCCCTTCTCCTTGTGCCCTCCATCTTTCCCAACATCAGGGTCTTTTCCAGGCAGTCTTCTCTTCTCATGAGGTGGCCAAAGTATTGGAGCCTCAGCCTCCCGATCTGTCCTTCCAGTGAGCACTCAAGGCTGATTTCCTTAAGAATGGATAGGTTTGATCTTCTTGCAGTCCATGGGACTCTCAAGAGTCTCCTCCGGCACCATAATTCAAAAGCATCCATTCTTCGGCGATCAGCCTTCTTTATGGTCCAGCTCTCACTTCCATACATCAATACTGGGAAAACCATATCTTTAACTATACGGACCTTTATTGGCAAGGTGATATCTCTGCTTTTTAAGATGCTGTCTAGGTTTGTCATCGCTTTTCTCCCAAGAAGCGGGCATCTTTTAATTTCATGACTGCTTTCACCATCTGCAGTGATCATGGAGCCCAAGTGCTTTAGTGCTTTGGTGCTAATTAAAAGATCTAAAGTAGAATTGTTGATAAAACAGTGCCCACTGCAGATGTGATAGTAAAATTTCACATCTCCTGTTACTCAATTCTCTCCTAACGGGAGAGGCCAGAGATTGAACCCGGGACGTTATACCTGGAAAACATTTAATCTGCCCCTTCCTATTGCATTTGGTCCACTCCACACATGGATGTACATCACTTGAGTGAATTTCTCATTATTTGTGAAAGAGGAATTTATGAACTGACTGTATGAAGAAGCACTGTCTTCTTAGATAATGTGAAAGAGATATGAAAGCTCTATTTGTTGTGTGCTATAGTTTTCTATTGCAGGTACAGATCCCTGGTGCTACAGTCTTCGAAGTGCTGAACATACATACGAGAGTTTATGTTTCTGTGTTATAGTGATTTAAGAAATAATAATAAACTAAAAGCAATATTCCACCAGGGATGGCCCCAACTGATCTGGAAATTTGTACAAGTCTGTGTCAGGCAAAGAGGAGCCAACCTCCAGTGGTTACTGCAGAAAGATCTTTATTGTTGTTGCTCTACATGTTTTAGAGTACAAAACTCCTTCAGGAGCTGCAAACAAAGATAACGAATGGTATTGTTATAAAAATTCTTAAAAGCATAAAACCACATTCAATTTGAAAGTATAAATTCAAGTTGTACTAGTGTTTCAGTCAATATGGCAGATGTGAACAGGGTTGAGGAATTGCCTCACGGGGTGAAAAAATAGGCTATTTTCAAGAGGTTTTTTAAAAATATGTTTTTATTGATTTTCCAATATCATTCCAATAGCAGCATCATTATAACAATATCAATTTTATCCAATTTATTTTCAAGAGATTTTTTTACCCCTGGCTTATAATTAAAATGAGCTGAAAGTTCTGATGTGAACTTCAGCAATTAGAATCAGGGCCACTGGGGCAACAGGGAGGGAGAAATCTAGAAATTAGACAGGAAGAAAACTGAGAAATGTTTAGAGGCTTACTGTGAAAAGTAGTGGTGGAGGCTACCTTATACCAAGCCAAACCATTGTGGCCTTTTGCGTGCAAAGCATTTGCTCTACCACTGAGTTATGTGGCCCATCCACAGGAATGAGAAATCAGAAAATGCAAGACTCTCCAAAGTTAGTTGTTCACTCAGTCTTACAATACTGGCGGCTGTAGGTCACATGTACCAACCTGTATGCTTCATTGGCATGAGGATGTGAACTTTACTTTTTTGAACTTTATTATTGATCAGTTTGCTGTTCACAAGACAAGCATTTTCTTTTCCTCCAACAGCAGGACTTGTGAATTACCGGTACTTTAAAGGTCACATTCATATGCTGCATGCCCTTGGGGTGTCCCTGGCTTTTTCAAACTTGGAAATACCTGGGCCAATTGATTGCTCAGACGCTAAAGTATTGTTCAGTAAATTACATCTCCATTAAAAAATAAAAGTTTAGTCTAGTCAGTTTCAGCAGTCAATTACATCTGGAGTGAAGGGTTAAAATATCAAATTCTGATCATGTGACAATATGGACGGCTGGCTTTGAGTGTTGGGCCTGATGACTGCAGACTGCACAGGTACAAAATCAACACATAAATTCATAATAGTCTCATTTTGCAATACGAGTACAGTAAGAATTTTTGGTCAATGGAACTCCGCTCAGACTACATTACAAGTTTCACACACACACACACACACACACACACACACACATATATTCACAGACCATTACTTCTGTACTTAATTTTTTTATTGGTTTTCAATAGTAACACCATAAACATAACATAAAAACACCATGTGGAGTACATTTTATTGGATTATAGTTCACAAAAAGTAGCAGTAAGGCACACACATAATAGGTTCACTGATGAAATAGTCCTGTCCATAGAGATACATGGGTTGTAAGGGCTTTCTGTACTTGTTTGTAAATGAAATTGCACCAACATCTAGATCTTATACAAAAGCCTGGTGCCTCACTTTGGGAAGGCAGCGTGAGGACTGGAAGGATGTGTGTGTGTCAAATTTTGGAATCACAGTGTGTGCCATATTACCAAGGTCTACCCCTGCCACTGTGAAAACAGGCTGCTGGATGAGGTCCAGCAGGTTCTTATATGTTCTTGCTATTGCTCATACTGTAGAATGGTTAATAATGTGAATTGTCTAAGCTGAGTTTGGCAACTTGGGTAACATATTCTCAGGAAGTTTCATGCAAAGATGGCAGGCATGCAAAGGGTATCTCAGCTGATTGCTGATTTTGTGATCAATGCTAGTAGAGATAATGAAAAAACACTAGTTTATGGTAGGGTTGCCATACGTCCAGCATTTCTCGGATATATCTGCAATACACCAGTCAGAAGTGGTATCTGGGCAGAAATATGGCAATGACCGCTCCCCACATAAAACGGGGGGCGCCCTTTGCATGGATGCGCGCAGCGTCTGGATCTGGAGCGGCTCCATCAGCATAGGCTTGGTTTTGCCTTCCCTCAGGTGGGATACCTGGAGGTCTCCGCCTACCTCAGTCAGTTGTCCAATCCCACCTGGGGGAAGTGTTGCCAAGGAGACCAGGCCAGGTAGGGGAGGGATTACCTGCCCACACAATAGAGGGAGGCTCTTACCTGGGAATCCTCACTTGGCTCCAGAGCTTCTCCCACCCTACCCACCCTCAGTTAATGTCTTATTTTGCAGGTTAACTTTTCTTCACAGGTATGCGGGCGCTGCTACGTTAAGGTCGCTGTTAAAGGGCCGGAAAAGAATTTCCCTGCATTGGCAGGTTTCGCCTTTCCCGTAGCAAAACGTCACAACTTTGGCGGTGTCAGGCCTTGGGTGGAATCCTTTAGTCCATCTTCCTCTTTGCAGCGGCGATACCAGGGTTCCCTGTTAAAGGGGTTTCTGAAGGGAGGCTTTGACCGTACGCCAAAAGGTCGTCATTGCTCTCCCCTGCGGCGGCGGCGTAACGGGGACGGCTATCTCTGCTTGAACATATGTTCTCCAGAGCCGGCCCATCCCCCCCCCCCACACACTGGATAACCCTGATGGTCCCTAGGTCCCCGGCTGGGGACTGGGGAGGGAGAACGCCCAATGCCTGAGCCAAGGTCTACCCACATTTGAAATTTAATAAAGTTGTGGCCAATTTAATCCCATAGCACGTTGTCTTGAGTCATTATTCCACATGACGGGGGGGACCGCTCGGGATCTGGGGACTCCGCCTGTCCACACAATGCTAGTTTATGGTTATATACGGTAACTTTGCATAAATTGAAATTGCAGAGAAATTATTTCCAGCTCTTTTGAACATTGGTAAAGAGGAATGAGGTTGAACAACATTCACAAACAATTGCAACAATTGGATCCCAGATGAGCAGGTTTGAAATTTGCAACAACTTTCTCCTGCCATCAAGAGGAAACATTTTTAGCTGAGCAGGAAAAAATTATTTATGAACATCCTGATGAGGAACGTGCAATCTGACCCTCATTAGAATCCCCATGAACACACCTGTCAGCCCAAGGGAAACTGCAGAAAATGTGAACCTTGATTAATAAAACTACTGATTAAGTGTTATGAATAAAATGAAATATTCATGTGCACACTCTCTCCCTCTCTTTCTGGAAAAGCTGTTTCTGAAACTTGGAGCAAGATTCAAGTTGTGGCTAAAAGAAGTTTTACACTCTAGAATGATTTGGGAAGAAGGATTGCACAACACAGTGTCATTTTCATCTTCAATTGTGTTTTGAGACAAAGCTAAGGCTTTAGCAAATGGGTATTCCCAAACCTATTCTTGCTAAAATGGCAGGCTTGTGGAGGGTGAGGAACATTCATAGGGGTAGATCAACCCTATTCCCCACGCAGAGGAGCCAGTCAGTGGTTGCACCAAAGAAGACGACACATCAGAATTTCCTCTACTTGGCATCATGTTTTTAGACTGCAGTCATATCCACATTCATGTATCAGCCAGTCTCTTCTGAATAAACATCTAAAGGATTGTGCTGTTGGTCCACTTTTATTGTGCCACTCTTAGAAACCTGTAATTAAGTCTAAAAGGCTGATAAATATCATTGCTTGTTTTGCATTTCTAATACATTAACTTGGGTTGCTTTACAGTAAACCTACAGTTGTTTAGTGTCAGAATTGCTGTACAAATACATAGATGCTCTCAGTTGACAATTAAATGATAAGACATGACAGGCATTGCTGTGTTGGCAGACAGTATGCTCCAGTTGTGTTCTTGGAACAGGAGACCAAAGTAGCAGCCTGGGTGAAATTACAAAGTTCTTTACATCAGCAGCTTCTGCCTGATAAAACCACAGGTTTATACAAAACATAAGCATCTTCTGGAACTCATCTGGTCCAAAAGCACACTGAATACCAAACATTTCTGAAAATTTTCATGAGTGTATTAATAAAGAAAGACTAGCATTAAAAACTGAATTTTAATTTGCTGCTGATTTTGTTTAGTGTATTCCCAGAATTATCTTTAGGTACAGACAGTGGATCTTTATTTCTGAAGGGAAGAAAACAAGGTTTGGAAATATTGCTGTTGCTTATTAGTACTGGAGCATAGTGCCAAAACATTTCACTTCCAGCTGCATGATGTAGGTGGAAATTGTATGCATATGGGCATTAGTAAATTACCCAGCAGACACCTTTTCATACAGTGAAGATGGAGCAGGTAAGCAAGGACCACTGAGGTCAGTGTGGCTACCCATGAATACATTTGCAATAGTTGCATCCCATCATACTTGGAATGTCCTGAAGAATCTTTACAGCATAAGCTAGGCAGATGCCATCACTGATGGAATTATTTGCAGAGGAATCTTTTGTGGCTTAGTGGATGCCACTTTCAAAAGTAGCACAAACGTTTCACAGAGCCCTATAAGGAATGTGAGAAGTTGTTATTTCTAAAGGGTTGATGCGTCCAGCTCTCAAGCTTGGACACTTGGAAGAATCTGGATAAGGTGGGATAAATGAAAGTGGAAAGAGGTACCATGCAGGTACCAGCTTTCCATGTAGACAACCAGGCGTTGCAAGAACTGTCCCATTCCCAATTAAACAACTGTTTTTCATATTTCATTTTGATATACTTGTTTCTTTTGTTAGAAATTTCACTGAATGTGATGTACTATATATCCTTCCCCTACAAAATAAGTCATTTCCAAACTGTATGGCCCTCATGTAGATGGGGCACAATGCTTTATGTACTAATATATGACAATCAATCTGCATCCAACAACCTTTGAAATTATTATTTACAGCTGGGTAGTGTGAGGTCAAGCGAAATAAGCCACAACTTTCTAAAATGTTAGGAAGTTTCCTTCTCACCTAACAAGCCCAAATGAAGATATGAATTTTCCCAGATCCAATTAAAAACCTATTTATTTAGTCCAGTACTCTATTTTGCAGGAGTGAAACTAGAGATAGGGGGAGAAATAAATTTAGGGTTGGTAGTTAACAAAGTTTTACTCAGAATAGATCCATTACAATTAACAATGCTGACATAGTGATGTTCATTAAATTGACTGGGGCGACTTTGAGTAAAACTTAGTCGAATACCACCCATAGATTGCATTTTAATCCAAATAACCTAATTCACACTTCTCAAACAACTACACAAACCCAAAAGCAAGTGTGCTTCAAAAATTATCCTTCAGTGAATATTTCTAGAAGCTCTTCTAGCAAAACATGCATACAGAAAAAGTGCTAAACACGTACAAGAAAGCATTATACTACGGGGAATTGATTACAAAAATATGTCCATTAAGGTATGTTGTATACAAAAATTGATACACATTTTAATGCAAACTTTTTTAAAGCAAATTGAAGTGAAGAACTGAAACCACAAGTTGACAAATTCATCCACCCCTACGCAGAAAACAGAGAACTCTGGGAAGTGCCCAAGCAGGACATAATGGCATAACCATCTCTTGCTGAAATTGGAAATATGCTGTCTCTGAAAGCAGAAATTCCATTTTATGCTATGATGGTTTAATATCCATTGAACAGTCTAGACCGGATGTAAGCAATCTGTGACCCTAGATGTTTTTGGACTCTTACTCCCATCAACCCCAACCAACATGATCAATCATCAGGGATAATGGGGATTTCAGTCCAACGTCTGAAGGGCTACAGGTCACTCTTCCTCAGACCTGGTAATTTGGGTTATGAAGCCTCCATGTGCATATGCACATGTTTTATCAGACATAAGTGGTTCAGAAATGCAAGTTATCATGCTGCTGAAAACACTTCACTGATCAATGAAAGCGATGTAGATTTTGGTAAGTCTTCCAGCAATTTAAACGATTATCTTCCTGAGTAGAACAGTACTCTACAGCTGGTATAGTCAACAGTGCAATGTATGACATTTTAAAACTCACTTTTAAAGAGAACCAGTGAAGTCCTGCAGTAAAAAAGGAGTCTTTCTCGTCAAAAGGCATAGGCTTCACATTTGCTCACCTTCGTTGTCTTCAAACAGTCAAAGGTTTAGAGCTAAGCAAGAACTGCAGAAAAGATTTTGCAGAAGACTGACTTGTGTGTGTTTTTGAATGAGTTCTCCAATTTTGTTCAAGTCCTCTTCCCTGCAGGACACAAAAGATAAGAAGGATTACTCAAGTCACTGATCCGTATTGCTGGGACTTGTGAAACGAAATCCTATATTCAAGCTGTAAAAAATGGAATAAGCAATTTGCGGGAACACCCTTAAATTTCCCTCGTTCTGTCCGATTCTGTCTAATAACTGTTTTAAAAATATACATTTCTTGTAGAGAATAATTATCAATATTATGAATTGATGGAACTACCTGAAAGGAGACTGAATTGGCTGAAATATTAAGTCTGTAGCAAAATGTATCTTTATTGCAACGTACTTAGTGCATAGATTATGTAAAGACTAGTCTCTAAAGATAAAAATATCTGCATTAAAAATGAGATGTATTTCTGAAATCTAAAATTCAAATACAAATTGACATTTGCAATTGAAAACTGATCTTGAAAACTGAGAACTGCAAATCCTGCTGAGGATCTCCATGTGTCAAAACAAATTTGCAGGTGGTATCATTTAAACTCCACCCATCAAGGTTCACCACTAATGATAACAACAAATTTCTCTATTGTCATGGACACATCAGCTGCCTCGCAACCATAGGAAGATGTGTTGCAGGCTTCTTTCAAGCATACGTGGCCTCAATATTCTTCAACAGCTGGTGGGAAAAGACGTTTCCACAAAGAGAAATTGAACCCCTTAGCATATTTTCCCCCCAGAAAGTCTGCTTGCCCCCTTTTAAGGGTGTGGTGCCTGCAACGACGATGCAGGGCTGTGTGTTGAAGTCTCTCCTTGCCAGAGCATGAGCTCCACAACAGGACTGGGCTCTCCAGAGGTGGGCCTGAGGGAACAATCAGGCTTCCCTTATGTCCAATCTCTGGGGATTTAAAACAGCCCTCACCAGCCCCCAACACCTAGCTCTTCTTCATCGGATTAACCTACGCACCCACTCCAGCAATTGGGCATTTACTCATTGAATTGATCTTTCTGTGGAAGCGGTGGTTGCCGTATTTTTGGAGCCAGGTAGGAATTTGCCTATCAGGCAAACTGGCTATGACCTGGAGGTTTTGCCTACCTCATAGCAATCGTGACAAGTTTGGTGGTTTAGGCATTGGGTAACCTTAGCCCAATATATAAAATATATATTTTATACATTATATATATTATTATATAATATTATATTATATAATATATAATATTATATATTATATATTATATATTATATATTATATATTATATATTATATATTATATATTATATATTATATATATATATATATTTAGAATACAGCCTTGTCGTACTCCTTTCCCAATTTTGAACCAATCAGTTGTTCCATATCCAGTTCTAACTGTAGCTTCTTGTCCCACATAGATATTTCTCAGGAGACAGATGAGGTGATCAGGCACTCTTAAAGAAGCTGTTGGGCTCCATGATCACTGCAGATGGTGAAAGCAGTCATGAAATTAAAAGACACCCGCTTCTTGGGAGAAAAGCGATGACAAACCTAGACAGCATCTTAAAAAGTAGAGACATCACCTTGCCAACAAAGGTCCGTATAGTAAAAGCTATGGTTTTCCCAGTAGTGATGTATGGAAGTGAGAGCTGGACCATAAAGAAGGTTGATCGCCGAAGAATTGATGCTTTTGAATTATGGTGCTGGAGGAGACTTGAGAGTCCCATGGACTGCAAGAAGATCAAACCTATCCATTCTGAAGGAAATCAGCCCTGAGTGCTCACTGGAAGGACAGATTGTGAAGCTGAGGCTCCAATACTTGGCCACCTCATGAGAAGAGAAGACTCCCTGGAAAAGACCCTGATGTTGGGAAAGATGGAGGGCACAAGGAGAAGGGGACGACAGAGGGCGAGATGGTTGGATAGTGTCTTCGAAGCTACAAACATGAGTCTGACCAAACTGCGGGAGGCCGTGGAAGACAGAAGTGCCTGGCATGCTCTGGTCCATGGGGTCACGAAGAGTCGGACACGACTAAACGACTAAACAACAACAAACCTTAGCCCTGGTGGTTGTAGCCTCGCTCTCCCCTCCAGAAATATGGTTTCCCATTAAAGGGATCCAGGCAGGATGGAGTTGCCTCTGTCCATTTTCCCAGATGGGGGGCTTGGGCCTCAGCATTCCTAGAGGTGACAATCCCTGCAGGGATGCCCCTATTTGATGTAAGTCATAGGAATCCTTGCTGCTGGGTTGACCCTGGTGCAATTTCCGGTAGTAGCCCAGAAATAAATGCTTACCCAATGCCTATGCCAAACCACTTCATCTGTAGTCAAAAAAGTTGTGGCCTAATTTGATCCCATTCAATCAACCCTCTTGGTTCTGTACTAGACTAAGTAGCTGGCTGGGACATTCATGCAGCATTCTAGGTAGGGAAAGGAGATAACATGCAGGTTACACAACTGGGGCTTAAGTGCAATTAAGGAAGTATAAATTGCCATCTTACTTTTCAATAAAAAAAGTAGAGTGCAGAAAGAAAGAAAGAAAGAAAGAAAGAAAGAAAGAAAGAAAGAAAGAAAGAGGCAGAGCTTGAAGTGGGGCTTGAGTTGTGCCAAGAGTCAGAGGTAATAGAAAATGAGGACCAGGAGGTCTAACCACAGATTAGAGATAAGGGGGACAGAACAGACCTGAGAGATCATGCTAGGGGACCAAAGGCAGGAAAACTAGACAGCATGAGGGAGCTATTATTGACATACCAAACTGAACCACAGAAAGAAATTTCAGGTTCTCTCTATTCATTTCTGAGAAGACTAGAACTCAGCGGCATCCAAAGATTCAAGGCAGACTAAAAAAAAGTCCTTGTTCACACAGCACATAGTTAAATGATGGAATTCACCTCCTTCAAAAGAAAGAGATGGCCACTAACCTGGGTGGCTTTAATAGAGGATTTGATAAATTCATGTAGGACAAGGCTATCAGTGGCTGCCAATCCTGATGGTTATGTTCTACCTCCAGTGTTGGGGACTGTATGCTTCTGATGAATACCAATTCCTGGAAACCACAGGAGGGAGGATTGCTATTTTGCTCAGTTCTGGCTTGCGGGTTTCCTACAGGTATCTGATTGGCTACTGTGGGAACAGAACGATGGACTAGATGGGCCATTGACTCTCATTGTGTTCTTGTTCAGCCTAGACCTTTCTATTGCTCTTGATGGGAAGGAGTCACTCTAGTGTATAGGGATACTCAGTGCTTTTCTTCTAGAAAAATAAGTGCCGGTACTCGCCATGAAGTTGTTACAGTAAGTACCACATTTTTAACAACAAAAAAGAGGTGCTGGTAATGTGTACCCTTGAGTACCCCCTGAAACAAAGCACTGGCAATACTTCTTTGCTCTGTGAGAGGCTTTGATCTCTAGCCCTGGTACTCACCACATGGAGCAGCTGTGATTAAATACTTGTATGCTGCTTTCCCAACAGCAACGTTGAGCTCAAATCAGCTGATAACAGTATTAAAGATAAGCAAACAACATTTCCATATCAAAAAACAAAGTAGCATATAAGTAAAGGGGGAGGACCCAATTCTATTAAACAATGCAGTTCAATGTGAACTCATAATAATCCCAAAATAACTCAAATGTAGGGCAGCAATTTCTGCTGTCCCATAATCTAGATCCTACAGTGGGAGAAGGGGAAGAAAAGAGAGGCTGAGGTTGCATCCTCCCTCAAATCTGGGTCTGATCACATCTCCTGGCTCTCATTCGAAACTGACAGTCATCTTCCTTCTCCTGCTCCATGTCACCACCATCAAATGGAGAGAAACCAAACAAAAACTTACATTTTGCTTGACTGCTCTTCCCCAGTTTCTTATGGGTGGGTCAGTTTCAACATCAATGCTACTATATGTTTTGAAGGAAGAGGCAGAGGCAAGCTTCAAGATGCTCAACCACAAGCCCCAGCCCCAGTCCAGTTTATGGGCAGCCAGGGCTTGTATGTTGTTGGCACAGCAGGCACCTCTCTCATGGAAAGTAAGAGTGCGCATTTCGAAGTAATTTTATATCCTCTGGGATCAATAGCCTTTTTGAGGAATAAAAGCTTATTCTTCATTGGCATTACGTGTACTGAAAGTGAGAAATATGCTGTGCAAAAGGGGCTCTGGCACGCTCAATTCATGTTCGAATAAAGAGATTTTGATAGATATCATTTCATGCTTCAGCAGATATTTGGGGTTGACATCTTGGTTGTCAATGATCACCGCCATTTATCACCCAATAACTGCGAGTCACCTTCCATTTTCTTGCAAATGTATTGTGCTAAATGCTAAACCGAAAGGAAGAATAAAAGGTGTATGGCTGGCCTGATTTGCAGCAAGCACAGCAGAAGAGCCAGTGAGGCTTAGATGAAAAGGCCATGTTCAATCAGGCTGATCTGCATCTTCAGCCCAATATAGGTAATAATAAAACAGGCAATTTATGAGCTAATGGCTTAGCTTAGGCTGCATTCCTGAACACACTGGCCCCAATCTGGAGAAAGTCAGTCATGTCCTTAAGTCCAAGACAAATTAGTTGTGACCACCTTGTGCCATTAATGCGATTTAAGCACACAAACTTCATTTAAGCTGCAGCCACATGTCAGAAGAAAAGTCCCACTTACTTCTGAGTAAACACATTTGCAATCACATGGCAAGTCCCTACACTGATGGTTGTCCACGCTTATGTACGGATAGAAGAACTGTTCTAATAGGATTGGAGGGATGGAGGCGGCTATGTAGGCCCCAACCCATAAGTATGTCAGACTACTGGTTTTTCTAGTTCAGCAATGCAGACACCAGCCTTCTCCAACCTGGGGTTCATAAAGAACATAGGAAAGGAGCAAAAGCTTTTCCCAAAGAATCCTGGGAACTGAAGTTTATTAAGGGTGCTGAGAATTGTTAAGAGGCCCCTGTATCTCTCACAGACCTACAATTCCCAGCATTCCCTGAGAAGAGGATATGACTGTTAAACCACACTGAGAATTGTATCTCCATGAGGGGAATAGTGCTCTCCTGAGAGCTCCCACCATCCTTAACAAACTAAAGTTCCCAGGATTCCTTGAGGGATGCCATGATTGTTTAAAGTGGCATGATACTGCTTTGAATGTACAGTGCAGATGGAACCTTAGTAATGGAGTGACGATAACTTAAATGCACAAGCATGTTCTCTTTAGACTAAAACAAAACAAAAACCTTAGAGCTCATCTCAAGTAATTGTGAGACTGGTGTTAGGAGGAGGCTTCCTTGAGTAAATGTCTGAGGATGAGAAATGTTTAACAGCAACAAAAACCTGTGGAAGTTTTCCCCCCAGCTGCCATCCTCACCTTTGCGCGTTTGATTAATAGGGGAACAATGAAAAAACAGCGCTGAGGGACAAGCGGCGTGGCAAAGGATTGCGCCTGACAATTTACTGTTAAAATACATAGTCCCCAGCAAAAACCTATTGATTAATGGAGTCTTTCGAGCAGCGTGAAAACACAGGCACCCAGGAGGAGAGGGAAGCAAATTCAAGTAAATGCTCTCATTAGCGAGGCTCAGCACCATGCAGCATTTCATCAAGGCTGCTGCTCAATTACAGCAACACCTTCACAAGTAACTTTTCTCCTTCCTTGTTACTTGTGGTGCAGTATTAATCATCAGCAACCGAAGACGGCAATGACAACAAGCAGAATGAAGTACGGGGGGTGGGGATGAAACCCCGTGAAGAGTGCTCCTTTGCTTTCTTGTTGTCATGAAGGTGCTGAGGAAAATGTTTACTGAAGGATTATTAAAGTGGGGTGGGGATAAACAGCCCTCCATCTACAAGTCGCAGCTGCAAATTTATCATTAGCAGGTCACGCTAACTAATATGTCAGTCACCTTTTCACCAGCCTCCAGTGTTCTTAGTGCAGCACTGCCATCTACAGGCAGTTAAGATACTAATCATATAAGATCTGTGGCCCTGAAATACTAGCAAATCTGATTCACACACCTTAATCCTGAAGAGTAAAAGAATTCCTAACCACCCAAAGCCCAGAGAAAGTGAGAATAGAGAAGTGTGCTGCAGTACACACAGTAAAGAAAATAAGGAAGGGAAGGATTATTCCTAATTTTGGAATATGCAGAGTGCAAAGTCAGGTAACATAGATCTGTGCCTTCTGCAAGAGTTAAGATTTCCCCTTCCAAGTACTATGCCAGCAAGGCAACAGGGGTCTCTCATCCATTCCTTGGATCTGTGGTCCAGAGAACCATAGCAATGGTCCTTGAGATCACTGATGAGCAAGGAGGGAGTCCCACTGGAACTGTGTACTAACCAACAACTGAAAAACTGGAATTTAAGTATATTTTGACTCTTAACTTTTTTTGAAAAAGGGGAGGGGCTTCTTGAGGAAGTGAATGACATGACACCAAGTGCTTTCAACTGTTGGTTGTTCATTTTCGTTTACTGTTATGTTTTTGGAGTCTGAAATGAGGAGGGAAAATCTGATGGCTGACAATTGAACTGCGGCCTCCTTTGCACCTGCTGCCACCAGCTCTTCTTTTCCTCATGTTTTTTCCCCTTCCCTCCTTCTACGCACACACATTTTCCAGCCGTTATTTCTCTGCAGTCACTTCCATTCTGATAAATGTGTTACTGGAACCCTGCAAGGAGGACGAATATTTAGAGCACAGAAACAATGGGTGCGAAAATAATCATTTCCCCCTACGCTGATTTACTCAGTTTCCCTATCCCAAAGTGGAACAACAATGTTCCACATGGAATGGACTCCCTCGGGAGGTTGCGGACTCCTTCATCGGAGGATTTTAAGCAGAGGTTAGATGGTCATCTGTCTTGGATGCTTCAGTTGAGATTCCTGCATTGCAGGAGTTTGGACTAGATGGCCCTTGGGGTCCCTTCTAACTCTATGATTCTTTGATTCTATGAACAACACTGTAATAGGGATCTCAAACACCCTAAGCTTAACCACAGAAGAAGTCATTCAGTTGTAGCCTCTGACCAGTTAAGTGGCGTGAAAGGATGATAATGCTGAAAGATACAGGATCCCATTTCCATACATGGTTACAGGAACTAGTGCAAAAGTAATCTTTTAAGGAACAGCCACATGGATCTCAGCCATCTAAATCCGCTCTCTGGGAGAAAGTGGGGAAAATATAGTTGTATATATTCCATAACATAATATGAAAGCACCTTGAGATCGTGCAAAGAGAGGAGACCAGTGATCACAAAGAGAGCTAAAAAGTGCAAAGACTGTCAGTTGTCAGCTGACATAAGCTTTAATCGTTCCAGGAATAAAAGGATTGTGCAGTATAAAACTGTCACCCCATAGTTGCTTGTCACCAGAATTTTGTGTAGGTTGCAGCAATGTCCACTGCACTCTGGCTTTCAAGCTTGAGAAAGAAAAAGACAAGACCATGCCATGCGTTCCCTTAGTCTTTGTCCAAGCTGAAAACACTCCGTTTCATCACACAGCAGGTGCATTCACTCCTGTTATTTCCCCACTGGGTCCAAGAAAATAGAAGATGTTTTATTCCTTTCCTCACTGTAGCCTGGCACCTGTGATTCAGATATTGTTTTGTGGTTTTAGGAAAAGAAAGGAAAATCACTGTATCATGGACACATGATTTTAAAAAAAAAAATCTCCTGAGGTTTTTGAATTTGAGATTTGCTGTTCCGAGACATGAATATTTGTGTCAGTAGAGTAAGGGGCCAAACTCATGGTTCTTCCTGTTCAAGTTCTGCTCTCAATAAACCCATATTGGGTGGCCCCATTATTGAATGTTTTTTTCCCATGCCTCCATCAGAGAGGGTTTTGGGTAGCCTCATCTGCGTTGGTGTGGCAGCAAGGCCTCAGTGCCTGTCATCAAATTCCAAACGGGCAGGGATGGTCTAACTTCTGTTGTCTGTGTTCTGGTAACCTCTAGGCTAAATTATTGCAACACATTATACATGAGGCTGTTGGACTACACCGGGGGGTCCACGCAGCTCCCCAGATGAGACAAACCTCTCCAGGCGTCTTCCTGAAGTTGTGTAGCTCCAGGACGTCCATAAATCTGCTGCAAGCACACTTAGCAGAGTTTAGGAGAAACCAAGTGGAGATTGGTGTGCTCATTCTAAGCTTTTATTAAGCAGTATATACAGGACAAAGCGATCATGGCGTTCTCTCACTTCCGCTCCGAGAGAGAATAGAAACTAAAAAGTACAAAAAGACAACACAGCGGAAGAGCCTAGAAAGTAAACACAGACATGGGATGTAACAATCACACATCCTGCAACGGAGGAGTGAAATGCTAACAGAGGCTGCTTCTGAAGATGGTTCAGAAACGTCAGATGGTGCAGAATTCAGCAGCCAGCTCGCTCAGTGTGGCAAGATTGTTCAAGCAAATAATGCCAGTCCTGGCCGGACTGCACTGGCTACCAATTAGTTTCAGAGCCCAGTTCAGAGTGTTGGTTTTGACCTATAAAACCTTAAATGACTCAGGACCACAATACCTCAAGGACTGCCTCTCCCCATATGAACAGACCCAGACCCTGCAATAACCATCTGAAGCCCTTCTTTCGGTGCCTCCTCCACAAGAGGTTCAGAGGGTGGCAACACAAGGACAGGCCTTTTTTGCAGTTGCTCCTTGCTTGTGGATGCTATCTCCAGAGAGGCTCACCTGGCGCCTTCATTACATATCTGTAGGCACCAGGCAAAAACATTCCTCTTTTCCCAGCCCTTTATCTAATTAAACTATCTCTGGCCTTTTAAACTGGGGGGTTGTTGTTTTTGTTTGTTTGTATTTTTGTGTTTTCATATTGTAAACAGCCCTGTGATCCTCAGGTGAAGGGTGGTATAGAAATTTAATAAATGATGATGATGATGATGATGATTCTAAAATGGATATCTGTGTGTGGAAAGGGTCTTCCTTGGGGATGGGAAGAGAAATTTTTATTAGGTTCAGATTTTGATGGAAGCCTACCTAATTCACATTTCCCAAAACACTATGTGAACTGAAACACTCCTACCCTTTGAAATTCACACTTCTCTTTATGTTGTGATGCAGTACTTTGACCAGATAATGTATATATAGGTGGAAAGTGTGAAAATAACATGTACGTGCATTATATATAAATTAATGTAGTTAAATATTTTGTTGGAAGCCGCCCAGAGTGGCTGGGGAAACCCAGTCAGATGGGCGGGGTATAAATAAATAAATTATTATTATTATTATTATTATTATTATTATTATTATTATTTCAGGGAAATTGTTTGCAACAATGTGTATATTGCATAGAATGTGCACAATCGCATAGAAAAACATGTAATTTGGAGAGATTTGCACCAGGTTGTTGATGAATTTTCATGAGGAGATAGATAGATAGATAGATGATAGATAGATAGATAGATAGATAGATAGATAGATAGATAGATGATAGATAGAGTAGATAGATGGAGTATCAACTGATATGGAAATGTAGGGAACTGAATTTAGGATTGGAAAAATTAAACTGAAAGAAACAGAAATTGACAGATTCACCCATCTCTAAGTGTGACAGGCTATTTTTTTGAAAGGAAAAGCTTATGGCCAGACAAGGGATCATGGCCTGTGATCCATGATAACTCATTTCTGTACTTGGCATTTTCTGTAGCTGTTCATGTTCTGTTTTTACACACAAACATACATATCTCCTTGCTTTTCTGGTCCTTTTTCTCACTTCCAGGGCATTTCTGATCATGGCCCTCTGAGATTTACTTCAAGCCAAACAACTTCAGTGATCACAGATCACATAAATAAAATAAAAAAGTAATGAAGCATCTGAGCCGCCTCTAAAGCAAAGCCCACCAGAAAATGAAAGATATTTGAAAGTATTCTAAGGGAAAAAGAAACAGCACATTTTGTTCAGTTGATTTCAAAAACTGCCACAACAAAAGTTTAATTTTTAAAGCTGTTCAATTCTAGTGGGAAAATCATTTGTACATCTGCTACATTTCAGGTACTCCAGCTGTCATTGGGTGGGGAGGGGAGAAACTGTTTCAAGCCTCCTGCTGAAAATCCAGACAGAACAGATAGTTTTGACTTTTAATGCTTATGAAATAGGTGTTTAGCTTTGTTTTCAAAAAGGAAAGGCAATTAATTCAATGGAAAGTAACATTTTGCAGGAATTAATTGAGCTGAAAGGCAGGGTGCCTTTTTGCAAGCCTCTTTGCCAGCATGAAAAGCCTTCAAACACGCATAAACCTGGGCAATTCCCCAAGGTTTTCATCGAAAGGGGGCAGATTTTTTCACACAAGCCAAGGAATAGCAATCAGTAATTTGATTGACTGGAGTCATTCATATGACTAATGCAGAAAGCATTGTCCTCCCTCTCAATTGGCTCTATTTGGACTAAGTGATGTAATTCTGTAGCCAAATCTGATTGGCTGCATAGCATTATGGCATCATCATGATCACTACAGTGTCCTTGTTTTGTTGGAATCACTCAGGGACGTGGGGGAGAGAAAAATACCAGGAAAGAGAAAAGTAACAAGAATGAACACAGCTGGGAAAAGATTGCTATAAACGGTTCTGGTTCTGTCTTGATCCATGTAAAAATTGAAATGGGTGGAAATTCAGAAGTATTTTTATATATATATAAATTTCAAGCCTCCGGCTTTCAAGTTAAAAAGCTATTTCCTCTGGTGATTTGCCTCCAATATATATATTTAAAAGATTTTAAGTAGGCATAGATTACTCATTGAGTGCCGCAAATCTCCTGCTTGCTTTCAGGATACTTGTTTTGATGATTTCGGTAAACCCCAAGCCTTCAGCACAATGAACATACCCTATCGTTTCTGGCCTCTCTCCGAAACCTGTTATATATCATAGACTACTGGCAGGCAACTGTCTTCCTGGGCTCTTAATCCAGATCTTAGCATAGCCCCAAATTCTTGGGATCCACCCCCATTATGCACCTTAGTTGTGTGAGCTCCTGATTTATGTCCATATTGGAAGGAGATCTGCAGGGTGACTGCAGGTTGGAGTTCATACATCTACACCTATGCTACTTCTTCACTTTTTCCTTTTCACACCAGAGTGGGACTGGCTGACTTCTGTGCTCTATCAGGAGCAGAGACATTGTTGGGGTGAAGGGGGGAACTCTATGAGTCACAAGACGACCATCCCAGCTCTGCTGCAGTGTGGAGTAGCAGTGCTGTTGCTCATAAATTGCTCATAAATCCTCATGAATCACTCCCTGCAAGGGATGGGGCATAGGGAGAGAGGCACAATAGCAAGGAGGGGGATTAGCTGCTGCCTTCTCTCTCCCTTTGTTCCTCTTCCTCATTCTTATCACCTGACAGGTCCAGCATTGTTGATATACTTTCAGAGATTCAGATCAGGAGGCCACTTGCAATGGTAGCCTCCTATACTGATGTTGGATCTATTCATGAACCAAGGCAAGCAAAGGGGTTTTTAACACCATCTCCAAAGATTGTTTTCAGCAACAGAGGATTTGGCAGGGTTTTCAACTTAGGTGCCTCAGCTATTGACTTCTAGATGGAAGCAAGAGACTGTGAGTTGTGTCCAGAGTTAACTTTCCATGAATGGAAGGGCTCCTTCTGTTTGCGAAAGGGACTGAGATCCTGTGGAGGCTCCTGCTGGAAGGAGCAGGGAAGGCCAGCTTTCACTTGATCCCCCTTCAGTCCCCTGTGCTACCTTCAACTCTCTTCCTGAGGGTCTCCCAACCTTCTGGAGCAACTTTTCAAGAAGAACCAAAGGTTGCAAGATGGGAAGAAGGTGTTGGTGGAAACCACTCCCTTCCTCCAGCTGGAGTATGCCATGAACAGAGTTAGGAACTTAGGAAGCTACCTTATACAGAATGAGACTAATGGCTCATCTAGCTCAAAATTGTCTACACTGACTGGCAGTAGCTCCTCACAGGGTTTCAGAAAGGGAAAGGCAGGTGCTGAACTTGATATCTCCCATATGCAAATCAGATACTCTACCACTGAGCTATAACCCTTCAGTGCACAGGAACTGCTGATCAAATCCAATGAATAGGAATACATAGTGGAGGAGTTGAGAAAGATGGTGACTATGTGGCCCAGCTGGGGCAGTTGTCAGTAGGTGAACTGTTGTCCATTTAGCACAGGAGTGGGGAACCTTTTCAGCCCAAAAGCCACATTCCCATTAGGAAACCTTCTGGAGGCCATGTGCTGGGCAGAGGGGGAAGCAGAGGAATAAACAAAAGTGGGCAGTATAACAGATGTTCATCTTACCCTTGTACAGTAGTCTAGTTTCTACACACACAAACATCTAGCCTCCATGTGGGCAAGCAAGAAGCATTATCCTAGTTCATGGACACATTCTAGCCAGGCTAAATCCCTCAAGGAAGGTGCAAAGCAAGGCTGGTGAGGGGTGTGACCTGGGGAGAAGGGGTGTGGCTGGGAAGTGGGTGTGGTCTGGGGAGAGTCATGAGAACCAGAGAGAGAGAGACACATGTGGGGGGTCACATGTGGCCCCAGGTCTGAGGTTTGCTACCTATGCTTTGGCACTGGTTTGATCCAAAATATGGCTCCCTCTTAAACATATCCAATCAAAATCCCAGACTGAATACCATTAAAAAACTCTACAAAAAAATTTGAGCAAGTTCAAATGCTAAGCATTTTTTGGGACAACAGTATTGTGAACCAATTAAGAAATGAAACATCAAGGACTTCCGTGTTAGCGCCTCCGGTAATGGCTGAATTCCTCTGATCGGGAGGAATTTGCTTCGTGGAAATTAGGGTCTGGCCGCCACGGCGAAGGCGGGGACCCACAAAAAATCACAGGCGGGAGAGGCCTGTGAACGTGGGATTCGGCTGGCACCTTTTGCGCCTCCCCTACTCGCGGGGAAACCCGGTTTCGGGGATCCGGAGCGACGTGGGGTGAGTGGCGCGGTGCTTTGAATCGACTGCTTTTTTCACGGAGTGAAGCCGCATTGCTGTTGCCGGAGAGCACTGACTTTTTCCTGTGGACAATTGGATTTTAAACAACTACTCGTGAGTAAATTGGAAAACTGGATTTTTAAATACTTTAATTTGGCACTGAAGCGGGAGGTCATAAACAGGAAGTCTGCCTCCCATTTTTGTGAATAGACTGAAGCAAAGAGGCTGCAAGCTAAAGTCTTGGAAAGCTTTTCATAAACGATTAAACTTCCATCGGCTAAAATCATCAAACCCCCCTTGGAAGCAGGAGAAGGGGGGGGAATTTTAGACTGCGTAAGCCTGCAGGAGAGAGTGAAGAAAGTCAAATTACCACCGCTCTGAACCTGGAAACGGGCTGCTAGTAAGACTGAAGTTTTGGATATGCTCATTGACTGTGAATAGATCGTTTGTTGACAATAAGTTAAATAAGAGAAATACATTGTTTCCATTGTCTCCTGCGTCTAAAAAGGAGTAAAAGTAACTGAAAATTGAAACTAACTTTATTGCTTGAACTGTGCTTAAAAGGATTGATACAAATAGAAATTGTTTCCCCCTAGAGGAAGCCTTTGAAATTGTTACATGAGCTGAGCTGGGGGAATTTCCAGCTGCAAGATAAAACTGTGAGAATCTGGGATTGACCTTAGACCATTAAGAATGTTGACAGAAGAAGCCTTAGTGGTTGTATTATGTAAGATTAATGATTCACTGGAACAGCTCCATAAGAAGACGGATGTGATGACTATAAAAATTGATAACTTGGAACAAAAAGTGACTAATTTGGGACAAAAAGTGAATATTAATACAGAAACTATTCAGGAATCGATACAGGGATCTACTTTGACATGGCAAATTGAGGAGAAGGCGGGGGTGAAAGCTGTTGTTGTGGAACCTAAAGTAGCACAAGTGGAGAGGGAGAGAGCCCCAGCCTTACAGATGCAATTTGATGACTATAAGTTGATGCCTTTTATGACTGAATTTAGAGAAAGTCAGGCTTTGAGGATTGGAGCCCCGCTTGGACTGGAGAAGGAAAGTTGGATAGATCCCTTCATGCAGGGATTTACTAACCTTTGGGACCTGGACTTGGGTCAGGAGGAGACTGGAGTTGTGGGGACCGCCAGACTTGGAGGAACTTTGAAATACGACTGGAAATATCTTTTGAATTTTAGTTTTAACTATGGAGATTTGGCTGACTTGTCAAGAAGGAATAAAAACATCGCTAGGTGGGAATTTCCCCGAGATCTACTTCTCAGCATCAAAGGAAGGAAAATAAGAACAAGATCAGGAGAAGACAAAGTAAAGTGCATGTATAAATATGAAGAAGACTTGCAGAAGGGACTTGGAAAAGAGTTAAGAGCTTCGGACAGAAGATCACCAGGTTGATGGACTATATGGAATTGACGGAAATGACTGGCAGAATCCGAGACCAGGAAGAAGAGACGGTGGAAGAATATTGGAAAAAGTTTAAAATCTATATATGGAAATAATGTAAAATTAATGAGTGTTAGAAAAATGTTGGAAGGGAATTATACGGCTTTAGTAGAAATGTTTTAAGGAATTAAGCATAAATAAGTATTATAGTATTAATAGAAAATAAGGTTAAAATGTGTTAAGATGACCATATGACAGAAAACAGAGAAAGATGGAAAGGATTTGCTGAAATAATTAATAGAAATGGAATACAAAAAGGGAGGTGAGAGGAGGTCGATGAAACAAGGGAATGAAAGAGAGGATATTGAGATGGTATGATGTGTGTTTTTTGAATTGTTTTTGCTCTCGTTTTGTTTAATGTGTTAATGTTGTGTTGTGTATTGTTTATATATTGTACTGTATTGTTTTTTCTTTTGCTTTTGCTTTTCTTTTTCTTTTTTCTTTTCTCCTTTTTGTAAGGTTTAAAAGTAATAAATATTATTTTTTTAAAAAAGAAATGAAACATCAAATAGAAAACATTACACTAACCTCAGGAAGTTTTTAAAGGTCAACAGAATCACTTCTAGAGTTAAAACTAATGACAGATTGCTTTTAATGTGAACTGTCCGCCACCAAGGCCTAATAATGAAGAAAGTGTTTGGAGATAAAAATCATGTTGGAACCAGCAATTCTTCTTAGTCCAGCGGTGACAAAAGCACTTTACTGTAATCTAAAACAAATATGAAAGTCTTGAGGGGCTATGCGAACGTCTCCTTTCAAATGTTTGTCAGGAAAAAATGGACAGTGGCAGAGTTAATTGTATATTGTAAGGCATCAACATTGCCTTAAGAAAAAAGGTGAAGGATAGAGTTTCTAGGGGTCTTATATAGCTCAGTGTGTTTCAGTTTCTCTTCCTAAGCTTTCGAACAGATGGAATGGTGGCAGTAGTGTTAAGAAATGCACTTCCTATTCAAATCATAGAAGCCCCATCTGCATTGGCATTCTGCCGATTTTTAAAGAGGCACCTATCTACACATTCCTTTGATCTCTCAGGCTGACTCTTCTGTTTTAATTATTGTGCAGTTTTCACTGAGATTGTTTTACTGAGTATTTTAATTGTATGTTTTAATTATGGATGTTTATATTTTAATCCTCGTATAATTGATCTTTATACTTGTAAACCACTTAGGTGCCTATTCTGTCATCAAATGGCATATAAATAATGAGAATACTAATACTTCATCAAATTGTTGTGATGAAGAAAGAATCATCATTATGAATCAGTACAAATTCTTTTTTCTTTTCTTTTTTTACAAAAATGAAAGTTAACACTATTTCACATTGTGTTTTAGGGTCTGAAATTTGCAAAATACAGATTTGTGAACAGCCTTGTGGTGTTCAGTTATGAGGGGAAACCAATCCTAAGATGGTTGCTGCTTCATTTTCACCAGTGCCATTCACTATAGCAATAAGTGCTTGAAAAGATCAAGAACTACAGCAAACCCTATAAAGTCCTAAGCAAAATGCCTTCTGAGATAACTCTTCTTGGAAGCAAACAGGTAAAGCACTAATTAATATGCTTTCACATCATGTTTGCTATGGTGACAGTACTCATCCTGTTCCGGATTCTGACTAATGAGGGTTACAAGAATAACAAACAAAACATTATGTATGATTTCATGATGTTCCTCAGTGGTTTGGAGGCCCATGTTAAGACTTAGAAGACCTGTGCTCACAGCTTGTCCCAAATACATGCCTCTGTTTATCCTCTCAGACTTGCAAGCAAAATTATCCGTATCAGTGAAATAACTCTTCTTTCATTGATAATTTCTGGATATGTTGATAAGAAAGCACAATCACTCAAGAACCTGAAGAGGCATATAGTCTTTGTCCTGATGTCTTGAATGGTGACTCAGACTGCCATTTTAGGGATTTAGAATCATAGAATTGTAGAGTTGGAGTTCCCTGAGGGTCATCTAGTCCTTGCAATGAAGGAATCTCAACTAAACTCAACGAAAGCATCCATAATAGATGACCATCCAACCTCTGCTTAAAAACCTCCAAGGAAGGTTTCATCTTATTCAGGGACCGTTGGACTATTAGATGCTTTTCTAAGTGGTGGAGTATATACCGTTCGTGCTTAACCCCAGGTTCAGGCTCCAGTTGAAGGGGACAGTGCTTGGGAGAGACCTCCTCTATGGCCCTTAAATGAGTTAAAGAGTCTACTTATCAAACCCTATGCATATCTCTATTCATAAGAATGCTCTTGGCCCAAGCAAGGGGATGGTTAGTAGTCCCAGGCAGACAGGTAGGTGAGGCAAGGGCAAGGTGAGAGGGGGCAAGGTCTGGGTTTCAGGATGATTGTTAATGATCCTGTAGCATACAAGTTGTCTCAGCAGTGTCCTGGTGTAACTGGCAAATATTTATAGCTTGGACAGGCATTCACTGACTGAAGGCTGCACTCCCTGAATGCTGCATCTAATTTGCTTTTTTTGCATTCCCTAGTCCTGCTTGTGGATAGCTGCTGTTCTGTTCTTTGGTGATCAGGTTTTAGTCACCGGTTTGGGGATATTTCTGCCATCTATGCCTATGTTTGGGAGGGGGGTTGTTCTGTGTGGTCTTTATCATGCTTTTTACATTGTGTGTGTGACCAAGTACATGTGACCAAGGCCTTTTGTCTGATCCACATATGGTTCTGATCCACATATGGAAGTTCTGATCCACATATGGAAGTCTTGACAGAAAAAAGGGCCGCAACTTTTTAACAAAGCGTATCAGCAATAAATTGCAGGATTCTCATATAATAGTAGGACTTTATGTATGGCCTTTGTGAGTGATAGAAGTAAGTATTTGTTTTCTTCTGAACTAAATTGCTTCACTCTTGCAACTAATTGCATGGGGGTGCTTTCCTAAGTGTTAGATTTATTGTTTGCGGTTATGTGGATAGATCATTTTTCTGCACGCTGAAATGGAGTATAATTGGGCTATTTTTCAAAGCAAATGGAGTGTGCCTATATGGAGAATGTCAGCCACAATAGGGGTGTGACTCTCCTGTTTAGAGCACTTTGCTGTTGACGTCATGTGAACCTCTCTAGTTTTTGTGCTTCACAGAAATTGTTCTGAAAGATAACATTTAGAGAAATCAAGTATTGTTTCCCGAAAACAAGCATTTCTTTAATTAAAAGGGAAGTACGTGTACCATTTTCAGAAAGTAGTTGTATATAAATTATTAACAAAGGTAGTGTTATTCATGGTTCTTCAGTGGGAGAAAACACATCTGGATATAGCTAGTTATTGACCTTTTCAAATCAATTAATGCTATCAAAAATTTTCAAGTGTTAGACAGGAACAATCAGAGCTAGGAGTAGAGTGCTGCTCTCCAGTTGCCTTGTGCTGGAATTGTTGTTTGAGTAGGCCCTTAGGCGTGGAAACGCAAGATTCCCTTCACAAAAGGCTGCACAAAAGAGACCAGCTGGAGAAGTAAGGCGATAATTTGCAAAAGTTCCTTAGCTCAGTAAACCCTACAATTTTGATCGTGATCAGTTATCCTAAAATTTGCCCCCCAAAACTGGATGAATAATTGTTGATCTGTCTAGGGCCTATAATGGACTTAGCAACACAGCCAGCCACCCTATAAGGAAAGTAAATACAATATATAAAATTAAAGGGGAAAGCGTAAGCAATCTTGGGCCACAAATGGTTCAAGTCTTGGACTACCTGGCCATCCACTAACATTGCCCTAGGAATCAGTCTGATTTGTCTGAAAAGGTACCTGTCCAATATTCTTTCATAGCTGGAGTTCTTTTACTTTATGTTATGTTCCTAATACATGTTTTAGGGCTCTTCTGAACTATTGGTTGGGCAACCTGATTGTGGGAAGTGGGGAATGCATTTATAAATTGAAACAAAATGAGTAGTATTATGTAGGCTACCAGCATTTTTTATGATATCGTATTATTTCTGGCTCCAAGCTTGCGGGCTATATAGCATTCTCTATAGCAATTGATTTCTGTTGTTTGAGAGCAGTCCAGCCTTTATCTAATCTCTGTGTTGCAATTATAATTTTAATTGGCTTGTAATTAATATTGGTACATAGAGAGCTTAATATAAAGATTTTTTTTTTTAAAAAAAAAGGTGCTGGATGGATAAATCTTCTAAATATAAGTTTAGACTTGGAGTATTTGGAGCTGGAATTGGAATCAACCATGTTCTGTAGCACTTTCACATCTTGGAAAGACAGAGCGGGCTATTTGGGCGCTCCAGAGAACCATAAGATTAAGTGTAGAGGTTAGGAAAGGGCAAGGAATAGATAGAATCTGGTTGTTGTTTTCTATCCAGCTGCTATCTCTGAGCTAGAAACTGCAGGGCTTTGGTAGCCTTTTGGACGTATCAGCATTAAAGGAGATTGTTTTTTTCATAGAGCAATTGTGTGGGTCTTTCCCATATCATTACCAGCCTTTAAACCAAAGGGTAGTCAGCGTGATGATCTCCAGAAGTTGTTGAATTACAGTTCCCAACATCCCTGATCATTGGCCATGCTCAGTGAGACTGGTGGGAGTTGTAGTTTAACACCAACTGGAGGGCGTCACATTGACTCCCCTTGCTTTAAATATTAAGTCAGTGCCGCAGCACATGAAAGTGCTTTCCTGGCATGCAATAAAGGGCACTTTAAAGATCACGGCCAGTATCAACCCTGGAGGAATCAATAGCTTGAGATAGAAAAAACAGCTTGGTGGCGTCACAAAGTGACAGCTTTGAACAATTGAGCATTCATATAGCCATTTGTACCTATTCGGGTGAAGGTGGGAGCACAGCTTACGGTTCCACTGCTTGAGTGGCTATTCTTTGATTTTCGAATCAATCAATCACTGCCTCCATCCCACTCCAGCAGAACCTATAAAAGTGCATCAGATGCCACAAAGCATCTTCATGGTATGTTATCCAACTTTTTCTCCTTTTATTTTATGTGTGTGAATTATTTTAGGTTGCGTATCCCAGTGTTGACATTTGATGTTGATGCGATGATGGTAGAAAAACAATGTTTATATTGACAACAAAGACAATATTGCAGCCTACCTTGTTAGCAGCAGGATAATCCCAGTCAATAAGCGTTTTGCCATTGACCTTGAATTAATTTATCACGTATTGATACATTTATTTGTTGGTAATAAATAAATGCAGTGTGTAGCAGTAGGTGCAGAATATGACCTTCATATAGCAGTAGCTAGCAATGTGACTTGGCAATTTTATTTTATTTTTTTTAAAAGCTTTTCTCTTTTTCAGTCTCTCCCTTTTCTGAAAGGAAAGGACAGCATACTGCAAAGATGCATTTGGAGGGCTCAGCTGTTGAACGTTGCTAGGAGCGCTGTGCTGAAATTTATCCTACAATTTCCTGAAGGAGGTTTCTGTTTTCTGCATCATTTTCAGAATGCTTCAAAATTTCTATAGAATTTCAGTGGGTGCAAGGCTGAACTTTGGCCTAGGTGGCCAAAGGTGGTCCATTAAATATTTCTCCAGATCTCTACAACCTGAAAACCCTGCTATGGAAAAGTCACATGGGAGGGTTTATCTCATGACATCTTCTTCTGGGGTTTAATGGAAGCTCAGGAAGGCTGACTATTGAGTGCTGGAAATTTATATGCTCACTGGTGTTGTTTTAAAGAGAAAGTCCTTCCCTTTATTAAAATCTACGTTCTTGGGATTCATCTTTCTTTAAAAGCAAAAAGGGATTTCACTTTAAAAAATAGCAAACAGCTATCAGCATAGCTGTCAATGTTTCCCTGTTTTTAAAAGAGAAATTCCCTTATTCCAAATAGGATTCCTTGCAAGAAAAGGGAAAAGTTGACAGCTATGGCTATCAGACACATGGATGCTTTAGCTGAGATTCCTGCATTGCAGGGGGTTGGACTAGATGACCCCTGGGTACCTTCCAACTCTACAATTCTATGATTCTATGACATGGCAAGCATATGGTAGGCAGTCTCTCTGGACACACATAGGATGCAGACCACTGGATAGATCATTTCCAGAAGGAATACACAAACACCATTTGACTACCTCCTACCCCCCAGAAGAATTTTTTTGTGCCAGCCAGCATGAGTTGACACACTTTTGCAGTTGCTTTTGATCATCTGTTTGTCCCTTGTAACATCCCAAAGCTAACAACACGTTGGCAGCCCTCCTGTGCTATCATTGGTCCACCCTGGTTCTGCAGCACTGGAGTAGGCTCGGCCATGTGAATAAATTAGTTGTCACTTTCCAAAGTGAAGATGCTGGGAATAACCTCATCTGCAGATATTGTATGGAAATATACTGAAATACTGATGGGTATTCATCCATCAATATGTCTGACTGTCCACAGAACAAGCTTCAAATAACAATGTTCATTCCAGTGTTTGTCTCTTCATTTCATTGCATCCATCTCTGTGACACTCTCTTTTCTTATACCAAAAATACTTTCCCCATCCCTGTGGTTTGCTGTTTGCTGTTAATAAAGGAAACGGCCTTTTCCAGATTCTCTTGTGGGTTTCTGAAATCCCCCAAGGTGGCTGGTGGGGAGAGAGTGTTATTTAAAATCAGTAAGACTAAGTTTTGGTTTGTATTGGGGTGGGGGGAATTGTTTTGATACACTCTTTCAGAAATATCTGTCAGCCTCTCACTTTTTCTGTACTGACACTTCGTATTCTGCCTCCTGAGAAAAGAGTGTCTAAATATAAATATGGAAACACGTATTTTCTAAGACACCAAGATAAAACTGACTAAACCGCAAGCCAGATGAATCTTTCAGCTACAGTTATTTTTAAAAGAAAGAAAACAAAATTGTAATGTGTGGCAGTCATTGTTCAGTGCAATAATGACATCTTGATCCTCCCTGTCATATGTTGTGACTTGCATTGGCTTCAGCTGATCTATGGTTCTGGAAAGTATTGTTCCTTTTTCTTATTTATTCACCTTTTTTTGTAACATTTGTATCCCACCTTACCCCCAAATGGAAATGTGGCTAAACAACAATAAAATACACAATAGCCAATGAAAACATATACTGTAAACCAGTTAGGAAAAACGTAACAATAAAACAAATTAAAATGATTTCATTAATGTGCAAATGTGCAAATATGCAATGGCAATAATCGGTCAGCTTAGGAGGCCAAAGACCTATCTAAATTAAAGTGTCTCATCTCTTCCAAAGTGTAGAAGAAATCCTGGACTTCCGGAGGCGGCGCGAAACAGCAATGGCGGTCCTCTTCGGTCTCTGAAGAGGGGCTCCGCAGGAAAGGGTCGTCCGCTGCGGCACAGCGGTGACCCATCAAGAAAAACCACGAGCAGAGTGAGCCCGTGGCCGTGGGACTCGGCGGGCACCAGGAGCGACCCCAAAAGCGAAGAAGGAACCCCGTAAGGGGCTCCGGAAACGTGGAAGGGGGAGCGGTGCTGTGAGTTCATCGCTCTTTCTGCGGGAGCGAAGCTGCGCGGCTGCTGCTGATGAGCGCCGACCTTTCTTCTTGAAACATCAGGCTCTAAACTACCTACTCGTGAGTAAGGATCAATCATTTTGGGACTAAAAACTTTAAATTTGGCTGAAAGCGGGAGACGATAAACAGGAAGTCCGTCTTCCGGCAGTGCTTTAAAGATTAAAGGCAAAGAGTTTAACAAGCGGGAAGCAGCTTTAAAAGATCATAAATTTGGGACTTTCGTGTGCTGACAGAATTGGCTTACAAAAGGAAAAAGAAAAGATTTTTACTTCTAAGTGTATTGGATTCTAAATGGGACTTTCCTCCCCTTTATGGATTATAAAGAATTAAGAACCAAACCTCGGACTGACAGGAGAAAAAGAGAGCTGTCATTGCGGAAACTGTATTTAAAATAGAAACTGTTACAGTTGAGTGTTACTGGCAAGATACAACTAAAGAAACTGTTATTGGCACCTTTTTTCTGAGACTTTGTGGCAGCTTGGGAAGTGCTCTGTAAGTTAAAAAAGTTTATGAAGGACTTTTGGTAAATTAAATTGTTTGGGGCTGCAGGGACTTTAATGGCGGATAAATTTCTTTCCTTTCTATGAACTACAGTAATACTCCCCCTAGTGGAGTTCTGGATTTACAAGTGCCTGGGAACAAATTTTATTTTGATTTTGAGATCCAAGCAGGAGAGAGATAAAATACTAGGCCTCCATTTTAAGAAATCACTTGATATCCAAGGCAAAAGAGCAGAATTTTATAGAGATATTCCTAAACAACTTTTGGATCTCAGAGCCACATATACAGACCTAGCAAGACTATTGAGAGGAAATGCGATTCCGTATAGGTGGGAGTTCCCCCAAGGTTTATCTTTTAATTTTAAAGGAAAGAAAGTTAAAATTAAAACAACAGAAGATAACCAGAAGTTCCTGCACGACCACGGAGAAGACCTTCAGAAGGGAGCAGTAGCCTCTTGGCCACCGCCACTGCCTGGAACAGCACCGATACCTACACCCTCGGGTTCAGAAGAAAAGGAAGACACCCCACTATAGGAACAACAGATTGATTCAGAATGTCTCTGCAGCTGTACAGTTGGAACATAAATGGCGGGAATTCCCCGGAAAAAAGACGAAGGATTTTCCATATTCTGAAAAAAGAACAATTGGATATTATTTGCTTGCAGGAAACGCATGTGACTAGACTCCACAGGAAAGTGCTAATCAACAAAAGACTAGGCCAAGAATTTATTTCATCAGATAGAGTTAAAAAAAGAGGCGTGGTAATCTACGCAAAGGAGAACTTGTCACCGAAATTTTTATTTAAAGATGAGCAAGGAAGAATTTTGGCAATTGAAATACAAACACAGGGAGAAAAATTTTTGATCTTAGGAATTTATGCACCAAATGAGGGGAAATCGGAATTTTACAAGAAGCTGCATGAGATAATGCTGGACTATCTGGACTATACCAACATCATAATGATGGGCGATATGAATGGGGTGGTTTCTACTCACATGGATAAGTCACAAAATCAAAATTTAACCAAAGACGGCAGACTACCTAAAACCTTTTTTGAACTAACTGACAACATGGACTTGATTGACATTTGGAGGACAAGGAACCCCTTAGGTAAAGAAGGAACATTCTTTTCTGAGGCCCACCTGTCATGGACAAGAATCGACCAAATATGGACAACTAGAGGACTGGCACCCAAGATCAGAAAAGTGGAAATCTGCCCAAAGACTTGCTCCGACCATAATGCTTTGAAAATGGAATTGAGACTTACTCCAACCAGTTCTTTCAGATGGAAAATGAATGACACCCTATTAAGAGATCAGGAGATTGTGAAGAAGGCCCAAAAAACTTTAAAGGATTATTTTGAAATCAATTTGAACACTTCGGTGGAAAAGAGAACAATCTGGGACGCAAGTAAAGCAGTAATGAGAGGGTTTCTGATACAACAGAACACAATTAAGAAAAAACTTTGGAATGGAAAAAAGGACAGGATATTAGAAAAGATAAGAGAAGGAGAGAAAAAACTGAGACTAAAACCAAAATCAAAAGAGGTTTTAAGAGAAATCAAATTCCACCAAGCTCAATATGCGAAATTGATAAACCAAGAAGTGGAATGGAAAATTAAACAAATGAAACAAAGATCATTTGAATCGGCGAATAAATGTGGAAAACTGCTAGCATGGCAGTTGAAAAAGAGACAAAAACTGAACTTTGTTACTAATCTAGAGGTGGAAGGGAGAAACATTCAGAAACCAGAAGAAATTAGAAAGTGTTTCCAGAAATACTTTAAAAAACTTTATACACAAGGGCCTCAGGAAGTGTCTGAGATAGACCAATTTTTAAAAGTTAATGGTCTACCAAAACTATCTCAGGAGAAGAGGACAATCTTGAATTATAGAATAACACAACAGGAAATTGAGGGTGCCATTCAGAATATGCAACTAGGCAAATCTCCAGGCCCAGATGGACTTACCTCCAAGTACTATAAGACACTAAAAGACTATTTGATACAACCACTAATGGAGGTTTGTAACCAGATTATGGAGGGGAGGAGGGCACCGGAAACGTGGAAAGAAGCCTTCATCACATTGATACCTAAACTGGAATCTGAAAAGACTCAGCTTAAGAACTACCGTCCCATCTCACTCCTAAATGTGGATTACAAAATTTTTGCTGATATTTTGGCAAGTAGACTTAAAAAAATACTTAATGAAGTAATTCACAAGGACCAGGCAGGCTTTCTCCCAGGGAGACATCTGTTTGATAATACCAGGAACATTATTGATATTTTGGAACTTTTACAAACTAATATCAATACGAAAGCTGTGTTAATTTTTATCGACGCGGAGAAGGCCTTTGATAACATTTCTTGGATGTTTATGAAGAGAAACTTGGAAGGGATGGGAGTGGGACGGGGGTTTGAAAATGGAATAGAAGCAATTTATTCTGAGCAAAAAGCTAAACTGATAGTGAACAATGTGGTGACAGATGAGTTCAAAATTGAAAAAGGGACACGACAAGGGTGCCCCCTATCCCCTCTTTTATTTATTTCAGTCCTGGAGGTGCTATTGAACATGATTAGGGAGGACCGGTCGATACAAGGAATACAGGTCGGAGCGAAACAATATAAACTGAAAGCCTTTGCAGGTGATTTGGTTTTAACATTACAGGAGCCAGAATCTAGTACAAAAAGAGTATTAGAACTGATTTATGAGTTTGGTCGGGTGGCGGGATTTAAGTTGAATAAGCAAAAAACCAAGGTTTGGGGAAAAAACTTGACATCTTCAGAAATAGATGGGTTTCAGAAGGAGACAGAATTAAGTGTGGTAAAAAAAGTGAAATACCTAGGGGTTCACTTGTCTGCTAAAAATTTGTATTTATTTAAAGACAATTATGAAAAATGTTGGTCGGAAATCAAAAAAGATTTGGAAATTTGGTCAAGATTGAAACTTTCCTTGTTGGGTCGAATTGCAGCTATAAAAATGAATGTATTGCCGAAAATGTTATTTTTGTTTCAAACCCTACAGATTGTGGACAGAGTGGAATGTTTTGGAAAGTGGCAGAAGGATATATCCAAGTTTGTTTGGCAGGGCAAAAAGCCCCGGATAAAGTTTAAAATACTAACTGATTCGAAAGAAAGAGGGGGGTTTGCCCTGCCGGACCTGAGATTATATTATGAAGCTGCGGCCTTCTGCTAGATGAAAGATTGGTTACTTCTTGAGAACACTGATGTCCTAGATCTGGAAGGGTTTGATAATGCTTTTGGTTGGCATGCATATTTGTGGTACGACAAGGTAAAGGTTCATAAAATGTTCAAAAATCATATTGTTAGAAAATCAATATTTATGGTCTGGACAAAATACAAGGACTTATTAGAAGGTAAGACTCCGAGGTGGCTTTCACCAGCAGAGGCCAAGGCCCGGAAAAAACCTAATATGGAGGTTGGTTGGCCGAAATATGGGGAAATTATAGAAAAAGTAGGAGAAACTTGGAGGCTGCAGAGTTATGAAAAATTAAAGAATAAGGTGCAAAATTGGCTTCACTATGCTCAAATTCAAGAGGTTTTTAAGTTGGACAAAAAACAGGTTTCCAGGTGGAAAAATCGAAACTAGAGACAGAATTGTTGGAACCAAAGACCAAGGTACTTTCGAGAATGTATAACTTGCTGCTTAAATGGAACACTCAGGATGAGACAGTCAAATCAGCAATGATAAAATGGGCTCAGGTACAACATTATGTTTGAAGACTGGGAAAGGTTATGGACCACTGGCGTGAAATTCACGGCATGTAATGCCTTGAAAGAGAATATTATGAAAATGATATACAGGTGGTACATGACCCCAGTCAAGTTGGCTAAGATATATCATTTGTCTGATAATAAATGTTGGAAATGTAAGGAGGCTGAAGGGACATTCTTTCACCTCTGGTGGACTTGCCCAAAAGTGAAGGCCTTCTGGGAAAGGATCTATAATGAGTTAAAAAAGGTGTTTAAGTACACCTTTCCCAAGAAACCAGAGGCCTTCCTACTGGGCATTGTCGGCCAGAAGGTGTTAAAGAAGGATAGAACCTTTTTTATGTATGCAACTACAGCAGCAAGAATTCTCATCGCAAAATACTGGAAGACTCAAGATTTACCCACACTGGAAGAGTGGCAGACGCAATTGATGGACTACATGGAACTGGCCGAAATGACTGCCAGGATCCGAGATTTGGGAGAAGAAGCAATGGAGGAGGATTGGAAAAAATTTAAAGATTATTTACAAAAATTTTATAAGTTATATGAATGTTAAGAATTCGCATGATTAGGGAAATTCAGCTCCAGCAATAAGATTAAGGTATGGAAAATTAAGTTATATTAATGAAAGGACTAATGTTTAAAAGAATATTATATATGTTATTAGTGTAAATTGACAATAAGTATTTTAAACGTAAATTATAAGTATTTGAAAGAACAAAAGAATGCACGAAATAAGGTTATAATTTGCTGAAAAATTTTATTGTAAAGAACGCACGGTGAGGGAGACGTGGGGAAGTCCGGTTGGTTATGAAAAAATGCTTTGAAAAGATTATTTCTTTTTTCTTTTCTTTTTTCCTCTTCTGTTATTTCTTTGCATATCTGACTTTGTATTTCTATCTGGAAAAAATGTAATAAAAAATATTTAAAAAAAAAAAAAAAACAAAGTGTAGAAGAAATCCTGAAAAGTCTGCATCTTGTAAACCAGCTATCATATACGGTGTTTCCTTTCCCCAGTGTAACAAATTGTGTTCCCAACATGAGGTCCTAACATGTAGCCGTTTCTCTAAATCTCATATCGCAATTTTACTCTCCTTGAAGCAGGCAAGAAGACAATGGTAGACACATTTTGCTTTGATTTGATCACAAAGATTGGCAGTTTTTATTTATAAAAATATTTATATACTAAAAAAAAACCAACAACCATTATTAAAAACAGTACAGTGGTACCTTGCTTGTCGAACAGCTTGGCTCCTGAACACATCGACTCCCGGATGCTGCAAACCCAGAAGTGAGTGTTCTGGTTTGCGAATGTTTTTCAGAAGCCAAAAGTCCGACACAACTTCTGCGGCTTCCGCTTGAGTGCAGGAAGCTCCTGCAGCCAATTGGAAGCCGCGCCTTGGTTTTCGACCGGTTCCAGGAGTGGAACAGACTCCCGGAATGGATTAAGTTCGACAACCAAGGTACCACTGTAAAAGCATTCCAAATAACAGGGGAAAACATTCTCAACTTGTGATCTCAGAGCTGCTAGGAACAGTGTCTTTCAGCCATCAACTTCCTGAAATGTTTTGGTTTGGTTTGTTAATTTCTGCAAGTTAGTAATAAGGGAGACAGATGCATCTCAGAGAGGAGGGTATTCCACAAATGGGGAACCACCACTGAAAAGGCCCTATCATGGGGGAACATCAATCAGTCTCCAGGGCCAGCACCACCAAAAAAGCCTCCCCTGCTGAGCATAGGGTCCAAGATGGTTGATATACTGGAAGATTATATATATTGGAGTATTCTCATTCTATATATAATAATAATAATCAAATTCTAGCATCAAACTTTAATGTGGCTCGATGCCTTAAACCCTTCACACAGGGGATTATTTAATTAGTGTTCAGTCAGCCCTGTCTGAGCAAGGAAGTTGAACAGAAATATTATACTGTGTTTGAGAGTTGCCAGTTTTGCTTCTTTCCAGCCTTATGCATAATGAACCATCTAAACGTGAAGCAAAAGATTAATGTTTTATTACTTAGTAATTGTGAAAAGATATGAAATAAAAAGACAATTACAAAAGTCATCAACAATTTAAATTCATAAAGGTCATTCGTACTGAAATCCAATCTGCACTTACCTCTGAGTAAGCCTTGTTGCACTCAGCTAGACTTACTTCTGCATAGACATGCCTAGAATTGCACTGCAGAACTCTGCTTGTCATCCTTCATCATAATGAAAGCAAGTAAGAAAGGATCACCTTTAATTTAACAGATAAGGCAGGGACTTTGAAGAATTGTTTCCCTAGAAGCCGTGAACATATGGGAGTTGGGAATATGATATTCACTGTGATTTACATCTGTTTAATCTCTACCCTTAAATTTTTTACACTGTGTTGTTTCATCACATTTCGGTGACAGTTATTTTTCCCTGTTTACTCAAGATAATTTCTGGTGTAGCTGAAATGCTTTAAAATGAGCACTTGTCCACTGATTTTCAGTAGTAAATAAACAAGTGCAGCACCGCACATTATAGTTGTCGTGAGTGCAGTGTTACACTGGTGTTTTCTGCAGCAAACACATCCAGACTAGGGGTAATGTATGTATATACATACATCCTTGACAACCTATGTATACATCCACCTTGGAAGCCTGGTTGGACCAGATTTCCCAAGTGCATGTACATACAGGTTTTTATTCTGTACATGGAAACTGGCAAATCAACTAAGACTGCCAGAAAATCACAGCTACTACTTTTTAAACCTGACCCCCAAATACATGATATCACTGCCAGGTTATAGACAACAAGGAAGACTCTAAAGAAGAATGGCACAAGCTGGAATCAAAGGGAAGGGCACATTGCAGTGGGTGGTAGGTAGGTGCTGAACTTGCAGAACTCTTGGATATATTTAAGATTAAGGTTGTAATCCATATACTCAGTTACCTGGAAGTAAGTCCCATTGAACTCAAGGGGACTTACTTCTGAGTAAACATGGATTGCACTGCATATTGTGAAAAAGTAGCGGACATAGATCTAGCAAGAGGGTTATGGTGCATTCATTTGTTGAACGAGAAGCAACTTTAGGATAGATAAGTTCTATGCCGTCTTCCTTTTCCTCTGTGTAAAATAAGATCGACAGTGTCAGAAAAGGTGTTTGAAGGTTAAATCTAGACATGCTAATATTGCAGCTCACAAAGTCACAGATAGAGCTTTAGGAACCAGAAACGGGTTCCATGTTTGTTTCCTGGCCCAAACTGAGTACTGGGACCAATAAAACTTTGCACTTCGATTCCCTTTCCTTCCTAGGAACACATTTTAAAATAACTTTATATGAGGCACTTTTGAGAATAATTCTATATGAGGCAACAGCCCACAATCATATTTGGAGTAAGTGACACATCTGATAGGCCGCTGGGACTGAATTGCTGATGTTTAAGTAATAAATGCATCTTGCTTAGTGTGTCTGTTCACATTTAATGACAGTGATGATGTATCCCTCCCATAATTGATTCATAAAATAATAAACGTCCAGAATAAATAACCATTTAGTCATGTGTATTTAGAGTAGGTAATTAAATCAGAACAAAACTAAGATTTTAGTAATAGGCTCAAAGTGTCTACCGGGCAGGGCTCCAGGCTTGGCGATTTCATTTCACAATAGTGTTTTGACTCCAGCTCAAAGCATTAGGAGTCTGGCAGTAACATTAACATTGATTTACTTACCTAGATAAAGTCCATCACCAAATCTCCATCGCATACCTTTAGAAAGAGTCTCGCCATCTGTGGCCTCTCTTCTGCTAAGCTTCTTGAAAGAATTGCTGAATGTTATTGGGAGTTTCTTCTTTTCAGGAATAGTCTATTGCATGGCAGTCCTAAGCATATCTACTCAGAAGTAAGCAGCGCTGAATTCAGTGGGCCTTACTCCCACTCAGCCACAAAGCTGGAGATTTGCCCAATATCTTGTTGCAATGCACAGTCTTCTTCTTCATCAGCTTCCACGATGATGATGATTACAAGTCTGTCAAGAATATCCATGCACTGAAGGGGAAACTGTGCATATGGAATAACTGTTGGAAATCTCCAGCGTACAAACCTATTTATATTAGACAGTTACCTTCTTCATCTGAAGATGAAGGTAAGGAGTTTCTGCACTGTGTTCTTGGCTGTGCTGCTTTGAAGGCACTGTACAGCACAATCCTATGCATTTCTACTTAGAAGTAAGACCCACTAAGTTCAATGGGCTTTGTTGAGAGCCAGTGTGGTGTAGTGGTTAAGAGCGGTGGACTCGTAATCTGGGGAACCAGGTTCGCGTCTCCGCTCCTCCACATGCAGTTGCTGGGTGACCTTGGGCCAGTCACACTTCTTTGAAGTCTCTCAGCCCCACTCACCTCACAGAGTGTTTGTTCTGGGGGAGGAAGGAAAAGGAGAATGTTAGCCGCTTTGAGACTCCGGGTAGTGATAAAGCGGGATATCAAATCCAAACTCTTCTTCTTTGTTGTTGTTGTTGTTTAGTCATTTAGTCGTGTCTGACTTTTTATGACCCCATGGACCAAGAAAAGTGGATATAAGACCACAACCAAATACATTTTAAAATTAATTAATTGAAAATGAATGCTGTGCATACGGAGTTCTAAAATATGAGCAATATGTGCACTGCAGAAAATTACCAGAGTCACAAATACTACTCCAGTAAAGGATTACTTCTCCAGTAAAGGATGTAAATTGCCAACACTATACTGACTTTCTGACAACTCTTTAATAACCTTTTAAATGCAGAGCATATCAGTGGTGCAAATGAACAGGCTCTGGTTGCCATTTCACCATAAATTCTGCTAAAAATGTTATGTATTCATACTTTGATTACAGTATAGAAATGGATTCTATGCTCATTATAGTTTTGCAGCTAACTGTTGATTTAAAGCAGAGTCTCGTGCCCAGCGGAAGGATGAGGAGTACGTGCTGCATACTCTATATTGCTTTATTTACAGTTCAAAGCTGGTATATTACAGAAAGACATCTTGCCTCTGCCGGAGCAGAAAATGCATCCTCTCTCCTCAACAGCTCGGAGAGAATCACAAAGTGAAACAGCAAAGTACAGTGAAAAACAGGAAACCAGTGTACGTCACATCCAGCCTCCCTTTCCCGTGAGAAACTCCAACAGTACAGACTGTGGAATGTAAACACCTGTCTCGTGACAAGCCCTTTCGCTGCACAGTGAAGGAAAGCAGAAACCAACATCCTCCCCCTTTCTGTGAACATCACTGGGCAGCGTGTTCGTACAATATCAGTACAAACCCAACTTCTGCACATAGGTACAGTGTTGATCCCTTGATACAGTCTTGGACAATACATCAGCAGGAATTTCATTACCTGGCATATAGGACACCGTTACGAGTCCCTTCTGAATACATTCCCTAGCATGCTGCAACTTTAATTGCAAGTGCTTCGTGCTTTGCTTACAACCTTCAGACTTCAGCAAAGCCATACATGCTTTGTTGTCCTGGTAAACCTGGATTGGACATTTGACAGGAATTTTCATATCTTTGCACAATTGTATTAACCATTCACAATCCTTAAGTGAATAAGACAGTGCATTCAGTTCTGCTTCACAAGTACTTAAGCTAACTGTTGTTTGCTTCTTGCATGACCAATCAAACAGACTCTGATTGTACATGTAGCAAACTCCAGACGTACTTTTCCTGTCTGTAGTGTCACTTCCAAAACTTGCATCTGCAAACATCTCAAGACCACCAGACTTCTGATTGTTAAATCTCAGTCTGTAATGCATAGTGCCTTTCAAATACCGCGCTATGCGTTTCAGAGCTTTCCAATCCTTGACACTAGGATTGTTGACTTGTCTGCTTAGCAAATTACAGCTAACAGCAATGTCTGGTCTTGAACATCTGGCAATGAAGTTTAGCTTGCCTAGCACACTCCTGTACAGTGTAGTGTCAGAAAATGCTTCTTCAGTGTCATCTACCTGATAACCTGTTGTCATTGGTGTGTCTACAGGGTTAGCATCCATCAGATTTAGTTTGCTTAACACATCAGCAATTTTCCGTGACTGGTGTACTAGAATGTTACCATCTTGATCTCTCTCTATTTCCAGAGATAGGTAGTTGTTTACCTCACCAAGATCTTTCATGTCAAAGTGCTCTTTCAGTTGAGCTAGGGCGTTATTGTACATTGCGACATCTTTCCAAAAGAATAACAAATCATCAACATAAAACAAACAGTACAGTTTCTTTTGCCCCTCCTCTTTGACAAATACACATGGATCAGCTTTCCCTTGCTGAAAACCTAGAGAAAACAATACTTCAGTGAGTTTTGTGTGCCAACACCGTGCACTTTGTTTGAGACCATAAAGGGATTTCTTCAGAGCACAAACAAATCCCTGTTTTACCTGTACGCCATCAGGTGGAAGCATATAAAGTGATTCATCTAGAGATCCGTACAGAAAAGCTGTATTAATATCATGGTGACTAATGTGTAGATTTTCCTCTGCAGCTAGCTTGAGCATAAGCCTAATGCTTTCATACCTCACTGTGGGTGAATAGGTCTCGTGATAGTCTTCACCTGGTACCTGTGCAAAACCTCTGGCTACCAATCTGGCTTTGTGTCTGACTATCTCGCCATTTTGATCTGTCTTCGCTTTGAAGACCCATTTGCCTCCAAGCAGTTTCATTCCTGGAACTACTGGAACTAGCTCCCATGTTTTGTTCCTTTCTAAGGAATCAAGCTCAGCCTTCATGGCATTTAACCATGGCTCAGCTTCCTTTGAATCCAAACCCTGGATGTCTTGGAAACTTGAAGGTTCAAATACCTTCTTGGAGCCTTTAACAGCTGTTACTGCTATCGTAGCAAACTCATCAGCAAATCTCTTTGGAGGTCTGCCTTTTGTGGCTCTCTGTGACCTACGAATTAGCCTTAAGTCTTCAACACTCTCCTCTTCCTTCTTAGGAGAAAAACGACCTACTGTGAACAATGGTTCCTCCAATTCTTGATCAGAGCTTTCAGAGGGTCGCATAGAGGCTTTCGCACTCTTGAAATCCTCTGAATCACCCGATTCAGTTTCAGATTCAGACTCAGAACCTTCATCAGTGGGTGTGGGTTGTTGTCGTTGCTCTTGACTATCCTCAGTCTCATCACCGTCATCAGGATAACATTGGAAAATTCCCACATTCTCCCCCCACCTTGCATTGTACTCAACACTTCTCGTGAGCTTAATTGTCTTAGAGTCAGTCATCATTATTCTGTAAGACCCTTTCTGATAACCTAGAAAGATACCATGCAATCCACGCTTGTCTAACTTGGAATTTTGTGGTGAGTGAATCCACATGTCAGAACCAAAAATCTTCATGTGTTTGATGTATGGCTTCTTGCCAAACATCTTCTCATAGGGGGTACAACCAATCGCTGAAGATAACCTGCGATTGTAACTGTAAACAAAACACGAGAGAGATTCGGCCCAATAACTCTCTGGAAGATTGGCATCATGCAGCAAGGTTTTTAACCCTTGAAGCAATGTCTGATTTGCCCTTTCCGCAAGTCCATTCTGCCATGGCGAGCGAGGACTAGACAAATCGTGTTGAATTCCTTTCTCAGTCAGAAAAGCTTCAAACTGCTGAGAAGTGAATTCCCCCCCGCGATCAGTGAAAAGAGTCTTTATCTTCTTACCGTGCACATTTTCCAACCAAGCACAGAATTCCTTGAACCTAGGAAAAGCCTCTGATTTCTGCTTGAGATTGTACACAAAAATATATCTAGAAAATGCATCAATGAGAACCATGAAGTATCTATTTCCACCCAAAGAGGGCGCTAGTGGTCCAACCAAATCAGCATGAACAACCTGGTATGGTTCTGTAGCTTGCCTACTAGACACCTTACCTTTCGCAGCCATTTTCACCTTGTTTGCTGCGCATGCTTTGCACTTCATGTGGTACCTGCAGGGTTTAATAGTCATACCTTCAACCAAGGCAGGCATTTTAGATACTGCCTCAAAATGCAAATGACCAAATTTTCTATGAAAATCATGAATACATTCTGCATGCAAACTTTTGTTAGAACCTGCAATGCAACAAGTGTCATCTTGCACAACATCATCATAATACAAAACAAACAAACGATCAACATATTCTGCATGCAATACATAATCATTTTTCTTTGTGATGATGCACTTCTTGTTCTTGAAGGATACGTCAATGTTCCGCTCATTCAGCTGTCCAACGCTGAGCAGATTATGTTTGGCGTCTGGCACGTAAAGCACATTCTGTATCGATAAGTCCAAACTGTGAAGAACAACAGTTCCGTAGCCTTTACTGGGAATAGTGTGGTCATCCGCCTGGTGAATCGCACCTTCCTGCGGTGTAAAAGACACAAACAGTCTCTTATCGTTGCACATGTGGTGGGTCGCCGCTGAATCAACAACGAAGAAAGATCTAGACGTCTTCTGGACCTCTGCAACCTTTGGAGTGAAGCGTGAAACCATAGCCTTGTGCTGCGTTGTCCTAGACACCGGACCTTTGCCTTTGCCTCGGCCTTTTCCGCGCGATGAGCTTTCGCTGCGCTGCTCTGTCTTGGCCCTGGGATATCTGCATTCCCTCTTCATATGGCCTAGACGTCCACACGAGTAGCATTTCACTGCCTTCAAAGCTTTGGCGCCATCTGGTGGTTCCACTGCACTATGGGATGACGTCTGTGAAGACTCCCCCTTGCCCATGCAGCTAGCACCCCGGCGATCTGCTTCATTTAATATCACGGCAGTTACATAGTCCACTGTTAGCTGAGCGGTTGGTTGCACAGCAATCTGGGTTGCAACAGACTCCCAACCTGAACCCAAAGATTGTAGTATCATGAAAGAATACACAGCCTCTGGAAAGTTGAGTCCTCTCTGTTGCAGCTCATGTCTCAGATTTTGCATCTCCATCAGATGTAAACGCACATCTCCACCTTCAGCAAGAGCCATATTATGCAGCTTGTTAAAGTAAAACATAGTGGACCCAGCTTCTGTCCTTAAGTGAGCTTGTCTCAAAGCGTCCCAAATTTCTCTGGCTGAGGTCTTATCACGCAATAGACAGAGCTCTTCTGGGGATACTATCAATGTAAGAGTTCCCCTTGCTTTGGAATCCTTAGCTTCCCATGCATCTGTAACTGGAACTGGGGGGGTTTCTGTAATCACCTCAAACAAACCCTCTTTCCGCAGAATTGCCTCTGCATACAGAACCCAGTCGGCATAATTTTTCTTGTTGAGTTTAGGAATCCCACAAGCATCCTGAAGGGCCATCATGACTCTGGCATTAGCCTTCAGCGTCATATATGCTGCTTTAAATCTTGCTGCGTCACTGCTGCAGCTGCTTTATTCCAAAAGCGCACTTAAAAGTTACTTTCGATTTCCCCAGCATAGTGACTTGTGCCTGGGAGCCTTTTGCCTATTCCCGGCAAAACGGCTTTGAAAGTTCAAAGTCCAGCCATAAAGCCATTAACTAGAAGCTGGCAGGCTGCCCGGAGCAGTAGCACATACCTCATCAATCACTTTTACGCGCAGAGCAGATTCCGATCCGATCTGTCCCTCTGCATTCCGATCCTTTGCCGGCACTCCGATTCGACTTCTGGGCCCATAACCACGTGTTGATTTAAAGCAGAGTCTCGTGCCCAGCGGAAGGATGAGGAGTACGTGCTGCATACTCTATATTGCTTTATTTACAGTTCAAAGCTGGTATATTACAGAAAGACATCTTGCCTCTGCCGGAGCAGAAAATGCATCCTCTCTCCTCAACAGCTCGGAGAGAATCACAAAGTGAAACAGCAAAGTACAGTGAAAAACAGGAAACCAGTGTACGTCACATCCAGCCTCCCTTTCCCGTGAGAAACTCCAACAGTACAGACTGTGGAATGTAAACACCTGTCTCGTGACAAGCCCTTTCGCTGCACAGTGAAGGAAAGCAGAAACCAACACTAACCCCCCCCCCACAAAAAATTGTTTTTACTCTCCCACATGAGGCACTTTTTATTCTAGTCACCTTGATTTTGCAGTACCCTGCTGCTATTCATATTTATGTTGTAGATTTGCATGCATTTCAAATAGGCAATATCACCTATTTTCATTTTCTTCTTCTCTCGAATTAGTTAGTTAGTTCTGCATGGGGGGTGGGAAAAATCTGTACATTTCTTTAAAAAAAAATAATTTTAATTAATTTTCCATTTAAACATATATAATCACATCATTATTATCCACTTTACTTCTTTGGCTCTTTAGAGCCTGTCAATTTCCTTCCCTCCCGCCTCTTGGCTTTCAAAACTAACCTTTATATCACAGCATTTTATATATTTTCCAATTCTAATATAACTCATTACAAAATACCTCAGAGTTTAAATAAATATAGAAAGGTAAAAAAATTCTGATTACAAGTCTTCAAATAACCCTACCAGTGTTGTTAATTGCTTACAATGATCTTTCTAATATTGTATAAATTTACTCCAGTCTTTTTGGAATACTTGATTGTGCTGGTTTCGGATTTTTCCCGTCAGCTTCACCAGTTCTGCAAAGTCCATCATTTTCACCTGCCACTCAAATCTTTCATTTCAAACACGTGAATAGAATATTGCAGCCTGATTATTCATTTGCTGTATCAGGGACAACTCTCAAGAAAATATGCTGTTTATGGCAACAAAAACAAAGTTGGACTTTCAGATACAATGTCATAAAGGTGGAACTCTAGGATTGTGGTTCAAAATCCCATGTTTCTGATGCACACAGATTTGGTGCACACCCACTAGCAAAAGAATAACTTTACATAGCTTCTAGGATCCAACCTTACAACATTTACTTTGAGATAATAATGCCGCCAGACATTAAGAGATCAAAGATCATTATTTGATCATACTTCCAAATTACATGAAGCTGATGTAAAATATTAAGTGATTGGGAAACAATCATCTGACTGCTGTACAGATGCCCAATCTGTGCTTTCATGTTAATGCATGAGAAATTTGCATTGGGAAACTGTGCCACAACAGGACAAAAGCATTGTTAAATCACCAGAGCTGGCCTTACTCATATATTTTTTATTGGGAGATAACTTGAACCTGTACTTCAAACACCTTATTGGTCAGTTATTGTTGGCAGCTAGGCTAGTACTAGCAAAGTATTGGAAATTTCTGTAAGGAGTTTCAGTTGCCACAGAGTATAAGAAAGTATGGCAATAGCTTTGGTAGAAAATGTGAGGCTTAAAACGAAAGGACACCTTTACAACAGATTAGTAGGCCTTTGTTATCTACATAGCTAAAGAAGAACTGGTGGAATTTCCCTCACACTACAAAAAATTTCTAGCTAGTGTAATCTTAAACAGTGATTTGCTTATTCATTTGGATAAGTGGCTAGAATTGTATTGTTCTAAGGGCTGCTGGCATCACTGTAATGAGAACAGGGTAGTATTTTTTTCCAATTTACTGTTCTTTGAAGATCTGTAACATGTAAAAACAATAACAATATTATTGGTGAGGGGGTTTTTGTGTGATTTTTTAAAGGAAGAGAACAAATGATACACGGATTCTGTGCCAGCACAGAAAAACTTCAAAGACACATTAGTAATCATAGTGTTTATGTACAATCATTTATTTGAGTGCTCAAAGTGCTGCACATTCATTATCATTGAAATCCTGACAGCAGTTCTGCAATTATGCCGATATGATTGTCCACATGTTGCAATGAATAGCTAAGAAGTAGGAGGGTTGCCTAGTGCATTAATGGCAGGGATGATATATTTCAATCAGGGACTTTACGATATACAACTTGGTCTCTGAGGCACTATGCAGCATTAGCTTTCCACACTAATGCTAACCCACCATCCACTTTGCCCTGGCATCCATCACCTGAGGTGACCACCTCATTCTGCCTTACCGTAGGGCTAGCCCTGTTTACCCTGCCTTCCAGTTTGCTTTCCCAACCAAGGGACAAATGCTTATTGCGTGCCCAGCTGCAAAGTCCCCCCCTCCCGGGGCGCCTAACTGCTGAGTGGTAAAATGAATGGACACGACAACTGTCTGGGATTTAAACATTCATTGATTTCAGGTGTAGGAAGCTTTGGCATAGGCCTTGGGTGTGTATCCCTCTCAGCCCCCCCCCTGCTGGAAGACTGAAGCATGACAGGGTCTGTTCAGGGGTGGATCCATCACAAACATGAAGGGTTGTTCCCTAAATGCTGAGGAAAGCTCTATGGCCCAAGCCTTACGCACCTGGCTCTTTGGACAGAGACTTTTCTCCAGACCCCTCTAACAGGGTACCCTGTTATCACCACTGCAGGGAACAGGGGGTGGGTGAGTCACCACTTCACCACACCCCGATTGGATGAAAGACTATAGGATTCCGCCAAAGACCTAAACCGCCAAAGTTGGGACCAGTGCTATGGGGAAAGAGAAACCAGCAGAGCAGGGGAAATTCCTTCCTGGACCCTAATATGGCAACAGTCCAAAGACCACAGCAAAGGTCTGCTAGCTGAAAAGGAAATGGTTAGAGCAGTAATCAACTAATAATGAAGGGAGGGGAATAATCAATTACATTATTTCCTCCCCCCACCATCCCTCCCACCAAGAATTTCCCTCAGCTCCCCTCTCTGATTTCATTGCACATATTGTTCTCTACATATTATAAAATTGTACATATCTTTGCCTTATCTGTCAAATGTTCAACTAATAAATCTGTGGATGTTTATTCAAAACCTGCCAAGGAGTCCAGATCATTTTGTTGTCTTTTTAGATAATTTGTAAAGAGTTCCCATTCTTCCTTGAAGTCACGATTGTCCTACGCATGCAGTTTGTATGTCAGTTTGGTCAATTCTGCATAGCTCATCAATTTTTCTTGCCACTGTTCTTTCGTTGGGATTTGGACTGATAATTTGGTATGTTGAAATTGTTAATAAAAATAATAATAATGAAGGGAAGGGAAGGGTGATGCTCCCGGCCAACTGGGTGCTGTGCAGAGCTGTTGGCCAGGCTAAGTAGCTGGCCATGCCCCACCCCACCCCCAGGGCCACCGCGGATAGGCTCGTTTGAAGGACGGGTTTGGTGGGAACCCATGAGCCTCCACCGTGGCTGGAGGGGATGGGAAAACATCATAAAATGGTGCCATGCATCCAGGTGAAAGAGGAGGTGATGTGTCAGGCCGCAATCACCACTCACCGGCAAGACGGTAAGCAGCCATTTTTAAAAAAGCATTTTGAATGGAAATGGTTAAAGACCCCAGGCCTTCCAGCTGCTATTATCAGATTCCTCTGATCACACATGCCCAGTCTAGTTTTGCTTGCATTAGAACAGTTTAATTACCGGTGTTCTTTGCTGTTTTAGTTCTCTGGACTGGGATAGTTTTAATGGTTTGTTTTTAGATGTATTAATATTTTATGAGGTTCTTCTGCCTCATACTTATGTGAGCCACCTCAAACAAGATTTGACAGAAAATATAATTATGAATGAATAAAAGAATAAATATGCTTCCAGGGAGAGCCCAGGGTGCTGAAGAAGTTGTCCATTTGTTTTATAGTTAGGCTTTCTCTGTGTGAAATAATAATAATTGTTTCAGTGTTAATTTCCTCATATATCTTCTTCTACCAACCAAAGGCAATCACTGCATTGATATAAATTCTGTTTGCAAGGCTTTAGTGCTGAAGTCCATAAGGATGCAACTTATATTTCAGAGCTGTATTCCCTAAAGAGGAGCTCCTTGTACATTTATGGACTAAAATGTTTTCTGTTCTTCCATATATTGCAGAGCAAGCCCATTTCACACAAACACTTCCCCTATTCCTTTACAAGGTCAGAATTATGGGGAATTTAGTGCCCTGTCCACAACAATGAGGCAATCTGATCCATATTTACTGCTGAGATGTCAGAAGTAATCAGACTGAAAAAAACAAAGATTTGTTTTTCTCAGTGCTCGAAGAAGTGGCATATGACTTGTCCTTCTTTTTAGAAACAACAACAACAAAACTTCCACAATGCCAGTACCAAAATAAAATTACTGACATACTTTGATACACACTGGAGGTCATAAAAAAGACTTACTGATCATCATGTTTTTGAGGAGATTTTTTGTGACCTTAAAAGACAAAGTGGGAAAACTAATATAACCTACAAAGGAAGTGGCAATTTATATTTTCACAAATTATTTTATTAAAACTGGACTATCAATATTAGTATAGAGTTGTACCTCTACTTATGTATCTCTCCGGATACGTAAACTTCGGCTTGCGAACGCGGCAAGCCCGGAGGTGTATACTTCCGGGTTTCACCTCGCGCATGTGCAGAAGCACTCTGCACACTGCACATGTGCGGAGAAGTGGTACCTCCGGATATGGACTTTTCAGGTTGTGGACGGACCCCCAGAACAAATTAAGTTCATATCCGGAGGGTCCAATGTATTGTGATGGTGGTTGAAAAACATGGCCCTAATCAAACTGACGGCTAGTTGTGCTAGAATGTTGAAGGAAATAAGCATTGGGATACAGTTCCATATGCACAGGAGTGGCCAGCAAGGCAGGGCAGAAGTGGCTGCATTGCTCTCCTGTCTTCCCAATGCCATGCATCACTGCTGCTGAGAGGGGCAATGCAATGGTGTGCTTTGCATCATGTGGGCACAGAGGCACAGCCCATGTGACGCTAATACAGTGATACCTCGGGTTAAGAACTTAATTCATTCTGGAGGTCAGTTCTTAACCTGAAACTGTTCTTAACCTGAGGTATCACTTTAGCTAATGGGGCCTCCCGCTGCCACCGTGCCACTGGCGCACGATTTCTGTTCTCATCCTGAAGCAAAGTTCTTAACCCAAGGTACTATTTCTGGGTTAGCAGAGTCTGTAACCTGAAGCGTCTGTAACCCGAGGTACCACTGTAGTTGTTTCAGTGGGAGGGCTTAGAAACATTCCCACAAAATAAGGCTCCCAAAAAACTGCTTTGAAGAGAAAATCATACTGTGGGAAATCCTGGCCACTTCTAGCTTATCCCTGAATCCTGATGCCACAGAGGCACTTCCTCAAGTCTCTTTGATGTCATAGAGTGAACAGTGATTTATTTATTGTATTTATAACTTGCCCTTTACCGAAAGGTTCCAAGGTGGAAACACATAGAACATTAAAACTGTTTTTCACAGGCTGGAACAAAGACAACAGGGACGGTGTTGGACACCCAACTTTCACCAGGCCCAGTTAGCATGGCCAACAGTGAGGGATGATGGGAGTTGTAGTCCAGCAACATTTGGAGGGCCACAAATTTATCATCACTGATATACAGCATTAAAAACATACATAAAGCATCAATAAAAATCCAGATGGCAGCATCAAGAAATTCTACCAATCAGCATTAAACTTCACCCCTCTCAAAATCCCAAGCAAAGAAGCGTGCCTTCACTTGTTGCTGAAATATCAGTGGTGTTGACACATAATGCATCTCAGAGGGGAGTGTTACAGCGCTAAGCTTTTTTTGTTGTTCAGTACAGAGCCAAGAGGCCAAATGGCCAGGCAGGCCCGAAATATATGCAAGCCCTGGACATGGGGCCAAGTGCCGCCATTGGTTGGTTGGTCCCGTGCCCAGGAAATGCCCACAAAGTCCTGCCACCATTGGCTGATTTGGTGGCCAGCAGGTGATCCGGCCTGCCATTAACCGGTTCACTAGAGAGGCACAGGACCCGTCCACAAAACCGCCCGCCAAATAAGGCAAACAAACTTGTGTGACTTTTCCTGGCTCTAACATGGTGTATATATACTCTTATAATAAACAGTACATTCTGGATCACATTCCTTTAATTTGCGATGGCATATATGGTTCCATTTTGATGTTAGCCTACCTTCTGTAAAAACATTTCTAGGTTTTGTGGAAATGTGACTCAAATGCTTCATTATCCGACAGCAGGAAAGAAGCATTGTCCTGACAATGCAAATTTTGACCTCAAGGTGATGTGAGCTTCCCACAGCTTTTGCAAGCTAGCAGGAGCTTGACCCTCACAGATGAACCTGGGCGCAGAACTGTTTCGATGTGCACTATGTGTTAATCAGGAGACAGGGTTTGGCCCTCATGTTTGAGAAAGAAAACATTAGCTCTTCGCTCCCCCCTTTTGATTTACTGCTTGGTTTCGATCACACTGCTATATGAAAGTTTAAGTCTTTTGCCCTTTCATAGAAAATCTTTACCAGGAATATAGACAAAGACCATTTTCTGCACAAAGAAGCATCTATTTATAGATCTAGGCATGGGTACCCAAACATCTGCTCCATCCATCACCCTAGTAAAACCAGAACAATTAAAAGTCTATAAATAAATGAACATTTGAAAAATGAGAAGTGAAATCGCAGCATCTAGCTGTGCTTGAAGCAGGTTTCTAAGGCATCACCTGGATTTCCAAAGTCTTCATTTATGCTTCATTTACAAAATGAAAGATGTTAGGCCTCAGAAGTGACTGGAAGGCTGTGTCCACAGTATGGCTTTCATATGTATGTGGGTCACTGTTTCTGTCTGTGTGTTTATGTGCCTTCATCTGTACATGAGCACTTTCATTTTTATGCCTCCAGAATCATTGTTCCCCAGCCATGTTAGGGGGTGCTGCTTGACAGGATGTGCATTGTTGACCCCTTAATTAGTTCTTACCTATAGGGTAGCTTTATAGCACATATATAAATGCCCTATCAGTAGAAGCTAGTCTACATTAGCTAGCACCAAACTAATTTTAAAATAATCTGATTAACGTTCTAGAAAATTCTGAAAAGGAGACAGGAATCTATCCCTAGGTGAGCGTTATAAACAACAGTACAGAATATAGTGCACAAAGTCTTCAATCTGGCCTGACCTGCACACACAGTGATGGTCATTTGCTGGCCTGTTTGTTTTTTTAAAAAATGGTGATATATTATACGAATGTAATTTGAAATCTAATCTAGGTAAAAATATATCTAACAAAAACACAAACCTTAAATCTCATGGATAAGCCAGCTTTTAAAGATCAGATTTAACTTTACATTAAAATTAATTGATTTAATTTTTATATTAAAGCAGTACTAATGTGCAAAGGTTTTTTTTAGAACACCCCCAGTACTATTGACATTTATTGTTGTGACAACTCCCATTTAACTGACCAGCAAAGAAATCACATACAAAGGCATATTGTTTTATATACCAACAGTTGCTGTTCCTGTAAATAAAAAGTACCTGAGGGTTTAGACCGTAGACTTCCAAGTGCAAAAAAAAATGGGCTTTCTTCAGAGAATCATCAAAATGCTTGTACCTATTCATTATGAACCAAACATACAGTATATATGCTTATTGAGGCAAAATACATGTCTTAAATAGGAATTTTATTAGCGATAGCTACTGCTTAGTCGTATCTGTTTCCCATAAGTAGCAACCATGTTGGTTAGATAACAAAGCTGAATAATAATATAAAAAGAGTATTCTCGTGTTGCTGGACAAAAGTAAGACATCTGCATTTCTTCCCCACAGAGTTCTTTAGGACTTAGCTTTTTATTGCTTTTATTTCATGGAGTCTCTTGCAAATTTATGCCTGTAATCCTTGCACCTGGGTTGGCATCTGTGCAGACTAAATTGTAGTTGCAGAAAGTTCATTATTCTTCAACTTCCTTTGCTCCCAGTGTCACAGGCGGTTTGAGAACTGAATTTCATCCTGAAGACATTGATGAAAAGAGATTAACCACTTTTATTAAATGGATGCCTTTTTAAAAAACTAACCAAACATGGATTTAACTAGATGGATCCACACAGCATGACTTTCTGAAGACTGTTCACAGGGCTTCCCAGGAAGTGCCTCTTACCCCCAACCTTTTCCTCATCTAGCGATCAATCACTTCATGTTTTACACATTTTCTCTCATTCACAAAGATTCTTCTTCATCTAGCACAGGACCAGACAGTGCTCTGGACACCCCTTGAGAGTCCTCTCCTATAACAGCGGAGTCAAGATCCTGGGGGATGCAAATGATTTTATCCTCAAAGTGCTTTGCAATCAAGTCTCAGCAAGCTACGGTTCTGCAACCAAAGGCCAGACTGCACTACCTGGAAAGCTCTGCTGGATGGCACAATAAGGATGTAATGGAGACAGCAAAGTACACATTCTTCACTGGCTTCGCTGTCGCTAGGTAGCCCTCACCAGTGTGAGTTTTCCTCAACCTGTGTTCCTGTCATCTCCCACCTTGTTTCCTTGCCCTAAGCTCAGGGAGCCAAGTGGGCTCCATGAAACAAGAGAGTGTGCTCAACGGCAATTGTGTGAACAGCCTGAGCCATTTGGATGTTCTAGAGCTTGGCCATGGCTTTGACAGAAATGCCAGTCATATTGGCTGGAAAATCCACCAGAGCCATCTGGAAATCCATTGGATCCATCAACCTTTGAGGGAGAACCATTATCATAGGTCCCCCCACTTCTGCAGAGGGAGAAATGTTCTGAAAGCCTAAATCTCAACATGAAGTGAGCAGACAATGACAAGGCACTGGTGTCAATATCTCCCACTTTCAGATCACCCTATTCCAGCTCAGTTGAGAAAACAAGGTCCAGAGTGTGGCCTGCCACATCTGTTGGGCCAATGACATGCTGGGACGGTAGCCATGGAGTCCTGAACCACCCCAGAGTCTGGGGGTCCTCAACACCACCTCTGAGACCAGCTCTGTCAGCTCAGGCAAGGAGATTGCTGGGCAGTGAGGCAGGTGGAAAACCAGCCTAATCCCTAATCTTTCCCTATTGCCCAAGGCCAGGAACACACACTCTAGATTCCCCTCTGACTGGGCAGAGAGCCTGGAGATAGGGAGAGAATCTCTATAGACTACAGCAACTTCCCATCTGCGACCCTCAACCCTGGCCTGATGCTGCGCCGAGTACCCAGGTGGGCATAGCTGGGCGAGACCAACTCCACCCTGCTCACCCATGCACCAGTGATGAAAGGAGACAACAGATTTTGCTAACACACATAGTTGGAAGCCTTGCCTCTGATATGAAAAGAGCACCATTTTGAAAGTGTGCTATCAAAGAAGCAATATTCCCCGGTGAAATCTTAGCTGGTTTCTTTGAATGAGAAGACTACATCACATCAGCTGTCTGTCTGAGTAGAGTTTCAGAGCATGATAATTACAGCACTTGTATGGTGCTTTCAAGTATGCAGAGAACTTCAGATGCATTATCTAACTGTATGATCCAGAAAGCTAATTCAGAGAGTGGCTTGCTTAAGACAAGCCAGTAAGTTTAGGGCAGGTGAGGGACTTTCTGGTTTATACATCAGTCTTTTTAGCTACTGTGCTGGAAATGGGATTAATGGATCTCTGCACTGTGTCATTTTTGCCATCTATACTGACATCATGACTTCTGTGTGTCACACAGAGCACCAAAAAACAGAAGCATTACAACCGCCCAATATCCTCCTGTTGTGAGACAAAAATTTACTCCTGCTAGAGGCACAGCAGAGGAAGTGGAGGAGACTAGATGTGGCTACTGCTGAGAAACTGTAGAGGAATGTTAGCATTAACCACCCCTGAAACTTCAGATCATTTTGGTCCATGTGAGGGCCTAGCAATCCACTGGTTTGGATTAGGTGATCTGAACGAGCAGGAGGAGAAAACAATTTTAGGCCCTTATGTTTTTCTGAGCAACACATCCACTTCTGCAAGCCCTGACATTGACCTTAGATCACTCAGTGATTTTACACAGGGATGCTATTCAAATATTATACCATGGAATCTAGACTATACAGTGGTACTTCGGGTTACATATGCTTCGGGTTACATACGCTTCAGGTTACAGACTCTTTCAGGTAAGTTCTTTCAAGTACTTAACACGAGGTACCACTGTACTTGAAAGAACTTATTCCATTGTATGATTAACAGATACCCTGGGCAAGAGTATGATAACTACTCTTGGGGGAATAACTAGATGGGAAGGAGAGGATAGGGAATGCATTCCATAGGAATAACTGCTTTGAGGAAAAACAGTGCCTTCAGATAACACTGTATTGAGTATATTATAAATACAGAGATAAAGAAACTGTACTTCTGAATTCATCATTGTTGTATAAGGAGAAATACACAAGGGCTGTGCCTTTTTGCAAGCGTGTTAAGGCTGACTAGAGTTTGTAGCATCTGACAGCACTGAAGCTCTAGTCTAAACAAATCTTTTCGTATCAATAACTAATTACATCCCAGTTCCAGCTCACTAACACAGATTGATAGTTCCATTATAGTGTTTAATTAGACCAGTTTTTAATTTATCAGAAAGAAATGGTCTAAATGGCAAAGGAACAGATGCTTGTGGGCCACATGGGAGAAGGCCAGTTGTGAGATGTAGAATGGCAAAATTGGCTTTCATTACCATGTGGGATTTCTTTCTGAAGATATCAAGGGAGCCTGCAGTTTGTCTACTGACAATGCAGGACTCTCAACTATATCATACATGGCAGATGGCCATCCAACCTTTGCTTAAAAATCTCCAAGGAATGAGGTCCACCACCTCTCAAGGGAGTCTGTCCCATTGTTAAACATCTCTTACTGTCAGAAAGTTCTTCTTGAATCTTTATTGTAACTTGAATCCGTTGGTTTGGGTCCCAGCTTCTGGAGCAGGAAAAAACAAGTCCCACTGAATCAAGTGACACTTTTGTCTGAGCAAATATACATAGACTGAACAGGTCCCAAGAAGGGTATGGAGCATTCTGTCATTATGGGTCATTGGTTATACATTGTGTTCATGTTGGGTGTTCCAGCAATCATTCAGCAATTCTGTTCAATGCATCAGCATATGCTTGGATTATGTGTTGAGTTTACACTCCAGCAGTCAGGATGTATCTTTTGCATTATATTCCATCAACCTTTAGAGTTTACCTTTTCATTTGCTTAAACTTTCTACACACTTCAATCCGTGTGTGTGTGTTCATGTCCATGTTTTATTCTGCTTCATTGCAGTTCATACTGTTGTTGTTTTCTAATGTTTAATCACTGCTGTGTCTGCCATCCTGAGCTCCTTCGGAAAGCAGGGCAGGACATAAATCAAGTGTAATAATGAGAATAATAATCCATAGTCTCTGCAGTGCATCAGTTTTGTATGTTGTTTAGCGAAAAGAACTTCAAGACAAATTCTACGGGCAGGATTCACCTGGCATGCCTCTTCAGCTCTCCCCCTCCCCCACACCCCATGCTCCCTGGTGGGGTTGGGATAACCCCGAAAACAGCATGCAGGGGGAGGGATAGTTTGATCCGGCAAGCTGCAATGCTTGCACAGACAGAACTTTTCACCCAAAGCATTTCTACAGAGTTGTGGTATAAACTCTCTCTTTATGATGCTAGCTCATTAAGGGGCTACCTTGGGATCTCTGCAAGGACTGGCTGGGGCCAGGTGTCAATTTTCTAATTCAGACTCTGAATATAACCCATTTATGGAGGAGGAGGAAAGCAGGTCCTGGTTGCATCTTGTAGCTGAAGCATCACACTTCAGAAGGGAGGCTCAGATGAACTTGGAGCTCCTTTTTTGGAGCTACTTTAGAACCCAGCCCACCCATGAAGCCCACCCTCAGGAGACAGAATCCACAGGGGCAGCAGATCTAGCCTCCAAGAAATGCATCGCCTGCTGCTGCCTCTGCCACACTCCTTGGAGGCCAGATTTTCTGCCTCTTTAGCAGCCCCTCCATGCCTCCTCTACAGCAGCCTCTTGGTGAATAGGAGGCACTGTGGGGCTCCTCCCACTTTTGTTTCCAATGTAGATCTTTATTTTCCCCTTATTTCTGATGTAGATCTTCGCTCACCCCTTCTTCCTTGGTGGAGGGGGCATTTCTCTGGTGGGGGTGGTTCCCCTAAGGTGCCAAAATGTCTTTGGCAGGCTCTGAGCCAATATGAAGCTTTTTTGTGTGTGTGAAGGGGGAGATCTTAATAGTCTTCTAATGCTCAAGGTGTTTCAACAGCAGTACTAATAACTGAAGTGTTGAGAGAAGAGGTGGGTTACTCACAACCCAGGGGCTGGATCTGCACTCCCCAAGAGCCTTGGAATTTCTTGTACTGGGCCTACATCACTGGATATCGGAGTAACGCAGGCTGGCATCATGTGGTACCTGTTTCTGCCTCCAGTACGTGAAGACTAAGGATAGAATTATAATTTCTTTTTCTCTCATGCTCTATTAACTGAGACGCTGGCTCTTGACAGTGACAAAACAAGTTGGTTTGCGTAGCATTTCTAGCCTATAAATATAATCACTAGGGAGCAGAGGCAGAGTGATTTAAATTAAAGGTGGGCCTTGGATTCAAGTATTCTGCCTGAAGAGCTCCTTGAGCTTTTTAGCATTTAAAACATCACCATCCAAAACCAGACACTGAGCCATGAGACCTTCTCTGATTTGTTCTGAGACAGCTCTATTCTTCTTACCTTTCAAACCAGAAAGATCTAACAAACCACATCTTTTTAAATTCCCAGAATGTCATGTCTGCAGAGAGGGAATGACCACTGGTGTCAGGAGAGCATGGAAGAAATTGTGGCCCTTTACTGATAGGTTAGTCTCTTGTGATGTGAAAAAAACTCGCACATAATAAAACAAAACTAAGAGCAATGAAATACTCAAACATAAGCTAGACCGTTCCAAATAACCTAAAATCTCATGGCATAATTCTTGGGTTTCAATAATGCCCCCGTAACTCTGGGAATGAAAAGAAAGTAGCCCTCCTGGCTATGAGCAGTGCTCCACATCACAAAACAAAATGCCGTCTATCCAGGACGGACTTTTGCAGCTATACAGCAGCATCCCCCAGAAGCGAATAGGAAACTGCAGGGGCCACAGATCTCTGCTTAAAGAATTTGGCAAATAAATAAATAAATAAAATCCTGGGAGTCCTTCTGTTTATGCTACAATCAAGATCAGCCATTCACACAGTGCTGGTGACTCTTGCCTTTAGTCACTTCTTAATCCACATCCCTTTGTGGCAGTTGAGGGCAATCTGCTCTCCTGGCATGAAATGTAGAACAAATGCCCTGAGCCTTGACCATCTGTGGCTGTTTGCTCATCAGTCAAGTTAAGGGTTGCCAGGTGCCTTTTTATTCCGTTTAAAGCCCCCTCCATTATTCCAAAGTGAGAGATCTGTAACAGATGCCCCTTAATCTGAAACTTCAGCTTTTTGACCCAGTATTGTGTAGTGAGGAACCCATTGCTTGTTTGTTTGAACTTCCACCAACTCCATTCTTATGTATGTTTTTTTAAAAAGTTATTTTTTCTTAACAATAACATCGGTGAATAAAATAATGTTCTTAACTTTTATTAAAAGCTTAGTTGCATTTACCAACACTGAGCTCCAGTCTGCCCCAAACATTATGTCTACATCACAATTGCTCTTCTGTTTGCTCAATACAGCAGCAGCACATGGGGAAGTTAGGGGGTGCAGAGTGAAGAAAAGAGAGATACAAGGTGTATGGGGAGAAGAGACTGTTCTGAGGTCCATAGAGGAAAAGGGTATGGCTACAGAGAGAGACTTGTGAAGTAGAGAAAATGTAGTCAATGAAAGCTTATGCCATAATAAATTTGTTTGTCTTTAAGCTGCCACAAGGCTCCTTCTTGTTTTTTGTTGCAAATGTCTAACATGGCTGCCCCTCTGAAAGAATATAAAAATGACCTTTGGGGTAATTGGAGTTGAATATTCCAAATCTAGGGCTTTGTCCGCAAAAATTAGAACTTTATGTTTGCCTACCTATCTGCCCAATGGAAACTCATTTTGAGCTACCTAGACTCCATGGTGATCCACTGCACATGAATGGCTCATTGTAGCCTGCAAGTGGATAATCATTACATATTCAATGTCCCTTAGGGCTGTATCCCACTTCTGCTTAGAGCTGATCCATTGGAACCAATGGCCCTTCACCAAATTCATTAATTTCAATGGGACTATACGGAGTATGAGTAATTTTGGATAGAGCCAGGGCTTTTTTTTTCCAGCCAGAACTCACTGGAATTAGTTCTAGCACCTCTCAGTGCCATTATAAGAGAACAAGGGAAGCATTCATGGTGAGCTCCGACACCTCTTTTTCTAGAAAAATAGCACTGGACACATCTCATAAGATGCTATCCTATTTCCATTTCCCTGAGAGTAAGGTCCATTGGGACTTACTTCTGAGCAGATGTGTATAGGCTTGCACTGTGGAATTCCAGGATAGTGAACACAGTACAAAGTACAGAAACCTTCATTGTGGGAAGCATAAAACTTTCCTTGCCATCTTGAGCATCAGAAAGGTCTACCTGAAGCACTGAAAACAAACAATGGCTGTAAGCCAAGGCTGTTATGAGATACTAACCTTTGCCTCCCACTGGAAGCAGCAGCTGAGAAGACCATCTTTTTACTACAGAGGTATTTTCATATGCTGCTCACAGACTGAGAAGGCACCGAGCTGGTTCAGTAGATAGTAGTGATAGAGAAGTTGAGAATTATCAACCCTTTTCTGAGTTAATTTGCGGTGCAGTCCTTTAAAGCCCATTTGCCATGGTGCAGCATCTTATAAGATTATGCTGGTGGGTATTACTTAGTACAGCGATTCATGAAGACATTCATCAGACCAAAATATTGCTGCATGTCCGCTCTTCCGTTATGCAAACTGACTCTTGCCTGTGTCCTGATACAGGGAAATGGTCCAATTCTTATCTCCTTTTGTTGTTGTTTTTTAAGTCCTTTCTGCCACCTTCGGCCTTGGCATTACTTAAGACACAATCCAGGCAAAGTGTGGTTGATTTAACTAGGAGATTTACAAACATGCTTACATTTTCCCCCATTAAAACAGAAGTGTTTAATTTCAACCAGTATGGTAAATGTTGGGAATGGCGGGGACTTGTCTTTTTAAAAATTCTGTATGTTTATTATTTTGGACACTTCACGAATGAAATTAGTATTAGTATTGACAACAGCAATTCAGGTGGGTGCCAGTTTTTTTGTATTCTGGAAGAGCAAGTAGCTCACAGGTTCTTCTAAACAAATTTTAAATGTTATTTTAAAAAATAACACTTCCTTTTGTTTCTTCTTTACAAAAGTCACTTTCTGACCATCCCTGTTCTGTGGATGGAATTCATTTGCATACCAGAAGATTCAGGTTGCACAATTGTAGTCAATTTGGTCTCCTGCCCAAGAAACCTGCTCCCTTCCTTCCAAAAAACCCTCCCTACAATCAAACCAGGATGAATGCTCAGTAAGCAGGTGTTTGAAAGCCATCTAAGTTTAGGGTTCCTCCAGATTGTCAGTATTTTGTGGGAGGGATTTAAACACATAGCAGAAATGTAGATTTGCACATCTAAAGTGGATTAAAGCACTCTGTCACATTTGTGATGGAGAATTGGACTGAAGAGTGTGGGATGTACTGTACAGATGATTAACAGGAAGATGTGTCACCATCCTGCAAGCACATCAGGATGAATGCAGCATGAATGCTCGCTGTTATGTATCAACCCTATAAACAGATCAGAATGGATGCTTAGTAAAGACCAGGCATAGTCTAACCGCCTTGTAAGCTTTGTGCAAGCAAATCAGGATGAATACTTCCATAGGAACATAGGAAGCTGCCTTACACTGAGTCAGACCATCGGCCCATATAACCCAGTAATGCCTATCCTGGCTGGCAGCAGCTCTCTGAAGTTTCAGATGTGGGACATTCCCAGCCTTACCTACGGATGCTGGGGACCTGAGACCTTCTATATGCAAAGCAGCTGCTCTACCACTGAGCATTACGGCCCTTCCCAAGCTTCCACCGAAGCTCTGTTTCACTAGCAGTGAAGGGACACTTCCAGGAAACTGGCTGAGATTCTACCCTTGTCCAAGCTGCCCTGCTTTTCTTATCATGCAAACTTGTCATGGCACGGTATTTTACTTGATATGTGAAAGCAGCCATACTGCCTACCTGTAACAATTGCCTGAGAGACACGCCAAGCAAAATAAGCCGGGCTCTGTGCATAATTTGGGGTGTGCTGCTCCTGTACCTTAATGGCAATTGATCTCCCAGAAAACAATGCAATCTATTTAATCTCCAGAGTATCAAGCAGGTAGATTGGAGTTTAGTGAATTACACCCAAGGGCTGTCTCTAACCTTCAGTGGTGGTACTATATTATTTCACTTTTTGACAGTTTAATACAGTTCCTGATCGTTAATATGATTTTAATATCTGACAGTGCAAAAGGGTAATAATGTTGTGGAGCTGGGAAAGTAGAAAAGAATAAAATAGCCATCACAGTTGGTGATTCACGGCTGGCTATGTCATCCCTGAAAAATATGTTTTATTGCCCTGGTGTGGCTCCGCAGCTCAGGGAAGGCATCACTCATTCCAGCATGCAGACCTGTAAAAAAGAATGTTAATTCCCCCCACATTGTGCTCAGCTTCCACCTGTGATTAACAGGCTCTACTCACCACAGTGTGCATTTGCAAATGTCCCCTCTGTGCCTACAAATCTTCTCCCGTGGTGGTAAGGGAGCAGGGATGAGGTGAGAGAGAGCACTGCATGCCAGGAGTGCAACATGGCCTGCCTGTAGGTTTTATGCTATGCACTATTTTAGATCTAAGTAGTTGTGTTGGTTGATGTCCAGAGGGCTTACAGTCTACAATAACAGACATACAAAAATAAAAAAAGGGAATAGGGGAGAGGTGGCAGATTGATAGTGAGCAGTTTCTATCAGTAATTGCCTTAGTGGAGGTAGAGGACAAAGCCAGGCCCTTCTTTGCCATTCCTACTTTGTCCACAGTTGTCACCAGTGGACAAAAGTTAGGCCTAAATTGTCTAACAGATCATTATAACTTGTCATAGTAAAGTTATCTTTATCCTTAATTTCTATTGATCTAAGTGTAACAGCTTTATGCATTTTATTTTACATTATTGCTAGAAGCAAAGACGGGGAGTGATGAAAGATAATCATGACATTGGTGGAATAGGTAATAGATAAAGCAATATGTGAGCCTTGCATGACTCTTAGGATATGGTTTTGTGCTATATTCAGCGTCCAAAGTGTTGCTTGTGAAAACAGGGCTATCCTTAGAAGTCACCAACATTCTAGCCCTCATAGATATGGAGATGATAGCAGTGTGTTCAAAGGATACAGAGCAAGCAAAAGAAAAACAGACATTTTTCCAAATCAGAAATTCTAAGCCATGGGTGTGATTATTCTAGAGTTTGACTCAAAGCTACTCATATCTCACATGAATGTTTTCGGAAACATCATCACATGCTCCTTGTTAAACACTCATGACCAGCATGACAATCATATGAAGGACATATTTATCTCAGACTTACACATGACAGTCTCTTCCAAATAATTAGCTGCCTAATGCCTCACACTCTTAACACCTGGCTGCCTGTCCTCTCTTTGACCACCATTGCTGCTGTATCATCTTCAGACCTTATTCAACATCACAGAAGAAAGCAGAGGTGATTGGAAAGGGCAATTCTGAAGCCATGGGGAAGAGGCATTGAGCCCTTTTGTTGCAGAAGGCCGTGAGCCATACATGGATACAGAACGAGAGACCCATGGGTCCCATAGGAGAAAGTGAGCTGTGGTTTGGAGTCTACAGAAGAAGTTTTTTTATTCCCCCCAAGCCAAATATCTGGGACGCGGAACTTTTTCAGCCCAGGGGTCACCACCCCCCAGCAACTTTACAGCACCAGTCGTGATAGACAGTGGAACAGGGTGCAAAAATGGAGAGAGCGACTCTTAGTTTTATACATTAGGTTACACTGCAGCCAGGAAAAGTCAAATGTTTTTCTGTGTGTGCACACACATACACACATCTTCATCCTCCATCCAGACAAACAAGAGGCATTATCACATTTCAAGCACACATCCTAGCCACCCAAAAGCACCCATGGGGCATTATTACAATGCAATTCTTTGCGTATAACACACTGTATCCAATGGGGCGCACTCCCTAGTGTTAGGGTTGCCATATTTCAAAAATTAAAATTCCTGAGACCCACAAAATTGTTAGGAAACCACCAAAACTGTTGTCCTACATCCCATAGCTGTCAACTTTCAGATTTGAAAATAAGGGATCAGCAGCCTCACCTGTCTCGGAGACAGTCAACGGGATATCTAACAATCCGGGATAGCAGCGGGAAGCAGCAGGAAACAGTGCTGAAATAAGGGAATTTCCCACAAAAAGGGAAGGTTGACAGCTATGCTACATCTGGGTTTTCCCTGACACTTTGCCGATTCGGCAAAATTCCCCACTAACACCATTTTTACTCCCCAAAACACCATTTTTACTCCCCAAAACAGGTTACTGCTGCTAATTCTGATTTGTTTGTGTTCTGATTCTTTCCCCATCAAACAGTGCTTCGCTGTTTGGAGGTAATAAATTAGATCATCGTTACTTGCAAAGGGATTATGAAGATAATAATTAACAAATGAGGCAGCTAAAAGATTTATTGGTCTGGCCTGATCCAGGATGAGTTTCCTCTTGGACAGAGCATCATCCTGCTCTCATTTGCCAGTAATTAGCCTCACCTTTATTGCATTGTAAATACTGCTTTAATTACTGTACCACTTAACTCAAGAGATGGGACTTGATAGCTAGAGCTTAATGGGTTTCAAGAGCAGCAACTCCCTCCCCCTTGAACTCTGAACAACAGATGCATGAGAAGAATAAAAACTAGCCGAGAATACAGACATGTTTAAAGTCCTCATTAGTGGGATTTCCCATGCGAGTTCCCTTTATGCGTCTTTCAGCCGAAAGCAATAATGAGTTATTAACATCATGATACCCCATATTCTTTTTCACAGCGAAGCATAGGGAAACAAGCACTCAAATGGGTGCAATCCAGATCTTTGAAGCCTGACAAAGTCCAGCTTATATCAAGAGGGCTCTACTACCTTAAAAATGTTGTCTGCACTTCAGCATTGGCACCCAACATTCACTTTAAAGAGCAGAAAGTGAGTTAGTAGAATACAAACTACCCAAGTTTGAAAAGCCTCATCGTGCTTCAAGTCAGGGCAGGACACCTTTGAATGAGGGTCTACTTTGAAAAAGGGTTCAGTTCCAACTAGGGTTGCCCTATTTGTAGATGTAAAATTCAGGACACAAAAGTTGTTGAGATTTTTACCAGGCGTATGGCAACCCTAGCAGCCCACTGCTGTAAGTTTTTCTCCTCTAGTGAAAGAAACCTCTTTATCAAAACACACAGAGATTAAGAACAGTAAAGCAAGATCATAAAAACCAATAAAGCGGTATTATAAATGCAAACAAATACAGGAATTCAGTAACAGGTTCCAAGCCTGGACTAAATTATATTTCTCTACAAGACACCTAAAGTAACTGATCGATGGTGCTTCATGACTGGCAGAGAGGATGAAACAGAGCAGGCTCATTAGAGACCAAGAAAGAAGGCTAAAAAAAGACCTGCCTTGTCTCTAGTGAGCATCAACACTGCCAGATAGATTCTTTTGCATCAAAAAATATGAGGGCTGTTTTGTTTTGTTTTGCTTTGTTTTGCTTTGAAGGGGTGCTGGAGAAGGAAGTGGTTTTCAGTGGCCTCCTAAGCATCATCAAATGAGAGAGGGAACGCATCGCCAAAAAAAAGAGGACAAAATAATGTGCATAAGCTAATTTAGATGTATATGTACAAATTCAGAAATACCCAATGTAATTTTAATAGAAATGCAGTGCATTTCTGGATCATGGGGGGAAATGCAAACAAGTGGCCCCATGTGCCTGCTCAGTCTGCTTCCCAAAGACTAACTGTTGGTGGCAAACTTCAAGCGACCACTCTTCCTTCTTCAGTTTAAAATAAATAAATAAATCTTTAAACTAGATTTTTATGGGACTGCCCTCCAAAGGGAAGACTTTCCTTCTCTAAATCAGGGTACATGCCCATTGACCACCCTAAAGCAATGGGCCTGTTAGGGTATGAGTGTATTCTTCGCCCATGCGTGTAAAAAACAAAAGACCAAAACATTTTCCAGAGAAACTGAAATGAATGGGATGGAAAGCTTTCTCAATCAGATTCTTATTTTAAAGTCAATATTCTTGTTCTAATTCTTGGTTTTTGAACCAACCAATAATTCAGTTATATCTGAATTTAAGTTCAAAGGGAATCTCATATGTGGGTGTCACAATCAGCTTCTAGTATATGCTGCATGTCATTTTCAAAGCTCTGGGTGGGAAACAAGAAGGGGTTTTTGAAGTACAAATGCCACACTTAAAAATTCATGTTAAACAACAAATATCCATGGGTAGTACATTAATGTTTATCCTTGCTTCCTGATGAGGAAGAATGATATTTGATTTTTAAATGTGATCTACTACTGTTATATATTCTCATTGTTCTAATTTGCATTAAATAAATACATTAGGAAGAAAATTCTAACTCTGCTAGATTTCCCATATCTCACATTTGTGAAAATGTTTCTTCTCAATGAACTAGGTATCATATCCAATGTTTGAACGATAATAGGCATAGCAATATAATGAGATTTTCCACTCATCATTAATGTCTATCATTTTGGAATAGTGAATCCTACCACAGTTCAATATCTGCAGATGTCCAAAGAGCATTTCACAACCAGTACCATATTGGCCCGAATATAAGCCGCACCTTTAAAATTCAAGGGGGAAAAAGAAAAAAAGACAATACCCAAATAAAAGCCGCTCCCTTAAAATTTCACAGGCACTCACACCCGTTGTGTTTTACCGTATGTCTGTTTCAGCAGTGATATCGTAAAAGCCAAATTTTGTAAGGTCACAAATTTAAGCCACACTTTAACTTTTCATGGTCGGAATTGGGGGGGGGGGAGTGAGGCTTATATTCAGACCAATACGGTATATTTTTTTGTGGTCAAAACAAGGAGACAGAGCATTGGAATTGGATCGAGGCTTAAATCTCACTGAGCTGTGCAATGTTCAACTTCAAATCCTGCCGAATCATGCTATAACTAGCTGGTCAGGGCAAATCACAGCTTTCATGTTCAGTCTTCCACATAAAAATGCAGTACTAACATACCTAATGTGGTTGATTGCAAAATAATGCACATTAAATAGAGACACAACAAGTCACATTCTTGCACAGATGAGCCAGGAATGGATGACATGGATCTGACTGTGGGTGAGATTCATGTATCAACAGTTCAAGCATTGCCTTATTAATGAGCGCAAAGCGCTAGAAGTGATTCGTACATCTGCTGTACTGGATAAATGTGACAACTGAATGTGACAACTGAATTGACCTTGAGACTGTGACTGAGTGGCTCTTTATTGTGGTTAAATAGCTAATGTGCTGTGCTTCCTAGTTGAGGTTTCATTTCTGCAGAGGAATAAACAACCGGTGCTTCTGTAAAACTAGTTCAAGCATTTCACAAGATCTTTGGCAGAAACGAGTTGCATGAAATTCTCTCTATACAATGGCCTTGGGAAGCGGATCTTGGCTGCCACAATATATAACAGGGCAGACAGCTTTGTGCTTCTGGGAGAGGCTTGGGCCACACATTCTCTAAATTACCCCCATTATCCGATCTCTCTTCCATCAGCTGCACTGACTCTTCCAGCAACAGAAGGTTGGAGGTGGATAAAAAATGTGCCTGCACAGCTAGAAGTGCTTTGATACAATTGTAATGTAGGCATAAAATCAAGGAACATATGCAGAGGCATCTGCTCACAGTTGTGAAGACATATAAAAATATGGAGCTGCTGAGAAACTTTGATGGATTTTATGACAGAGAAACTACATCTTTTTATAGTGTAGTATATGAACCCACAAAAAGTGATGCTTGCCCCTTTAGTTATTCATTGCTCATTTACAACCACAATTCCCTCACATGACAAACCGGACAATTTACAGCAGGGTCCCTTTTGAGATTTTAAGTTGTCGGCCACATTAATTCTGTGTGGCAAAAAGAATCCAAAATGCACCAGCAAACATTGTGGGCATTTGGTAGTGGGGGCAAGCCAAATGATGAAGCAGTTATTACCCTTTATGGGCCATATTCAAATGAGGAGATGTTGTGGGAAAGCCTTGGGAAATTTGGGTTGCCTGAAGTGTGTGTATTTATTTATTTATCAAAGGCATTTTTAACTCCATTCTTCAGCCAAAAAAGGCTTACATAAGACCTATAAAAACAAGATGGTCCCTGCCCACAGGCTTACAAAGACCAAAAGGAGTGGAGCGTAAAATAGAGACCCCTTCAAAAGAAAAATGAGCTGCTAGACAAAGTCCTCGAGGGCAATATTTGTGCCAAAGTGTTTATTTTTAATGGGTGGGGGAGGGGATAGTTTAAAGGAATATTCCTCCCGTGTCAAGAAACAGACTAGGAAAATGGCTTTCTTGTGCCTTGAAAATACCCCCCAAAATCCTGTTTTCATCAGCAGAAAGATGAAGAATGAGAAGATGGGATTGACACCAGCTCTCTCCCACACAATTTGACAGCTTTCCTTCTTAGCAAAAACTGTGAGACTCCTTCAATAAATACTGCCACGACTAGTGGGATAATGAAACATTATAAGGAGTAGATCTCAGACTACACAGGGCTGTTGTTTTTTTCCAAAATAAAATGCCCTAGGCCTTCAGAATGAGTGCCAAGTGCAAGGCACCCAGTTGCTACTGATAACTTAACAACTGGGACTGGCAACTGAAGTGAACCCAGCACAGGGTTATTTTTCCATCACTGTTAGATGTTTTATGTAAAAACTGGTGGTCTTCTCTTGTTTACACCCTGAGTAAAGGCTTTCCAGAGCATAAAGAACCTCTTTCAATATTAGGGGTCCTTCAGATAACCTGTTTATTGAGCATTCCTCCATACAGTGGTACCTCAGGTTACATACGCTTCAGGTTACGGACTCCACTAACCCAGAAATAGTACCTCGGGTTAAGAACTTTGCTTCAGGATGAGAACAAAAATCGTGCTCCGGCGGTGCGGCAGCAGCAGGAGGCCCCATTAGCTAAAGTGGTGCTTCAGGTTAAGAACAGTTTCAGGTTAAGAACGGACCTCCAGAATGAATTAAGTACTTAACCCGAGGTACCACTGTATTTGCTTACACAAAGCTGAGACGGCAATTAGACTACACCCGGTCTTTATTGAGCATTTGTTCTGAGCATTGTTGCTTGGAGGAAAGTTATACAACAATGAACATTCATCCTGATTTGCTTGTGCAATGTTTATGCATCTTCCCATTGGTCATTCATTCACCCCACACTTTTTCAGTGCAATTCCCCATTACTTTCCTAATCACTTTTTTAAAAACTTGATATGTTGTTCCCTGGTGACGGAGCATTAATCCCCCTTTAATTATGCAAACCTAAAGCTGTGGTATGCACTTGAATCCCTCCAGCAAAATACGGTACTTACAGTCTAGAGGCTACCTAGGTCAGCTCTCCAAGACAGAAAGGAGATGTAATTGTAACAGTGGCAATGAACACAGATGGAGCAGAGAAGACCAGAATACATCAGTAAGAGCAGGATTCCTCCTCTTAAAGCTGAACAACATGTTACACTCACTGTAAGTCTATATATGGTGTTTTATTGCCTGGCGTGCTCTGGTCCATGGGGTCACAAAGAGTTGGACACGACTAAACAACAACAACATGCATAATATACCCTTGTGAGTTTGGGGCAGGGTCAATCTGTACGATGTCCTTTCTAATTCCTAGGGTTCTGGATCCAACAAAGGTTAAAATGTAAGGGGGGCCATTGTTCAACTAATTAGGCAAGTTTATTTGTGAGAGAATGACCATAGTTGCCACCTAAGGACAGCCATCAATACAGCAAAAAAAAAAAAGTAGTTTCAACTTCCCAGCCCACAAGCAGAGCAAGCTGGAAGGAATTGCTGTCACCAGCCTTTTACCTTAATGCATCATCTGGGTTTTCATTATGATCTCCTTTCCATTACCCTCGATTTTCATCTCATTTCTTATTCTCTTTCATTTACATCTTTGGGTTTTCTTACAACAGCTTCAAAATTCATCTGCTCCTTTTAACTGTTTTTAGTATGCCCATTACATATTTTTAAATCCTTTGTAATTGCTAGCGCTCACATACTCGTTGACTCACACTTTCTCTCTCTGACTATATTCTCTTTCTTTCACCAGCACCAAATATTTCATTGATTTCATTTTTGAAACTTATTAGTTCATCTCTCAATACTTTTATGAATTCAATACCTCTTAGATTGTCTGAGTTTTGGTTCTTTGGTTCTTTGCACTTCTTGCATCCATAGGCTGTCTTAATTTCTTTAAAAAGATTGCAATAAAGCCAAGTGTTTCCTCTCTCCTTTTCTTCTGTAATTTATACTTTCCTCTTTATAGAAAGGTTCCTGCTGTAATTATACTTATCAAATATTACACCTTTCCTTAAATCCTTATATTGTGGTTAATTCCCCCAAAATCTATAAAACGCATAGTTCACTTTTTATATATAGCAATTAGTCTCTATGAAAAAATATTGCACATATACCAGTTTTCATAATAATAATCAATACTGTAGTCAATCTTTTAAAAGCCAATATTAAGTAGAGCCCATAGATAACACTTCTTTTATAATTTCATGAGATGGTGTTCATCTGGTTTGAAATGGGTCCCTATGAGTTCAGCCCTTTATTCTATTCTAAGAATGCTGACATAATCTTGTGCAACAGAATTCTACTGTCTAGGTCAGGGGTCCCCAAACTAAGGCCCGCGGGCCGGATAAGGTCTTAGGGACTTGTTTATCTGGCCTGTGGCAACCCCCGCCACCCACTGCCACCGCCCGCTCTTACCTGCACTGCACACCTGCCCACTTCCAGGTCAGAGGACCACTGGAAATAGCTTGTGCGCATGCGCAAGCATTATTTCCGGTGCACATCCGGGTTGGAGGAGGCCCATGCACATGTGCACAATCTATTTTCAGTGCTCCTCCGACCCGGACGTGCGCTGGAAATAGTGTGTGCACACGCGCTCCCCCGCACTCCAGCCTGCTGTGCGATTGGCACTGGAGACACCGGCCCGAGGCGCAGTAAGTTTGCTGACCCCTGCTCTAGGTTAGTGGTTACTTTGGTCATTTCACTTATGCCCACTAACAAAAAAGGAGGGAGTTGGATCTTATCAGAGCTTTACTTTTTCTTCACATAGGTAAATTTACTGCTTCTCTGCTGAGAACATTTAAGAACAATTAGCACTAATTTTGACACTCAAAAAGCTTCAATATAGTGTTTTGATAAGTTTCTTCCCCTTTAGGCAGAAGATGGGGGAGGCAGTTGCAGGCATTGAATGAAAAGCCTGCAGAGGTGGGGTCACAACACCTCCCAAATACTCTGGTTTGGGATAACAGACCAACACACATAGAGCAGGAGCTTGACAACGTGACCTGTATCATCACCCAATTTTCTTATATTTTGGACACCTGGGGCCACTGAAGGAAATTCACCCCACCATCTTTTGCTATTCCCCTTCCATTATTAAACATGGTTGGGGAGCAGGAGGGAAAGAGGTTTTACTCGGCAGAAGCCTAGGAAATGTCCCTGCTATCTCTGCAGAGTGGAACCCCACATTCTGAAGAGCAAGCAAAAGGTCATAGCATACCCTTTCTGTGGCACAAACCTATCTTTGAGGGATATTGTGAGGTCCTGGCACATGCCCTGTAATGGCAGCAGGTTTTAATTTTGAATTGTGTTATGTAAATCACAAGGAGGTATCATTTTTTGAGCTAAAGGATGGGTAATAAGAGCTCCCTTTTGGACTAAAATATGAGGTCCTCTTGGCAATTCCATTGTCCTCTGACATTCAGGAATGGTGGCGGCCCAGGAGGTGGAATTCTTTGTGGTAGCCAAAAAGTTATGGAAGTTCCTCCCAACAGAGATGCATCTGACGTCTTTATTATATACAGTGGTACCTCGCAAGACGAATGCCTAGCAAGACAAAAAACTCGCTAGACGAAAGGGTTTTTTGTTTTTTGAGCTGCTTCGCAAGACGATTTTCCCTATGGGCTTGCTTCGCAAGACGGAAACGTCTTGCAAGTTTGTTTCCTGTTTCTTAACACCGTTAATACAGTTGCGACTTGACTTCGAGGAGCAACTCATAGAACGCGGTGTGGTAGCCTTTTTTGAGGTTTTTAAAGACTTTGGTGATTTTTGAAGCTTTTCCAAAACTTTCCCGACACCGTGCTTCGCAAGACGAAAAAAATCGCAAGACGACAAAACTCGCGGAACGAATTAATTTCGTCTTGGGAGGCACCACTGTAGCTTTCATCATATGCTGAAGGCATACCACTTTGCCCTGACCTTTGACATCAGAGAGACCAACAGATAGATACCGGCTCTGTTGTCATGATTGTAAAATGTTTTACCTGTTTTTAGTATTTTTACATTGTGTAATCCACCTTGGAACTTTATGGTGCAAGGCAGGGGTTGAAATCATTGTTGTCATCGTCATAACTACATTCATTCATACATCTCATTCCAATCTCTGGAACTTAATATTAGTTGTATTTCCGACCACAAGTGTTTCAAGTGTTCCTACATTTAACTGTGCACAATGGAGCAAACCAAAGCACATATGTTATGCTTTATATCCAGCTTTTGAGAGAAGAGTATAGAGAGAGAAGATCAGAATGCATTAGTGAAACTGATGTACCTCCCTCTCCCATTCAGTACGGGAGTTGGCAGAGAAATAAGTCGGAAAGAAAACTAAATTTTACAATGAGTGATAAGAAATTACTTTGTCAATTCCTCAGTTTAGTTATAGATCTGAATGAAGGACAGAAGGAGAATGAGTGTTATTTCCTTGCATATTAGTCAGACTTACAATAGCTTGTGGGAAAAAGGCAGCAAGTTAAATATGGCCCTTATATAAGATACATATGGGTTGCCAAGCATTTTAGGCCTGTGATCACGTTTCCATATTGGACACTCTGTCATGACCACCACATATGAAGGACAACTCTCCCGTCCCCAACTATAACCCTTCTCAAAATTGCCTCCCCCATTTTTATTTTCAATTTGGGTTTTTTAAAAGCCTCTTATTGGAGAAAGAAAACTTCTTTCAAGCCTTTTTTCAACTCATGATGGGACAACCTTGCTGGTGCCAGTGAGGGCCACTGAGGGCACATGTATACCTAAGAGGACCATGTTAGTGATCCACAATGCATCAGAATTATATATAACTTTCTTTAAAATAAAAGCTCCATTTCTGCAGGTTCACCCCCTGCAAAAGTGTGAAGGGTGGATATTTTATTTAGAGAGCAGGAAAAATTGAAGAATTTCAATAATAATAATAATAATAATAATAATAATTTATTATTTATACCCTGCCCATCTGGCTGAGTTTCCCCAGCCACTCTGGGCGGCTCCCAATCAAGTGTTAAAAACAATACAGCGTTAAATATTAAAAACTTCCCTAAACAGGGCTGCCTTCAGATGTCTTTTAAAGATAGGATAACTGCTTATTTCCTTCACATCTGAAGGGAGGGTGTTCCACAGGGTAGGCGCCACTACCGAGCAGGCCCTCTGTCTGGTTCCCTGTAACCTCACTTCTCGCAATGAGGGAACCGCCAGAAGGCCCTCGGTGCTGGATCTCAGTGTCCGGGCAGAACAATGGGGGTGGAGAAGCTCCTTCAGGTATACAGGACCGAGGCCGTTTAGGGCTTTAAAGGTCAGCACCAACACTTTGAATTGTGCTCACAAACGTACTGGGAGCCAATGCAAATCTCTCAGGACTGGTGTTATATGGTCCCAGCGGCCACTCCCAGTCACAAGTCTAGCTGCCGCATTCTGGATTAATTGCAGTTTCTGGGTCACCTTCAAAGGTAGCCCCACATAGAGCGCATTGCAGTAGTCCAAGCAGGAGATAACTAGAACATGCACCACTCTGGCGAAACAATCTATGGGCAGGTAGGGTCTTAGCCTGAGTACCAGGTGGAGCTGGTAGACAGCTGCCCTGGACACAGAATTAACCTGTGCCTCCATGGACAGCTGTGAGTCCAAAATGACTCCCAGGCTGTGCACCTGGTCCTTCAGGGGCACGGTTACCCCATTCTGGACCAGGGAATCCCCCACCCCCACCCACCTCGTCCCCCCAAAACAGTACTTCTGTCTTGTCAGGATTCAACCTCAATCTGTTAGCCACCATCCATCCTCCAACCGCCTCCAGGCACTCACACAGGACCTTCACCGCCTTCACTGGTTCTGATTTAAAAGAGAGGTAGAGGTGGGTGTCATCTGCATACTGATGAACACCCAGCCCAAACCCCCTGATGATCTCTCCCAGAGGCTTCATATAGATATTAAAAAGCTTGGGGGAGAGGACGGAACCCTGAGGCACCCCACAAGTGAGAGCCCAGGGGTCTGAACACTCATCCCCCAACACCACTTTCTGGACACAGCCCAGGAGAAAGGAGCGGAACCACCATATAACAGTGCCCCCAGCTCCCAGCCCCTCTAGACGGTCCAGAAGGATGTTATGGTCGATGGTGTCAAGGGCCGCTGAGAGATCCAGCAGAACTAGGAAACAGCTCTCACCTTTGTCCCTAGCCCACCGGAAATCGTCAACCAGTGCAACCAAGGCAGTTTCAGTCCCATGATGAGGCCTGAATCCCGATTGGAAGGGATCCAAATGGTCCGCATGCTTCAGGCGTGCTTGGAGTTGTTCAGCAACCACCACTCAATCACCTTGCCCAAGAATGGTAGATTTGAGACTGGGCAATAGTTCGCCATACTGGCCCAGTCTAAAGATGTTTTTTTAAGAAGCGGTTTAATGACCGCCTCTTTCAGCGGGTCTGGGAAGGCTCCCTCACAGAGGGAAGCATTCACTACCCCGCAGAGCCCATCACCCAGCCTTTCCTGGCTCGCTTTTATCAGCCGGGGTGGGCAAGGATCAAGGAGACAGGTGGTCGGTTTCACTTGTCCAGGCAGCCTGTCCACATCCTCGGAGGTAACAGATTGGAATTGATCCCATCTAACAAGACTAGACAGGACTCTAGCACTCTCCCACCCTAAATCTTTAATATGAGGTGGCTGATTTTAAAAAAAATAAATTTTCATTCCTTCCTGTGTGGTGTAGTGGTTAAGAGTCGTAGACTCGTAATCTGGGGAACCTGGGTTGCGTCTCCGCTCATCCACATGCAGCTGCTGGGTGACCTTGGGCTAGTCACACTTCTTTGAAGTCTCTCAGCCCACTCACCTCACAGAGTGTTTGTTGTGGGGGAGGAAGGGAAAGGAGAATGTTAGCCGCTTTGAGACTCCTTCGGGTAGTGATAAGGCGGGATATCAAATCCAAACTCTTCTTAACTCTCGCCCACCCCACGAAAAACATTTCAGCCAGTTTTCTGGCTGCTCTCAGGAGCCCAGCCATATTCCTGGGACAAATGCATCTGGAAATGATGCTACACCCTTAAAGCTGATGTGTGACAACAACTCTTTGGTGTTGTCCTAGAATTCCCAAGGTTTAAAATGTTACTGGATGTGTTACATAATCAACCGTGTGGGGAAACAGTAAAGGGAGATGTGAAATGTCAGATCGAAGCAATGTGTGAGATATTTAAAAGAATGAAAGGAGTGATAAAAGAACGAAAGGAGCCCAGGCAACTGAGATCCAAGGTAAAGTAATGGCTGGTAAAGGCTCCTATAATAATCTTACCCTTACAAATAGATGAATGATACAATGGATGAATGGAATACCATCACATAGAGTCATGCTGCTTCAGGAAACAATAGTCCACAATGATGGTTTCAGCTTGCAAGATCTAAGTGCCTGAGCCAACGCTTAAAGGAAATTATGATGAGTGTGTTATTGCGTTTAGTCTGAATTGCAAACAGAGAACCCTCAGCACAAAATGTTGATTTTCCATCTTCTGTCAGGACATTCCCTAAGTAGCTTGTCTGGCATGCAGTAATACTGAACAAGGTTCCAATCAATATTACGGTGAAGGATGGGCTTTCAGTGAAATGCCTGAACTACAACTTGGCTTTGAGGCAGTAGGAAGCCTGATAGCAGCATACAGAACACATCATTCAATACAGGGCTGTAAATGAGAATCAAATCCATCTATGTCAAGGAGCAGATATGGAATTTTGCAGGCAAGATTTTGGCTCCTATGGTTTGAAATATCTGCATTCATTAAGCAATTTCCTCGTAGCTAATGGCTGACTATTTTGTCTGCCTACTACGGTTGCCATATTTTGAAGAGCGAAAAAGAGGACACCTTTATTTACCATCTTCTACTTTAATTATGGATCGCTATGACAACTCTACCCATGAAAAAGAGGACATGTCCTGGAAAAAGTGGACACATGACAAACCTGTCAATATAGGCCAGGAAGAATGGTATACTCGGTATTATCTTTTTATACCACAGTTTTAAACGTTTATACTTTTTCTCTTTCTAAAAGAAAAGCAAAAACTATTCCTTTTCAATACAAAGCCCACTCACATGTGCAGTCTGCTGCAGTTTTCCACATCCATCTCTCTCCCCTGCTTCCTTTCTCCCTTTCTTACAGGTTTGCAATGTGCAACTGTACATATGCACATTGATTCAAGAGCAGCGGAAAAAGAAATCAATGTGATTGCGTGATAATAAAACTATGATTCCATGAAATTCACTCATCCATGAAAGGGGCATGAAATTTCAAAATAAATTAGGTATGTATGGTGATTAGTGTTTATTACTATCATGTAAAAACAGTGTTTATGTGTGTAATTGTGCACTACTCAGTCAAACTGAATTGTATGTAGAATATTATTTACATTTGCACATGATCCAATAAAATGGAGTAGGCTTCCTCATGCATGATCAGGAATTATGTATGGAATCATGTCTGAATCATGTATGGAATCATTTCTGGATCAGGAATCATGAACATAAACCAGATGCTCAACAGAATGTGGATATTATTCAGAAAGGCATGAATATGTATACATTTTTAATAAGATAAGGAACAAAAGATGAAGTAGGGAAGAAGTGGAAATATAGCAGACCTACACCAGGAGCATGTCCAGAATTCTGTTTCCTCAGCCTGCCCCTTCAGTGTGTCACATAGTATAAAATAACTCTAATGTTTGCTGGAATGTACCTAGTATAGTTAATTTCCAGCCTCCTGTTACATTTTGTGCTATCAAATTACAGCCGTGTACTTAAGTGTAAAGGCCCAGCACAACTGTTTAAGAAGGGAAACCTTGGAAATAAGTAGCATTCATATTTAAATTGTTTGGAAAGCTTTAATCAATTTTTAATTAGCTTGGGATGTGTTTTTACCCTCAATTTAACTTCATTCTGAAGAGTAGCTTGGGAGAGCATTACACTGCTGCAAATAGGACGCTTCCTTGCTGTTTAAATCCAGTTAAATGTTACTTAAAAGCATTATCGGTGTTGTAAGAATCACCAGAGCTCACCAAGGAGTAAGGACAGGTTAAGTGTACCTTCATTTTCTTTCCATAGGAAAAAGCACTGGAGACAGAACAGAATTATTACACAGTATCTGATGTGTGGAAGCTTATGTGGGATGAGATTTTTTTTTTTCCCCATAGAGGAAAAAGGGAAATTGTTTACCATTTTCATGGATTTGTTTAGAGAAATATTGATAATCTTGGGTCCTTTCCAACTTCAGTCAGTAAGGGGAAAACAGGGGTTTACATTCAGCCTCTCCAACAGCTAATATCTGTGATCACCATGTAAACAAACACGACAATGCATATGCAGCCCGGGAACCAATGCATACAGTACCCATTTGTGCACATGGTATTTCATCAGGATTATAATAATAATTTTATCATTTATACCCCACTCATCTGACTGGGCATCCCCAGGCACTCTGGGCAGTCCATAGCACATCCAAAAACATAATAAAAACATCAAGCATTAAGAACCTCCCAAAACAGGGCTGCCTTCAGATGTCTCCTAAAAGTTGTGTAATTCTTTATCTCCTTGACATCTGAAGTGAAGGCATTCCACAGAGAGGGCATCACTACCGAGAAGACCCTCTGCCTGTTTCCCTGTAACTTCACTTCTCGCAGTGAGGGAACCATCAGAAGACCCTTGGAGGAAGACCTCAGTGTCTTGGCTAAGCGATGTGAGTGGAGACGCTCCTTCAGGTATACTGGGCTGAAGCCGTTTAGGGATTCAGATGATTTCACATTCAAATAGCCCATAGTTCGACTGGAAGTGTAGGAGGGTATGTGTGTATGTGTGAATGCTGGGGGGGGGGGGGATCTGTATAAATTGTACATTATAAAAGTTAAATTCATCATTTTCCTATTTTTGATCTAGTCAATTTCCCTGCATCTGAATGCACAGCTCAACATCACCACTGAAGAATTCTTTCTAATAGCTCTGAATTACTGTCCTTTTGAAGAAGAGAAGGGTAATGCTATCCCAAAGGTATTCTGAAAAGAAATAAGTAGCAGCCTTCATATCAGATGAAACCAACAAGACAATTATTCACATTCTTCAAAATCACCATCCGCCACACCAAGAAATGCTCTTAGTGGCATTTGATATTCATGCTAAAGCAAAAAGGAGCAAGTTGCTTAAATATATTGCTTTAGCATTGCTTTTTATTTTAATGGTCTTTTCCCGAGTATATTCCAGTATGCTAAAGCAGAGGGGCATTTCTGTACTGTTTGTTTTATGATATTTTCTGCTTGTAACAGAACATAAACTAGTGTACTAAAGAACTAACTATATTTTTTCTTTAAAAGGAAACCCCATAGTGATGAAAATCTAATGCACATAATCTAAGGAAAAAATGCAGATGTAGGAAAGATGTGTTTTTTCTTATTGAAATTCTAAATGAGGAAGGAAGAAAAGAAACTGTGGTTGCAATCCTGCACATACTTACTGCACATTGGAGCAAGGCTGACTCAACTTACTTCTGAATATGTATAGGATTGTATATTATATGTGCAAATTGAGAACATAGTAGGGGGCTTTTTAAAATTCTGAAAGATACATCATAATAAGTTGGAGCCAATATATGATTAAATAAACTACATGGGCACAAACAAGAAAATCATTAGCAGACTGTAGTCCTTGTGTTGGTAGGTTTGTAAAAAGATTCAAGCTTTGTAGTAATGAGTAATTAGTATGATAAAATATATAGCTGGATGATTTGTATAGAACCTCAGTATTACTAACGGATTATTAAAACATTTGGTACAACTAAGTCCATACACCTTCTACAGTGAGCAGTATTGTGGCTGGACCATGGGGGTGATCCAGTCAATGGCTGGGTTGCATGGCCGCCAGGGGGTGAGCCATACTCTCCATGAACACCCAGAACAGATTCAAGGAGTTCACAGGAGGAGGAGAGTCCTTGTGCTTGAGAAGTCCTTGTGCTTGAGAAAACATTTAGTTGGGTATCATCTAATATAAGTAACAGGCCCACTTACCTGTGTTGTTACATTATCAGATTGTGCAATTCTGCATCCCACATCACTGGCCGCTGTCGGTAGGTACATGGTGGCATTACAACATGGGCTAGCATGCCTGAAAATTACAGAGGGAGAGGAACAAACCCTTTGCAGTACCACCGGCTTCAAATGTAATGTCTTGTTCTGCCTTCAGCATCTTAAGGAGTTCTCACATAGAAAGCATGACCAGGCCTAGTCACACAAACCCATCAAAAGGCACCCTTTCCTAAGCTCAGGAGATCACATTTGCCATGCTGATGGCTATATTTTGTGGTGATGATGTTTCAGATATATCTGAGCACACACAAGGAGTTTCAGAAGGTACAAGTAGGATCCTTCAAAACTTTGTATTTTCATCCCTTGTGATGATCCACCGGGATACACACTGAAGAAATCGCTGGGCTGGGCTGTTACTTTAGGTTCTAGTGCAGCTCTGCCCAACCAGGAGTTCTCCTCATGATCTGGAATATAAAAAGTTCATAGGTTCTCCCTTGTGCCTTTTTGTGTCTTCACTCTACAGCTGATGATATCTGACTAGCCTAGTCAATTATTTTAATTGCCTTCTAGATCACTGTGTAGCTTTTGGACCACTCATTACAACAGGGTTGTATGGTTACATCATTAACACATCATAAAATCTAGCTATCCAGGTTCATTATCTCTGTCCCTGAGATAATGCTAACTCTCAAGATAGCACAATAACATTAATGTTCGTACCAGGTTTCTTCATTCCATTTGCTTTCAGGATGTTCTCTCACTTGGTCCTAAGTGTGTCCTGTTGCAACAGAGGCCAAGAATTAGGAGAAAATGAATCTCAATCTTCAATGTGGGGTGCAGTTGCCATTGCTCCCTTTCTCACACTACACAGAGCCTGTTCTTGTGGTTCTGCACAGGTCTAGGAGCAAGGCATTGTAGATAGGCCAACTATTCTTTGCAGTGGTGATGTTTGAATCCAGTTAAAATGGATTTTCCTATCAATGATAACTCATAGCATTATAATAACCTTGTAACCCTAAGTACGCACCCATCTCATCCTCATACTACTGCGAAGTATGAATACAAAATACAAGTTTTAGTAAGATGATGATACATCATGTGAAACCATACTCTGCCAAGAAGCTTCAAGCTGCAACTGAACAGCCTCTCTACAAAGACTACTGACTTACAAAACAGGAATAGCTGGCAATCAAAGCAGGCTTGTGGACAGGAATTGATTCTGATGTCAGCTGTCAAGGCAGAGGGTATTTAGTTCCCTCCTGCTGGTATTTGTTAGTTATTGTAATTTAAAAGGCTCAACGGATCACAAGGATCACTGAGGTTAAGTACCTGAAAGCAATAAAAGAAGAGACTCTTCAATATTCCACACTCATTAATTCATTTAATAAACAAAATCAGTGAAATAGCAATTTTGCTGATCAGAACTGCAAAGCTTAGAGGACAAATAAAAGAGACATCAATGCTTCAAATGGGATTTGTGAAAAGCCAATGTGGAATTATCTACATATAAGGAGAAATGCTTCTGCTAACTATAAGATGCCTGTAGCTAAGGTTTGTGGGATTTCTTGGTGGCATATATTTATGGCTCTGATTTTATGCAAAAATCAGAATAGGCTAATATTTTATGAGTTCATCTACATATCAAAGAGGAAGGCAGGGGTATGGATTTTGGCATCACATAGGGCACCACTGAAATTTGTGGTGCCAAGGTCCACCACTGCTCTACACTGACTGGCAGCATCTATGTAGGGTTTCAGATATGGAATATTCCCAGCCCTACAAGGCATTGAACCTGCAGCCTTCTGTGTGCAAAGCAGTCACTTGATCACTCAGCTATGGCCCTTCACTGAATGTCTATTGGCATCTGTACTCTGTCCTGTATAGATGTACTGCTGTCCACCAGGAATTCTGGGGTTTAAAATGGTTAGCATATGGTCTGACACAGGGACCTAAATGATGAGCTAGCTAAAACCTAGCTGGGCTGCAGAGTGTTCTTCATGTGTGCAAAGGAAAAGGGGTATGCATTATCAGCCCCTGCTGTTGGTGAATAAGTAGTATGAGGGTCAGGACTGGCCAACCATTGTATAATCACTGGCATTCTGGCTTTCCATGGTCAGTGAAACAGTACTTTTACCCCGATTTAGTTGACCTTCAATGTTCTCGGCTCCAGTTGTTGACCTCAGGGACCCTGAGCAGGAAAACAAGGCACGCGGATGTATATTCAGGTACGGCCAAACACAGCCCTAGCCTGGCCATTTTGGGCACAATGTTCCAGTTCATGCCACCTCCCCATATTGTCATGTGACCCTATATGCATCAGTCATGCACAAGTGATTTTAAGGACTTCGTGCACAATCTGGATTCTCCCACATTCAGTGGGTCCTCTATAGACATTCTATGAAAGTATTATCTCTTCTTGTGTGTGCAAGGCACTCTAAATTCCAGATCAATCTAGTGTTAGAACTGAATGAAGGCACTGAGTGTTAAAACTGAGCTAGACCCATGTGTGTATTTGAGCTGTGTACTAGACAGTCTGCAATCAACATGTACCAACAGCTAATTAAGTCAGGACTAGCCTCCTGCATGAGCTGATAGCCTGGGGAGGAGTAGGTGATTAGGATGACAAAGGATCAAGGGCAAATCCCTCCCTCCGTCCCTTAACTGAGAATCAATTCTAAAAGATAATGCCAGTGTTTTAAGTTAGAGTTGAAGATTGCAGTTAAGAGTTATGCAACTGAGTTAGTAAGCAGCAGGCTGGAGAGACAGCCAGAGAGCAATGTTTGAGAGCAATGGTTGGTGTCTGCTTATGTCCAAGACTGCTGTGGCTATGGGAGAAGCTAGAATGTCTTGGGGTAGTAATACTGTTAACTCCTCCATATAGGCTCAGGTTGTATTTATGTGTAAATAAACCAAGGGACGCGGGTGGCGCTGTGGGTAAAACCTCAGCACCTAGGGCTTGCCGATCGCATGGTCGGCGGTTCGAATCCCCGCGGCGGGGTGAGCTCCCGTCTTTCGGTCCCTGCTCCTGCCCACCTAGCAGTTCGAAAGCACCCTTAAGTGCAAGTAGATAAATAGGTACCGCTTTCTAGTGGGAAGGTAAACGGCGTTTCCGTGTGCTACGCTGGTGCCGGCTCGCCAGAGCAGCTTCGTCACGCTGGCCACGTGACCTGGATGTGTCTCCGGACAGCGCTGGCCCCCGGCCTCTTAAGTGAGATGGGCGCACAACCCTAGAGTCGGACACGACTGGCCCGTACGGGCAGGGGTACCTTTACCTTAAACCATATATCATAATAATTGCACTGTGCCTCATTTTCCAAAAGGAAAAACAAGCCCTGGGTGCCTGGAACTCCTGGACTCTTGCCCTGCTCAGAGATGGGGGTGGTGTGCAAAAATACATTTTATTTTTAACTAAAAAATATTGTCACTTCCTCATGTGCTTCAATGTCTTCACAATGGGGAAGAATAAATATTAGGGGCTGCATTCTTTGCTTCCTATGGTCCAGGCTTTATTTGCCCAATTTGCGAGCAAAGGGTTTCTAACTTTGCCTGAATAATGAAGTGGCATAATCCTCAAACTGCTGCCCTGGTGCATGGCCCTGTGTTTTCCTCTGAGGGTCACAGCAGTCCAGACATTTCAGGATTGGGCAGCTGGTTTGGGAATTTGCATCAAAGCCAAGATCATGCTGCAAATATTCTTGGCTATCCGCTGTGCACTTATTCTGCGTACCACAGTTCACTGGTTAAGTTCATCAAATGACAAGCATATCAAGAGCTAAATGGTATGAAAGCCAGCCCTGCTTCTATCCTCAAACTATAAAGTCAGCTTGGAGACTTAGTCTGTTGCATAAAAGAAGCAAAGAAGAAACTTAACACAGCAGTGTAAATGAGCCACAAGAGAAGCACACCATAGTGCTGGTTTGTACACTTGATTGCCATCTCTCGTATATGTCAGTCACCAAGGCAGTGGAAGGTGCTCACTGATTCTGTGGTGCTCATTTTGGAGGGATACATTTGGGTGAGGTGAGGTCCTATAACATGTTTGCATTTGTCATCCCTGAATCGTAACTGGAAACGTAATCTCCCAAGGCAATAAAATGACTCACATTCTGCAACATTTGTTTGGATAGCTGATTTCATTATGCTGAATTTCTTGATTAAATAAATAAATAAAGATACTTCCACTGCAACTACTTCCTGTATAGCAGGGAACTTGTGGCCCTCCTGATGTTGTTGGACTCCAACTCCCATCATCCCAAGCCAAGATGGCCAATGTTCAGGCATGATGGGAGTTGCAGTCCAGCAACACCTGAAGGACTACAGATTCTCCTTTCCTGCTGCATAGTGACCCATTTAATCAGTATGGTCAATATCATATATTCGGCCTAGTGATGACAAAAAACAACAACCCTGCAACCTATTTGGGATGGGTTCTGTTAAACTTAGAATAATAATTTGAAGTCATCTGTTGGATGCCCCAAACTGATCCATTTTAAAGTGTGACAATATTGCATAAATGGAGTTTCTCAATCCTATTATGCACCTGATGCATTAGGAAAGGGAGCGTAGAATCCTTCTGAAGTCTAGAACCACTTTCAGCAAGGACATCCCTACCCTCCTCCACAAACGCACACACGCTTTACACAAATTACTGGAAACAGGGGACTGGCAGTGAGAACATAATCTATTCCGGAACAACACCCAGTCTATGACAGTCTCAGTTGTTATTGCACATGTGTGCCCCATTCAGGGTGTTTGGGCACCATGGCAGCTACACTGGGATTTGTTTTCTCCTTACTTGAGGAGTATTCTTCTCTGTTCAAGCTATGCGGATTTGTAATGGCTTTAGTCTTCCTGTTCCAGAAAACCAGTTACTGCTGGATGGTGTTTGGCAGCTGTTGAAACCACATCCCTGATCATATTTGCTGGCCATTTCAATTTATGTTTAGTCCAAGAGTAAGGTTCATAATGGAATAAATAGTTATTATTGTTTACCTTGGGTAAACAATAATAACTATTCCACATTAAACCTTAGTCTTTGACTAAATCTGCAACATAAATTGAAATGATCAACAAATAGGAAGCATACTTGTGATTTCTCTAATGGTTACATGCTTTAGAACCAATAAAAGCCTTGGGAAGTAATTACATACAGTACACACTTGACAGCCTTTTACTTTCACATGCTATAAATAAGCCGCAATCAATGGAAAGTCATAATAAAAAAGGCAGTTGTATTACTTTTACATTGTGTAATGATGCCGAGGGATGCTTCATATGAAAACAAATGCCATCTATCTCGGGGGTCGGGGGGATAAACCATTAAACAAAGAATACATAAGCTGCAGGGTATGCTATGAGAAAATAACTCCAATTAGGTTGAACAAGAAACATATTGGCTCACATTCACAGATCGCCACATGCAACAGTGGGTGCATGTATCCGCCAGACAGGAAGCTGGTACAGTTACTTAACAACAGTTCGGAAGGGAAGCTTCATTCAGACACCAAAACAACCTAAACAAAATCCAGCAAGAAGATCTATTTTAACTACCATAATCTAGAGACACTTTAAAAGGTTTGGAGGGACGGGGACACAGAGATCCCTGGAGGAGGGGAAAGAAACCATGAGCAGGAGATCCAACAGAAGCTGTTCAGTAGCTGAGCTGTTTATATCCACTGCTACTGTTAAATCAGAGTGGCTTGACAATCCATGTCTCTGCCCACTGGGATCTCTGGGAATTGCAGCTCGGGGGGGGGAGAGGGCCTCCTAACAATTCTCATCACCCTTAACAAACTATAAATCTCATGATGCTTTGGGGATAGTCATGACTGTTAAAGCGATCCATGTTTTCAGCCTAGGGTACAGATGTGACTGTGGAGTCTAATAGGACCATGGAGGTAATTTAGTTTGAACTCCTGAAAATCCACCACTACACAATCCTTCTGCTTAAAACCCTGCAATATAAAAGAAATCATTCCAGCTATTATCTCCGCTTCAATTTTTGTTCACATCTGTCTGTCTCAGGAGGGGATGGAATGTGCCTCCGGGGATGAAGTCAAACTGCTGGAGAATCACAGCGCCTGCTGTGGCTGCAGAGGCTGGTAACTCATAACCGCTGCCTCCCAACTTGTTTTTGCTGCATTAGCAGCAACAAAGTGTCCTCTCCAGGGCAGTGTGTATGGAGGTCCTGGGCTGCCCCTCTCAGCCTCGCTAACGTGGTCCAAAGGAAAGCAGAGCAATATGTTTGGCACCAGCTTGGCTGCAGGAGTTGCTGGAAGGAGGCGTACAAGGTGCCATCCAACCATCTTAGGGACTCCACTCCAGATTTGTGTAGGGCTTACTCCTTAGCTTTTTCTTCTCTTGAAGATGTCCCACAAGTCATCAAGTTTCAATAGATAGCTACCATTTATTTATTTATTTTCTTTTTTCTTTTTTAGCTGAAATAGATGTCAGGGTCAGTCACCTGAGCTTCCAAATCAAGGCATGCCCATGCTAAGACCCATGATATGCAGCCTAAAATTGGTAGGGCATTTACTGCTAATAACTATGAGATGTTGCTCATTATTAAAGGAATTTGTTTACTCTCCATCTCCTTCACAAGACCCCACAAAATCAGTTTTGTAAATAAGGATTGTTTTACTTTACAGAATAATATAAAAGCACACACGGAAGGTCATCTTTTTGAACTAATATTAAAAATAAAATAAAACAAAATAATCATTAAAAAGAGAATTTCTCATCCTTTAATGTTCCTAAGATTTGCTGCCTGAGGTAGTCTCTCATTTGACCTCTGGACAGATTCATCCTTGATGTTGAACCATTCACTTTTCATTGATCTTTGCTAATCAGGAAACCCTTATTGGTTTATTTTCTAATTCTGAACACTAAGCTATTTCTCCATGCACTGCCATGTCAAAGGATTTTCCTCTTTTGTCCAGTTTTACTCACCCCAGCGAAGCTTGCAAGGTGTAAATAATATTGCATTTGGTACCATTTCAACAGAGCCAGCAATCAGGAATGAGTGCAAATGTGCTGTCATCAAGGCACAACACAGCCCAGAAACACACTAGAGGGTAATAACAAACAACAAAACAGTAGAAAAGCAATACATTAATAACTAAGCAGACATAGACAGTGTTGCATTCAGCATGCCAGTGTAAAAATTATGTCAAGAGAATCTCGTTTCCATAATTTTCACATATAATACGATAGTTGTTCCATACAGCTCTATGGATTCACCAAAAACTGACAAGAGTTTCTTAATATTTCTCAAATTATTTTTTAAAATGTTTACAAATGTTTCTGGACAACTACTTAGAAATATGTGTGGTTTGATCTTTAAACAGTTCTAATGGATTACTCAATGGAGATGAGGGAGACAGATTATTGAGTAGTTTCTAAATTTTGCATTGCTGTCCAGTGGAAGATATCACAAATTCCACATCTTCCTGAATGCGTTTTTTTAACAGTACATTGCTTTAATGAGGAAATGTGGAAATGTGAAGAACTGAAATAAGATCAGAAGAAAATAGGAAACTGGAACAAAACAGTTGTTGACAGATCTGTCCATCCCTACCTGCAGCTCCCTTCGTTTTGTGAGATATCTGGTGGTCTCATGCTCTACCAGTTGATATTGTCTGAGATTGCTGGTGGCAATCTTACCAGTTATCACACATGGGTGGAAGAAAATTAGATGTCAGAGAGTCCCTTGTTCCTCAGAATGCTCCATGCATTTTTTGTAACAGAAGCTGGAGAGCACCACAAGATCTGTATGCCTCCATGATACAGGTAATGCATCCAGGTAAAGTTCCTGCTACTACTACAGTAGAAATTCTTAAGTATTATTTAACAAGTATAAGGCATATAACATTTTCTAAACATGTAAAAAGAAAAGACAGCCCATGCCTGCCAACTCCTAATCCAATAGACAGGATACAAAAGGGATAAAGAATGAGGAGGGAAGGTGGAGAGCTGCCCCATGACATTTTGCTGCCTGATCCCACCCCCCACTCCTGTACAGAAGCTGAACGGACTGACAGCTGAATCTTACTTCGCTGGCCCTGGTACTACATCATCAACTGCACAAGGGGTTAGCAGGCTAGTTTGGGGAACGTTGGATGCATAGCATACACAACTCTGTCCTCTCACAGAGGGGAATGTCCAGAAGGATCAGAAGGGATGGTCAATGTTGCCACTCCTGCACCTGCCACCTGAGGCAGCTACATCCCTCTGTTGAATGGTAGGGCCAACTTTGGGAAGAGGAAAGCAAGCATTGAAGCAACTGCTCCTTCACTGGCCAATGGGGGGGGGGAGGGGAACAGGCTGGTCTCCTTTTGCCATGATATTTTTTCCTGAAAGGCAGAGAGGAGAGGCAGCCTCCTAGTGGCACTTGTTCTCCTGGATATTCTCAGCCATAATTTTGTCCTGGCTGCAGTTCTCACCCCACACCTTCCATGTCCTAGAAAGAGCATAGCATAATCATAATTCTGTGTCCATACATAGGATGGAGAATTTCAAGAAGCCATTTGCACATATTTCATATATTTGGGGTAAACAAATATTTTTTCAATCCTGCCCTCTGTACCATTTTCATTCTTTTTCTTTGCCTTCACAGTCAACAGCTTTGTTTGCCCGCACTGCCATGTCAGTGCTATTGGTTGAAGTAATCCAAATAATGATCTACTCTTACATCAACAAGTCTGCATGGTAGTTTGTAAAGATCTACACATTTCATGTGGTAATAATTTATTCTCCAAGGGCAGACTTTAGCAGCAGTGCCATCTTCTTCCTTCCGCTTTCTCCCCCACAAAACAAAAAACAAACAAACACCATTTCGTGCATGCATATTTCTAGCAATCAGATATAAAGTTATGGAATTGTTGCTTTAAAATAAATAAGAATGAAAGAAAGCTGGTGGGAATATCCAAAGGTTGCACAGCCTGATAATGAAGTTCCTGATCACGCCTTTGGGACAAGAAAGACAGTGCAAGTCTGCACAGTCCCTGCCTTCCCACTGAGTTGCGCTCACAGAGTGTGTAATTAATTGTTACTGTTCATTTATTTGTACAAATGAATGCATTTGCAACTGAGAGCCACCTGGTGACAATCTAACAACCAACAGAAGGCAGGAAAGCCCAAGTGCAAATAGCAAAAGCAACCCAAGCCTTCCTTCCTGCATTTTCCACCCTGATGGAAAGCAATACCTGCAACCACCTTAGATGGATCTGCCAATTTGTAAATCTGCGTGCTCCAAAAGAAGGGCCCGAAATGCGTACACACACAAAACAGAGGAGTCAACATCATGTCATTTAACTTGGCTTTCTTTAAACAAATTCATTAGCTTATTGCTTCCCGAACTAGAACCACAACAGAAGCAATGTGTATTTCCTATTGTGACAAAAAATTGTCTTACACTAATTAATGTGTGTGGTTCTCTGGAAACAAATGGACAGCCATTTTAAGAAGTCACATCCATTTTAGGCAAGGATAAACTGTGCCAGCCCAAAGGCAAATTGATAGCAGTAATCACTTCAGTGTCTGTGAAAGGTTCCCTTTAATCACTAGATTTGCCAATTCTATTATGTCCCCTTTCCAAGCCAGGTGATCATACATTCACTTTTTGGCAACACCCATTCATTTGCCCTTCCAGAGAAATCTACAGTGGTTTTTGCCTTTCCATTCTTGGTTCTCATGAGAGTTCAGATCTGCATTATGTTTTCTTCTGAAATGAGCCACCATGATTAGGTTGCTAAACACACCTGCCTTGCTTGCTTTTTAAAATTTCTTTACCTATTTAGTAAATAGGGAATGTTGCAAGACTTTATGTAATTTATTAATGTCAATCAATCATTCACTGATTGATATTTATTATGTTTCTCCGCTGACTCTTGCCAGACTTAGTTTTAAAATTGGCTGCAGCTGGGGTCTAAGCTGGATAAGGATCTGAAGGGCAATAGACATTTGTCACAAACATGCTGGAGTCGGGTACCGGGTGAGACAGAGACAAGGAGCAAAAGGGCCAAAGGCAAGTGTGCAAAAAGTTTAGTTCCAAGGTAGCAACACAGGCCTGGAGGGACCAGAAGTAAGTGTGAGGTCAAAGGCAGACGAGCAAGAGGTTGTCATCAAAGCTGGAAAAAAGGAGGTGCAAAGTAAGCAGTGTCCCAAGGCAAGGTGCAAAATTTCAACACCCGAAAGCTTAAATTTCTGCAGGAAGTGAACTGACGATGACAAGGGGCCAGTGTCAATAACACCTTTTTTCCACCCAGTTAAGAAAACAAGGCCCAGTGTGTGTGTTGGGTCAGTAATCTGTGGCTCATGGTTATCATGGCAGCCATGAAGTCTTGACCCACCTTAGATATTTTTATGGACAGAATATAAACTTGATAATACATACATACGCTACCCAAAATATTTGGTTCTCTGATACTCTACTGTACTATCTTTTCCATATAGCTGGTAAACAAAAAAGGCAGTACCTGAAACTCAAATGTACTTAATGACAACTGTTTAGAGACTTCTCTTCTTTGGCTGACAGAGTTTCATTCTTCCCAGATAAATTGCTTTACATTCATTTCATTTCTCTTTTCCCCTTCATGCCACTTACGGGTGTTGTTTGCTGTACTTAAGGCATAGACAATGTGTTCGTGAGAATATCTGGCAATAACTTGGTACAGTCAATAGAGGCATTTCTTTCCTGTCGCCTTTCACGGTGTTAGCATTTCATTACTCACCAAGCAAGGAAACAACAAAGGTAAATACAGAGTCATTTTATTCACATATATAAATATAAAAATGAAGAACATTTTTACAGAGGAAATAAGGTAATCACAGGAACATCAACAAATGCTGTTGCTTTTACAAATTGAGTGCTCTGAAGATGAAATATTAGCAGTTGAGCAATAATCCAGAATGTCACCTTGTTCTTGAAGTCTTAGGATTTACATTTGTCCTTTCATTCAGTTTTTATTTAAACTTAGTATCTCTCCAATGTCATTTGTACATTTGTAGTGGCAGCTCTAGTATTATGGAATAAGTGGCAGAGCCCCACTTCATCAAAGGAGGAAGAAGAAGAAGAAGAGTTTGGATTTGATATCCCGCCTTTCACTCCCCTTCAGGAGTCTCAAAGCGGCTAACATTCTCCTTTCCCTTCCTCCCCCACAACAAACACTCTGTGAGGTGAGTGGGGCTGAGAGACTTCAAAGAAGTGTGACTAGCCCAAGGTCACCCAGCAGCTGCATGTGGAGGAGCGGGGTGTTAGTTTAAAGCAGAGTCCCGTGCCCAGCGGAAGGATGAGGAGTACGTGCTGCATACTCTTGGTTGCTTTATTTATAGTTCAAAGCTGGTATATTACAGAAAGACATCTTGCCTCTGCTGGAGCAGAAAAGCATCCTCTCTCCCTGACAGCTCGGAGAGAATCACAAAGTGAAACTGCAAAGTACAGTGAAAAACAGGAAACCAGTGTACGTCACATCCAGTCTCCCTTTCCCGTGAGAAACTCCAACAGTACAGACTGTGGAATGTAAACACCTGTCTCGTGACAAGCCCTTTCGCTGCACAGTGAAGGAAAGCAGAAACCAACATCCTCCCCCTTTCTGTGAACATCACTGGGCAGCGTGTTTGTACAATATCAGTACAAACCCAACTTCTGCACATAGGTACAGTGTTGATCCCTTGATACAATCTTGGACAATACATCAGCAGGAATTTCATTACCTGGCATATAGGACACCGTTACGAGTCCCTTCTGAATACATTCCCTAGCATGCTGCAACTTTAATTGCAAGTGCTTCGTGCTTTGCTTACAACCTTCAGACTTCAGCAAAGCCAAACATGCTTTGTTGTCCTGGTAAACCTGGATTGGACATTTGACAGGAATTTTCATATCTTTGCACAATTGTATTAACCATTCACAATCCTTAAGTGAATACGATAGTGCATTCAGTTCGGCTTCACAAGTACTTAAACTAACTGTTGTTTGCTTCTTGCATGACCAATCAAACAGACCTTGATTGTACATGTAGCAAACTCCAGACGTACTTTTCCTGTCTGTAGTGTCACTTCCAAAACTTGCATCTGCAAATATCTCAAGACCACCAGACTTCTGATTGTTAAATCTCAGTCTGTAATGCATAGTGCCTTTCAAATACCGCGCTATGCGTTTCAGAGCTTTCCAATCCTTGACACTAGGATTGTTGACTTGTCTGCTTAGCAAATTACAGCTAACAGCAATGTCTGGTCTTGAACATCTGGCAATGAAGTTTGGCTTGCCTAGCACACTTCTGTACAGTGTAGTGTCAGAAAATGCTTCTTCAGTGTCATCTACCTGATAACCTGTTGTCATCGGTGTGTCTACAGGGTTAGCATCCATCAGATTTAGTTTGCTTAACACATCAGCAATTTTCCGTGACTGGTGTACTAGAATGTTACCATCTTGATCTCTCTCTATTTCCAGAGATAGGTAGTTGTTTACCTCACCAAGATCTTTCATGTCAAAGTGCTCTTTCAGTTGAGCTAGGGCGTTATTGTACATTGCGACATCTTTCCAAAAGAATAATAAATCATCAACATAAAACAAACAGTACAGTTTCTTTTGCCCCTCCTCTTTGACAAATACACATGGATCAGCTTTCCCTTGCTGAAAACCTAGAGAAAACAATACTTCAGTGAGTTTTGTGTGCCAACACCGTGCACTTTGTTTGAGACCATAAAGGGATTTCTTCAGAGCACAAACAAATCCCTGTTTTACCTGTACGCCATCAGGTGGAAGCATATAAAGTGATTCATCTAGAGATCCGTACAGAAAAGCTGTATTAATATCATGGTGACTAATGTGCAGATTTTCCTCTGCAGCTAGCTTGAGCATAAGCCTAATGCTTTCATATCTCACTGTGGGTGAATAGGTCTCGTGATAGTCTTCACCTGGTACCTGTGCAAAACCTCTGGCTACCAATCTGGCTTTGTGTCTGACTATCTTGCCATTTTGATCTGTCTTCGCTTTGAAGACCCATTTGCTTCCAAGCAGTTTCATTCCTGGAACTACTGGAACTAGCTCCCATGTTTTGTTCCTTTCTAAGGAATCAAGCTCAGCCTTCATGGCATTTAACCATGGCTCAGCTTCCTTTGAATCCAAACCCTGGATGTCTTGGAAACTTGAAGGTTCAAATACCTTCTTGGAGCTTTTAACAGCTGTTACTGCTATCGTAGCAAACTCATCAGCAAATCTCTTTGGAGGTCTGCCTTTTGTGGCTCTCTGTGACCTACGAATTAGCCTTAAGTCTTCAACACTCTCCTCTTCCTTCTTAGGAGAAAAACGACCTATTGTGAACAATGGTTCCTCCAATTCTTGATCAGAGCTTTCAGAGGGTCGCATAGAGGCTTTCGCACTCTTGAAATCCTCTGAATCACCCGATTCAGTTTCAGATTCAGACTCAGAACCTTCATCAGTGGGTGTGGGTTGTTGTGGTTGCTTTTGACTATCCTCAGTCTCATCACCGTCATCAGGATAACATTGGAAAATTCCCACATTCTCCCCCCACTTTGCATTGTACTCAACACTTCTCGTGAGCTTAATTGTCTTAGAGTCAGTCATCATTATTCTGTAAGACCCTTTCTGATAACCTAGAAAGATACCATGCAATCCACGCTTGTCTAACTTGGAGTTTTGTGGTGAGCGAACCCACATGTCAGAACCAAAAATCTTCATGTGTTTGATGTATGGCTTCTTGCCAAACATCTTCTCATAGGGGGTACAACCAATCGCTGAAGATAACCTGCGATTGTAACTGTAAACAAAACACGAGAGAGATTCGGCCCAATAACTCTCTGGAAGATTGGCATCATGCAGCAAGGTTTTTAACCCTTGAAGCAATGTCTGATTTGCCCGTTCCGCAAGTCCATTCTGCCATGGCGAGCGAGGACTAGACAAATCGTGTTGAATTCCTTTCTCAGTCAGAAAAGCTTCAAACTGCTGAGAAGTGAATTCTCCCCCGCGATCACTGAAAAGAGTCTTTATCTTCTTACCGTGCACATTTTCCAACCAAGCACAGAATTCCTTGAACCTAGGAAAAGCCTCTGATTTCTGCTTGAGATTATACATATAAATATACCTGGAAAATGCATCAATGAGAACCATGAAGTACCTATTGCCACCCAAAGAGGGCGCTAGTGGTCCAACTAAATCAGCATGAACAACCTGGTATGGTTCCGTAGCTTGCCTACTAGACACCTTACCTTTCGCAGCCATTTTCACCTTGTTTGCTGCGCATGCTTTGCACTTCATGTGGTACCTGCAGGGTTTAATAGTCATACCTTCAACCAAGGCAGGCATTTTAGATACTGCCTCAAAATGCAAATGACCAAATTTTCGGTGAAAATCATGAATACATTCTGCATGCAAACTTTTGTTAGAACCTGCAATGCAACAAGTGTCATCCTTTTCAACATCATCATAATACAAAACAAACAAACGATCAACATATTCAGCATGCAATACATAATCATTTTTCTTTGTGATGATGCACTTCTTGTTCTTGAAGGAAACGTCAATGTTCCGCTCATTCAGCTGTCCAACGCTGAGCAGATTATGTTTGGCGTCTGGCACGTAAAGCACATTCTGTATCGATAAGTCCAAACTGTGAAGAACAACAGTTCCGTAGCCTTTACTGGGAATAGTGTGGTCATCCGCCTGGTGAATCGCACCTTCCTGCGGTGTAAAAGACACAAACAGTCTCTTATCGTTGCACATGTGGTGGGTCGCCGCTGAATCAACAACGAAGAAAAATCTAGACGTCTTCTGGACCTCTGCAACCTTTGGAGTGAAGCGTGAAACCATAGCCTTGTGCTGCGTTGTCCTAGACACCGGACCTTTGCCTTTGCCTCGGCCTTTTCCGCGCGATGAGCTATCGCTGCGCTGTTCTGTCTTGGCCGTGGGATATCTGCATTCCCTCTTCATATGGCCTAGACGTCCACACGAGTAGCATTTCACTGCCTTCAAAGCTTTGGCGCCATCTGGTGGTTCCACTGCACTATGGGATGACGTCTGTGAAGACTCCCCCTTGCCCATGCAGCTAGCACCCCGGCGATCTGCTTCATTTAAAATCACGGCAGTTACATAGTCCACTGTTAGCTGAGCGGTTGGTTGCACAGCAATCTGGGTTGCAACAGACTCCCAACCTGAACCCAAAGATTGTAGTATCATGAAAGAATACACAGCCTCTGGAAAGTTGAGTCCTCTCTGTTGCAGCTCATGTCTCAAATTTTGCATCTCCATCAGATGTAAACGCACATCTCCACCTTCAGCAAGAGCCATATTATGCAGCTTGTTAAAGTAAAACATAGTGGATCCAGCTTCTGTCCTTAAGTGAGCCTCTCTCAAAGCGTCCCAAATTTCTCTGGCTGAGGTCTTATCACGCAATAGACAGAGCTCTTCCGGGGATACTATCAATGTAAGAGTTCCCCTTGCTTTGGAATCCTTAGCTTCCCATGCATCTGTAACTGGAGCTGGGGGGGTTTCTGTAATCACCTCAAACAAACCCTCTTTCCGCAGAATTGCCTCTGCATACAGAACCCAGTCCGCGTAATTTTTCTTGTTGAGCTTAGGAATCCCACAAGCATCCTGAAGGGCCATCATGACTCTGGCATTAGCCTTCAGCATCATATATGCTGCTTTAAATCTTGCTGCGTCACTGCTGCAGCTGCCTTATTCCAAAAGCGCACTTAAAAGTTACTTTCGATTTCCCCAGCATAGTAACTTGTGCCTGGGAGCCTTTTGCCTATTCCCGGCAAAACGGCTTTGAAAGTTCAAAGTCCAGCCATAAAGCCATTAACTAGAAGCTGGCAGGCTGCCCGGAGCAGTAGCACATACCTCATCAATCACTTTTACGCGCAGAGCAGATTCCGATCCGACCTGTCCCTCTGCATTCCGATCCTTTGCCGGCACTCCGATTCGACTTCTGGAGCCCATAACCACGTGTTAGTTTAAAGCAGAGTCCCGTGCCCAGCGGAAGGATGAGGAGTACGTGCTGCATACTCTTGGTTGCTTTATTTATAGTTCAAAGCTGGTATATTACAGAAAGACATCTTGCCTCTGCTGGAGCAGAAAAGCATCCTCTCTCCCTGACAGCTCGGAGAGAATCACAAAGTGAAACTGCAAAGTACAGTGAAAAACAGGAAACCAGTGTACGTCACATCCAGTCTCCCTTTCCCGTGAGAAACTCCAACAGTACAGACTGTGGAATGTAAACACCTGTCTCGTGACAAGCCCTTTCGCTGCACAGTGAAGGAAAGCAGAAACCAACACGGGGAAGCGAACCCGGTTCACCAGATTACGAGTCTACCGCTCTTAACCACTACACCACACTGGCGCTCTCTCTCTCTCTCTCTCTCTCTCTCTCTCTCTCTCTCTCTCTCTTGCAGGTAGTGGGTAGAGAGGCCTGTAGAGTAAGACACAAAATGATTCACCTGCCTTGTCTATCTTCAGAATATAGCCAGCGAAGTCCTATTTGGGCATTTTTCTTCTCCTGTATTCATTGAGGAAGAGCAGCATTAGGGAAGTGCCGAAGTGCCACATCCCCTTTTTTTCACATGAAGACAGTGACCATCTGTAGCAACAGAGCATTTTCACTAAAAGCAGTGTGTACTAAGGTTCTCTTCTAATTAGAACACCAATTATGTCTTACATGTGCTCCATCACTGCAGATATGCATATTCCTCACACAAAGACTAGGGGTGGGGCTATTTGATCTGTTCGCGCTCCCTATTCCACACTGAATAGGGCTATAGTGGGTCTGTGGGATGCAGGTGGCACTGTGGGCTAAACCACCAAGCCTCTTGGGCTTCCTGATCATAAGGTCATCAGTTTGAATCCCATTGCTTTGGCCAGCTCCTGCCAACCTAGCAGTCTGAAAGCATACTAGCGTGAGTAGATAAATAAGTACCGCTGCGGCAGGATACTAAATGGCATTTCCGTGCACTCTGGTTGCTGTCACCGCGTCCTGTTGCGCCAAAAGTGGTTTAGTCATACTGGCCACATGATCTAGAAAAGCTGTCTGCAGACAAAAGCCAGCTCCCTTGCCTTGAAACAAGATGAGAGCCACAACCCCATAGTCTGGACAAACCCATCCAGGGGTCCTTTACCTTTACTTTTACCTTAGTAGGTCTGTTTTGTCCAAGTCGAAAGAGAAAGTCCTGCTTCTCTGACTTGTGCTGTAAACCTGAGAAGTCAGATCAGCATTCCAGTTTGGTTTATTTATTGTGATTTAAATGGATGCCCAAGGGAGAAGAATCCATTTTCCATGATTTTCACTTATTTATGGTGAGGCAAAACATTTTGTTAGCTTACGCATTCATTTTAGGGGGGTGGGAATGTGTGTGAGGTAATGCATCATGTAAATGTATCTTCGTCAACAGCTCTAGAAGTCGGAGCAGTTCCCTCCCTTGCCCAAGTAGTTCCCCTTCCCAAATTCATTCCATGCTGGATCCTTGTGAAAGGCTTTCTGAACATACTTTTGCCTGTCCCGCCACACCGAGGTTTGCTTCTTCTATTCCCGCTTCCCATATTTAATTCTGGTGTTTCCACTGCAACCCTTTTGAGGTGATTTCCCGATGGTGTTTCTTGCTCCTCACTTGGGAGCAAGCTTGGACTTTATGTTACAGTAGAATTTATCGCGTGTAGAAAAAAACTTTTGGATTCCTGTTGTTCTGATGCACTAGAAAGAGCTTAAAGTGCCTATTGCGGTGTGCTTTAAACATTCTACTCACCACAAGCACCACCAGATTGCTTTCCATCAAGTGGTGCACTGTGCACTAAATCCTCTGTGAGTTAAATAACATAAGCTGAAGTTAATTAACATAAACTAAATAACATTTGCAAACTTAGTGGCACTGAGCACAGATATTTCTCTCTATTTCTCTCAAACTTCATAAAAGTTCTGAGGAAAAGGTAAGGGCAGTCTTGATCAATGATATGTGAGAATTTCAGGAAGGAATTTCTTGGGTTCAAGCTATGCCTTTTTTGCAATTTGATTCTCACAGCTATGAAAGGCTTTTGGGAATGTGATGGCCTTCTGAAACAGAGGCAAACACATTTGTAAATTAAAGAGAGAAGGGTGAACTGGAGGCCTCTTCTCTTTCCTCGCAGCTCAATATACAACCCACTGAACAGCATGATCCTCACACACATACTGATCTATCTGTCTGCCATGGCAGATTAACATCCCCGCAACTCTAACTTAACCTCAGCTGCTTTATAACTGCAGCTCTGTATGTCCCATGATGCAGCAGTTTTAAGAATGAGGCATTGACATTCTTTGATGTAAGCCAATTTTGATCATAGAAAGTCCATGAAGTTAAAAGTGACTTAGAGTCAGGTGTTCTGATTTCACAATATTGTGAACTGCACTAACCAGCTTCTAAGGTATCTAGTGGAGGAACTTCACTTTGAGGCAAAAGATAGAAAGTGAGAGAGGATGGCCTATTTTCCGTTTTTGATCAGTCTGGCAGGAAACAAGGGTGACGATGCCTTTCTAACAAGCTCTGAAAACTGTTTTCACTTGCAGCCTGGAGTTTGTTCTCTGGACCTTCTTTTTTATTTTTTTAAAAAACTGTCATAAACTTGGCTGCACAGAGGAGTGAAAATAGCTGAAATTGACATCTGTCTGTTAGTGGTAATTAAATCAAAATGTGCAAAGTTCCGAGCTCTATCTGCTCCTGTTAAAATGTTCATGAGCAGTAAAACCTCTGATTAAATGTTAAGCAGGGAAATGGGCCAGCTTCCTGATACAGAGAGGCTAATGAAGTGCAGTGTGCAATTATGTATGCAGTGTGACTACGCTACAAGGGAAACAATTGGGCCTAGCACCAACTGTACAGCCAGCCTGTACAGCAAACACTGTGCAGCCAGTGCCGACTTGCATTCTCTTGCCAGCCAAAAGTGGATTCCTGGAACCAGCTCCAAGCTTACCTCCAACCACAGAGAATCTCTGCCAGTCACAACAGAATGGGAACATGTGGCTTAGATTTAGGGCTGGAACGTGGAAGAACCATCATTCTTCATGAGAACAGTTCCTTTCATAATTCGAAGACATATGTAGCACTTCTGCTGCCTATAAGAGATATATATATGAGGAGAGAGAGTTCAGCAATTCAATGCTCTGCTTTTTTTCTCTCTCAGTGAACTTTTTACCTTCAATTTTTTCCCCAAACACAGTCCACATTTTTCCTCCTTTATATACTGCAAAATAACAATAATAACCATCTTACCTACCTGTAATAGTTTATCAGGGGTGGGTTTTTTGTGTTTTGTTTTTGTTTTTTAAGTATACTTTCTATGATAAAAAGGTTTAAGACAATAGTTAAGATGCTTATACAAATTCACTCATGTGCCAAAAAGCATGGAAATTTTGCCTTAACGTCTGTAAGACAGAAGCTGTAAACACATGACACAGTGTCACCTCTTGTGCTAGCTGACAATGTGAACTTTTTGCACCAACACTTTCTCTTCGCTTTTCAACTCCAATTCTCCTACAAATGAGTAGCAACTGGAAATGAGGAGTTTCAAATCCTGTAACTTAGAAAACAGAGACTGGCAGGCCAAAGACTTTCAAGGAGCTTTTGATATTATCTAAACTAGAGCTGAGAAGAAACTTTTATCTACAGCTGTTTTGTCCAGGAAATGGTATGGGCAAAAGGAAAGGAAAAAAAGACACACAGACCAACAGACCTGGGGAAGGATTACCATGACAAGTGGTGGTGGCAGCGGCGGCGATGGTCTTTTGTTCTTATTCTGCTTCTTCTTGGTGTCCCAGTGGACCACCATATTCCTCCACAATGCTTTTGGCATGATGTAGCATTGTTTCACAGAAAAATACCCTCAGTCACCAGTTGAGGAAGGTGTTGTGAGGCAGTGCCACTCACTTGACCTTTAGTCGGTCATGCCGCTGCTACTTACTGAGAGGTAGGAGGAGGGAGGCAAGATGGTGGCGAGATCAGTGTGCTGCAAATACAAGTTACAAGAAAGGAGATTCTGACTAAACATCAGGAACAACTTTCTGACAACAAGAACTGTTCAACAGTGGAACAGAGACTCCCACGAGAGATGGTGGACTCTCCTTCCTTGGAGGTTTGTAAGCAGAGTTGGGTGGTCATCTGCCGTTGATGTTTTAGTTGAGATTTCTGCATTGCGGCAGGTTAGATTTATGGCCCCTTGCAACTCTACAGTTCTATGATTCTACGTATTGTGAGAAAGGATGAGCAAATGGTTCTTTTTTTCATTTGTAGTGGCTGAATTTCATTTCCACAATATTGTTACCTAACTTTGGATGACAGGATGGACTTAAAATCAAACTAAATGAAGAAATTGTACTAATTAGCATCATCTTCCCAATCTCCTTTCTTTTTCATAGAATGGGAACTCTTCCTCTGTAATGGGCCACTATCTCAGACTCCTTTTTCATTTTTGCTATTTGGCAGATCACCCGCACAAGTGACCTTAAAGCATTGTTCCTGGCCCTTTGCCCTGTCATAGCACTCCATGAGTAATGAATGAGCCCATTACTGCATTACAGTACGAAAGACATGTCAAATCCTCGCGTACGCTACCCTCCTTCCTTGTTCCAATTACTCAAAATTTGATGGCACTTTTTCCTGTACGGATTTCTAAGCAGCCAGTGCTACATATGTAGGAGAAGGAAAGAAGTGAGACATTCTGCATAGGGCTTCAGATGCTGTCACTGCAGAATGAAACACAATGGCGACTAATGCTCTGAACGTGCTTGAAACCATCTTAAAACAAAAATGACAACAGAGGGAAAGATAGAAAACCCTTCTGCTTTCAAGCTTCGAGGGACTTTTGAAGAAAAACATGGCCCTTCTGTGCTTCTCTGCCTTGCTGTTTCATGATGAGACAGAACTTTGTAGTGAAAGGAAATGACACTTGTTATCACATATTTCAACCCCAAAATTCTCAGAACACTTTCTACTGGGTCTCAAGAGGAGGGGTAATCTCTCTGGGATGGCACACGCCAACCCTTTTAATGGCAGACAATATAACCCCACTACAATTTAAAGTGAAACAGCAGTGAAGAATATTGGTTCTTAATGAAATCTCTAGAATAATTTTGCTCTGCAACATTCTGTTTTTGTTTGTTCACAAATCTGAGCACTGGCTTTAGAAGGATATGGGGGAAAGTGAGAGAAAGGTTTTCAAGAAAGAGAGAGACTTTCTAGTCCAGCCCACTCTTTTGTGTGTTGGCTGTTGTCATTCTAAGTTAGAGAATCATTAAAAAAAATGTACTGTAATTTCTATTTCTGAAGCCTGCAGCAATTTAGTGCATCCTACCAGTCATTCTAATCCAATTTTGCTGCATCACCCTTTATGTCCCATGAGCATATGGGGGAGCACTGTTAGTGCCCCCCATGCACCAGAAGCATGACTTTTGTCAACAGGGAGAAGTGCCTTCAGCATAATGGACCCAACTCTGTTGAACTCCTAGTTGTTTTAAATTTAAATAAAAAAACATTTTAAATTTTGTATAACTCTTTTGTTTAACTCTGACTATAACCCACTTTCAAACATGTACTGTATTGGAAATGGGGTATTTTTAAAAAATAATAAATGAATAAATTTGTGTTGACTAGGACCTTGGTCACCATTGATCTCCAGTCTGCAGTGCCAGAAGATTGCCATTTTCTATTGCCCAGTCAAATGGTGAGGATAAACTTGGAGGTGCCATATGGCAACACTGTCATTTGCCTTGGTCTCTTCTCTCATCAGGTTTAGAACACTGAACTAAAGATATGCCATGCTACCAAGTGACTTCATGAACATCTAAGTCTAACCCAGCTGCCTAGTCCCAGATTGATTATAAACAAGAGCCCAAAGCAATGGAAGAGCCATTCTCGTGTAGTTTACCATCTGCTATCATTTAGCAGGCAGAAAAGCCAGAAGTTTTTGCCTCACTTGTGGCTGCCATCTTGGCCCTCTGCTTTGGTTGGACAATGGGATAGAGAGATCTTGGGTTGTGAAAACTCAGTGCAAATGCTCATTGATTATCTGTTCAACTGCCAATGTTGTCATTTGGATGACTTTATTTTTGTTGGCAGTGGCACACTGCACCTGTTCTCTGTTGCTATTGGATGGAGCCCACTGCCTGGTACTCCTAGGCACTGAGCATCTGCAGCCACCACCTTACTGCAGCTGGGGCTCCAAATGGCACCTCATTTGCTTATAGTAGTTCACTGTCTAAACAGATGAGCACATCAAAAGTTTGGAAAACAGCCCCTGGCTTCCCTCTTTGCTTCCCTGGACAGATTGTGGTTCAAGTATCTGCCAACTGGGGCTCTGAAATTTAAACTACTGGATTTGTTATTAGATACTATGGGCATGATAGCTGAGTATATGAAATAAATATTTAGTGTCAAATTTCCAGGGACAGTGATCCAGCCCTCTTAATGAATACAACTTTTAAAAACCACCAGGAAGTGAGGATATACCATTGTGCCCCTGAAGATATCACTTCACTTGCCCTACGTAGCATTTTTTGTCATTTAAATTAAGGCCATTTTAAACTCCACAAAGGCATCCAGCACAATTTGTGACCCACCAAGCCAAATTCAAGACAACATGCTAATGACATTGGGTAGCTCACCAGGACCTTGATAACACATCTATATGCTTCTTCTTCTAATCCTCTTTAAGGAGCACATTTCCTGTCTGGGGAATCACTGCTGGAAAAGCCTGTTCCCTTGTAATTAAGATAAAGGTAAAGGGACCCCTGACCATTAGGTCCAATCGTGGCCGACTCTGGGGTTGCAGCACTCATCTCGCTTTATTGGCCGAGGGAGCCAGTGTACAGCTTCCGGGTCATGTGGCCAGCATGACTAAGCCACTTCTGGTGAACCAGAGTAGCACACGGAAACGCCATTTACCTTCCCGCCGGAGCGGTACCTATTTATCTACTTGTACTTTGATGTGCTTTCGAACTGCTAGGTTGGCAGTAGTGCACCTCTAATAAAGGAGCTACCCTGACAATTGTGTATAAGGTTGATGGGAAGTATAAGCTGGGAAGTTCTCTGTTAGTAAGATCTCTTGATATGGTCAACATAGAACAGTGGTGGGGAACGTCAGGGCCAAGGATTAAATATGGCCCTTCAGACCACTCTGTTTGGCCCTTTCCACTCTTCCCAGGTCACACCCCTCACGGCCCTGCTTCACAGCCTTAGTGTTTTTGCCTGGGTGGAATGTGTCCTTGAACCCTGATAATCTCTCTTGCTTATGGGATAATCAGCCTCATAAAACCAGCATGCTGAACTCTATTTAATGCATGAAAGGCGTTAAGATGAGTAAGCTGTTCTGCCAGGCTTAGCTAGCTTCGTTCCCTTTACCTTGGGAGGAAGAGTTACCAAACTCTTTGTTCCACCATGTGATCCCTACCAGAAAGGAGGTCTAAGCTGGATGCTCCAAGCTTAGGCCGCATGGCTTAAACAAGCCATCTTTGTTTCTATACAAATAATTTAGACATTTACCATTTGCGGACCAAAGTTATACTGCCTGTCATTTCTGAATTCTGTATGGGAAAGCACATTTGACCTTTGAAAAGTTTGGAAGTAAATCATTTTTAACTTACCAAACATATGGACTTTTCCTATGCCAAGGGTAGTGGGAAACTTTGAAAGCAACGTAGACCTTTAAAATATCCCTTTTAACATCCTGTATTTCCACAATTTACTTTGCTGCAGATTTTATTATTTTAATTCTCTGCTGAGGCTCTCTCACCATAAAGCACTTGCCCCAAATCTGGATCTCAGTCATCCAGGAAATTCTCCTTTTTATTTCCCAACATCTATTTTTCCTCAAACCAAATTACCGTATTTTTTGCTCTATAAGACTCACTTTTTCCCTTCTAAAAAGTAAGGGGAAATGTGTGTGCGTCTTATGGAGCGAATGCAGGCTGCACAGCTATCCCAGAAGCCAGAACAGCAAGAGGGATTGCTGCTTTCACTGTGCAGCGATCCCTCTTGCTGTTCTGGCTTCTGAGATTCAGAATATTTTTTCTTGTTTTCCTCCTCCAAAAACTAGGTGCGTCTTGTGGTCTGGTGCGTCTTATAGAGCGAAAAATACGGTAACCAGCATTGCTTGTCTGGATGGAGGATAGAGAGGAGTGTGTGAGTTTGCGCTGAAAACAGCCAATGGTACCAAGGGGAAATATGATGCTCCACCCACTTTTGCCTCTAGCCCCAATCACCACTGCTATGTGGTGCCCAGAAGGTTGCCCATTCCTGATATGGCAAGTTGAAATGAGCCAATGAACTGACATATTTATTTTGGTTAACAAGAAATGAAACTCTAGCTCTTTGGCTTTGCTACAAAGAGAAGAACTTAAAAATGGACCAAATGGGACTAGGAGAAGTACTGGGCATGAGGCAGCATGAGATGATCCCATTAACAGCCCCTTTCTGGATAGATTTTATTAGAAGAATTATCTCGACTTCAATATGTATTTAGCTTTTGTAGAGGAATATTAGCCTCTCTCGGTCTCTGAATAAATGAGAAGTGTCCCCCAAGGGGCAAAAGAGTGGTTACAGAATTAATTCTCAGGAGCTAGAAATGCAAATCAGCTCTTTGTTCAGAGGCCTGGATCAATGCTCTGCTGGATATTGCCAAATGTAGAAGTTTCTTTTCATAAGCATCTAGGGGAGGGGGAGAGAGAGAAAGCACTAGGATTTTGTGTGGGGTTTGATAGAGAATTAGTCACTTGTGTAGGTCTCCTGCCCTCCTGCTGCATTATGCCTCTAGCTACTGGTGAAGTTGAGGAAGAGAGTATGCTTTAAGATTCATACATTAGGGGCTCTCCCGTGATCATGGAGTGTGTAATGTCTGGCTGGTGGCATTTTATTCAAATACTCCTGTTTGCAGTTTTACATATCCGTTTATCTCCATCTTTGGAAATTTGAAACAAATTTTCTGCTTTACTAAAATACTGTTGACCATTATTGTAGATTGTAAAGTGGTACTCGGGTTAAGAACTTAATTCCTTCCAGAGGTCGGTTCTTAATCTGAAGCTGTTCTTAACCTGAAGCACCATTTTAGCTAATGGGGCCTCCTGCTGCCGCTGCACTGCTGCTGCACGATTTCTGTTCTCATCCTGAAGCAAAGTTCTTAACCCAAGGTACTATTTCTGGTTAGCGGAGTCTGTAACCTGAAGCATACGTAACCTGAAGCGTATGTAACCTTAGGTACCACTGTATTCATAATTGATTGTTGGATTTGTACTTTGTAAGGCACTTTGGGTGTAACTTGTTACAGAAAAGTGGAGTATTAATAAATAAATAAATAAATAAATAAATGATATCTGTTGGGTGGATATCTTGATACCACCAAGGTTACAGGACAGCTGCATACTCCTGCATTGCAGGGGGTTGGACTAGATAATCCTCGGGGTTCCTTCTAATGCTACAATTCTATTATTCTAATGCATGTATTCTAACCCTGGAGGAAAAGTATTATAATTATTAACCATCTTAGCTAATGAAGAGTTTGGTGTGCAACCCCAAGCCTATCTAGTTGACTAGGCCTAGGCATAAGGTAAAGTAAAGGTACCCCTGCCAGTACGGGCCAGTCTTTCCAGACTCTAGGGTTGTGCGCTCATCTCACTCTATAGGCTGGGAGCCAGCACTGTCTGCAGACACTTCCGGGTCACGTGGCCAGCGTGACAAGCTGCATCTGGCGAGCCAGCGCAGCACACAGAATGCCGTTTACCTTCCCGCTGGTAAGCGGTCCCTATTTATCTACTTGCACCCGGGGGTGCTTTCGAACTGCTAGGCGCTGGGACCGAACGACAGGAGCGCACCCCGCCGCGGGGATTCGAACCGCCAACCATACGATCGACAAGTCCTAGGCGCTGAGGTTTTACCCACAGCGCCACCCACATCCCAGGCCTAGGCATACAGAGCACTAAACAAGCTGGATGCCTTGTATTGATGAAAATATGTCGTTGATGGTTCTAGATTGCATATTTTCAAATTACATGGAACAAGAAGGCTGTGCTATGAAAATGGAATCTCCCTCCCCTATCAGTACCTAGTGCTACCCTTAAAACACCAGGACTGGATTCAAGGTGTGTGAAATGTAGCTTCTCATCATGAATTCCAGTTGCTATTCTGACTGGATATTTTTACTTAAAAAAACCCAAAAAACAATTCAAACCACAATATAACATGATTTTGCCATGTCCGATTGGACATCCAATGCACATCTCAGAGAAAGGAACTATAAAAGTACCAGCAATTACTATAAATTACTCAGTGCTTTGACAAAAGAGTCTCTATTTCCTGACAATTCCGTAATAAACACACACATATGCACATAAAAACAGGGCAGTGGTTCAGAGGAAATTGAAATGAACTTCATCAAAAGTAAATAGAAATGGATTCAGTAAAACATCATTTACAGCGAGAAAGGTTTCAATTCTTCTTCTTTCAGATGGATAAAATTCAATTATTATTTGCCAAATGGCTAAGTGTTTGAGGGGAAATTGCTGAGAGATGCTGCTTCAGTTTAAACATCTGTATTAATTTTCGTCAACATTGCATATGCTTTGCTAGTCACAACTATAGTTTTCACCAGATAGGATGCACATCAAGAATTGTGAACATTTCCCACTTCCATGACAATGTGTACATAATTTCCTCTCTGATTCTGGGTATGATCCGTGAATGCACAGATGGCTCACAGAGCTGTGTAGGAAGGGACACCCGTAAGTGAAAGAGAGGCCTTTAATTCCTTCTGTCCCTCCCTGACAATTCTTGGCAGGATGCCCATAGTGCTGGCTCACTTCAATGCCCCAAGCTGTTTTGGACTTTTAAAGGTTAATACCAGCACTTTGAATTGAGCTCAGAAATGGACTAGGAACCAGTGCAGATGGCAAAGCACTGGCATAATGTCATCATAATGGCCAGTCCCAGTAAACAGCTTTGCTGCCCTATTTTGGACTAATTGAAGTTTCCAGACCATTTGCAAAGCCAACCCAAGATAGAATTGTATTGCCGGAATTTAAATGGGTGGTTACCAAAGTGTAGATAACTGCAGCAAGACTGTCTCTGCCCAGATAAAGCTGTAGTTGGGATATCAGCAAAAGCCACTGAGGCCATCTGTATCTCAAGGCACAGTGCTAGATCCAGCCCCGAAACCATGAAGCTGATCCAGAAAAGGTTGAACACTGAGATGTATGCCTTCGACTGCATCTCTGTTTTTTGATCCTCCAATCCATTACCAAGTCAAGCACCCCTTGCCTCCCCGGGACTTCATTAAAAAGAGAGGTAGGGCTGGGTGTCAACCGCATATTGATTCACACTCCTCAGTCCATAACTCTGGGTGTCCTCACCTATCAGTTTCAAGTTTATGTTGAGCAGCATTGGGGATAAAACCTCACAACTTAACTGCAAGAGGCAGAGCAATAATCCCCATGCACCATCTTCTGGAATTAACCATCAAAACAAGAGTGGATCCACTGTGGTACAACCCTCAACTCTGATAGCTTGTCCAGAAGACTACAGAGGTTGACAGGATCAAAACTTGCTGAAAAAATTAATGTGGCCACACTCCTGTCTGTCTGTCTCTTGGCAAAAGTTGTCCCACAGGTCAGCTAATAGTTTCCATTCCAAAACCAGACCCAAAATCCAATTGCAATGAATCTAGGAAAGCAGTTCAATATAAGAGAATCTGGAGCAGACTTGCAACCACCAGGAAAGAGATGCTAGCGATTAGCCTTTATTTGTTTATATCTTCCAAGTCCAAGTTAGGTTTCTTCAGGAGCAGGACACTTACTGCCTCTGTTAAAGTAATTGATACCACAGCCTTGTGCAACCTCCTGGACCCAGCTGGAACATACACACCTTTAGAACGTTGCACACAGACATTATAACGTGGAAGTTGGGTTGTTGGCACTTGTCTTGCGAGACAATGAAATGTGCCTCCAGGGGTGAAGCCAAACTGCTGCATTAGCAGCACTGAAGTGACCTCCACAGGGTGCAAGCCTAGGCAGCATGTATGGAGGTCCTGTACTGCCCAGATGACAAGACACCCCCCCCCCATTCAGCTTCACTGATGTGGTGGTCCAAAAGCAGAGCAATACATTTGCCACCAGCTTGACTGCAGGAGTTGCTGAAAGAAGGTGTAGAAGGTGCCATGCAACCACCTTAGGGACTCCACTCCAGATTTGTGTAGGGTTGACTCCTTAGCCTTTTCTCCTGAAGATATCCCCCAAGGCAGCAGAGGTTTAAGATCAGAGTTTTCCTTCTCCTAGACAGGCTACCTTTCCAGGTTGGTGAGACTCACTTGCCCCTTACTTCCCTCTACAGCACAGGCAGAAACCGCCTTCTTGACTGTTGGACCCACTCTTCATCTCATCCATTGAATCCATCGGAACCTGACTTCACATGCAGGGGAAGTCCCTAAATCACTAAACCCTCCCCTGGTTTAGCTGGCCTGTTGAAGCTGTTCTTGGGGTGTGGCTGCTGTTGCCTGCTGACAGCTTTTGGGAGTCACAGGTAAGAGCTGAGTGGGGGACCAAAGGTGAGCAAATTATCACAGAAGGAGCATGAGATGTGTCCCCCACCAGAGGTACTACCCCTCCCATACTTTCAAATAAATGAGCTCCCACATGTACTGTATGTGGCTACATTTTGGGGTGGGAGGAAACAGATGTATGGCAGAATCCTAATAAATTCAGATGTTGGTTGTTCCTATTGGGTAATCAGCAAGAATAAAAAGCTCACTTCAAATGTACTGTATTTAACTAATTAATCTCTTTAAGCCAAAGATGAAACATGGACACAGGAGGACTAAATAATAATAAAAATAAATTATTATTATTATTATTATTATTACTACTGCTACTACTACTACTACTACCAACATTACAAAATTCCAGCTGTTTTCTACTCAGTCTTCACCAATACTTTATCAAGCCCTGACCAAGCCTTCACCTATGTCTTGAAGGTACAAGATGCCTCAGTTAGCAGAACCATATGCTGCAAAGTTTTATAAGTTGTACCATCTCAGATTCAGAGCAATGGAGACAGGTTTTTCCTACTGTCTGGGGATAGGCAATTTGTGGTAATATCACAAATTTTATGATCTGTTTTTTAGTATACCTAAAATCCTTTTTTAGTATACCTAAAATCCTTTGCTTTAGGGACCACCCCACATTTTCTTCAAAAAAAAAATTGCTTTGCACATATAACTACCATAGAGTTATCAAAATTTTCAAAAGTTGGGGGTTTGTGGCTTAGCTTTTGAAAAATAAGGGGTCCTCAGTAATTAGCTATTTGGAAAGCACTGGTCTATATCGCATTACCTAATCCAGGAGTAGCTAACACGATCCCTACAAATGCTATGAAATATAACTTCCATCATCCCTGGCTATTGATAATACTGGCTGAAGCTGATGGGAGTTGAAGGGCCCTACATTGTCTAGCCCTGCTCTAATCATTTGTCCTTAAAAGTTTGGGTATATTGCCTACAATCAGCTTCCCTTGTCACAAACATCAAAATAATTATATTTTTACAAATCCACTAGGATATACTCATGCAAGTTTATAATGATGGCATGATTGCCTCTTTGGAGATACAGGCTCACAGATCTGAAACTTATGTGCCATTTACATTTGGATATTGTCATTAATGAACACATTATAGCCTACGCTCTGTCATGTTTTATTGCTTACACATTGCTTCTTGTAAAATTAATCATGATTCACTCATTTGTTACAGATGCAAACTGGCAAAGGCAAAAATGTGGCTGCATGAACTTTAATGAGGAGGTAACATGAGGGGAAGTTGTACTTCTATACTTGAAAGCCATTTACAAAAGAGGAACATGCACTATCAGTCCACCTTTTGTAGAGAAATTGAAGTAAAATTTCTGTTATATGATGTGCCTTGAACTGGGGGAGGAAGGGCGAACAATAGAAGCTTGTTGACTTCATTTCAGTCCTTCCTGGAATTATTCATGAGTGCTTCTTAATACCATATGTAGCCAATGTATTCTAAATTTCTGATGCACTTAACCTCCTAAGTAAGTGACTAGATGAATGACATGAATCTGCATCCCATCTAGTGGATTTTTTTGATCTTCTTATCTATCATATGTACTCCAAGGACAAATTTGATATCGTTTGTAAGTTATTTGAATCCTTTGTGTTTAGGGGAAGGTGGTATTAGATTGAGATCCTGACAGCCATTCAAAATTATATTGGTTATCTCATGAAAACCAATTAACATCTAGTATTCGGCTCAAATATTTGTCTGTACAGCCTGATTTATAATTTGTCACTACAGGTAGTTGGAATGGACCCTACTTGAGAATTATATACTACAGGACAGACGGTGGAGATAACCCAGATAGGAAAGTCTTATTTCTTTAGATAGCATCTTGAGAAACTTTTATTGAAAACAGCAGGATCAAACTGGTTTAGGTTACTCTAGTTAAGGGAAAACAAAGATTTGATCTGGTGGTTGACTCAGGTTTCCTTGTGTTGTGCTAAACTGCGGCAACTGTGAAAAAGGCAAAATTTATGCTTGGAATCATTAGGGAAGGAACTGAAAATGAAACTTGATATCATCATGCAGTTATATAGATTGATGGTGCAACCTCACTTGCAATACCGTGTACAGTTCTGGTCACCTCACCTGAAAAAGAATATTGTAGAGATGGAAAAGGTTCAGAAAAGGTCGACCAAAATGTTCAAGCAGATGAAGCAACTCCCCTCTGAGGAAAGGTTACAGCATTTGCGGCTTTTTAGTTTAGAGAAAAGGTGAGTGAGAGGTCACAGAATATAAGTGTTTCAAATTATGATGGTGTGGAGAAAGAAAAGTTTTTCTCCCTCTCTCATAATACTAGAATTTGGGGGCATCCAATGAAGCTGAATTTTGGAAGATTCAGGACTGTCTTCACACAGCACACAGTCCAACTTTGGAATTTGCTCACACAATATGTGGTGGTTTCTGAATACCAGCTGCTGGAAATTGCCAGAGTAGAGAGTGCTGTTGCACCCAGGTCCTGCTTGCAAGCTTCCCATAGGCATCTGGCTGGCCACTATGAGAACAGAGTGCTGAACCAATAGCACTGGCCCAATCCAACAGGCTCTTCTTATGTCCTTATGAAAGCCAGACCAAGTCTTTATTTTCTGGAACCAAGCAGAATTTGAAACAAAAAGTCGAAGCCACACTGGAATTGTCTGCCTTCCGAATAGAAGCCATGATGGCAGCCTATATCTGTCACGGCCTTTTCCTTACAGTTTAGACTAAGAATGCTTTGCCTCAGCTCTATGTTGGCTGTCAGGCAAAGATTTCTGATAAACTGTTGCCAAGCCAACACTGGCAACTACAGTACCTCCATCAGCTGCTAAAGCAACTGAATGGGATCAGATTGTTCTGTAATTATGCATTAGGTACTATCATATCTGACTGATGAACTGGGTGGGAATTACCAATGAAGAGTTTGTAAATATACTAATTTGAATTATACTGCAAAGAAAAACACAGAATGGCCTTCAAATAAATCTTTAACAACTAAATGTATAGCATGTCATTACAGAGCAGAAACAGAAATTTTACAAGTTTACTTTGGATATTACATATAAGAAAGGAACATGACCTATTCAGGGTAGTGTTGTCAATGTAGCATGGGAGGTTGTCAATGTAGCATGGGAAGTTATTGGCTTGCAAACAATCCTAACCCCATGACCTGGTTAGGATTGTGCAGAACTGCTCCTCCAGCAGCCGAAAAAAGCTCAGCATTCAAGACAGAGGGGGGGAAGCTCCCACTATCCTCACAAAAGCACCACTGGCATAGATCTACCAGTGATGGTGTTTCCATTAGCATTCTAATGGAATGCTAAGAGCATAGGATAGAGAAACTCACTCATAGAACTACTAGATCCAAGCATCTTCATTTGATGGGGAGGCTCACAGCTTCTACCACCACCACCCATGCCAACCTAGAGCTGGTTTAACCAATACCCCTCTCCATTGGGAAGGATAGATTGAGTCAAGCACAACTGCATTGGGATGTGAAGGGTGTTAGTTAGCAAGGTTCAGAGAAAACTGGTGATTGACATCACCCAGATAAAAGTGAGAAGACTCAGCGGGTCACCTAAGTTTGTGGAAATATGTATATATGAACCAGGGCTGGGGGGGGGGGGCTTGTTAAGCTGCTCTGTTGAGGAACACCCTCAGTCAGCAGTGCTGGCTCAAGCAAAGACGAAGCTGGAATCTCCACCTAGAGAAGGCAGCTGGGCAGCACTGAGTCCCCACCAATGGCTCACTCACTTGCTCCACAGGAGGAGACCATGCTGGTGGTTTTCCTACTAACGCCTTAGTGGGTGTGAAACAGTAGGTTTTCCTCACCCTCTTTCCTACCCCAACTCCTTTAGTGAGATCACCAGAGTGAACAGAGACCTGGTGGAGTCCCACTTATGTAGGTGCAGGTTGAGCTTGGCAAGAACTTCTCTCCCCCCCCCCCCCCCGGGCCACTTTGGCTCCTTTGTTCTCCTCTCTCAGCGACTCACATACACACCTGCCCAAGTTTTCCCCTCCCTCCCTGACCACGTTGTGTGTGCATGCAGGGAGAATGTTCAATTAGAGCTGGCTGCGCTCATGCACATTGTTAGCAAGAGTGTGATGACATTCTTACATTTTTATTATATAGTAAGATACAGACATATAGTGCAGAGGGGACATAAGTGGGCAAAAAAAAAGCCCCCAAACAGCCTGCTAAGGATTAAACTTGTTCAGTGGGCATGTAATATTGAAGGAGACAGAAAAGGGGAAATTACATGGAGTATCCTGGAAGAAGGTATGGCTTGGCTAGCTTGAACACTGAACAGGTGCACTCCACATTGTAACATTTTGTTGAAGGTCCCATTTGTTGTTGCTATTAGTAACAGAAGAGCACAAGGGTTGTCCAAATGCTGGGTAAATATGGGCTGTGTAGGTGGCTGAAATGAGACATAGTGATCTCAGTTTCATTATGCAATGTTTACCAGCTAAAACATAACACAGGCATTGCCATTTCAAAGCAGATTATTAGGGACAGTAGAACATAGAACTGATCATATTAGCTCATTGCATTCATATAGTTCATTTTTTCTGAGCCTAATGTATTGGTGTTTAAACGCAAGTTTCAGTAACCTGTGCTCCATATGGGGAAAACAGCAAAGAGAGCAAAGCGAAATTAAATGACCTCCCAAGATCACAGGATAATCTAGAGATAGGATTGGAAAATAAATGAAGCCACGACTGGAGTTATTATTATCAGTTCCTCACTCTAAACTACCTTGAATGTTTTTACATACAGGAGGGTTGCATTGTGTACAAATAAACACATTATTTTATCCCAGCTTCCTGTTAAAGAAGCATCTAGATTCTTTTAGGTGGTCATCTGAAGTTGCAGTACCAAATGAGTAAGCCCCATTAAAGTCAATTGGGTTTAATTCTGAGTAGGTATGGATAGAGTGCACTGTAAATCTTTCTGATAGAGATCAAAGGGACTAACAAGTGCTAAACACTAAATAGATTGTGCTCAAAGTTTTAGACAGTAGTTTATTGTGGACTTAGTGTTGCTTATACATGCATTTATTTATTTTTTGTGTCACATCCATATGCTGTAGTCCTCATCACAGTGCATTCCAAATACCCCTACACCATTTGTTTACATGGGATTTCTTACTTACTTGATTTTCTGATAAAGGGTAAATCTGGATTCAATGACAAAATAATATGTGTGGCTGCTGTGAAAAGCTTGCATGCTTGAGTGGTACTGAGTCCAAAATAAACTGCCATGTGGAAGTAGAGATGACAGAGAATTCTGATGAAAAAAGAAATAGGAGCAAGAATTGCCAATATTCACTTATTTATCCCAGATCCAGAGGCAAAATCAATCTAGCAAATAGGATTGGTATTCACTCTTTCTGTTACTTTTAGTCCACAAATGTCATGTAGTTGATTACTTCCCTCCCTCACATTTGCATTGAAATGAATGGGGTGCAATAACAAAATGAAAATATAATTAGATAATTTAATAATTTACTACCCTATGATTACATAGGTATGTAAATTATGCAGATTAGGTACATTTGATGCATCAGGCAGCAAGATGAATAACATTCTTTTTGGCAGAAGATAGACTTGAGCAGAATGGAAACAGTGCTGCATGTAAAAAAAAAATGCAGGGCAGAAAGGATGCCTTCTTATATCCTCATGTAGAAGAAATCAAGCAACAAACATTTTAATGGAATCTGTGTGGCATATTTACCTGCAGTGCTATTTTTCTAGAAAAAGAGGTGCCAGAACTCATCATGAATGTCTCCCTCGTTCTCTTAGAATGGTAATGGCGCCCAACTGAAAGGTGCCGCAGTTGAGTTCCTGTGAGTTCCAGCTGAAAAAAAGCCCTGTTTATCTGGTGTTTTAAAAGCAGATATGAGAAACAAAGGAAGGTGGTATTTAGGATCTATTGCATCCTTATTTTCATATTGGCTCAAATTTTTGTGTTTATTGATTTTATATGTACTTGCCTGTTGTAGGTGTCTGGCCCAATGCCTGCTATGCAAACATCATTTTAGCCATGGGAGCATGGCCAATTAAAAAAGAAAAAGAAAAAGCTCTCTGGTTTGTTCTGCACACACCCCTCAGCAGGGTCCAACATATGCAAGGAGGACAGAGGGCATACCACACAATTAATTGGGGCTCTGATTGAATTGGAGGGGGTCCCTCTTCATGCAACCCCCTCAACCTGCAGGAAATCAGCAGCAAGAATCTGTCTGACTAAAGGCTTTGTAGAGCACAGTCATGCACACATTTCACTGTTAGCCTACACAGGTAGTATTAGCCCCTGTGCTTATGTGATGCTAGATTACACTCCCTTATAGGAGCCCCTCGCCTCTTCCCCCCTGGTTCATGTGTGTGCATGTCACTGTTGCAGCTTGTAATGTTTTTCTCCTAAGGACATGGTGCCAGAATGATCAGGCCCATCCAATGTAATATCTTGGACTGAAATTTGAAGGTAATGACTTTCAGTCACAATTCATAAGAGGCTGATCTGAAATGATGGTCTCGAGGTGAAAAGGTTCTCCTCTGTAATGCCCCTTATCAATCATTCGAGCTCCCCTGCCACCTTCTCTTTTTGTTAATAAAGGGAAAATGCTTGTAGTCAATAGAAAGGTGGGATTCCCTGAGGAGAGGAGAATCAGCTAATAGTGAGCAAGAAACATTTTCAAAAATGAAAAGTTAGCATCTAAACCGGAATTTGGAAAATGAAAAGAAACTATTTTTTAACGTATCTAGAACTGAAAGGCTTTTATATGCCTGAATTATTATTGAAGTCTGGCTTGATGTGATTACAAGGAGCTGTTGTTTCATGAGTGATTTTTAATCCTTTTGGCAGAGTCAGACAGGGTATAAATTTGTGAGCCAATTGGTATGCAGATCATCCAACTGCCTGGGTATTGATTTGAAAGATTCAGAATGAATGTGCCCTGTTTTATAAGGAAAGCATTTGAAGAAGGAAAGAGAATGCTCTGCGTTCTGAGAAGCTTTGCTAAAACATTGTCAAACTGAAGCAGCAGCGTGTATGTGAGAACCCTGATGCTACTCTGAAAGCAGAGATCTCCCAATAATACACTAGTCACATGGTTTAATTTTATTATTTCTATCCACTCTTTCTTACACTTAAGGCATCTAACTAACATATTTCCAGCAACACCGAAACTATTTCCCCCCCCAAAAAAGTAGAGAATAAAACATAGCACGAGCTTTGAGGTGTATGTGAAAGGTGCAATAAATTCCTAAAACAACAACTTAAAAACAATTAGCAGCAAAACTATATATGGTGGTGCCCTTTTGGAAACTCCTTCTAAAATGATGTCTTGCTACTGGGGTGTAATTGTCTGAAAATCTCAATGACAAGCTTATCTAGATGGATCTTTTCTGATTCCCATCCTGCTTTTCAATCTGAACTAAAAGTGAGCTGTAGTCCCCTGGTTCCACTACAAATATGAACAATTTTCACATATTACAAGCATTACTATACAAAGTATTCTACATATACCATTTATAAGTGAATGTACTTCAGATTTCCTAAAGTAACCAGAATGTAAACAAATACAATGCATAAAACTGTATAAAAAGATGTTGTAATTTTTCTTGATTTTCTTGTTTTATCTTTTGTAAACCACGCTGAGGGTGGGTTTGTTTGTTTGTTTTACAATCAAGTGGTATGTAAATTTTATGAAATAAATAAATACACCCATTCACAGATTTAGCACCTCAGTGAGAAACAGGTTTATAAACAGAAACCCATGAGAGACTAAGGATGCTTCACCCATCCTATAAATCTTCACCCATATAAATCTCCATCCTCTTTCAGTACCAATACTACTTTTGTGCAGGGAGTTTTCCCTGGCCATAGAGATTTATGTCACTCACTGAAATATGGAGAAAACTGAACCAGGGGTGGGAATTTAAACAATTTAAATATTATATTTTGTGAAAACTCTGGGGGCTCAAAAAACACCTGAATCTTTCATCCTCAGATTGTCAGTTGTGGAACTTGTTTGGAATATTTAACGATGACAAAGAAACCTTATGGCAGCTGATTAGCCTCTAGTAAAGCTTCCATCAAGTTCCCAAACTCTGTTGCTGCCTCTCATGAATTCTGGCTGCCATAATTGGGAACAACTTACCAAATCAATTGATGTAGCCTCTGTAACCACATTAACACTCCAGTTATCACCAGAGCTAACAAGTCACCTTTAGCAATACAATTTGCACTAAACTCTTTAAGCTTTCTCCCCTCATTTTTTCTTTGGGTAAATGTCACTCAGCGCTTTCAACAGACATTATCCCTCAGATCACCGAAACTGCCAGTGACAGTCACTTTCTCTCTCTCTCTCTCTCTCTCTCTCTCTCTTTCTCTGTCTTTCTCTCTGTTGTCTGTGCAAATTATATTACACAAAAAGCATGGAAGGAAAGCGCGGAAAGATAGATGGGTAGGCAGACAAAGGGCTACAGAGGGCAGCGGTCGTTCATGATAGAGAAATGAAAAGCAATGTTCTCTGAATATATTTTTTCAAGTTTGTTTTCAAATGATAATCATATGTTTAAAGGTGGTTATCAGGTACAAAACATGAAAGCCTCTGTTGCTTACAAAATAAGATGGGGGGAATGGAACTTGCCTATATAAAGCATCACAATGGTTGTGTATTATTATTGCAATTAGTAGACAAAATTATAGTGGGGGGATGTAAAGCAATATATTTTGGTTTGCTTTTGTTAATGTTGCCATATTTTTTTTTAAAAATGGCAAGGACAACTGCATTACAATTTGAGGTTTTGCCATCTCTGAAGTTCCATATCAAGAAAAGATTCAGCTGCTAACTTCTCCCAGTGTTAAAAACAGAAAGGCTTTGCCAAGCTAATAATAATGAGGTTGGCAACTCTTTTCTTTCTCTCCTTCACTAGTGCAATCCTGAGCAGGAAATTAGTACCTTTTGCTTCTATTTTTAAATAACCATTGAATCTGAGCCCTAAGTTATGGGTATTTATTTAAGAAGGCATTGTTTTCCATTCTGCACTGTGTTCATTGAGTGAACAGTGTTTCCATTCCACTGCAGTTCGTGTTCCACAAAAGAAACTATGCAAATAAAACAATAAGAATGAAATCTGTTTTAATGATGAGAAAAAATTGTGTCCCGTATGGCAGATGACTGTGACATTCCACTTTCTGCCATTATTCTAGTCAACACAGTGAAGAAAGAATCCCCTTTATCCTAATAACAGAAGATTTTGATTGAATGCTATGGAACGGTGATACCCTAACAGTGGAAAAGCTTTCTCAAGGGAAGACATCTGCATCCTACATTAAAGTGAGTCACAGCTGCACATTTATTATGTGCAGAAACAATAATGCTTTGGGGACTTTTTTATTTATTTAATCCATTCCTATGTTACTCTTCTGTTTCAAAGGTCCCAGAACAGCTCACAATAGTTATAAAACACTGTATAAAGAAAACAAATATTTCACAGACACACACCCAGAGTGAATACTCTCAACACATATATTTGGTGTAAAGTTCATAACAGTGGGCGAATAAAGGCTATGCAACACCACCTCAGCTCAAACCCAATCACCTGAGGTGAGGCTCTCATTGCCAACTCACCATGAACATGTGCTGGGGGAAAGGGTTGTTTTCCTCCTCAGTTACTGTTGTCCAGAGTTCAGCAGAGCAATTCCTTCAGGTCAAAAGAACATCAGACCGAGCAACCATTGGGGTGGACAACAATGTGAGATGGTTGGTCAGACACCCTTCACCCAAGGGGCCTCAGGATGCTTATCTTATATCCAAGTTAGTTCACTGCCTGTCCTAAATGTCTATATCAGTAAGATGCAAGAAGCCAAATCACCCGCACACAGTCCAAATCAGAACAAAGCAGTCACAGAGAGATGAAGACAGAAAACAGGAGAATCAAAAAGAGTACCATAGATAAAGATCTGTGTTGAGGGAGATGGGCATACCCATGCCAGTTAAGGCATCACTGAGGGCTGGAAAAGGTGGTTTCACCACTAAGGTCGACTTTAGGCAGAGGAAAGAGGAACCCACAAGTATTTTTATCTACTCCTAATTTCTGATTTAATGACACCTCTACCAGGATTGCATTAGCAGCATGAGCAATAATGTTATCATAATCCATCAATTCTGCCACAGCTTTATGATAGGCTGAACACAGACACTTAATTGGTCTAATAAATGTCACCCTTTAAACATGAATCACTTGTTATATAGTGATCCGGGTCAATGGCATCTCAATGATGAGACATAAAACCAAATTCTAAACCACTTATGCATATTGGAGATTCCATGATTCCTGTCACAAGAAAGAACCATGTGCACAACCACAAATACTAAAACACTAAAAATGTTGGGGAATTTTCAATACTAGTGGTACACACAGAAATAGAAAGAAACGACTAGGGCAATCTTTCCACTTCCGCCTTCAACAACAAGAAATGCAATTTGGTTTGCATTTGTTTCTACCACTGGAACTTCACAGATTTCAAGAAGCCATGTTCATTAGCTTCACTTATTCATGCACTAAAGGTAAAGGGACCCCTGACCATTAGGTCCAGTCGTGACCGACTCTGGGGTTGCGGCGCTCATCTCGCTTTATTGGCCGAGGGAGCCGGCGTACAGCTTCCGGGTCATGTGGCGAGCATGATTCTGGCGAACCAGAGCACCTCACGGAAATGCTGGAGCGGTACCTATTTATCTACTTGCACTTTGACGTGCTTTGGAACTGCTAGGTTGGCAGGAGCAGGGACCGAGCAACAGGAGCTCACCCCATCGCGGGGATTCGAACCGCCGACCTTCTGATCGGCAAGTCCTAGGCTCTGTGGTTTAACCCACAGCGCCACCCGTGTCCCTTTATTCATGCACTACTGCGGTTCTTATTATTCCCAGCAACTGCTGTAGTGGTGCTTTGTTTAAACTACACTCGCACAACTTGTGGCCCACCAAGCTGAATGTGACTCATCAGCCATGACAGGGTGCACAAGGATCTCAGTGAAGCCACCTGTGTTCCAAATCACATCTGTTCTGTGCAAATCTTCACACACACATTCACTAAATGTGCAGAGGGGAGTAGGACGGTGCCACTGGTATTGGCATGCCCACTGGTTGGGGAATCTCCCATGCATTTAGCATTAGTGTGAAAGGGGTCTGTGAATGTAGAGCTCCCCCAGGCAATCTTGGAGCAATAAGGATTCCTGAGTGCATAGAAAAGGTGTACATGCACATGCTCCTTTCACACCAATCCTGATTCTCTGGATATGAACTATTGGCCAAATAGGCATGATTCTGATCTCCTGCCAGGTGTTGGGTGGGTGAATGTCTGCATACTCTATGCACAGTTCTAGATTCACAGATTCTTTTCAGACCTTCTGCTGAATGTACATAGACATGAATAAAATTTACCCCCATGATCACTTTGACTTCACGCCTGGAGGCACACTCCATTGTGTTTCAAGACAGACAGATGCCAACAACACTCATGCCAATGGAAAGAATGGGGGGTGGGGCAACAGGATGAGACCTCTGTCCAGAATAATAACATAAAAGCGAAGGGAAAGCCAGGAAGCGGAAGAGAGCTAACTTCAGAGAACTGCTGCATAAAGCGGTGGAGCATTTCTAGCTTGCTGAACTTTCTGAAATGCATTCTCCCAATATTCAACATGTTCCACCATGCCTTTTGTACATATGATGCACCAGCTCATCAAACAGACAAATATACAATCACTCTCAGTGAAGTCTCGGCTTGTATTCCTGATTGTTCCTATTTAACTAAAAGAAAATGGCTATCGACCTGCATTAGCTTGATTGCAATTGTCGGGTCCTGCATTCGCTTTGAAATATTAGGAAACGGCTCGGGAAAATCAATTGTATTTAAAAGATCCTGTGAAAAGTTTTACAGCTACACATTAGGAAACTGTGTTAAGCAAATAAGAACTAATTGTTCTCAGTTTCCACAGTAATTGTCCAGTCTGCCTCACCTTTCCTACACACAGCCATTCAATGTGAATAGAAATTTTAAACAAAAGTTGCTCGAGGCAAGGGGACAGCTTACAAGAAGAAGAAAGAGCAAGGTAAAAAAATAAATCATAATTTCAATTAAAACACGGGAAAATGCAATGCTTAAAACACAACTTCAGGGTCAAAACAAGAGCAGAATTTCACAACTCAGCAGCATTAGAAACACGATATAAGAGGGGGAAATCCATGGAGCTAAAACAGTACTGTGCTAAATCACCACATACGGTAAATTGAAATCTACCATTTAGAAGGTTTGTAAACCCACTATTTTTAAAAAGAAAAGAAAAAAAAACCAACCAGTTATTTTTGGTTCATTTTTTCACTGATGTGCAGTTGCGCTAATAGAAGTAAAATTAAAAATAAATAAGAAAATAATGTGATTGCTCTGACTGCAAAGAGGAAAGATTAATTAGGGATTAATTTGCCAGGAAAGAAGAAGAAATGGCTAATTAAAGTTCCATTTCATTGAAGCAGGGAAATACAGGACTCACTTTAAAACACACCAAATGCAGAGACCTTTGCTGATTGAAGGTTGCAATCATGAGTACACTTTTTAGAACTTGATGTGACTTCTACAGAAAGACTTTCCCTCCTGGTAAATGTTGTGTGGAATCAGAGCTTTAATTTCTGCCTCCCGCTGATTACAAAACAGCGATGCCTCAACAAGGCCAAAGGGCCTTAGCGTGGAAAGGATCCAAGTTGTATTAGAAATGAGAGCCTTATGGGAGCTAGGATTTAAATGATCTCTTGATGTAGCTCAAATGCAAGGTGCTTTGACAGAGCTATAGAGAGAGAGGGTTTGCATAGTACTTAATGCCAGCTACCACTGTCAAATGTATCACTCCAGGGGGAAAGAAGCTATAGTGGTTCCATTACTGTAAGTAAGTGTGAATTTAGCAGGGCTTATAGCTGGCATAATTAAAGGATTTCTGATTTACCTGTGTTCCAGGGATGAACATATTCTGAGAAAGCTGCTTTTATTTCCTTGAGACACTTCCTAATATTTAACAGCTGTTACAAGTGGCATGTGAACAGACTTTTCCTTTGTTTAGTGATGAGTTAAACAACTCCATTAGCACATTGAAATTATCCATTCAAAATACAAGAAGAGTTTTCAATTTACAATACTCTCCTGTTTTGATTTCTAGTGAAATTTCTAATGACCAAGTTCAAAAAGACCAAGGAATTCAAGTTCTGAATTCTGATATCCCAGTATTAGTTGAACCTTTCATTCAAGAGCATGTTTAGGTCTGATCAACAGCATGAATCATAGCTAGGCCTGTTTTATACACATATGACTATTGTTATTTGTTTCATTTTATAAAATTAAATGGATTTAAATGGATTAGTATGGCTCAGTATCAAGCAATTGTGGTTAAGTATATTAATAGTGACATACACGGATGTTTCCATTCTGTCCTGCAGATTAGCATTAAATCATAAAATATGGAAGCTGGTCTATGTTTGCAATGCTAAAAATACTGAAAGCACTTGCTGATTGATGGCCATTAGTGAATGGCGACATTTATGTGGGAACAATTGAAACAAGGACTTGCTGAAGATGACCATGCTGGCTGGGGCTGATTAAAACTGGAGTCCAGCAACATCTAAAGAGCCGCAGGTTCTTCAACTTATCCCAGTCTAACAACAAAACTATCTCCATCATCATCAAAAGTAGCAGTAAGTAATAGTAGCAAGGGGGTCTAATGTGCTTTTAGCTTTATGATGTCATATATCATTAAGTTTTAATTCTGGAATTTTGTACACTACATTGACAAGGCATTTGTGTCCTGAAAAGCAGTACGGAACTATTTTATTCCATAGAAGAAGACACCCATAGGCAGTGCCAGTAGAAATGGGCAAGTCTATAGTGTTTCTGAATGTGCTAGTTTCATTCTTCACTGTCCTGACTAAGGTAGTTCTATTTCCCATGGATTTGTCTATTAACTTTTAAAGCCTTCAATGCTAGCAGTGATTGCCACCGTGTTTCTCATGTTCACCAGTGTATCCTGCCACTAGTCATAAGAGACAAATGAAGGTAGCTTAAAACAGCATTACGCTGTTCTTTCCAATTGAGCAAAATATGCCATGGATAATTAGCAAATCTTTATCTTATATTATACCTCTATGTATATCTCAATCTGGAAAAGGCCCTGTATCTGCTAAAGCAGATTAGTATTACACAACAGTACAAACTTATGATCACCGGTTCCTTGAATTTACCAGGAGGCACCGTGTCAAATAAATAATTTAGAGTGGCTGAGGCACCACAAGAAAACAAAGCAATCAATCATCTTAGCTACATTATTGATCACCAATAACAAGATACTTGCTAAGACAAATGGTCCTGTTATTATGCCACTGAGTTTTTAGCCTATCCTGACTAAATAAATCATATTGAAGTGTTTGTTGTTTTAAGATGTGCAAACATATCTATAACAACCCCTCCCTTTTCTTTTGTCTCTGACTCTATGTATAGGATTTATATTATACAGTACTCATGCTATTTGTCAGTCTTCAGTCTCTCACCAGGCATGATCATCTTTCTGTCTTATCCATCATTCATCTGTTGGTTCAGAATGTCATCTGTGTATATCTTTTTTACCTACAAGGTACATATATTCATTTGATCACATATGCAGGGCAAAGTGAAATGCATGTCTCTAGGAATCAAATTCCATGGGTTATCAAGACAGAAGTAGTTCTGCCAAGTCGCCCTAAGGTGGCACGACACGTTCATGCTTTAAAAAAATTATATTCACAGTTTATTACTATTTTAATGCTTTTAGAGATAGTATGTTATGGTTTCTTTCTATTACACACACAGAGAGAGAATGCAAGAAAAGCCAGATCTCCAATAAAAACTATCCATGTTCATATTAATCCAGGGGACTAGAACTCAAATTGTTGGAGAGCTATAGGGCTGACCCTTTCTCCCCACTGTTATTCCTAAGCTTAGGAATGGTTTGCTAAAGGAGGTGCACAAATCTGTGTTGTTTTACTACTGGGATACTAGTAGCATTCCTCAGCATTCCCCCAATGTGGAGCCCTCCAGGTTGTTGGATTCCAGCAGTCGTCAACCCCAGCCAGCAGGTCCAATGGTCAAGGATGAAGGGAGGTGTAGCCCAACAATTTCGAAGGGCACCATGTGGGTAAGGCTGCGGTACAGAATCAGCACATATAAAACTAACTGCATTGACTGCATGTGGAAGTAACACAGATGAGAAAGTGACTGATCCATCCATCCCTACTTCCCCCTCCTCCAATAACAAATTGACCCTGGGCTTTGACAAATAATAGATAAAGATATAGATATAGACCCACTCTAGCCTTCTTATTGTGATTTTCTATCATTGTAACCTTCTCTTGGATATTATGGTGAAGAGCAATATGAAATGCATCAAAGATCAACAGTGGCAACTTCATTTTTTTCCTCCCCTGCCCTGATCCCCCCCCCAATTCACCCCAAAGCCTTCAGAACCGCTCTAGAATAAAAGCATGCACGCATATGCTAGATAGTCAGAGAAATATATAATCTTTGAGACAAAATGGCTTAAAACTGACTAGAAATATATGTGTTACACTTTTATGGTTGCAATCCAAATTTAAAATATATATATTTTTAGACAAAATGACAGTGGACTCAGAGGATTGTGGTCTGTTATGGCTTTGGTTAAGGTTGTAAGGATTAAACATATATATATATATATATATATATATATATATATATATATATACATACAGATATAAATGAGTATATCTGCTTAAAGTTTCCACATACATCAACTGTTAATTTGTACATTTTGTAGGCTATTCCCCAACCTTGGACAATAAAAAGAGATCTGACTAAGCAATGTTTCATACAAAGAGTCAATCTAGAGAGGTAAGAAGGGAAATCTGTTTTCCAAATGCAGCAACTGGCCTATTAACCACAAAGAATGCCTGCTTGGTGGTAATTCATTGTCCTTATTTATCACCTTTTTGAGATACCTTGTCCAAATTTAGAGTGTGGTGCCAGTGTTGTCATTCTTCAGGGTTCACCTTCATTCTCCAGTTTCTCTAGAGGCTAAATCTATGAGTGGGGGGATGAATCCACTTTGCCTCTAGAACACATGTAACCAAACAAATGTGCATGAACACGAAGAAACAATACTGTGTCCAGCTTGCCATTCCATTCAGTGCAGTTGCTGAGTTGTTTCCTGCCTGTTTTGTGTAAATTATATTTTTCTAGTTTATCTGTAATGTAACCAAAAAAATCAAAACCAAAAACCCATCACCAACTACAGTGGAAGACCAGCAATTGCAGAGTAAACAAATATAGTATGCAGAATGTCAAGTATACCATGGTGTGGGGAGGGAGGGAGGACCTTTTTGTAAGAATTGTACTCCTTAACACCCTCAGGATCCTCACAACCTGAAGTTGTCTCTTCTTATTAGACACCACACAGTGGGACCTTCACAAGATGGGTGAGGTGGTGCGTGGGGGTCACTATTGCTTCCCCAACTTCCCAACAAAGCAAATCATTGGTGCTTACTGAGACACAGGGGAGGTAGTGGAGCCAATTGGAGTCTGTCACCACCACATGCCGAGCCAGGCCAAGCTCTCCACATCTTGCACCTCCCCTTTCGGTAAGCAACCTGCTGTGTTGGGAAGCCAGGAGAGCAATGGTGCCCCATCCCCACCATCTCACTAGGCTTAGGTACGCTGTTCATGACAAGACCTGTAAACTAGCCCATATTCTGTAAAGCAGCCACTTCTACTACTAAGGTTTTCTATCACATACTGTTTCCCTCCTCCCTGCACTTTCCCCTTTCTCTCTCCAAGGTCAGTACTGGCCTTACTAACCCTGTTCCTTAACCCTTCCCTTTCCTTCTCCACATAATCCAACACTTTCTCTCCTCGTTTCTCTGTTTCACTTTCCTTGCTTTGTAGCTGTCTGTGGTCTTTAAATCCTTGAAATATCTGCTTAGTCCCTGGCCATTTATCCCCTCCCTGGTGCTATAGCTATATCATCTATATCCATACCTATAGCTATATCCATATCTATCACAGGGACCTCTTCCTGGTGTTCCAGCATCCTGCCTTTTCTGCAGTTGCTGGGAGCTTCTGGGTAATGCTCCACAGCAACTGTCATTTTGTCGTGTTATCTTTGGCTCACTTTTGTCTTTGAGTTAGCAGGGAGAGCAGCAGCATTAAAGGTCACAGCAACTCCTGCATCCTCCTGACATGTGACTTTTTATTCCTTTGTCTAGTGCTGGACAGCAGGGGTTTTCTGGCAGGTGTATGGCTCCTATGTGTGGCTTAATTGCTTTTTGAAGGAATACCTTTAAGAACTATGTAGCTGTTTCCTTTCCCTTCCTCTTCATGTCTATATCTTTTTCTACAAAGTTTCACCACAGCTTTCCACAGGGCCTCTTTCAGCTGACATTGTCCCACTAAGGCTGCAATTATACTCACACCTCTGATAAAGCACCATTGAAATCATTGAAATTTATAAGTGCATTTATTGTACATCCATGTGCTGGGATTTTCTTTTGCATTTATGGTGCCTGATTGTGGCTACAGTGACACAACACAGAACAAATCTGAATATCAGTTGAGGAAATTGCCCTGTATTGTCCTTTGGCACATCAACCTTGAGGGGTGATCAGACACTCCTTTCAAGTTGCATCAAGAAAATATCAACACAGAATTGTGTCTTAGCTTACTACACTGGAAGGCAGAGTATTCAGAACATTACACTTCCAGCATTGCTCTGAAACATGACAATGTAATCAACAGAAAGGGAGACCTCTCCAACTATTTTCTGTGTTTGAGGTTGTCCTAGGGGCCATGTGCTTCATCACTGCCATATTTATATTTGCTAATACCTTTGCAACGTGATGGATGGATTGTCTCAGCAATCACTGCCTTATTCTTCAGTCAGAGCTTCAGTCAGAGTTGTCAGATGGAATGATTTAGGTTTTGTAGCAGCTGAAAGACATCTCCCCACCCCCAAAAAAACACCACTGCCGTGCACTTTCTTTCAGGGGACAGCAGACCTTGTCATAAGTCATTACTTTCTTTAGAAATTTTTTTATTTGTAAATAACTGCTTCTCACTCATCCCTTTTCTTGGCACAAACATAAACTAACATTTACAGGTCACATGTATCTTGGAGGGCAATCTGCCCAGGACACACAATGACAATCTTAAACATACACACGCAAAAATTAAACCAGCTTATCTAGAGCCTGTCCCCGGAGAGATGAACAATGATGTTATCACGTGGAAAGAGTTTATCTCTTTTTAACCTCAAAAGCATTGAGTGACCCTTCCTTTGAAATAGTTTACAGACAGGTAGCTGTCTTAGCTCTTTTCCCCTTGGTGATAGGTTGTTTCTCACCCTCCTCTACAAGGTTAAAAAGATCAGTACATTCTCCATGAAAAGACTCAGGTCTTCTATTCAGATTAAGGGGGCCGTGTATTTAGTTAGTTAGTTAGTTAGTCAGTCATTCATCCACCTTTGAGTGAATTATAAGGGTGGTTTAAGAACATAGAAAGAGGCCTGCTGGACCAGACAAAAGGAGTATCACCTCCAGCATTCTGGTCTCACAGTGGCCAACCAGTTGTCAGTGGGAAACCCACAAGCAGGACACGAGTGCAATAATACTTTCCCTATTTCTGACATACTGCCTTTGACAATGGAGGTAGAACATAGCCATCATGGCCGGTGGGTGTCGCCTCTCCCCCTACATCCTAACTCAGACCCTTAGATCTGTGGATGGTGCCACGTGCCCTAGCTATGATTCAAGCTGTCGCTGAGTTCCTGAATTGTTAAAGACATACTTTTGTCTTACTGGCACTATAATGTGACCTTGATAACTACCACCACTCGTCCTAACGTATAAGAGTGCCCTTCATATTTACAAACAGAATTCCCCCCCCCCCCATGTTCTTTGCTTCAAGCAGAAAACACTCATGCTCTCATATGCCAGAATTAGACCACTAATGATCCTTGGCATTCTAAACAAATTAGCTATTGATCAGGTGCCACTACATATGGCGTTGGACTATCTGACAAGCTCCCGAAAAAGAGGAGAAATAACAAATTGGTTTTGCTGCTGAGAGATGATTTACAGAGCATCGTACTGATTACACAACTGGAATTTAGCTGAAGAGGAAGTCTAAGAGTGTGCCATAAGGTAAAAAAAGAAAGGAGGGGAGTAAATCAGCCAATTTAAGAGGAGAGAAAGAAGTGTAAAAGATATCACTGCTCTCGTTTAAGTAGCATGAGAAAAGGGATACACTTACAAATAAATCTAGACAGATGAACTAATTGGAATCTGCTACCCCAATATAGATAAGGATATCTACATGCAGAAGCAGACTTCTGATGTGATTGCAGATGTGCATCTCTTCAGCCGTGATGCTACTCCAGGCTTCATTTAACTGTCTGGATGCATCTATTGATGCCTGTGAGGAAGTGCACCCCAACCTGGAGCCCTAATGCTTACATGAAGAGAAGCCGTCTTTCCCTAGAAGTGGATTGGAGCCTATATATGCCATAACCAATTTTGCTTGAGTCACATGACCATTTCATAATCATTTCTCTAAGTGATGTAGAATAAAATTTTAGAAGTTATAATAAAGAAGATATCAGTTAAAATCAAGGACCGTGCTGAGGAGGGCTGCACTGAGGAGGAATGGTGGTAGCCTCCATCTCTCCCTGCTCCTGATCAGGATCCTGAATCTTCCCAGGAGCAGGAGGACAATATAGATTTGGAACAGTGGTTTGCAGAGAGGCATAGTTCAGAAGGCAGAAGCTGGGAAATACTGGATGGGAAACAACTAGGAGAAGAAGCACTGAGAAGGAGAGAGTTAACAGATTCACTGTCTCTGGAAAGCATTCATCCACTCAGCCTAAGGTCAAGAAGAGCTGATAAGGTGGCAGCACAGAAAGCACAATGGCTATGAGCTCAGGTTACAAGATGCAGTAGTGATGTGGGTGACTAGGGAGAAAGTGGGTGGAACACTTAAATAGGAGCACTGTCATTCCTAGGAGGTGGGTTCTTTGTTCTCTCACTGTGATCATTAAAGTTTCTAAAGAAAACTCATTTTCCTTTGTTGTGCTTATCAACTGCCAAGGGGAGGAGGAAGCCAAGCTGATTCCCTGAAGCCTGACACTGCTGAAAAGTCTTTAGGATGGAGTTCCATAGAATTGGGTGTGCAATATTGAACATACAGTTCCTGTTGCATTTGAGTTGTGTATCTGAGCCATGGGGGATCATTAACAGTACTAGTATATTTAAAAATCCCAGGCATCTCTAGGTTGGGCCGGGAGAGAGTCCCTGTCTGAAGCCCTGGAGACTGCTGCCAGTCTGTGTAGACAGTACTGAGCTCAATGGACAAATGATCAAACTCAGTATAAGGCAGCTTCCAGAGTTCCTAGTAAGACTTCTAAAGCAAAGTATATATTCAAAAAATCCAAAATGAGGATAAAACACAGAAGAGTAGCTGGTGGCTAGTGACTCTCCATTTCATTTCAAGCCATAGAGTCTTTCAAACTGTTTACGATGCTGACTCCAGGTAAGAACAAATAGAAGCTATGAAAAATAAGACGTACCATACAGATGGCAAATTAGCTTTGCCAGTCAACAATGTGGAGGAACAATACACAGCCCACAGAGTTCATCTTACTGCATGGATTCAAAAGAAAATGATGAGTGGACTGACTCATGACTCATGGATGCAGTTGTTGAAAGCTAGAGAAAATGATGTTGAGCATTTGACTTTGTTGAGAAGATGTGTCTCTGCAACGAGAGCACACACATTTCTCCATAGGGTACAAGTCCCAATATTGGGTGCTAAAAAAAAAGATGTGTTGGATTAAAGAGCAAGGCATGTTTCCCAAACATGTTCCCTCTAACATAGTCCAGGGGACCATTCACAAAATACATGGATGATATATTATTTCCAGACGAGTCTTTCTCCATGAGTGTCATAAAATTATATACCTCCCTTCTCAAGTCAATTCTAGAAGGGTTCCTAATGAGCCTATTTTTAAGTTGCCGACCTGCTGGTCTTTTCTGTTCTGACCACTATGTTCTTCCTGGTCTAAGAAGTCAGTGACCTCAAATTTCCCCCATGTTCTGTAACAAATGACCTGCCTGTTTCTGCCAAATTGAAGTTCCATTCCTAACCTGCTCTTATCCCACCCCTGAAACACCAGACTGTCCTGCCTCCAGCTCTAACCAACCAGACTTTCTGCAGGCTCCATCCTTAACTCACCAGGTTGTTCTCTGTCTGCCTTACCGAGGTCCGAGTTGGTTGGGAATCCGAAGCTGCAGCCCCACCCACCAGCAACTTTAATTAACTGTTTAAAAGTGAGAGCTGATATTCTATTCTGAAGACCATGATTATATAAGTTGCATTTCTAAAAGGCATATCCATGTAAACACCTTCTGAGGCTCGAATGTCAGATTCAGCCACAAGACCAAAAAAAAAAAAAAAAAAAAAAGACATGCAGACTATCCATGCAAATAACAAAATGAAAGTGCAATGGAAACAACAGTAGCTATTCAAAAGAAGCAAAATTATACTTGAGAACAACAAGGGGGGAAGCCCAAACAAGGACTGTTGCAAAGATATTTGCATGCTCTTAAGAAATGTGCAACCTTTAACATAATGGAGGGCATATTTACAGTGCAGCTCAAATTGATTGCTCTGAGCTTGGTTACAAGACTAAAATATTTATAAATAGGTTTTAATTCTACTTCACCTCTATGAAGAAACACAAAGGAAATTCTAATTACCATTTCCCTAAACGTAGGAAAGGCAATCATGAGGAGAGATTGATATTCAGCTAACTCAGTTCGTGTTTATGTGTTGCTGCCAAATCATTTAAGCAAGGGCAAATTCTTGTTTTGAAAACAGCACTGGACTGAATTCAGATTAATATTGAATCAGATCAATTTGAATTCAGCAGCTTGATTACAGAAAAGCGACCACATGTTATTTTGCATGTACTTAGGCCCAGGAGGAGTTTGAACCTTACAATTTGCTGGCTTGCTGCAGATCATCCATGTAAGGAATGGCTTGGGGTCATAGTAGATGGAAACGTCAACCCAGTGCATGACTGTTCTGAAAAAGGCGACTCCCATGTGAGGCATCATTAGGGGAAAGACTAAAAATAAAACTGCCTCTGAAGCTGAACTGTGCAGGATTGGATTCTCTCAATTAACAACTATTAAGCTTCTTGACTGTGTTTTAAAATAGGGGTTTAAAGGCTTAAAAAACCCCTTAGACCCACACTCAGTTTGCTTCATGGTGGGACAGGTTTGCCTCTGAAACTGTACAGGAGCCTAATCCAGGAGCCACAGATCAGAGCCATGGGGTGGGTCAGGTTGTGCATTCACAGCCCTACTGTTTATTTGAAATATGTTTCCTTGCATTTTCCACCTATTCATGCCAATTCTACCCTCTGAGCCATCTTCTCAGCATGACAGCCCTTCAGATATTTGAAGACAGCTACCATATACCCAGGGGATGTGGGTGGCACTGTGGTGTAAACCACTGAGCCTAGGGCTTGCCGATCAGAAGGTCGGCGGTTCGAATCCCCACAACGGGGTGATCTCCTGTTGCTCAGACCCTGCTCCTGCCAACCAAGCAGTTCAAAAGCACGTCAAAGTGCAAGTAGATAAATAGGTACCACTCCGGCGGGAAGGTAAATGGCGTTTCCATGCGCTGCTCTGGTTCGCCAGAAGCAGCTTAGTCATGCTGGCCACTTGACCCAGAAGCTGTACGCCGGCTCCCTCGGCCAATAAAGCGATATGAGCGCCGCAATCCCAGAGTTGTTCAGGACTGGAATTAACTGTCAGGGGTCCTTTACCTTTACCTTTTTACCATATAACCACTTGATTTTCTTCAGGGTAAGCACATCAAGCCACTTTTCCCTCAATGATCCATTTCCAGATCCCTCACCACTCTGCTTGCATTTCTCTGAGCATGTTCTAGTTCAGTGTGGACTGATCCGAGGCCCGGGGGCCAGATAGAGCCCCCGAAGCACATTTATCTAGCTTCCCATGATCCTACTGATTTTAGCAACAGCAGCAAAAAGGGGGAAAAAACAGAATTAAAGTAGATACCAAATTGGGGCAGGTAGAGAAGTTCAAACCTCTCCGTCCATTCAAGCACCTGAAGGGGATGGAGTTTGCCTCTCCCTAGCTATTAGATTGGTCATTTGATCAACAGGAAGGGGAGAATAACTCCCTTCCTCTGAGGTCTGTGCCCTAGGTGGCTGCCTAGTAGCCTAATGATAGCACCGGCCCTCCAGACCCAGTACTCCTGATGTGGTTTGACCTGCACAAAATAGAACAATTGATTCTTGTGAAGTGACCACTATTAAAAGCTCTCCTCTTTGACAAAAGTGGCTCTTGATACCAGACATATAGTTTGGACAGCACCTTCCCTGGATGTGAAAACACAGAGGTGGGGATTAGAATCTGCTTGTCCTGGATTCTCATTAGTCAACATCCCTGGCAAAGGAAACGCTGTTGATGCGGATAGACTCCTCCACTGCATTAGCGCAGTCAAAGGGGAAACAAGGGAAGAGGGATGGATCTGCCTTACAAATGCCATAGTATATGTCATCCTCCCACTTTATGCATCGCTTGGTATTTGATGCTTAGCATCAAGGTATGTATAACTAATTGGATTCCAAGTACGAATCTCTCTGTTGGCACATTAGAGTCCTGGAAGAAAACTTGTTATTTAAAAACAGCAACAAAAGAAAAGAAAAACACAGTGATTGGGCTCATCCTAACCACCAAACTGAACACACACTGAACAAATGAAGAGGCTTGATGAGATTTAGCATTATGCCAGCAGTGAGCAGAACTGTAAATTATTTTTGCAACCTGCTCTCAGAGTCCCAAATTACCTTTTTACTGTCTGCATTCCTAATGATGGTTAATACATCTCCAGAAGAAGAAAAAATATGGATCTCTTTTATCTTGATTTAGCTACTGGGTGGAGGGTGCATTTTTAAAAGATATATTCAGCAGCAAAAGGGAGAGAAATGCCTGTTTTTTAATAAAGTCATAAAGTAAATATATTCCGAGAAAAGTAGAAATCACAGTTCATGAGCAGAATTTTTTTATAGTGGTAATTTAACTCAGCTGTTATTTACACTATAAAACAGTTCCTGTGTCTGAAGTTATGTTTACTGAAAAGATCAGACAGGTTTGCTTGCCATTTAGTTAGCTTTATGGAGAAAAAACAACTGACAAAGTTGCAAAGTGTGTTGTATGCCAAAGAGACAGTAGCAGTTTCCTTTGCTTGTAAAAATTAAGCGAACGTATGCCTCTCAAGTTGGGAGCTTGAGAAGGAGAGCAACGAATGGCTCTGTCAAATATGTCTTCCCTTCCTGTTACCTACACATTCAGTTGGAAAGACATCAGTGAAAAGGAATGACAAGGGAAAGATATTCCTTGGGTTGGACACAATAGCATTGCCAACAGCTCTTGGGAGTTTTCAGTAGGGTGAATGGAACAGTGCCCCACCAATCTTAATTGGACATCAACCAGCCCCCACCAGATTGCCCTCTTCCTTATAACCAGTCCAAGGGGTGGCACTGACTGTCTGCTTCTTCCTCTTTAGTGTTGCCTCTGTAGAATGCAACAGGAAGGAGAATGGGGACTAAAGAATGAGTTGGGCCCACTTGTCATGGGTCTGACTCAGAGGAAGGACAACAGCTCAGGGCAGAGCATCTTCTTTGCAAGCAGAAGATCCCAGGTTCAACCCCTGCTGGCGTCCCCAAGTAGGTCTGGAAAATGAGTCCTCACTTGAACCCCCGAAAAGCTGCTGCTACTGAGTGAAGAAAGTATTAAGCTAGGTAGACCAATGGCCTGAGTCTATACAGTTTACATATGCTTCAGGTTACATACACTTCAGGTTACAGACTCCGCTAACCCAGAAATAGTGCCTCGGGTTAAGAACTTTTGCTTTAGGATGAGAACAGAAATCGTGCTCCGGTGGTGCAGCAGCAACAGGAGGCCCCATTAGCTAAGATGGTGCTTCAGGTTAAGAACAGTTTCAGGTTAAGAACAGACCTCCAGAACGAATTAAATTCTTAACCCAAGGTACCACTGTATAGGGCAGCTTCCTCTATTCCTATGCTTCACCTGCTGCTGGCCTGCCTGCCTTCGGCCCAGTGGGCAGCAGTCACTACTGAGGAAATACAACGATCCACATTACCGCTTGCAAGTATCTTTTTTTAAAACAAAAAAACAGATTTGTCTTTCCTAGGCCAACAGCAACATACACGCATGATTTACCGCTTGCAAGTATCATGGCATCGGTACTGTATTGCCTCAGTAGGTTCGACTCCACAACCCTAAAAAGTTTGCACACTTTCCATCCATTTTACTTTTTGCAAAAAAATTTGTAGGTGGATGCATGCAATAGGATTATTTAGATATTAACTAACAGGGGGAATGAGGTTTTGGTGAAAATCATACAGGGGAGTAATGTTTCTGAGTAGGCCTTTACATATAAATTAAGGAAAAATCTGGTATATGAAAAGGAACCAAAGTTCCTAGACAGCCCCTGCAGTTCCAATCTTCATGTGCATTAGTGGATGGAGATGTCTAAACCTGTTCTACATGTAAGTTGTCTTTCTGCAAATAGCACAAAATGAATCCCAATTAGTTTTCTCTCACTCTGCAACTCCCAAGCTGTAAATAGCAAAGAATGTGTATGTCCCCTGAATGATATTTGCCAGTGGGACCCAGGTCCCTTGATATATCTGTGGTAAGCATCTTCCCATTGTTTACTTGATCTTGTTGCTTTTGACCTGTGTCACTCTAATGCTTTTCTGAAATTCAACACTGCAAAACAATATTCAGGGTCCTCCTGCTGACAGGTGTCAGGAGGGTTGTCTTTAGTTTTTTGTTGGATTGGCAGCCAATAATAAGCATAATACTACTCACATCTGTCTCTAGATTGTGATATGCAGTTGCATAAGAGCAAATGTTAGCCAGTGATAGGCAGCATTAGTCATAAGAATGTGGGTTTGCAGAGAGGTGGAAATACATGAGTGTTTTTATAAACGTGGAAAAATTCCATAGTAGGAACATGTCAATACACTGATCATCTTTGCATAGAAAAAGTATATCCTCCATTCCCTACAACTTCTGTGTCTTGATTACACACATATATAGATACGTGTGTGTGTGTGTCTATATATTATTATTATTATTACATTTGTATCCTGCACTTCCTCCAATGAACACAGCATAATGTGACATGCATTTTTGCCACTATGGCTGCATAACACCACTGGAAGATGTGTTATATCCACTTTCCCCAATCTGGTGCTGATTGTTTTGGTCTACAAATCCCATCATGTCTAACCACTGGCCATTCTGGCTGGTGCAGAATCAAAACTATCTGGAGGGCAGGAGGTTGGGGCAAACTGGGTTAGATTGATACAACTTGGTACAAGGTAATCCCATAAATTCAGGGATTTGACCCTCGGTTCCTCTGAATCAAATGGAACACTTTACCAGCTTCATTAATGTGTAACCCCAAAATATTGGATTCCCCCTCCAAACCAATGCCAACGTTCTGCACTCATTTTGTGCTGCAAAGTGGCACAAAATGTGAGGTGTGCAGCACAAAATGGCATAAAATGAGCACAAAACTTTGGTATCAGTTTGGAGCGGATCCAAGATTTTGGGGTTACACGTTAATGAAGCTCACTTTATCCATTACAACGCTCAGTGCTTGCTTCCTTCTTCTCCCCTCTGCCCCCTGCAAAGTAGCATGTACTTAATTCACTTCCAGATGGCCTGCTCATTGAGCATTCCTCCTTATTTGCTTGCATAACGTTGGTGGGGAGGTTGGTCAATGGCTATTTGTTGAGTGTTCATCTTCATTTTTTTACTGGGATGTAAGAACACATTGCTTCACTTAACCATTATCTAACCCTTTCCAGTGCATCTTCACATCACTTTCCTTATAGGAAATAATTATTGCAGGGCGGGAGCAGGTTTGTTGTGCAGGACCTCCAATTAACTTTAAGTACTCAACTTACATTTGTCAGTATGTGACTTAGCCCCATCTGCACCATGCATTTAAAGCCTTGGCTTCCCCCAAAGAATCTGGGAACTGTAGTTTGTTAAGGGTGCTGAGAGTTGTTATGAGACTACTATTGCCCTCACAGAGCTGCCATTCCCAGGGTTCTCTCGGAAGGGGGATTGACTGTTAAACCACTCTGAGAATTGCTGATCTGTAAGGGGAATAAATGTCTCCTAACAAGACTTATCACCCTCAGCAAACTATGTTTCCCAGGATTTTTTGGAGGAATCCATAAGTGAATGTATGGTACAGGTGGGACCCAAAGACCACCTAGAAATAGTTTGGAAGTAATTTGGGAGCATATTTAGGTGATACCTTTTTCCTTCCCATGACAAGGTAGGAAGAACTGATACCATGGTCAGCTTCAAAACATTGTGAAGCTCGAATGTTAGTACGCCTCTCTGCACCAACCAGACCTCAATTATTGCCTTTATCTCCCCCCGCCCCGCCATGTTGCCAGCTGAAGCAGGTTGTGCCTCCCTATCGTATGGCAGGGTTGACCTTGGCTTCTACTCACTAACAAACCATTCCTTGTTACTCATTTCTATATAGAACAATGAGTTACTTGAATAATATTAAAAACAGAGAAAACCCTGAATGTGATCCAATCAGTGTCTTGTACACAAGATATTCCTGTGATATGCTAGCAGTGTACCTTGCTCAATCAGGTATTCTTGTTATGGGGGATGTGGAAGCACTGCATGCTATAGCTGAATATAATTATGATTCATATAATAAGAATTCTTCGTCTCATCTGAGAAATAAGAAATAAGATAGGCTGTGCATATTCAATCAATGCTGCTCAACCTAACGTTCCTGGAAAGAAAGAAAGAAAAAACATTCCCAGTCCCAACTCACCAATCACTATTTGGCACCTGCTTTTCTTAATTATTGTAAATGACAATCATAGGGTGGTTCAATAAGTTCTGCTTAGAAATGTTATAAATCTAAGAAAAACCATTATTTTGTGGAGAATTAAAGAGCTGGCAGGGGAATAAGTTCAATTTATAAAATATAGAATCTGACAGTAACTATTCATTAAGTGAAGACTCAAGACTCAAGACAAAAGACTACTCCAAGGCCGCAGTCCTAACTAAGTATAAAGATCTATTGAAAACTATGGGATTTACTCCCAACTTCCAATCAAATTTAAGATTAGGGTGTCACATTCCAGTTTGGGAAGGCTAAGGCTAAAGACTTTTAGATCCCTACCATGTTATCAGGTTACAGACTTCCTCATATGGCTATCTAAAACAACATAAAACCGTTCAGTATGTACAAGCTGGACATGCACATGATGTTGTAGCATGGAATGCTGATGTTCACACCATTTCCTCTCTCCCTGCCTCCTAGGCTCCCTTGTCAAGAACCATTCAGCATTCTCCAGTCACAGAGTATCCTCAGTTCTCATTGGACTGTGCTTAGGGATAACCCTGTCACTTAGTGACCCCCCCCCCCTCCCCATGATTTCATGTACTTTTGCAAACTCTGGGGTTCACCCAAGCCTGCTGATACTCCCTCTTGTGAATGAATGGTGCCTTTTGACACTCACAGCCTGGACCTCAAAAATAGAAGGAATTATTAAAATGACCAATGTGGTGTTTGCCCACTCATTATGGAGATGTCATACTGGGGGAGAGAGAGAAAAGGTTAATAATATGACCAGTAAGAAAGCCCAGGGGCAGAGCCTAACTGTGCTTAAGGCTCAACACAGGGGTTTTGGCAGTTAGTTTGGTTGGTTTCTTGTGGGTGAGAGGCAAAGGAGTCAGAGTGAGTTAGAGACAGAGGGGAGACAGAGAGAGTTAATCGGATTACAGTGTTTCAAAGTATTTAAAACTTGTTTGCATTCACAATAAACTGGAATCCTTGTTAATGCATTACAAACTGACTGAGTCTGAATATATTACCGGGGAAACCTGATTGGTGGCAGTGGAAGAGACAAACCTTGGTGGTGCAGGGTCAATAGTCCATAGAACAACCGGGGGCCCTATGCAAACACCACAACCAATGCAGTTGCATAAGATGAAAATGTTAACCTATTGAAATACTTCTTATGTTAATTAAACCAGTTAAAAACTTTGCCTTTTGTAGGGTTCTCAACTGCATGGTGAGAGTCCATTGGAACACAAACTGTACTCACAAGGTTGAATCTATTTCAGTTTTGAGCTAAGCATATGGAGTGGGTACAGAGTGGGTGAAATCCTGATTTGCCCTTCCATGTCTTTCCTGAATTTGTGAGAGGGTTCCTATTATGCCTGTTTGTAAATCGACAGAGGATGGGTTTGGGGATCTAAATGCCAGTGGCCCCAAAGCTATATCTATTAAAGATTTTTATTTTCCACATGTTGAGCTAGGGAGGTCTATAACCATCAGCTCGAAGGCTAGTGTCAGAATTTGACATAATGATGGTTCTTCACAAGGTCAGCTAGGAGGCCTCTCTATGTCTCCCCTGCTGCACATAATATAATGCAAATTATGATAATGACCATAATTGAGAAATACAGCAATGACATTTTGGCTTCTGTGGAACAGAACTGGGAATATCAGCAGACAGAGAGAGAGAAGGAGAAATTTACCGATAGGGGAATTGTTGCTGGCAGGGAAGTTTTTACAACTGTTGTTACTGGCAGTCACTAAATTTTTCTCATACCTGACAGCCCAGATCACAACGATCGTACGTTGTCATCTACCTTTCAGTTTTTCTAAGAAGTTATGAAGCCATTTGTGTGTGTTCCATAAATCACCTGTCAGTTTTGTTTATTGCTATTGTTGTTCCGGATAGTATCAAAATGAGTTGTGCAGAAAATGGCCAAGGCAGTGCAGCGAATTTCTTGAGTTTAGGGGTTCCCCCGCCCTCCATCCTGGCCATCATTCTCTCATTGACTGGCTTTCAGCATTCCCTTTGATAACACCTTCTAATGCTGCACTGTGCTGATCAGAGACTCTGAAGCATCTATGTGACAAATCATGCACCAAGGATGGCAAAATCCACACCAGGAGCAAGAAAAGAGAATAAGGAGGTGGAATAGGAGGAGGCATTTAGGCAATTTTAAATGTCATGGTTTCCCCCAAAGAATACTGGGGGTTGTATTTTAGCAAAGGTTCTGATCATTCTCTGTTAGAAATCACCCCATTGGTTGATGCATGGCAGAAGTTTGTTGTTGTTTTTTAAACAAACTCATTTCTTTCCTTCAAAATTGGAAACTAATCAGCTCATTTCCCAAACCTATCTGAAGACCTGGAAAACTCCGTTCCTCACAATCCAGGACCATTTCACCAAACCAGGCACGCTTGAGCTTGGATGTGAGCTGTTGATTTGGGGCCTTCCTGACTCAATCAGGCCCTGATCCAAGCCAAGGTTTCCAGGTACTTTCTCTTTCCCCCCAAGTAGCCTCTTGTGCAGCTAGTCAGACGCTGTGGTAGTGGCTTTGGTGACGCTGGGGAAGATGGGGAGGAGTCTGAGACCAAGCAAGGGACCCAAGCAGCTGTTGTGGGGACCTCCTGTCCTCAGGCAGGGAAGTCTAACTCCAATGGCTCCTCAGGGTCACTGAAGGGTCTTGTTCTCCTTCTTATTGGAGGAGACCTCAGGTTCAGCATCTGGACAGGGCTTAAATCTGACACCACCACTGCTCCAAGCACCCTCTCCTCCCTTCCTTAGAAGAGATAGGCAGCTGGGAGGTTTATTTCCCACCTCTTCCTACCTCCTATCACTCCCCAGCACATTAAAGTGGTGCACACTTATGTTTCCTCAGGAAGACTACAAGTCCACAGCTCTTTAAGTCCTGATGTACTGAAGGAGGCATGGAGGGAAGGAAATAAAAACATTTATTCAGTCTCCACATGCTCCTCCTACTACCACTGTTAGCAATTAAAGGGAAGGGTGAGGTGTGGGCATGGAGGGTGGGTTGAGGCAAAAACCTTCAGAGATGTGTGAAGGCTAGTGAGCATGGGGGGTAACTCTTAGATTCCTACTCTGGTTTTAATCTGTGTGAAATAATTTTGTCATCTACTCTGTGGCTGATAAATAAATATATATATATAATAATTTATTATTTATACCTCGCCCATCTGACTGGGTTTTAGCAGCCACTCTGGTCAGCTCCCAGCAGAATAGTACAAACATGATCAAACATTAAAAACTTCCCTAAACAGGGAATAATGTGTGAATAATGAAGTAAATCGGGGTGTTTTGGCATGATTTTACCTCTCCTCAAGCCACAATGTCTGCGGTTCTTCTGTACTCTCTACTTGTCTGTGCACTATATCTCTCTGTCTTTTTCTACTCTAGGTCCATAGGCATTGCAAGAAGTGAGTCTGAAGAGCTCTGGATGTTTTAGCCTTTTAAAAAAGTTACATGTTTCATCTAAGTTTAAAAATATCATATGCTTCGCTAAAAAAAACAAAAACCAGCAGTTCCCAGATGACTTTAAGGAGAGCCTGATCATGGAATGCCTGAGGACACCCCCTCCCAACAAAAACAAGCACTGGAAAAGACTGGTGCAAAGCTGCTCATCTTTTCTCTGCCCCTTATTGCAAGCAGGAATACATACTGCTACTTCCTTTGAGGCAAGAGAGAGCAAGAGATCAACCCCACCCCTCAAACAATATTAAACTAATATGGATGCTGAAGGTATTGCTCTAATATGTATTATGGAGGAAAGTGGATCTCTTTTATTTCCCCACAAAAGCCCCTGGACCTATTTGTCTGCAATTTGGCAGGCTTAATCCAATTTGGCAGACTTCTGTGCTTCTGGATTTAAATGGTTTCTGGCAAGAGGGGGGAAGTTATAGGCCTTTTTTAAAATTTCCCATAAGAGTGAATGGGTACACGGAGCTTCATTTTGCACAGAGCGGCTTGGAACCCAAATTAAAGATGGAAGCGTAGAGAGCATGAAAGGACTGAGAAACAGACCAGCACATATATATATACCGTATGTATATATAGCACAGATACAGATGCAAGGCAAATATTGGGGCCCATGCACAGCCCCCCCCAATGGCTGACACTGTATTGTCAGCTATCAAATATGTTTCCATATGACCTCCAGCCAGACTAAAGTTTGCAGAATTATTCCTAGTATATTTACAGGTAACTCGCATCTTATGCTTATTAAACTAATGCAATCGCATCTTGTGCGGGTGGGGGAGAAAATAAATAAATGGGGAGCAGAGGAAACCCATTCTCCATTAATTTATTTCCACCTACCTTTGGGAAGGAGGCATGAGGGCTCTGGCAGGGTCTTACAGCCCTCACACCTCTTGCCCAAAGCTAGGCAAGTGCTTACCAGGCTTTGGGAAGGAGCTGAAGGACTCTAGGTCACAGCCAGAGAAGAAGAGTTTGGATTTGATATCCCGCTTTATCACTACCCAAAGGAGTCCCAAAGCAGCTAACATTCTCCTTTCCCCTCCTCCCCCACAACTAACACTCTGAGAGGTGAGTGGGGCTGAGAGACTTCAAAGAAGTGTGACTAGCCAAGGTCACCCAGCAGCTGCATGTGGAGGAGCGGAGACGTGAACCCGGTTCACCACATTACGATACTACCGCTCTTAACCACTACATCACACTGGCTCTCAGAGGCTTCCTGCAAAGCCTTTGCAGAGCTTGTCTGAGACCCAGGGCAGGAGTCTTGTTCTTGCAATGACAGTGCAAGTCTGGAAGGCTCCTGCTGGGGGCACACGCTGGCTTAACCCCCCGAGGCCCGGGGCAATTGTAGCCAGCTACCCACCACTACCGGCTGCATGGCCTTGACTTCCACCTCCTTCCCGAAGCTGGGCGAGTGCTTACCAGGTTTTGTGGAGGTGGCTGGAGGGCTCTGGGACATTATCAGTGACCTCTTGCCACCTTCCCCAAGTCAACTAGGTAGCCATTCAGCTTGCAGGAGGGCTGGTTCAGGGGGTTCCTGGCTTTACGTGTTTTTGTGTATATGCGTGAACCCCCGGAACTGAACCCGCACTTAAGTTGCTAATGCTTCTGCAGAGAGCATCATTTTATGAGTGATTTTTAAATATTTAAAATATGTTTAGAATACTCTTCATAAACTTCCATGGTGGTTTCCAAAATAAAACGCTTAAAATAACATCCAGAGAAACAGACAAATGGAACCAATAAAACAATTCCAATAAACAGCAGCCGACTCAGCACCACAAACAGAACAAGGGCATTCAGACCATCCATGTCACAGCAGCCACAAAAGATGGTTTATTATTTAGTTGCATCTGTGACAAATTATGGATATGCTTTCTCCAAACTGAGAGCGAGGGCACAGTTAACTTGTGGTTTATAATCTTCTCGTGCAGGAGGCATAAAAATCCATTTGGGTGCATATCTCACCTCGGAAGGCACCAGGCCAACCCCATAAACTTCCCTAGTTGGGCTTTTTTTTTTCCTAAATAGAAACTCACTGTATAGCTACATCCCCATTATATATGATATTAATAAATGTGCCACTAGAACAGTCTGCTCTTTTAAGTAACTCGGCTAATCTGGCACATTATGCTGGATTTATATGGTGGCATAAAATCTTTGGGCAAAGCAATCACACATCCTGATAAAGATAATCCAGATTTACTGTCATTTCAGAATGTGTGGAACAGGGAGGGGAAAGAAAATGGAAAGGTTCGATTCCAGTTGACTGCAATAGTCTTGATACAGACTAATTCATCTTTGGATTCTCCTGCTAACTCCATTATGAGGAAATATCTCCCTAGGAAATGGCTCATTCCCCCCTTTTCGGGATTACAGGAAAGGAGAAGTTGGAAACTGATGCCTACAATATTGGGCAGGTTATTTCCCAGCTCTCTTCTGAAGGGAGGTTAAGAGGACTTCATCTCCTACCCCCACCCACCCCCACCCCCCACTTGTCCCTAAGTCTTTCCAAGTTTCCAAATTTAGTTTTGCAGCATCCCTCAGATCCTATCAGCGTGTCCCCAACACTGATGATACCACTGACAGCCTCTTCCTAGATCAACAAATGGATAAACATCCAAGCATACTGATACTTTAGGTAGAGATCACACAGAGAAGACTACTTCTTGCGAAGTGGCACTAATAGTACAGAATATGATTGTTATATTTCCCAAGTCTTAAGCAGAGTTATTTTGAATTCCTAACAACCTGCTGTTACAGTTTCATGAAAGAAAAATGTCCTTCAGCTGTTCTAATAATTCCCTCAGTTTCAAGTGTTCAGACTGTAGGAGACAGAAAACAAGAGTGGGGGTGGAGTAGCTGGGATCCTGAACACCAGCGCTTCATGCTGCAACATTTTGTTGAAAGTCAAACTTGAATCAAAATAAAAAATACACATCAATTGTCAATGTGGTAACTTATTTCTAACACTGCATTAATAAGAAGTCAGTCCATATTCTCCTAACTATTATGGCCGTGGTAAGATCACAGCGAATTTTAGCACTGAAAGTTTTTGCAGAAGATCAGATGTTTTTGTGATAGTTAAGATACATCATGACAGTGACTGGAATTCATGACAATCTGACATTCAAGCCTAATTTAGAAAAACAAAACCCATCTCAATGTATTGTGATTGTTCTTGACATCACAGTCCTAAGAGCATCATTAAAATAAGAGAATTTGGATTTAAATCTCTGAAATTTAAATGCCAGCATTCATGCAGTGAAATTATAGCATTCAAACTGTGGGCTGATTGTCAATATTCCTATTTTTATTGTGACAAGAAAATAGTTGGTCAGACAGCATGCACTCTCAACAATTTTTAACCATGGATTTAAGAACAAAACCCCCCACAGATGATACGATATAACAGGAAAAGACAATCTTGGGACCACCCCATATAGAACATTGGGCAACACATGCCCAAGCTTGTCCTAGTGAGTCATCTGAAATGACTCATAGATTTCTAAAGTTTTCAAGAAAGTACTTAACTCCTTAGAGCAGTGCTTCCCAGTTAGCTAGGTACTTCAGACCCCCTGTTTTTCAAAAGCCAAGCTATGGACCCCATATTTTTTAAAATGTTGATGTATGTATGTATGCATGCATGTATGTATATACTGTATGTATGTATCTAAACCAGTGTGGTGTAGTGGTTAAGAGCGGTAGACTCGTAATCTGGTGAACTGGGTTCGCATCTCCGCTCCTCCACCTGCAGCTGCTGGGTGACCTTGGGCTAGTCACACTTCTCCGAAGTCTCTCAGCCTCACTCACGTCAGAGTGTTTGTTGTGGGGGAGGAAGGGAAAGGAGATTGTTAGCCGCTTTGAGACTCCTTAGGGTAGTGATAAAGAGGGATATCAAATCCAAACTCCTCCTCCTCCTCCTCTTCTTCTTCTTCTATGGTAGTTTTTCTTATGTGAATGGTGCCATGAACCCCCTGGATGGATTACGTAGACCCTCTGAGGTACATGGATCACCAATTGGGAGCCACTGCGTTAAAGCACAGAGTCTCTCTCTCTCTCTCTCTCTCTCTCTCTCTCTCTCTCTCACACACACACACACACACACATGCTGAGAGGTTAGGGTGATGCATAGCTGCTACTCTGCTGGCCTCCATAAGTGGAGAGAAACACGACTGGCTGGAGAGGCTCCACTGCAATGGAAGACCCAGCTCCATCCAATGGCAGGAGCCAATTTTATTTTATTTTAATCATGGAGTGTTGGCATGAGACTCCTGCAACAAGTCCATTGGTGAGCTATTGAGATCATGCAGAGGTAGCCCTGATGCACTATCCTCCAGAAGGTGGACTCCAAAACCAGTTTCCTTGCTGGTGATAGCCAGTGAAAAGAGTGTGGTGCTGAGAACACAGTCGTCACAGGTTATTTGTTTTCAGTTTTTTTACATTTCAAAATGAACATTTTACAAATTTTAAAATATCCAGTGACTTTCTTTCTCCTTCTGTGGTTCATATTACATATCATACATTCCTGCATATTTTACTATAACCATTCAAATCAATTTTCCACTTTTACGTCAATCAAATATTATTTACTCTGTTGAATTTATCTTAATGCTGGAAGCGTTTTCAGCTGTGTACAATTATTTTGCATATATTCAATAAATATTCTGCACTCTTCTTTAAATATATGTTCTTCTTGCTCTCTTATTCTGTGTGTTAAGCCTGCAAGTTCTGCATCTTAACATCTTAAGTTATCAATCCTCTTTTCATGGCACCTTGCTCACTTTCCATTTTTGAGCTAACAGAACATGGGCCACTGTTGTTGCATACATAAATAAACTTTTCTGGCACATGGGAATTTCTGTTATCCCCAGCAAAAAGGACTCTTATTTTGGGGGGAAGGTAAATTTAAACATTTTTTCCCAATTCATTATAAATCATTTCCCAATATTATTTAACCTTTCTACATGTTCACCACATATGAAAAAAAAATTCCTCACATTTCTTTACATTTCCAACATGTATCTGATTCAGCTTTATACATCTTAGCCAACCTACTCAGAGTTAAATACCATCTATGAATCATTTTCAAATAGTTCTCTTTCAGTGAATAACACGCGGTAAATTTCAAATCTCTTTTCCAGAGTTTCTCCCAGAGGTTTAGATCTATATTGTGTCCTATATCTATTGCCGAGTGTGTCATTAATGCTTTAACTAGCTTGTCTTTTGTTTCCCATTCTAATAAAAAATTACACATTTTAGACAAGGGTTTATCCTTATTTTGTAACAGTTCTTTTTCAAATTGTGAGCTTCGATCCAAAAACCCATTTTTTGGTCTACCTTAAACATATCATACATCTGGTAGTATTGTAACCAATCTGTGACTTGGCTCCTTAAGTTCTTCATAGGTTTCAGTCTGGGTTTGCCCCTGCAAAGTCCAGCAATTCCCTGTAAGTCACCCATTGTCTGTCCATATTAACTCTCTTAATTGTAATTGCTTCAATAAAAGTGTTTTTCTTTCAAGCAAATTTTTATATTTCTCTATACAAATTCTTCCTGAGAATGTGGTTCGTAACTCTTATAAATGTTTGCTTTCCCATACCAAAGACATGCATGCCAGCCTAATTTTAAGTCAGTTCCAAATCTAAAATGTCTGCATTGTCCAAATAATCCATTCCTTTAACCAACACAAGCAAGCTGCCTCATAGTACGATTGTAGGTCTGGCAAGGCAAAGTCTCCTCTTCCATTTGTATCTATCAAAATTTATATTTAATTCTTAGCTTTCCCCCCCACCAGATAAATTCAGAAACATTTCTTCCATTCTTTGAAGCAGCTTGCATTTACAATCGGAATTAAATGGAATAAAAACAGCATCCTAGGAAGTACATTCATTTTAATGGCTGAAATTGTACCTAGCAGGGAAAGTTTCATCCTCCCCCATGTCTCCAAGTCTTTCTTAACCCCTTTCCACAATTTAATATAGTTGTTTTCAAATAAGCTGCGGTTCCTTGTTGTCAGCCAAATTCCCAAATATTTGACTTTTTAACCTATTTTAAACCAGACAACCTTTGTAAAGCTTTTTTCGACTCCTCCTCCATGTTTTTGACCAACGTTTTGCTTCTGTCAGATTTTATTTTAAAACCTTTTATTTAAGTCAGAGGTTTGATCCCTGTATGGGACAAGTGTATATTCCTGCATTGCAGGGTGTTTGACTAGATGATCTTCAGGGTCCCTTCCAACTCTACAATTCTATGAAAAGTCCTAAAGAAAAGTCCTTATGGCCCAGGGTACTGGATGACTGAGATGTAAAAAATACCTTTCAAATTCCTCCTTCACACTTCCCCACAACCACCTGTTCTTGATGGCAAGAACCAGCAGGGCTTGGGATGCAGAAGAGAATTAGCCACTCTGGTCCACTGCTCTCTGGCTGAAGATAGGATTGCTCTTTCAGTAACGGAAGCACTACATGCAGCCAAAAGTATAAGCAGAGCACTGTTTCACTGGCAGCATCACAGCTTCAAGAGAGCTAACCTCTGTGTTCCCTTCCAAGTGTTTATTTCTGCCTCTGCCCTGGACTCTCTCACAAATGGAGGATTTTATTTTTACATGCGGATGTTAAAAGTAGAAATTCAATTTCTCTCTTATTATCTCTTAAACGAAAACTGACAAATCCAAGGATTGCTTTTCATCAGTCCTTTACAGCATGGAACATTATCTACATATCATATTCCTTTCTCACCATTTTCACCTGGCTGCTTTCCCCCCTTCTTCTTCGAAAGCAGACTATGACTACTGTTATCTCTCCTCCTGAATATCGCAGAGGAAGCGTTAGAACACCTGTGGAAGTTGTCAAATGGAAAAATCAATAAATCACAAACTCATGGCATGTAAGGCTATGAGTGGCTACTAGCCATGATGGCTATACTCTGCCTCCACAGTCAGAGATGATAATGCTTCTAAGCATCAGTTCCTGGAAACCATGGGTCAGGGAATACTCTTCTGCTCAGGTCCTGCTTGCAGATTTCTTACAGGCAACTGATTGACCTGTGAGAACAGGATGCTTTGCCATTGGCCTGATGCAGCAGGCTCTTCTTATATTCTTTATGACTTAAGAATACAGCCCAGTTAGACATTGTCCTCCTTCCACTCCCCCTACCCCTTTTGCTCTCAGACATTCTCTGTCTTCCCTCCCCAGTTTTCTCCTCCCTCTGACATCTGAAGGACATTTGTCTTCACTTATTTTTCAATTCCATCCTTGTCTATGTACGGAGACTCTTCACAGGGTTCTGTACAAAGAATAACCTGATTCACCCTTCAAACTATTTAACACAGAGTGCCTGCGTTTCTGGCTTGCTTTTGTTTGATTTATTTTCCCCACTCAGACTTCAGGCTCGTCTGTCTTCCTTTCAAGTGATCTTCCCTGTTTTCTGAGTCATCCTGTGCTCTTATCCACCGAGAAGGCACAAAAAAAGTATTTCCTGCAGTTCCATCAATATGGACATGGCCTGTGAAAAAGCAACCCGAAACCCCTTCTGTGAGGTAAGTTTGACTTCATGCAAATTCAGTACTTTTATACTGACAAAGTCTTACTGCGACAATGCCAGAGAAGTTCAATATTGCAAATTTTGTTCAAAGTCCCCCCAACCTCCCACTCTACTTTCAATTTGTGGTGTTTCTGTTACTAACTTCTTTGTGAAACTTTTCACTCAATTCCCTTGTTTCTAACTGCAGTGGAAGCAAAGTCTCAGTACATGATCTGCATTTGCTCACACTGATCCTTTGTTACCCATGCCATTCCTCCTTATCTCTTCCCTCCATCCTCTTTTTTTATTCTTCTAGCAAAATAGGAATAATAGGTGCTTTGGGGCAGGGACCCACCCTTCTTGTTAATTCCTATGTGCATTAATGACATGAAATACATACATAAATATCTACATACATTCAACACCTGATTTTTCATGCAATGCATTAGTTTATCATGTGCTAAAGCATAGTTTCGCATTGCATGTGTGAGTCTCAGATTCTGTGTTCTTCCTCCCTCTCTACCTCAGGCATGACTGTGAGCAGGAAATTGCTTCAGTTTTCGAATAACCTCAGTATACCATTATGTCAGAACCCAAACAAACTGTAATCAGTGTTAACTAAGATTTATTGAAACAAGACAACATCAAACAATGGTTTCTTTGTTTCAAAAGCTGTAGTTAACACTAACCACAGTTCCTTGTTCAAACACATAAACAAACCACAATTCATAGAAAACAGAAGTGAATATTTTTGATATGCTCCTTACATCTGCACTGGAGTGGAAAGAAAGGGGAGTGGAAGGAAAGGGGAGTGCAATACTAAATTGTGGTTTAGTTTTGCACATGAACCAGATCAGTGTAAAAATGCCTTGTTCTTCTTGTTGGCATCCGTGTGTGGAAGACAATGGAAGACTTCACCTTTGGGGTGAAGTCAAACTGTTGGAAGATTGCGGCGCCTGCTGGCACTGCAGAGGTAGATACAGGAGAGACATGTTTTGTTGCAGCCGGGACAGATGAAGGCATCCGGTTGTGCTGATGCAGATGCACCATGGCGTTTCTTCTCTCTGTGCTTCTCCACAGAATACAAAATGGAGAAAGAGAGATTTGGGGCTTGCGGGTTTCTTTGTTCTTTCACATGCACTCATTATTTTGCAGTGACGGGGGAACAGGACAGGTCAAGAAAAGGTGTGAACTAATTTCACATCCTATCTTGCTCTACAACAGGAATGGGGAACCTGTTAGACTCCAACAGCCCAAACCAGCATGTCCAATGATCGGCATGATGGGAGTCGTAGTCCAACAACATATAAAGGGCCATATCCCTGAACAAGAGCAACAAGACTGATGGTCAAGGCTACAAGGAGCAGACTAAGTGAGGTCAGGCACACAATTGTATTTCTGCTCTGTGATGATGGGTAAACTCCCTGCACATTTGCTAGAGTTGTCCTAGGGAAAGTGAAGTATGGTAATTGGGAGACATGCTGTGCATATCTTATATGGATTTTGTGGGCAATATTTTCACAGCTACTATATCTCTCATTCAAATAACATTGATTGTGCTAAGTTGGGGGTGAGCGAGGATGGAATACTAACTAGTTTAAAGCTTCTTTCAGTGCCATTGGTTCAGACTCCTATACATGCTTACTCAGAAGTACTGCTCCTGTTGACCCAGTCGGGACGTACAAGTGAGGATTTTCGCACAAGAAGTTGCTGCTGCTGGTGCTGCTACTCTGCCTATCTGGATTAATCCCAGCCACTCAGGGCAGCTTCCAACAAATTAAAATAGTAAGACATCAGACATTAAAAACTTCCCTATACAAGGAAGTATATACAGTGTGATGGGGCCAGGGGCGTACAAAGTGGGGGGCGGAGGGGGCTGTTCGCCCCGGGTGCCACTCGGGGGTGTGTGACAAGATGGCCCCTGCCTCCCCCCAGCTGCAGAGCAGCCAAGGGCACGCGCAGTCAGTATGGGCGCTGCTCTCGTGCAGCAACCATATGAGCTGCCGCTCTCAAGCACCATCCATACAGGCTCCCTCTTGCACAGCGACTGTACGGGCTACCGTGTGTGCACACTCCGTATTGGGATGCCATGCGTGCACAGTCTGTACGGATGTCATGCATGCGTCACCAGACGGTTCGCCCCGCCCCTCGGCATCCCGCCCTGGGTGCCGGAGAGGGTTCCTCTGCCACTGAATGGCGCAGTCGCACTCACCCTCTGGTTGGTCCTGTCACTGCTTACCAGAAGGCAGAGGGAAAGGGACAAGATGACAGTAGGGTCAACACACTGCAAACACACCAGCAGAGCCAACTTGGTGCTCTCGGTGCTGCATTTTTGCCAAGCTTGCAACCACCTTGCCCTGCTCTACATTTCAGGAAACAGCAGCAGCACATCTGACCAGAGGCCTCCTTTACCACATACAAGCATCCTTTATGTATGGGGGGGGAGCAAGGTCAGCCACATCCCGTCCACTGCCATATGTGCAGGCCAAATGCTTGGTACATGTGTGAAAAGGTACTGGAGTGTGTGCACAGAGGGCTCCACCACACAAGGAGCGATCTTGGGCTATTCAGTACCCTTGTGTGGAGGACCTCTATGCACACACAGTGACATGAGGGTAGAGGCCCTTTCATGTGTACCTAACACAGTGATGCTAGACTTTGCATCGCTGGTACCGCCTTTGTGTGAAAGATGAGGGAGAAGCCAGCACTAAGACAGCTGTATGTTGGGATGGGGAAGATATTTGATTCCAGTATCAAAGCTGGTACTATCAAATTTTGCTCTTTTCCAAAACATTATGTGAACCAAAGCACAGTGCCTATCAAAATTTGCATGGATCTGCATTCTGCTATGCAGTTTGCCAATTGAGCAACATTTGCAAAACAAAAACAAAAACATGTTTTTGGGGGCAGTGTGCATAAAAATCAACATTTTGGAGCAAATAACACACAAACTGAATTGTATTAGGAGAACTTGCTTGCAAGAAGTGTACATTAGTCAAAACTGCATATAAAATGTGATCAATAGGATCAATTCACATGAAAATGCTGACGAATTTTCATGCAGTTGTGTTTTTTTAAAAAAAATCTGAATTGCAGCAAAATGTGGAGAACTGAATTAAAGATGGGAAAAACTGAGAAACTGGCAGGTCCTTCCATCTTTAGTTATATGTGACTCCTTGTGGAGATCTGCCTTGTGCTTTGAGAAAATCTATCCTAACAAATTCCCCAGTGAAATTAATAAAAGCTTTTGTCTTTCTGAGTATAGCAGAAAAGACAAAATAAGCAGCTAGGCAGTAAAGACAGAGATGGAAGTGCAGTCCCTTTTCCTCCCATGCGCTTCAGGTAAGAAATATCACTTGTAAAGTGGATAGGGGGGAAAACCTTTTCTGTGATATAGATTTACATTTCAGGCTTGCTAATAAATGGACCAGTGAAATAGCTGACTGCTCCCCTATTGCAGGTGTGGGAGTTATTTACTTTCTAATCCTTTCCCTTTTAGCCCTAGCTGGACAAGAATGAAAATCCTTGGCTCTAAGTATTAGGAGAGATGGCAACAGTGCAGGAACCAATTTATAGGGTTTCACTTGGGTAGTTTTCTTCATTTGACTCCTATTAGCTTTGATAATGTATCCTCACCATTAATCAGCCAGAAAGAGTAAAAGGCAAAGCTTTTGTAATATGTGCAAGGTTGTGCATGTATGTGCATGCATGAATGTGTCCCAAGCGTAAAAATCAGATTAGTGCCCCAAGGCATCTCTTTTGTCTTCTATTGTGCAGGAAGCTGTGGAATCTCCGATAGAATTCTGCACTTTTCAAGTAACAGGACAGAATCAATGTAGTAACTTGCCTAAATTCAGGTAGCTCAGAGTATAGATCAGTGATAGTGAACCTTTAGAGACCGAGTGCCCAAACTGCGAGCCAAAACCCACTTATTTATCACAAAGTGCCACCCACAGCAGAGGCTCACCAAGGGAAAATGTGCGCCCTGGGGGTTGTAGCTCCATTTTGCACACACACACCTGACGCCCCATCCAAGGTGCTTCTGCTCGGACACAAGTCCCAGGATCCATGCCCAGCCTCTGAAAACAACATGAGCACCGGCTTGGGAATAGCGTCACATATCTGAATGGGACCAGTGCCCCACCTGGCCTTTCCCTTTGCACCTCCCTGGCCATGAGGGTGCCTTCTCGGTCTGGGCATCCTGCGTGGAGCGACTGAGCAAAAGGAGCCCTAAAGGCGCTGCAGCAGATGGGCCAATTTGGGGATTCCGGCTTTTTACTGTCCTGCTCGTACAGCATCCGAAACCTCAGCACAATTGGGTGCAATGAACTTGGGCCAAAGAATAGCTGCGCCCCCTATTTTGGAGAGAGTTGGCGCCCTGATGGGCATCGCATCCCACTGCTTCCACAGTTTCCTGTGCCGACCACCACGTACATGGCCCAAGTTGAGCTGAGGGTTTGACACGCCGCCCTCGCCCTCTGCCAGCTCTGTGCTTTCTGGCAAGTGTGCCATCGCTCCACCACTGGTATAGATACTGCCAGCGCCTTGACACTTTTGTATTCTTAAGCTTAGCGAACTGTTAAACGAATAAAATCTTGCAGTATGGATAGAGTTTGAATGAAAATTCCTATCTCTTGATAAGAGGAGAAAGCAGAGAATCAAAGAACCATCGATTCAAGGACAAGAAAGCTTTTTTTCAGCCTGCGGACTACATTCCCTCACGGGAAGCTTTCTGTGGGTCAGCAGTGGGTGGGGTGCAAAAAGCAATGGCTAGAATGCATCACATCTGGTTGGACTAGATGACACTTGGGAGGGGGTTTCTTCCAACTCTATGACTCTGTCACTCAACTTTAAACAGCAGGCTACATTCCAGCCATGTTTAAGGATGAGATTTCTACACACAAACCCAGGCCTCTTCATCCAGGAAAGCAAGTGCTGTTATCACAGTTTGAGAACCATTTGAAGCCAAACCAAAGAACTCAGGGAGAGCTGGCCGCAAGGCCACTAAGGGGTGTGTCTACAAGATGAAGTGTGCCCTAGGGAGGGGCCTGAAGTTCCTAACCCCTGAATTCAATCTACATTTCTTCCAGAGACAAAGAAGGGCAAGGCTCCTCTCCCTTTAACAGTTATATAGAAAAGAAAAAAATCAGTAAAAAAAAGCTAGTCTCACCCCTGTATTACTATGACCTGAGTAGCTGCTCCTGCCAAAACAACAGCTTCTGCACAATTGTTAAAGCTACATGGGAGCCCCCGCTATCCTTTGCCACAGGTCACTGTACTTCCACATAGTCTTCTGTCAATTTCTACCACAGAGACAATTATGCGCTCAGGTTGTATGACATTGACACTTTCCCTTTAAAACTAGCTTTCAAACTGTCTCTGGGTGAGAAAAGCCTGTCACATGACTTAAACATCCTTGGTTCAGGTGAGGTTTAATGGCAGCCCACAGAGACCTCTGCTGCATTGCTGTTTCCCATTTCATCACTTCGGTTTGGACTTTATCTTGGCTTTTGTCTTAAGTTGCTTACTAACTTCGCCAAACCTTTATTAGGCATTGTACGTATTTTACATATCTCTCAAGTTGCCAGTGCTGAAGAAATATTACTTTGGAGGATGGAGTAACACTTTCAGGAAGCTGTCCTGTTTTTGGAGAAGCTGTGTTTTGTATAAAATTGCAACTTCTCCACCAACCCCCGAAGCTGTGCCTTTAACAGCAGCTTTCTACACAGGCACAACCACAATTAAGTCTCATGAGGCACAGTGCTGTTAAAAAGGTTGTGTTTGTTCATATCACAAATGGGAGATATACAAGCCAAACTGACCAAATTCAGAAAGTATAGGCAGATGAGAATATCTTTATTTTGACTCCACAGCCAAAGGTTAGGACACACATGCACACACACCAGGATTCACTACACAAAAGGCAATTGCAAGTGCCTCCAGGGTGCCCTTAACACAATAATCTCTCAGTGTACCTAACAGTGTGCCCATGTTTTTAACATCCTCACTTACCTGCACTCAATGCAAAACAAACATACAATACAAGCCACGATCAGAAAGCCAATCTGAATTTCCCAACAGTGTGCATTAGATGAAATAGAGGGATCCTAAATGCTAGTCAAGGAATCTCCCCACTCAAAATAATTCATACTTGGCCCCTGGAACAGGCAGCTAAACAAAGCTCACACTAAATTTGGAAGCAAGAGGTGAAGAAGGAAGATTTGGGGTCAGATCTGGCTTATAAAGCCAAAATCTATCACCTTATGTCTTATGAAGACCCATAGGGCTCCCCACTCCAAAACATTCCCTTCAGGAGTAGCTCTTGTAATTCTTCCTTGTAATAAAGGGGCGGAGGTGAGAGAAAGGTGCTCCTGCTCTAGAGTGGGAATGACATTAGCTGGCAAGAATAAATCATCAAATGGTCAATTAGCTTCCTCGTTTCTTTCCGTCCCCTGCTGTACTCATGCTGGGAGTGGGTCCCAGCAAACAAAATGGCTGGGGCAGGTTCCACAGGGGCGGATGCACTCGGACAACCGATCTCAGTGATCACGGGTAGGAGGAGGAGTTACGCTAAGACCAGACCATGTCATTACCGAGGAAGCAGGCTTAGTCGTTGTTTGAGGACTATCCCTGCCTCCAGGTCTGGTCCTGACCGGAAGGATACTGGAATCAACAAGGGAAACCCACATGACCTGAAAGTGTTGCTGTGCAATGCCAGGTCAATGATGAATAAAACCTCTGCCATCCACGACCTGATTGTGGATGGAGGATTTGACCTGGCATGTGTGACAGAGACCTGGTTGGATGAAGCAGATGGGCCCGTCCTTGCCGCTGCTTGTCCACCAGGTTTCTCTTACGCACAGCAAACCAGGCCTTGTGGGCGGGGAGGGGGGGTTGCAGTGATTTTTAGGAAGTCATTAGTTTGCACCAGGCGTCCTATTGGAAAGACCCAGTTCTCTGAGTGCATGTTCTGGAAGTTGGGCAATAGGGGCAGTACAGGATTCCTATTGGTGTACCGACCTCCCCGCTGCACCAAGGATTCCCTGCCCGAGCTGCTTCAGGTCGTGGCGGATGTCCTCCTGGAGACACCTAGCTTGGTTGTCCTAGGGGATTTTAACATCCATGCCGACACGACCTTACAAGGGGCCGCTCAGGACTTCGTGGAAAGCATGGCCTCCATGGGGCTGTCCCTGAATAAGTTTGGCCCAACTCATAGTCATGGACATGCCTTAGACCTGGTGTTCACCTCTATGGATGTTGGTGATCTGACACTAAGTAAAAGCGAAACCAAAGAAGTGCCATGGTCAGATCACTTCCTGGTGCAACTGGACTTCTCCGTGACCCTTCCCCTCTGCAGGGAGGCGGGACCGATTCAGATGGTCCGCCCCCGCCACTTAATGGATCCAAATGGTTTCCAGAGAGTGGTAGGGGATGCTTTATCCCATGTTGATGGCCTTTCAGCTGATTCCCTGGTGGCCCGCTGGAATGTGGAGTTAACCAGGGCTATTGACTGTTTGGCTCCAAAGCGCCCTCTCCGATTGCATGGAGTCCGGACAGCCCCGTGGTTTTCCACGGATCTGAGGGCAATGAAACAATCGTTGAGACGGCTAGAGCGCCGGTGGCGGATAACCCATTCTGAATCTGACCGGACACGGGTTAGAGCTCAATGTCGAGCCTACCAAGTGGCGATAGCGACGGCGAAGAAGACTTTCTTCACCGCCTCTATTGCATCTGCGGAAAACAGCAACAGGAGACTCTTTCAGGTGGTTCGCAATTTAGCGGAACCACCTGCTCCATCAGGGCCCAGTAGGGGCCACATGATCTCCTGCAATGACTTTGCAAAGTTTTTTGCAGATAAAGTCGCTCAGATTCGAGAAGAGGTAGACTCCACCGTGGGAGCAGGGCCGGGGCGGGAGAGTGCTAGAGTCCTGTCTAGTCAAGTTGTGTGGGATCATTTCCAATCTGTTACCCCCGAGGATGTGGACAGGCTGCTTGGACAAGTGAAACCAACCACTTGCCTCCTTGATCCTTGCCCATCCTGGCTTATAAAAGCTAGCCGGGAAGGACTGGGCGATGGGCTTCGTGGGGTGGTGAATGCTTCCCTCCGTGAGGGAGCCTTCCCAGACCCGCTGAAAGAGGCGGTTATTAAACCGCTTCTTAAAAAACCATCTTTAGATGCGGCCACGATAGCCAACTATCGCCCAGTCTCAAATCTTCCATTCTTGGGCAAGGTGATTGAGCGAGTGGTTGCTGAACAACTCCAGGCACGCCTGGAAGAAGCGGACCATTTGGATCCCTTCCAGTCGGGATTCAGGCCTCATCATGGGACTGAAACTGCCTTGGTCACACTGGTTGATGATCTCCGGCGGGCTAGGGACAAAGGTGAGAGCTGTTCCCTAGTTCTGCTGGATCTCTCAGCGGCGTTTGATACCATCGACCATAACATCCTCCTGGACCGTCTTGAGGGGCTGGGAGATGGGGGCACTGTTATACAGTGGTTCCGCTCCTTCCTCCTGGGCCGTGTTCAGAAAGTGGTGGTGGGGGATGAGTGTTCAGACCCCTGGGCCCTCACTTGTGGGGTGCCTCAGGGTTCTGTCCTCTCCCCCATGCTTTTCAACATCTACATGAAGCCGCTGGGAGAGATCATCAGGGGATTTGGGCTGGGTGTTCATCAGTATGCGGATGATACCCAGCTCTACCTCTCTTTCAAATCAGAACCAGTGAAGGCAGTGAAGGTCCTGTGTGAGTGCCTGGAGGCGGTTGGAGGTTGGATGGCGGCTAACAGATTGAGATTGAATCCTGACAAGACAGAAGTACTGTTTTTGGGGGACAGGAGGCGGGCAGGTGTGGAGGATTCCCTGGTCCTGAATGGGGTAACTGTGCCCCTGAAGGACCAGGTGCGCAGCCTGGGAGTCATTTTGGACTCACAGCTGTCCATGGAGGCACAGGTCAAATCTGTGTCCAGGGCAGCTGTTTACCAGCTCCATCTGGTACGCAGGCTGAGACCCTATCTGCCTGCGGACTGCCTCGCCAGAGTGGTGCATGCTCTGGTTATCTCCCGCTTGGATTACTGCAATGCGCTCTACGTGGGGCTACCTTTGAAGGTGACCCGGAAACTACAACTAATCCAGAATGCGGCAGCTAGACTGGTGACTGGGAGCGGCCGCAGAGACCACATAACACTGGTCTTGAAAGACCTACATTGACTCCCAGTACGTTTCCGAGCACAATTCAAAGTGTTGGTGCTGACCTTTAAAGCCCTAAACGGCCTTGGTCCAGTATATCTGAAGGAGCGTCTCCACCCCCATCGTTCTACCCGGACACTGAGGTCCAGCACCGAGGGCCTTCTGGCGGTTCCCTCACTGCGAGAAGCCAAGTTACAGGGAACCAGGCAGAGGGCCTTCTCGGTAGTGGCGCCTTCCCTGTGGAACACCCTCCCACCAGATGTCAAAGAGAACAACAACTACCAGGCTTTTAGAAGACATCTGAAGGCAGCCCTGTTTCGGGAAGCTTTTAATGTTTGATGTATTATAGTATTTTAATATTCTTTTGGAAGCCACCCAGAGTGGCCGGGGAAGCCCAGCCAGATGGGCGGGGTATAAATAATAAATTATTATTATTATTATTATTATTATTATTATTATTATTATTACTGATGTTACTCAGCTGCTGATGTACCCATGTGAATCTCCTCTATGCATGGGGAAATTCTGGGCCAATTGGCTCTATGTGTCTCCGTCAATATGTGTATAAGACCTTTTCACATAAACAGTAAATGACAGGGGACATCAGCAATGGGGAGTCTGCATGGGCTGACAGTTCCCTCACACCATTCTTCGAATGCATGAGGAGGCTTCATCTGAACCCACTCTAATATTTATTTCTGTTCTATGAAAGGTTGGATGTGCTGATTTCTACAGTCTGAGGAGCTGTCCAAAGGCACAAGAGCAAGCCAGGGGTTGTAGGCAATCCTAGTCGCAATCAGGGTAGATCCCTTAAAACTAAGTTAAAAGGTAAAGGGACCCCTGACCATTAGGTCTAGTCATGACCGACTCTGGGGTTGCAGCGCTCATCTCGCTATATTGGCAAAGGGAGCTGGCGTACAGCTTCCGGGTCATGTGGCCAGCATGACTAAGCCGCTTCTGGTGAACCAGAGCAGCGCACGGAAATGCCATTTACCTTCCCGCCGGAGCGGTACCTATTTATCTACTTGCACTTTGATGTGCTTTCAAACTGCTAGGTTGGCAGGATCAGGGACCGAGCAACGGGAGCTCACCCCGTCGCGGGGATTCGAACCACCAACCTTCTGATCGGCAAGTCCTAGGCTCTGTGGTTTAACCCACAGCGCCACCCACATTACCCGTGTCCATTAATTTAAATGGGTCTACTCTAGTATAACTAGCATTGAATACAAACCAATGGGGGGGGAGTCAACATTGCACTATAATGACTGTTCTGTCTGTGCAAGCGTTTCAGCTTGGCAGGTAGAACAATTCCCCACAATCCATGCTGTTATTTCTGGGGGTTCTCCCAGCCCAACCCACGTCAGGGGGCGGCATGGGGAGGAGAGCCTTCTTGAGCAAGTCGAAGTTCTTCTGCAGGGCTTCCACTGACAGGGCTTCTTAGGTGAATCCCACTCCATGTTTTACTAGTATGTTGGCAAAATTCACTTCCAAATGAAAAATAAACTATATCATGTCTCCTTTTATTTCAAAATATACTAGTTTCAGAACTATTAAGCTGATTTTTTCTATACATATGCATCACAGCCTACTTTCTTCAGCCCCAGGGTAGCCAGATTAAAAAATTATGAATGAAGGCAAAACAGCTACTTCTCCCACCCATTCCTCTCATTCATCTGCCCACCTCCCCCGCCTACTCTCCAGCAAGCACAACCTCAAGTATGTGAGTCTCAGAGGAGCAGACTAAAGGACCAAGGGCAGAATAGAAGGTGAAAGTCACAGGGACTTCGTTGTAAAGAGCTAATCACCGAGTAGCGACTTGGCAACCCCATTCAGATCAGCCACGTATCGTTTTCAACCTGAATGCTCTGTTTGTTCTTCTGAGGTTAATCTCCCATGTGCTGTTCTTGCCATACACTGCACAGCACGTTCTGCTCTGCTGCACATTTGGCCCAAAGGTAGCAAAAGTAAATACAGAATCTCTCTTTAATTAAAGCCCATCACGTTTACGCATTAGGCAAATATCATAGGATCCCTTGTGGAGCTTCTGGACATCTGGCAGACTTATGCTGGCTTCTGGTTCCAGCTATCCCTTCAGAATAGCATGGAACTAACAGACCAACCGCACATACCCACAAAGCTCTCAGGTAATCTAACAGCTCAGAAAATTCCGCACGTTCCCCTTCCAAGCAAGAGAGAGGCACATAATAATGCTGATCCTGTGTTGCATGCCTTGAATGAACTAAGCATTCTATTAAAAAGCAGGCCTGTAAACTGCTACCCTGATTGGGATTGAGTGTTGTGGTCCTGTGCTGCCAGCCCCAGCAGAGCTCAATGGAGGAAGAAGTCAGCCAACCAGCCAAGTTTCAGGGGGGTACTTTCCTGGAGGCAGAGTATGTATACAGGGTTCAGTCCAATCCTAAGGTCAGGAGTATATCAATTCATGTAGTCGGATGATCCAGGGGTCAAGAAAGCCAAGCAGCAGCAAGGTCTGGTCAGGAATGACAAATGTTGTTTCCAGCAACTGACTGAGGCTGGAGACCCTGCTTAAGAAAGCTGGAGTCAACTGGTTCTCATCAGGAGCAAGAAGACTGATCAGCAGCAGGTAGAGTCACTTTGCCTTCTGCTCCTTCAGGCTGCTGCTCAGCAGGTGAAGCCAACTTCTGGCCCATGACACTGAGTGAAGAATCAACCCGAATCTCACAAGCCCTATTCAGGCTTCTGCATGAGAGAGGGAGCATACATGAATAGAGCATGCTCCCCACTGCAGCCAGTCACTCTCTGATTTGTGAAGGGCAATGGAGACAGGAAGACAGAGCTAGTGGAGCTGTCCCCATTCTTCTCCTCCACATGCTGAAGTAACCCAAAAGACAAATATTGGAATGAGACTATAGGACACTCTTCCAATGACTCATTTATCTGTGGTCTGGTTGGTTAGTTAGCTAGTTAGTTAGCTAGCTAGAAATACTTGTGTCCTGCCTACTAGACAAAGTTTAGGGTCTAATCTTCTTTTCATGCCATCTCAAGTGGGTTCCAATCATTTATTATTGTAATACCATATTCTGTAGCTTCACTATGTGGTATTTGGAGAAGTACAGGTGAAATGGAGGATCGTGGAAGATTGCAGTAGCTATTTCTGTAAGTTAAAATTGCATATTGAAATATTGTGCAAATTCACTTGAGCAAAATTTTTATTGAGAGTAACTGCTGGGAAGTTCTGCACATTGGCCCCTGGAACACATTGAGAGCATGGGAGAGCTCTAAGAAGCACCTTTATTACAGTTTGTGGATTGGACACCTTTTTATTTCAATTGGGTATGAATGTGCTAATGCACAACAGCTTCTATGTGATTTCTTTCCATGTTGGATTGTACTCCAGATTAGCTTCTTCCATGCTCCCACCACTTACTAAATGTGAAAGTACTCTGTGTAATGTAATCTTATCATCACCATCATCACGAACCAGTTCTTATTTTATGAACCCTCTTTCGCCAAAATGACACCAACTACACAAGAGGGGCATATCGGCAGATTCAAAGGAATGCTGGGTTTGCAGAAATACAACAAAATCAAATATTTAACTGGGAAATAGGGGGCCAGGAACACCCAAAATGGCTGATTGAGCATGCTCAGTGGCCACAGAATAGTGATTGGATTTATTTATTTATTTATTTGCCAGGGATGGGCAACAGAAAACTAGAGAGGGGAATGGAATGTAGTATTCTGGCTGGCTGGAATCAGGCTTCACTCCACACTACAACACTTTGATGCAGATCCACCTTGTTCATGTCTACTATGAAATAAGTCCCCTTGAGTTCTATCAGACTTTCTCCCTGGTAGGTCTGCACAGGCCTGCTGTCTAAATGTTGCTAGTAATGTAATAAAGAAGGCGAAATATATTTTTTTCCACCCTTCAACTTTTCATAACTGTGTCCTTTTGAAGATTTCAGATTTATTTCAGCCTTTCAAGGTCATGGTAACAAGAAAGAACCAGTCCCAGGTGGAAAAGATTGTTAGATTCATTTCCCTTGGCAATGGTTGTTTATAACCCAACACCTAAAGACAAGTGCTAGGCTCACTTGTGGAGGGGTTTTTGATGTCTTTAGAGATCAAAGGCCAAAACCTGCTTCAAAAAAAAAAAAGCATTGTGAAGTTCAAGCTTGAAAGGGTTATGAACAGGAAAAGCAGAGAACGTTCACAGCTTTGGTCTCTGTCTCCCAGTGAGTAATCAGTAATAGTATCATGCTGCTTTTATGATGCAGTAAAGGGCACTTTAAGGTCTAGTGGAAAGTGCTTTGAATATTTTATTGATTTTTTATTTCTTTTCCACGAATATGAAATTACCACCTTGGAGCACTTGAGCCAATTGCAAGTGGTGTCTGGTCTTAAATATTTATTTCCCTTTGTATCTTTCCAGCCTTACATCACCTTTAAAACCATTTCAAGCAGGCAGCTATTAAAACAGAGCAGGGCAACAGAAGATGAACTATGAAATTTGCAAATGTGCCATGCAGCTAGTGTTGCATTCGGCATTCTATATTTACAGGACTTCCCAGCTTCCTATTTCCACCTAACTTTCTTTTTTAAAAAATGCTGCTGCTGCTACTGTCTCTCTAGCTAATTGCAATTTTAAAAATGGCTGCTGAATTATTTCTTCTCAAACTGACAGCTCTATTGGCAGCTCATAGGACATTTTGCCACAAAAAACTTAAAAGTGTCTTTGATCTTCTCTTGTGCTACAAGTGCCCTGAATGAGAATAGTGGCAAAGACACTGACTGTGAATCCGAAAGTCCCTGGTACAAATTTTTCAGACAGCCATGACCTTCCTAGGTGGCCTTAGGGAAGCTGCTCTTCATCACACTCTGACCCACCTGACAGGCTTGTTGTAAGGACTGCAACTTAATCTGTGCAGAGGCCTTTTGAGTGTGCGCTATAGAATTGCTCAGATCATTCACTCTAATATCAGACTTCTGTAGTTCTGTCATGCTGACCAGTTTGGAAGCAAACCACCCACAAAAAGGCAGGGGTTTCCTGTCTGTACTGTTCCCAGGCTTAGCTGAGCGCTGTCTCCTCATCTACAGACATAAATGCATCATTTCTGAAGTCTAAAACAAGCTTTCTCAGCCTGATGTCCTCTAGGTGTTGTGGACCACAACTCCCATCAACTCCAACCTTGAAATCCAAAACACCCGGAGGGCATCAGATGGGGAAGAGTACTTTTCAGCCACCCATGGCTTCATAGTTCCCAGTGATGGCACACCTTAGGTAAAGGTACCCCTGACCATTAGGTCCAGTCGTGGCCGACTCTGGGGTTGCAGCGCTCATCTTGCTTTATTGGCTGAGGGAGCCGGCGTACAGCTTCCGGGTCATGTGGCCAGCATGACTAAGCCGCTTCTGGTGAACCAGAGCAGCGCACGGAAACACCGTTTACCTTCCCACCAGAGAAAGGTATTTATCTACTTGCACTTTGAGGTGCTTTTGAACTGCTAGGTTGGCAGGAGCAGGGACCGAGCAATGGGAGCTCATCCCATCACGGGGGTTTGAACCGCCGACCTTCTGATCGGCAAGCCCTAGGCTCTGTGGTTTAACCCACAGCACCACCCGCATCCCTTGATGACACACCTTCGTCATCCATAATTGGTCCTTTCTCCGTAAGGAAAGACCTACCTACCTGGCAACAATGATAATCATTTTAAACTGCCTACCATCCTTCGTGACCCCTGTTATATATGGATTCTCTGCTAAGGCAACCAAAATGTGGATTGCAGAAAGGTTGTTGGCTTCAATGATGATAAAAGTATTAAGGCCACCAAATGCATTTCACTCCAGCAGAGATAACTAGTAAGGGTTCTCTGCTCTATGTGGAAATGCAAAGCAAAGTTGTTAGAAGAGCCTCAGGATGTAGCGTTCAAAATGAGGATGCAATAAGCACTCTTGTGTCCTTCTCAGATACAAGGCCTTCATCGTATTGTAGTTCTGCCTGAGTAGTATAGTAGACAATAGACCACATTATTACTTTTAATAGAGACTGTGTTTAATTGTATTAAACACAATTATATTGTAGTTCTGCCTGAGCAGCACAGACAATGGAATTCATTATTACATTTAACAGAAAATGTATTTAATTTTCTAGTAAGTAATCTCATTGACATTGAAATGGGCTACTGACTTTTTACCCCTCCCCCAAACAAATTATCTTTGGCTGCAATTTATTTTAATTTTCTTTTTCAGAATAGAGCTGTCTCTATTCACTTAAGCCCATTTCCTTTTAAAAGAAGACTGGTGGGAGAAATTCACAGGATTTTAAGCTGAGGGGGGAATAGTTTCTCTTATTATATTTCTTAAGACTTAGGCTAGCTGGTAACATATACTGTACACGTATGTATAGAATACAGTTACATGCACATACTTGCAGAATACTTGCAGTCAATGGCTGCTTCCATTCTAGAGCAGTTTAGCTTTGTTGTATGGTTTTTTCAGAATTAATTATTTGATTTCATTTCATTTCTGTGTGTGTGTGTGGATAGTGTGTGTGTGTGTGTGTGTGTGTGTGTGTGTGTGTGTGTTGCAGTGGAAATTTTTAGACTACTTAATATCAAATCCCTCTAGCCAGCAAGCCCAGTTGTTTACTTCTTTTTATCTGCAGTAGGGTTTCTGCCAAATGTTTTCTTATGTGAAATTTTTCCTCTTTTAACCTCATTGCTTTTTATGCCTTTGTTGAACCTACATAGTAACCTTTACAGTTCCAAAATTAATTATTGGTTTGTCACACCATACAAAATTTATTACTCAGACAATGTTAGTTTCAAAATTGATCTTTATTTTAATTGTATTTTTTAAATGCACACCTCAGCATGCAACTTCCTGCCAAGTCTAGTGCACACTCAGAGTCCAGTTTAGGGAAGTTTTTAATGTCTGATGTTTTATTGTGTTTTTAATTCCATTGGGAGCCTCCCAGAGTGGCTGGGAAAACCCAGTCAGATGGATGGGGTATAAATAAATTATTATTATTATTATTATTATTATTATTATTATTATTACTATTACTACTACTACTACTACTATTACTATTAGCAAACACCACATGAAGCAGCAAATTACTTGATGGCGTTTCTTTAATATGGGAGAAATTTAGGTGCCATAATGGTATCTTATATATGGTTTTTGCTTTTGTTTTTTGGTAGTACGTGTCACTGAAGTACAAGGCATAACTATGGATCCATGTGGTTCTATGTGATGCCAGTTTATTTATGGGGAAAGCTGAATACATCATCCTTAAATACCCAACTTGTGAACCACTCAGATGGTGATCATATATTAATGGCATCTTTGCCATCTGATCCAGTGGCAAACAAAGTTTGGGGAAATTCAAGAGCTATATTAGCAACCCTACCTATCCAACAATCAAATCCATACGCAATAGCATTATCAAAAAGATATACATCTCTTAGTCTTCTCACCTTTGGGCAAAACAAGATGGTCATAGGTCTGCACAGGGAAATCACTGATGCTCACATTTATTAAATTGGGATTTCTACCATCAAAATCTAGAGGTGATCTGAAAGGTATTTGAATCATGTTTGGACTTAAATCAGGGCTTTGAGGGAGAAGGTTTCGTGAAATAGCACTGGCTCTCGTTGCTTGCTGTTATGTGCGTGCTAAAAGTCCATGCATGCAATCCCTAGTGATGGAGCAGAGCTTTGTTTTGGTATCTGTAACCCATTTATTTTTATTTTAACAATAATGTACAGAATAACAATAATGTATAGAACCAGTAAGCCAGAGATTGTGGTGCTTTCAAGGAATAATCATGTAGTTCCTACCATAAATACCAACTTTAGAGCTTCTCCCAAACCCAAAGGGGAATATCTTTCCTATGCAGCATTTGTAAAGAATCTGCAATGCATATTTATTTTTGCTCTGCTGGAAATTCCTTGAGGCAAACACCTGTTAAAACAACTGAAACCAGTGCATGATAAAGAGGCCCAGAGCAGGCCTTTTAAGTTTTGAAAACAGCCACTTTGCCCAATGTCCTTGTCCAGGACATTTCTCGGCTCAACGCTAACCTGTTTGTTCTGCTACTGACGCATTTCTGCTGGCGCTGCAATTATATTAGCATAGTTTGTGAAGCGCTTCGAAATCTTTCAGGATGAAAGGCTCTATATAAATGTAAAATATTATTAGATAAGTAAGTTAAACAGTAAACACTTTATTGATTCAATGCCTCACAAAATCTTAGAACAATTACGGCAAATAGGTTTGGATCTGAGCCCCATCGCAGGAATTGAGATCTGGCTGGAGGCTTGTAAACAAAGGATAATGATAAATGGCAGGTTATATGGATATTCAAACAGGCCTGCCACCAAAGAATCTAGATGTGGAAGCAGGACTTTTCAGGCTTGTATCCTGCTGGCCAACGTGAGAGCCAACATTGTCATGGTGGGTAGGACTGCTGTCGCTTGAAAGGTTGTCTAAAAGAAGCATCTTTGGTAGGTGCAGCATGCCATTAAAAGGTAAGAGAATTTAAACCAGCAAAATGCCTTTTGCTATAAAGTTATTCTGAAGAAGAACCATAGCTCAGTGGTAGAGCATCTGCCTTGCAGGCAGAATGTCCTGGGTTCAATCCCCAGCATCTCCAAGTTGGCCTGGGGGAGACTCATGTCTGAATCCACAGAGAACTGCTAGACTGGTGACTGGGAGTGGCCGCCGAGACCATATAACACCGGTCCTGAAAGATCTACATTGGCTCCCAGTACGTTTCCAAGCACAATTCAAAGTGTTGGTGCTGACCTTTAAAGCCCTATATGGCCTTGGCCCAGTATACCTGAAGGAGTGTCTCCACCCCTGTCATTTAACCAGGACACTGAGGTCCAGCTCCAAGAGCCTTCTGGTGGTTCCCTCACTGTGAGAAGTGAAGCTACAGGGAACCAGACAGAGGGCCTTCTTGGTAGTGGTGCCCGCCCTGTGGAACGCCCTCCCATCAGATGTCAAGGAAATAAACAACTATCTGACTTTTAGAAGACATCTGAAGGCAGCCCTCACTCCTTGTAGAGACTAAGAGTGCAATCCTAACCCTTCTTACCTGGGAGTGAGCTACACTGAATTCAGTAGAAGTTACTTATGAGTAGGGATGGTTAGGATTGCTTGAGAATACCCACAGCTTGAGAATAAAAGCACAGAATTTCTTTGTAAGCATGAGAACTCTTGAGTGTGTAGGTTCATTAGAACCTTAACCTCTTGAAAGCTTCTTGCATCCAGAAAATGATGTAGCAGGAAGTTGGCAATTTGACTTGACCCATGTGTACTGTACAGGTTTTATTTTTTTAGAAACAGTAACAGCACAGACATTTAAAATGAAATGTCAGAGAGTTCTCATGAAACATTTTGTCCACATCCATTTGAGAAAATACAGCCATTGTCTCTGTCATTTCTGGTAAACAAAGACTAGCCTGGTGAACATCCACTTACATAAAATACTTTGAGTATGGAAATAAATTGGTTGCTTGGGTAGGGGGAGTACAAAATACATTTCAGGGTTCTTCACAGAGGGTCAGAATGATCCCTAGCTGGAGAATTGTTTTGTTTCCTTTGTTCATGTTCAGTTAGTGAAGTTTCATTGTAAGCAGCATTTTATCATTTTATAAAGAAAAATCTTTTATCAGTTTATGAAGAGAAATAAAATATTTTTTCAGTTTATATAAAATAAAATATTTTATCAGTGTATAAAGAGAAATGAAATATGTTATCAGTTTTTATCAAAGAGAAATGAAATCTCCTTCCTTGGAGGTTTTTAAGTAGAGGTTGGATGGCCATCTGTCATGGATGCTTTAGCTGAGATTCCTGACTTGCAGGGGGTTGGACTAGATGACCCTTGGGATCCTTTCCAAGTCTACTGCTATATTTCTAGAGAAGTGTATGTATGTGTTATAATTACATTAAATTTTAGTTTGTATTTTCTGAAACATGTATGCGTCATCATGGAAGTCTAGACCAGAATTTTAATTATTAGAAGAAAAGGAACAGAAAACCCCTAACTCCGCCCAGATACAACAGTGTCCAGTACCATCTAGTAAGTAAACTGTATAACGACACTTTCCACACAGAATGAATAACCTTCATGGTGATCAGAAGTAAGGTTCCAATTAGCTTCCTATAGTTGTACCATTCACCTTTTCTGACAATGGTGTAATTTCCGGTGTCTCGTTATATTTCCTACATTTAAAATGCTACTGCCATAGCATTCTGTCTGAGTAGGTGATACCACTTCTTCTACGGTTTTTATTATGCCAACTCAAAATTAAATAAATTCAAAAGATGTGAGTAAAAGGCCTTGGGTCTCCCGAATCTGCAGAAAAACTCACTACTAGATGCTAGGGATAAGAAATATAGTGGTACCTCGGGTTAAGAACTTAATTCGTTCCGGAGGTCCGTTCTTAACCTGAAACTGTTCTTAACCTGAAGCACCACGTTAGCTAATGGGGCCTCGCTCTGCCACCGTGCCATGGCTGCGTGATTTCTGTTCTCATCCTGAAGCAAAGTTCTTAACCTGAGGTAATATTTCTGGGTTAGCGGAGTCTGTAACCTGAAGCGTCTGTAACCTGAAGCGTATGTAACCCGAGGTACCACTGTACATCTAAAGAGCATGTATACAGTGTGTGTGTGTGTGAGAGAGAGAGAGAGAGGGGGGGGGAGGGAGGGAGGGAGGGAGACAGAAAGAGAGAGAGAGACATGGACAAATCAGGCAGGCAGAAATGGCACCAATCAGGCAGGATAAATGGCACCAATCAGACCTCTCACTTTTCAAAACAGATAAGACCATGTTTTGTTTTTCCAGTAGGAATCCCCAGCACACAAGAGAAGTGATGCTTGAGCCCTGAGACTAACTGATTGCATTCTCATAACCGTTGAGCACTTCTGCAACACATTCATGCAATGTCCAAACTATCTTTTTGAGGAAGATGAGTTATCGAAGTCAACATTTTATTATCAGATGAAGTATAAATAGATTCAATTTAAACTGACTACCTAATAGATCAAATCTACATTTAAGCTCTTATGTGGAACGTATGCTTGAAAGGTGCACCAGTCATTTTTCTTCCCACAGGAAGCCTGCTTCGTATTTGACACATCAATCCCCATTCTCATTAATGAGTATTCATCTCCCCAAGGGCATAATCCACTCCTCAGTAAGAGCTGGGGGAACAAAAATAGGTGTACATGCATTCTACTATTTGTATTTGTATTCCGCAAGCTGTACAGAAGTACAAAACAAAGAAAATCCATCAGAGGTGTTAGAAAACAGGAAGATGCTTTATTCAGAGTCAGACCATTGGTCCACCTAGCTTAGTATGGTCTGCTCTGATTGGTTGTGAGCCTCCAGGCTTTGGGGCAAGAGGAGTTTGCACAGCCCTACTTAGAGACAACAGAAACTAAACCTAAGACATTCTGCATGCAAGGCAGATGCTCTGCCACTAAGGTTTGGTCCCTCCCCCAAGGGATACATTCCTCCTAAACAGAAAGTAATTTTCTGCATAGGAAAAACCACCAGAACATACCGTTCTTGGCAACCCTGAAATCACTGGTTGAGAGGATGTCTGTCTCTCTCTCTCTCTCTCTCTCTCTCTCTCTGTGTGTGTGTGTGGTGTGTGCGGGTGTGGGTGTGGGTGTGGGTGTGGGTGCATATTTGCCCCACTGGATTCCTTTGGGAGGAAGGACGGAATATACCGTGTTTTTCTGTGTATAAGACTAGGTTTTTTCCTTAAAAAATAATGTCAAAAATTAGGGGACATCTTATACACAGATACATCTCCCCCCATTTGCTTAAATTTGAGTCCCCCAAAATAGGGGGTGTCTTAAAGACGGGAAAATATGGTAAATATAATATAAATAACTAAATATCCAACATGAACTATCCCACTCATACATGGTATTTCATTTGCATGTATAAGTACCCCAGCTTCTGAGCATTGTGTTCACAAAGTGCACCCAAAGCAGCATATTGTTGTGAGCAATCTTCGCACAATGTGATCCGTACAAAGTTTTAGCCATTCTCCGAAGCCCTTCGATGAGAAAAAAAACCATGTTATGAAGAAGGCCACACCCCATTCCTTACTATCGTGTGTCATTCACAGGTTCCTCTGCTTCTGACAAAATCAGTGAGTGCCATCCATCATTGATATAGCCACCAGAGATTAATCAAGAGCACTTGATCTTTACAGTGATCTCTCCATTCGCTTTAGCCTTTGATTAATCCATCAGAATAAGTTGAGCAAATCAGAAGGCGCTTCAGGTCATCCCAAGTTAACTGACTCCAAGTCAATTGCGTGCAGATGAAACCAGGGAGGCTATTTCTGAGAGTCTCTCCTACCACTTAAAGGGAAAGTTCAAAAACTGTAAATAAAAGTAGACCAGGGGGGAAATGGAGAGGATAATATCACAAACATATAGGGTCTGGTGTATTTTTCCATTTATCTTCTCTTTGATGGAAGAAGGTCTCCGGTAAGTGAAAGATGGGCTGGCTGTAATGAAGCTGTCGCCAACAATGAGAGTCGCTTGCGCATGGCCAACCACTCTAAATTACTGCCGACTGCCTAAGCCCGAGGACTCATCAATCGTTCCAAACACACCTGCTGGGAAAGAAGATGTGGACCAGGGGGCCAAGATATCATTATTCCCTACAAGATCCCTCTGCTGGTTCTTCATCATCTCAGATCTCCTTCTACACAACTTGTCATTGATCAAGCCCTGTTATTTCTTCCCTGTTCAGAGCCAGGGTACATAGAGTAACATCATTATTCTTCCTTGCAACTTACATCTGCCTCTGAATTATTTCTTGCCCTTCTGGGTGAGCGATTGCCCAACATCTAGGTTCTTTCCTTCTGCCTTCTGCCCCAAATTCAGTGGGAGGGGAGAAGAAATATTCCCCTAGACCCATGCTTCCTTAAGTTTTAAATCATTAATTGTCTTTCTTCCAAAGCAGTTGAGTGGCTAGTTCAATCCTAATTATATCCACCTGAACTGATGCCAAGCAATTCTATAATTACCAGCTCCTGCTTGATTTTCCTCTGAGGAAGTATTTCAAACCATTGTTGCAAATAACTGAATTTCTGAAGAAGGGTTATACCTGGATTATTTTATCTGCTACCCTGAAGGATTGCTTGCTCAGTTAATTCACCCTCTTATGTCTTTTGTTCTACGTTAATATGTGCTCTGACTACTTCTAGAAACTGTTAGTTTTGATCTAGAAATAGTTTGTCAAAAATAGATTCCCCCTCCCCACTCTAACTTCCAAAGTGTTGCTTTTAATTCTGTTTGGATTCCATGGATGAACACCACTGATTGACAACAGATGGGTCTGGTGACTCCAGCAGCTTCAACAATGCAGTAAGCCTGGAATAGGAAACATGTAGTGCCCCAGATGTTGTTGGACTCCAGCTTCAAGCCAAAATGGCCAAATGTCAGGGATGGTGGGAGTTGGAGTCTAGCAATATCTGGAGGTCAACAGGTTCCCCAGCCTTGCTGTAGGTATTTCCATGACTACAGCAAAGGTCTAGGGTAGCAGGAATGGGCAATGTTCAGATGTTGGACTACATCTCCCATAATCTCTGGCCATTGGCCATGTGAATATGGATCTAAGGTTGCATTATGTGTGATTGAAGCAGTCAAGGGATTGTAAGCAACAATTCCTGCTCCATTATTGCAACAAAAGGAAGAAGTCCCATAGTGAAGGAATTGTTACCAATCATATCAGTGACTTGCCCTTTCACAGGTTAAAATTGTATATGTGTGCATGATTAGGGAAGACTGGAACAACTCACACAGGGGAAGCAGTGTGTAATCCACCCTGAAGAACAATAATGTACAACAGGAATGGGGAATCTCGCTGAACTCCAATTCCTTTAGGTAAAAAGGTAAAGGACCCCTGGACAGTTAAGTCCAGTCAAAGGTGACTTTGGGGTGCAGCGCTCACCTCGCTTCAGGCTGAGAGAGCCAGCATTTTTCCACAGACAGCTTTCTGGATCATGTGGCCAGCATGACTAAACCGCTTCTGGCGCAACGGAACACAATGACGGAAGCCAGAGCGCACGGAAACACTGTTTACCTTCCCGCTGCAGCAGTACCTATTTATCTACTTGCACCGGTGTGCTTTCAAATTGCTAGGTTGGCAGGAGCTGGGACAAAGCAACGGGAGCTCACTCCATCGCTGGGATTCAAACCGCCAACCTTCCCAAAGAGGCTTAGTGGTCTAGACCACAACGCCACCTGCTCTCTCACAGTTCCTTGAACCCCCTGCCAGCATGACCACTAATAATGGGAGTCCAGCAATACCTGGAGGGCCTGAGGTTCACAATCCCTGATACAGAGAAGGACATCTCAATAGGCTATTTGTCAAAGCTACTATTTCTGAAGTGTTATTTCTTAAATTAAAACTGATTGGAATGCCTGTCTTGTTTCAAAAGCAAAGAGCCTAGCAATTTCTAACAGCGCATTGATTGCATTTCATTTCTTCCAGCACAGTGGAAAGGCAGGGTCAGTGTTTGGATTATTAAGAAGCATATAAGAGATAAACCAACAGGTTTCTTTTTATGTACTGTGATCATCCTAATGATGGAGCCTCTGGTGAAAAATATGATGTGGCAAATGAATTGTAAAAGCATGCCTAGCAAAATTACAAGTTAGGGCAGGCTAATGAAAGATGGCAAAGACTAAGCAATAATAGTAGTAGAAGAATAGTTGGCTAAAATATCGAGAGCATTTTAAAACCAGGATTCCTTTTCCCTTACTTTAACTGCCACGCTTCCTCTGCTTACATGAAATATCTGCTTCCTCTCATTCCTGACATGATTAATATTACACAGAGAATTTAGCTACAGTAGATTAAAACCCCATTCGTTCAGCAACCCTCCAACAGAGTGAGGAATTCAGGTATGGCCTTGAGAATAATTCTTTGTCCTATGCAGTGGCTTGTGCATTTGCACAGAAGCTGATTTTTTAGGAGGAGGAAAGAACTCAAAGCCCAGTCTTCTGGCAGCTCATATCTCCCGAGTCTATTACACAGAAGCCCTGGCAGCTTTGCTTGTGCAGCTGACCCTGAATAAAGAAATGGAAAGCCTTAACTTGGATGTGATGTTCTTCAGCCTCCAATGTAGTCATCTAAACCAGGGATAGCCAATGTGATGTTGTTAGACTACAGCTCCCATGATCCCTGACCATTGGCTATGTGGCCTAGGATTCATGGGCGTTATAGTCCAACAATATCTGAAAGGCACCTCGTTGGCAACCCTTAGTGAAGTTGTATCTCTGAAAGCCTATCTGCAGTCCACAAGGCACCATATATCTTGGTTGTGGTGCCCGCCCTGTGGAATTCCCTCCCATCAGATGTCAAGGAAATAAACAACTATCTGAGTTTTAGAAGACATCTGAAGGCAGCCCTGTTTAGGGAAGTTTTCAATGACTGATGTTTTAATGTATTTTTAATATTTTGTTGGAAGCTGCCCAGAGTGGCTGGGGAAACCCAGCCAGATGGGCAGGCTATAAATAATAAATTATTATTATTATTATTATTATTATTATTATTATTATTATTATTATTTTATATATCTGAATACCTGTAGTCTGGTGGACAAGGCACCATGAAGTTAATGAAAACTGTTGATCATTCCTCCTGAAAGAGCACAGATAGATGGTCTCAATTCAACCCTGGTACTCCCAGCTGAAGGATCTCAAGAAACATAAAAGATCTCTGCTGGGATCATGTAGAGCAAGGGGGTCCAGTGTAATGCTCTCCAGATCTTATTAAATAGAACATTCATCATTCCTGACTACTAGCTATGCTGGCTGAGGCTAGTGGAACTGGTACTTTGTGTTTTTTATATTGTAATTTTATGTTGTGAACTGCCCTGAGATCTACAGGTATAGGGCAGTATACAAATTTAAGAAATAAAATAATAATAATAGCCCACCCCATATAGAGAGCTCTACATTGGCTAGCCCAGCTGCAGAGGTACTGCCAGGCTAAATAGAAACTGTGGGGCTAGATGAACCATTGATCTCTTAGCAACCAATATCTATCTACTTCTGAGTTTCTGACACTATGCATTTATTATTATTATTTATTATTATTATTATTATTATTATTATTATTATTATTATTATTATTTCAATGTATACATCACCCTATACCCAAAGGTCTCAGGTTCATAAACAAGACCACAACATATAAAATCAAACAAACAAAAAATAACCCAATTTTTTAAAAAAACCAAAAGAACCACAATCTAAAAGGGTGTTGGATGTCAATAAGATCAACCAAAGGCATGGTTAAAAAGGAACGTTTTTGCCTGGCACCTAAAGGTGTATAATGAAGGTGCCAGGCAATCTTTCCTGGGGAGAGCATTCCACAGATGGGGAGCCACTGCAGAGAAGGCCGGTTCTCGTGTTGCCAACGTCTGAACCTCTTGAGGAGGAGGCATACGAAGAAGGGCCTCAGAAGATAATCTCAGGGTCCGAGTAGGTGCATATGGGAAGAGGCGGTCCTTGAGGTATTGCAGTCCTGAGCTGTTTAAAGCTTTATAGGTCAAAAACAGCACTTGGAATTGGGCCTGGAAACTAATTGGTAGCCAGTGCAGTTGGACCAGGATCGGTGTAATATGCACCAAGGAAACAAGACATTTGGTGGTAAACTTCAAATACTGGTAACCTAAACAAAACATTACAGAGGAGAGCCTCTTTATCATTTTAAATGCACCCCTAATACCTCCACTTCAGAAGCCCCCATGTTGCCTGTAAGTGGCATATAAAGAAGACGCTTGTCGTTTGCATTTGCTCACCTCGTTTCAGATTGATCCATGAGATATTCTTAATAGCTAAGCATAGCAACATGACACTTTTGGAATATGCCAGATTTTTTCAAAGAAGAAAGTATTGCAATAGTGAGTACCTGAAATACCAGAAGCCTGTTCCACAATAACTCAAAGCAAGCCTTTTGGTTTGACTGCTCCTGCTCTGTGGGGATACCATGGGTGCTCACTACCTGTACTTTTTGGAAACAATTGAATACCTTTTTTGTTTTAACCAGGTTTGTATTGTTTTTAAACCTATATTTAGTTGTATGGTTTTTAAAAGTTAAACCAGTTGCCCAGCTTCTAATCTGCCCTAGTAGAGGTGTGACTTTCCTCATGGTACACCATGACTCAAGACTTGAAAATGCATGTGTACACATATGCACATCCATGTGCATGTATAGAAAAGGGCACACAGGAACAAAAAAAGGAGCAGGCCTACTGGGCTCACCATGATCTGTCAAGGCATGAGAGGACACTATGCTTTGTATGTCTCTGGACTGGAGTGCCAGCTTGGCCCCACAACTGTGGGTGCCCGGGGCCATGGGTGGCATGCAGTGTGCATGGCCCTGGCGCTGAAATATGTGGGTGCCCAGCCCATTCATGGGGAATTTTGTGGGTGCTTGGGCACCCAGGGCCCCATGGAGCCAGCACCTATGTCTCTGGAGGACAACCGTTGCATATTTGCAGAAGAGAAGACAAAGATGGAGGTGTGTAGAACTCTGAAATGTATAACTTAGCATTTTCCCTTTAAGCATCATCTCTCAGCAAAAAAAAGTTTTTGAAAATGCCCTGAATGGGAAATGTCGAACAATTATGCATTGTGTGACTACTGGAGCCTACAGATCATTACATGGCTATACTTGGGCTGGATGAAACTCCTTGGAAGGTTTAATTAGCTGTGAACTGACTCTGCATACTGAATGCCTCTGTTAACATAGTCTCTGTTTTGTCAGTGTTCAAACTCAATTAACTCCCGCCCCCCTTCTCATGCTGCACTTGTGACTTATCACAGACGCTTTTTAAATCTTTAACTCTGCCAGCTGTGGCCCAGGACTTCCAGTAGGTACGTTTTGCTGGCCTCTCATGGTTGCATAAGCTGTGCAGGCTTAGGCAAGCCATTAATGACATTTGGGAGGCTGAGAAGGAAAGTGTTGCAGAGAAATGGAAAGTAATAGACTTAAAATTGATTTTTGAAAAACAAATGGAATGGCCATAATCAAGAGGAAAGCTGCTTTGATGAGTCCCAGAGGCAAGCAGGAGCCAGCTCTAACAGAGAGACCGGCAGCCATTCCAGCCGCAAAGCATGCCAGATGAGAAACTCAGGACACACTCCATCGCACCGTCCAGCTGAGCCTCTCTTAACATTATTACAGTTTGCATTATAATAGCAGCTGGAGGTTGCAACCACGATCGAGGCCTCGTTATGTGCTAGGCGGCAAACAATCACAGTGTCACATCTTGCCCATGGGAACAGAGCTTGCTATATACACATGATACATAAAAATATATATCCCTGATTCATATATATATCTATATATCTCTATCTCTATCTCTATCTCTATCTCTATCATCTCTATCTCTATCTCTATCTCTATCTCTATCTCTATCTCTGTCTCTCTCTCTCTCTCTCTCTATCATCTCTATCATCTCTATCTCTATCTCTATCTCTATCTCTATCTCTATCTCTATCTCTATCTCTATCTCTCTATCTCTATCTCTATCTATCTCTATCTCTATCTCTATCTCTATCATAGGTCGCATCCACATCTCCCCCAAAGAATCCTAGGAACTGTAGTTTGTTAAAGTTGCTGAGAGTTGTTAGGACACACACACACACACACACACACACACACAGCCCCATTTCCCCTCCCAGAGTTACAATTCCCAGAGTGGTTTATCAATCAATCCCTCTTCAAAGGGAACTCTCTCTTAGAATGAACTCATTCAACCCATTAATCGCTCTTACCGCTTGATTTATTGTGTTTGCTGCCTCATGTGTAGACGGAGGTACTGCTGGTGTTGTGGGGTGAGGAATTCCCCCATCAAGTAAGTACTTTCAGATTGTGCTGGAAAGAAAAGACTCACAACCTGGGGATGCTTTTAGATTTGATAATAGGACTATAGGGAGCTGCCGTAGACTACGTTGACTTATCTAGCTTAGTATTGTCTATGCTGTCTTGGCAGAAGCTCTCCAGGGTTTCAGAGTGAATACATTCCCACCCCTACCTGAATATGCCAGAGATTAAACCTGGGACCTTCTGCATGCAAAGCAGATGCTCTCCCTGCAAAGAATGTTCAAGCAACATTTGTAACACAAATAATCTTTTGCTAACGTCAGTTGGTATAGCCATTGTGCCAAACTAGCTGCTCTACTTTCATGGGACCATGACATTTCAGGGGGAGAGAGGTCAGTCAGCTGCAGCCCAAAAGGCACATTGGGGGCCAGTTTGGACATTTCCTGAGTGATATTCAAAGTGCAGCTTACAAATCTTAGTTTGCCCATTGACCAGACTTACTCTCTAGAGAAGATACCTCTAGAAAGTGCTTCACTAGATTCGTATGCAAGAAACTACAGTGGTACCTCGGGTTAAGTACTTAATTCGTTCTGGAGGTCCGTTCTTAACCTGAAACTGTTCTTAACCTGAAGCACCACTTTAGCTAATGGGGCCTCCAGCTACCGCTGCGCTGCCAAAGCACAATTTCTGTTCTCATCCTGAAGCACAGTTCTTAACCTGAAGTACTATTTCTGGGTTAGTGGAGTCTGTAACCTGAAGCATATGTAACCTGAAGTGTATGTAACCCGAGGTACCACTGTATGTCTCTGAAAATGTATCCTTAAATATATATATATAATTGAATTACACTAGACTTCATACATATGGTGGGAATAAATCTTTTTGTGTAGCAGCTTGAAGCTTGCTACTCTTCTTGACTTCCCCGCCTCCACCAGCATCTCTAAACCAAAATAAAAGGACCCTCCTCTCTGCTGGAGACTTAATAATCCTCTGATTCCTTTCACACATACATATACAAACACAAACCCCTTACACACTAACTGTAATTGCTTGATGACACATGGCTGTGACATCATTACAAAGAGAACTTCCAATTGCTTCTCAGAGGCAATGTAACAAGAATCGATAGCTGGGAAGGGTGGGGCTGAGAAAATTTCACCCTTAAAGTACTTCTGTCATAATTGACAGCAACAGTGCAAATGAGATCATCAAAAATTATAGATGATGTGCTCACACATCATCATCAACAACAGCAACCACCACCACCACCATTCAGTGACTTTATTTAGATGACTGAGCTAGGCAGGAGAGAGAAATTCAATTCAGTTTGCAATTAAAGGCAAACCTATTTAATTTCTACTTTGCAAAGCCATACCTGAACAAAAACAGCCATCCTTCAAAATCCACACATCTCTGAATTTTTCAATGCAGTTCTCCAGCCATATAATGTGTGCAAAAATATATACCAAGGTAAAGTACGTATAAAATGCATATACTAGTGAAAATTGTGAGATAACTAGTCTCATATAACCAGCATGGTCCAGTGCTATATTTCTAGAAAAAGGGGTGCCAGAACTCACCATGAGCACCTTCCTTGTTCTCTTATAATGGCAATGGCGTCCACCTGAGAGGTGCCAAAACAGAGTTTCAGTGAGTTCCAGTTGAAAAAAGGCCCTGCTTGTTTCAGTCTAATTTCGTGCATGAAGCAGTTAAGACCATAGAGTAAGCTGTCCTGCCAGGCTTAGCTCAGCTTGGAAGGGACTAGGTAATCAAGCCTTTGTTACCCTTCCAGTCTACCTGAGAAGCTCAACGAGTAAAGAGGTTACACTGGTTACTCCAGATTGCTCACATGGCTCTCACAAGCCGATACCAATAATTTTCACCACTCTAGTTATGCCAAGTTTTACTGCCTATGAACTTTCTGAAGCACAGGAATCTGACCTTTGAAGAGTTTGTAAGTAAGCCAGTTTACACCAAACATGTGGTCTTTTTTCTATGCTAGGGGAAAAGAGAAACCTTTAAAGGAAAAATTAGAGCTCCCTTTAAAGCGGATCTACCAGCCTATATTTTCACATTTTGCTGCATACTTTGTGATTTTAAATTTCTGCTGGGGCTCTCTCACCAAAGAGAACTTACCCCAAACCTGGATCTTGGCATCCAGAATTTCTCATTGTTATACCCATTTTCCCCTGAACCAACAAAAAGGTAAAGGTAAAGGACCCCTGACAGTTAAGTCCAGTCACGAACAACTCTGGGGTTGCGGCACTCATCTCGCTTTACTGGCCAAGTGAGCCAATGTTTGTCCACAGACAGCTTTTCCAGGTCATGTGGTCAGCATGACTAAGCCGCTTCCAGCGAAACCAGAGCACAGAAACACCGTTTACCTTCCCACCAGAGCGGTACCTATTTATCTACTCGCACTTTGATGTGCTTTCAAACTGCTAGGTTGGCAGGAGCTGGGGCCAAGCAACGGGAGCTCACCCCGTCGTGGGGATTCGAACCACTGACCTTCCGATCAGCAAGCCCTAGGCTCACTGGTTTAGACCACAGCACCACCCACGTTCCATACAAAAAATATGTACAAATGTGCAAAAATGCAAATATTAGGCAAAACTGCACACAATTTTTTTTAATTAAAAAAAAATCACAGATTGATATGGAAATGTGGAGAACTAAAGACTGGAAAGATGAAAAACAGAGAGAAGTTGAAATTGACAGATTCTCCCATACCTAATGTCAGTTCAGATCTCTGTTGTTAGAAAGCAGATCTTGTGAATGTTGTGAATTATTGTTAAAGTTGCTGACATTCATTTTTTTTATTACTGTGTTGTTCCCTGACAAGCCTGGGCACTGTCAAAATATGTATATTTTGCTTTCTGGTGCAAAACGTTTTTTCCCCTTCTTGTGGTAAAAACCATGGAGAAGAACCAGCTTTCTCTCAGGGATAAAGAACAGTCCATCTGCTGTCCACAGCACTCTTCAGGAACATATTGCCAGTTTGCTGCCGTCTGCCTATCTTTCCATCTTGTTCCTGACTTTCAGTCCAAACCTCCTTAATGCCTGTCAGACCCCACAATCCATCTTTGCCATGATGTTCCTTGGGCTCTCATGAATTTCTTGATTGTGCTGAGATGTTGGACAAAGCTTTGATTAGTCTGTTATGCTTCTGCAACTCCAGATTATGCTACTTCTGCGGGAGCCGACAACAACCTACAATTTGCATTCACGGTGACAAAAGTACAATGACTTTGTCAGACACAAACCCCCTAGGCTTTGATGAAGCCATTCATGCCATCTTTGGAATTAAGACAGTCCTGATCAATTAGAAAGCATAGCACTCTTACCTTGCCAAGTTTATGTGAGTTAAAACACACACACTCACACAATTCTCCCAAGTCTTCCCTTAACAGAGTTTACTCTGCAAAAACTCCTCTCTGAAATCACAAAGAGAAAGATTTTGATAAGCTATCACCATGTTAAATGTCTCCCTGAGGAGCTCTAGAGGAAAATGCACAGAGACAAAGCCTTGCATTCATGCATATGAATTTGATAACGCATCAAGCTGGCACTCTCCTAGGATGTGAAAATTCAGACAGCAACCTAGACACAGCTGATCTGGCAGCAGCCTTGCAAATTGTCGCAGGGCTCCTGAGACTGAAGCGGCCTTTCTTTTCTAATTGGTGTGCTTGATTACTTCTGGGGCAAGCTTTTTCAGTTTTCTTTATTGAGTCTGAACCTCCGTCTCCTGGAGCCTCTTCTCCAAAAGGTGATTCTTCATTGAAAAAGCTACTAATTCCTGCATTAGGTTTCTTTCATTATTTGAGAAAATGAATTGTCAATAGAGCAACAGATTTATTTATTTTTTTGTACCTTAATAATATTCCAGTAGATGAATCCAAAGCATCACTCCTCAGGAGGGCCGGGATGTGCCAGTCAATTGACAGGTCAAATATTGGTGACTGAATTGGCTCCCTATTATTTAACTGCAAATGTTCTCAAATACCCCTTGGTCAAGAATGCCCTTAAGGGAACTGGCAGCCTTTTTTAGTATTTATTTCATTCTTGGATTCTATGTGCCCTAATGGTGGCCAAGAGGCTGATACTGATGAATTGGAAGAATAGAGAAACTGTTCCCCTTGATCAATGGCTTGACATGACAACATTGGCAATATATGAACAGCTTATAGACGCCGACTTTCTTTGGATAAATAACATGATATTTGGAATGCATTTACACAGAATATATTATGTTATTGATACTTATATGAATATGCACACCTGTGTATTAATATATGGTAATGTAACAGCATCTTTCTTTCTTTCTTTCTTTCTTTCTTTCTTTCTTTTCTCTATCTTTTTATAATGAAATTCTTCTAATAAAATATTAATAATAGCATTTATTTTATTCCTATCCTATCTTTCAGTCCAGGTGGATCCCTAATGAGGCTTACATGAGATAACACACTGCATTAACACAACTCTAGAGCTTCTTGGGAATTATATATATTACACAGGTAAAAACACAGCTTTTCGTTGCTCTGGGAGGTATAATTATCTCTGGGGCATTAGCAGCCATGACTTCATTTCCCACCCTTATCTTAAGCCCATTTATATGTGGGCTCCAGTTGTTACTGGACTACAACAGCCATTATCCCTGACCATTGGTGTTGCTCACTAAGGTTAATCAGAGTTGAAGTTCATCCACATCTGGAGAGCCATAAGGTGAACAGCACTGGTAGGACCTAGGGAAAAACATTCTCCATGATTTTGAGAACGCAGTGAGAATTTCAGCAACATGAGCACAGGGAGGATCTACACATGAATAGAACTTGTGCAAAGTTGAACTGAAGAGGAGAAAGGAAGATAGGGGTTTATAGAACAGTTAATGAGTAGAAGCAAGGCTCCCAAAGAACACAGAGAAGGAAGAAGCAGGGATTCAGGGAAAGGAAGCAGGGAAAGCCTGCATAAATACCATATTCTGGTCAGATTTCTATACATATTTTCAGACTCTAGTGAGCATCTTACTAGTTGTAACAAATGGCTAGATAACCATCAACAGGTATGAGGGGAAAGAAAAACTCATCTGACAAGGTAAAATATGTGAGATGTATGTAAAAAGAATGTATCCATTTATGAAATGGGTACCAAAGATAGGTGTTATATATTCCTTTTTACTGAAAACACAGAGCTGCGTTTCTGATTCTGGGTCATCTGCTATCTTTACTGTTTTCAAGAAACACCTCTGGGGGTGGAAGCCGGGCGGGGGGGGGGGGGGGACAGTTAGTTGAAAAGTATCCCTGAAATAAACTATGAATGCGCTCATAACTTTTTTCACCAATGGTATGCAGGTTTCGGGAATGCTACGCTATAAAACCCAGCTCTGTAGGTAACAATGATATGTGTGTCTGTTTCTGAAGCTAAATATCTGTGAGGTTTTGTTATATAAATTCTGGTCATGATGTGCAGAGGTGACAGAAAATATTTGAGTTTGGTGAGCATTACTTCAGCGCAGGGGTATATTAAATAACATTTACGGTCCCTATTAGCTTTACAGTTCTATAACACAGTTTTTCCTGGTTTTTGTCTGCAGTTAATATACTATTATATTATCAACTAGGGATGTGCAAAATCTGTAGTTAGAATTCTGTTTTCTTATTCCATTTTCCTTGCCCACGCAGTGAATTTCTTGTTCTTATCTTTGAAACTTAGTCAATTGTACACTTTCAGTCTGGTTTAATTTCACTATCTCCTCACAAATACAACTTCATGCAATTGCTGTGCATTATGGAGTCCGCAGTCTGAAAAATGCATATGTACTTTATTTTCCCAACAGCCACAGTGTCATAAGTTTTGAAAAAAAATATGCATTTAAAAATATCAGTCGTTTGCAGAAATAAAATGGAAAGCTGTACAATAAAAACCCATATAAAAAGTTAAAAACAGACCTCACCTAATGTTGCTTGTTAAAAACAAATTAACCTGTGTTTGTGTGTGTGTGTGTGTTTGTGTGTGTGTGTGTGTGTGTGTGTGTGTGTGTGTAAAATCAGCTTCCCAATGCTACTTTCTAGACTCAGTCATAGAGGAACTACTGCAACCACTGGAATACAGTACAGTGGTGCCTCGCAAGACGAAATTAATTCGTTCCGCAAGTCTCTTCGTCTTGCGAGTTTTTCGTCTTGCGATGCACGGTTTCCCATAGGAATGCATTGAAAATCAATTAATGCGTTCCTAGGGAAACCGCCTTCAGACCAGGTCCGGGGACAGTCTGTCCCCGGACCTCTTCTGAAGGCTGGGGGGGGCAAGGGCTTTTCTTCCCACCCCCAGCATTTTAAAAAACCCCGGGACAGCGGAGGACTTCTCCGCTGTCCGGGCGATCTTAAAATGCTGGCGGGCGGCATTTTAAAATCACCCCGGGACAGCGGAGGACTTCTCCGCTGTCCGGGGCGATTTAAAAGCCCCTGGGAAGGCAGGCAGGGGGGACAAAGACTTTTGCCCCCCGCCAGCCTTCAGAAGAGGTCCTGGACCTCTTCTGAAGGCCGGCGGGGGGCGAAAGTCTTTGCTCCCCCCCTGCCTTCAAAAGCCCTCCGGGACAGGCAGGCAGGGGGGAGCAAAGACTTTCGCCCCCGCCCGCCTTCAGAAGGTCTTCCCTCCCCCCCGCCCGGCTTCGGAGCACCGTTCCGAAGCCGGGCGGCGGCGGGAGGTCTTCCCTCCCCACCGCCCGGCTTCGGAGCACCGTTCCGAAGCCGGGCGGCGGCGGCAGGTGTTCCCTCCCCCCCGCCCGGCTTCGGAGCACCGTTCCGAAGCCGGGCGGCGGCGGCAGGTGTTCCCTCCCCCCCGCCCGGCTTCGGAGCACCGTTCCGAAGCCAGGCGGCGGCGGGAGGTGTTCCCTCCCCCCCGCCCGGCTTCGGAGCACCGTTCCGAAGCCGGGCGGCGGCGGGAGGTGTTCCCGCCCCGCCGCCCGGCTTCGGAGGAGCCTTCCGAAGCCCGGCGGCGGGTGGAGGTGTTCCCGCCCCACCACCCGGCTTCGGAGGAGCCTTCCGAAGCCTGGCGGCGGCGGGAGGAGGTGTCCCCGCCCCGCCGCCAGGCTTCGGAGGAGGTCCGAGGACAGTGGGGAAGACGCGCTGCGCTTCCCCGCTGTCCCGGAGATTTCCCTATGGGCTGTCGTCTTGCGAAGCAAGCCCATAGGGAAATTCGTTTTGCGAAGCGCCTCCAAAACGGAAAACCCTTTCGTCTAGCGGGTTTTCCGTCTTGCGAGGCGTTCGTCTTGCGGGGTACCACTGTATTCCCAAATCCTATCCCTCAGATCCAGTCCAGTCAGAAACAGAATTTTGCATCCCTTGTCCCAGTAAAGGTAAACTATCATAGCAGAGCTTGGGAGCACACTGAGGGCTGCAGAAGGGTGGGGGGATTCTGACCACTGTTGGAGAAAGGGGGTGTGGTGGGTGAGGTCTGACCCGGGTGTCATCCCTGAGGGGGGTGACATCACCGCGCCGCCCACCTAGGACACGTGCCGCAGGCAGCACCCCCTGAGACACGCACTGCTCACCATAGGCACGCCCCCGGGACATGCGTCGCAGCTAGCCCCGCCCCTGCATGTGGCTAGCCCTACCCCCACGTTGCTAGTCCCACCCCTGAACACACACCTAGCTCTGCCTCTCATTCTGACCATGGTGCTCACTTATGGGCAGACATTGTTGGATTTCACTCTTAACATGTAAAGCTTAAGTCATCCTCATATGTGGTTATGCCATTTTCAGTTTTCTTTGTTAATTTGGGATGTAGTTTGACAATATTTTACATTGTGCCGATTTTGCTGCCTTGTGTACTTTTATAGAAGGGTGGGGAATACATTCAACAATGGTGATAGCTTTCTGGAATGTGGTGAAATGGCAGGGATGTATTAAAAAAAAAACCCAAATACATCAAAATAGCACAGGGTTTCAGAATTCTGATTGCCATGGCTGTGAAAATTCTATAGTATAGCTGTTCATGGATGAACATGCACCTTTGATGAAAATGATGCCGATTTTTGTACAGCTGACTGTAATTTTTCCAAATAGTTTTCCACTTTGATAGAACCAGGATTTTGACACAAATGTCATTATTAATGTAACGCTTGTCTGCAGCATATGCTCCAGTTCCACTGATGAGATCACATTGCCTGTGGAAAAATATCAGGACCAATCAGTTAGAGCAAAGAGGCTTCAATTGAAGCTGCAGATTATATTCCGTATATACAGAATGTAATTACCTGTGTGACAGCTTGTTCTGGTCACTAGGGCAAGTGACCTGGCTCTCATGCGAAGGCTTAGAAAGAATCTCTTTTGCTGATAGAAGAGGTTAGGGGCTCCGTGTTACAGATTAGAAAAGAACTGAACAGCTCTTCAACATTGATTAAAGTAGTCCCAAAGTCAAGCTTAAGAACCGCTGTCACTTGTCCTAGTCTAAATTTGCAGAAAGTAAAAAGAAATCTCTTCCTGGTATGAACAAACTACTTTAGGCAAAGTGCCTCCAACAGCATTCCAACAATCAGTGTAAGCAGATTGCTCAGGTTTATAAGAAAAAACCCATGAGATAAAATAGTTGTGATGTGCCCAGCGTCTTACTTTTCAGCCATACCTTCAGATTTCTCTATTGAGTCGCAGAATCAGCTCTCATTAAGTATAGGCAAAAAGATGGGAGCAGCACAGTACGGAAGATGGGATGTGACAACAGAAGGAGGAAAGCAATGGGCTCCTGGATCCTTAGAACCACATTTTCGCAATAGCTGGAGTTAAGTCAGCTGCCCCTAATGGAGAGTTGTATTGTAATAATCCCGTAAATATGAATATTTAGGCATGCCTAAATAAGAGTCTGTTCGATAAATACTTAAAAGAATGCCAACTCTTGATATATACATTTTGCAGGAACAGATCCTCAAAATGCTTTGAAGCTAACAGGACTTTCATAGAGCAAAGCTACATCCCTGCTATGTACCTTAAGAACTACTGAAATCAGCAAGGGTGCATTCAGGCATGAGAACTGTCATGTTAGTTTTCCTAGTTATAATGCTAGTGCTTCTATCCTGGTTTCTAATATTCCTTTTTACACTGCATTCCACTGTTGCAATTTGGAGCTGTGGTAAATTGATTGATACGCCTTCATGTTTCACTAAATTTCATTATCAAAATATTATTTAGAACCAAATGGTGGAAAGAAAAGGACCAATAAGCATTCACATTGAAATTATTTCCTAGCAATGGATCTTCTACAAGGACTTCACTTTTCCTCATTCACTTTTCCAAACCCATCAATTTTCTTTATATGCATATGCATTCTTTTCATACTATAAGCTTCCCACCACATTGATCCTTGCCTAACTATTGTTGTACAATCCATCCTAATGCCTTTTTCTCTCTTGATCTCATCCTATTTGACCGCCTTCCAGATTCTTCATTTCTTTGCAATGATTTCCTCCTTTATCCTTTTTCTTTCTTTCTTTCTTTTTTTAAAAAAGAGTTCTTTCTTGCACTGCAAGATTACTTTAGCAACTTGGGTTTGGCAAAGTGCAAGGGGCCTTTTTTATTCAATTATGCAGAACAGTAGCTGGAAATTATTTTCTCTGTTGCTGTATTTGCTAGGATCATATGCTTTCTGGGAAAAGAAATATAAAGCAGGAGTGTTTGAATTTTGGCATAGAAGAGAGAATTTCAGCAGGGAATTCTCTCATCAACCCTGTGCTAGGAAACACTAAAGACACCAACCAAAGGTTTCCCTTTGGTGGATACAATTATTAAAGCCTAATAGCTGTTTCACATTTGGTGGGGAAACCCTACTGATAGGAATCTAATGAAAGCCCTCCAAGGAGCTCTAGGAGATTCCAGAATTTAATGGTGGATCAGGTGCCTATAGCAAATGTAGAGAAATTGAGGCTTCTCCAGTATATTATCCCCCTGTCCTGTTATTGATGACACATCTCTGCCTGTTATGTGGGTAAAGAGGCATGTTGCTTGCTCAAACACCCAGGTGACAAGAGTGTTTTTAAATGACCAGAGGAGAAATAAGGAAGGAAAAGCTACAGCTGCTTTTACAACTTAGGCTATTAATAATAGTAATTGAGATATGAACCCCAAGCTGAACTGGACAGCGTTCAAAGTGTTTTGGTCCATACCTTGCTCTAAATTGAATATTGTCATAGCTGTCAAGCGTCCCTTATTTGGAGGGACAGTCCCTTATTCCAGCGCCATGTCCCGCTGCTGTCCCTTATTGATGGATGTCCCTTAAATGCCCCTTAAATGATGTCCCTTAAATTTCAAAGGAAGCAGCTCCTCTCCCTCTCTCCCTGCCGGCCAGGGAGGAGGGAGACTCCAACTGTGTTGCTTGGCTGTGTTGCTCACCCAATAAGAAGTCTAAGAACAACTGGGAGCTTGCATGCCTTGTGCTGATCAAATCGGTTGCGTTGCCTGGGGACTCGCCTTTGCTCAGCACTTCCCAGCGGAGAAGGAATGGTGGTTTTCCTTGAAGCTTCGTTTGGCTGCTGGCTGGGCTTTCTACCTTTGGCTCAGAGGGGCTCAGAAGTTGAACATACCTGTGCTGAGTGCTCGGATCGGAATCGGATGGATACGTAATCGACGGCCCACTCACCCTTGCCGGCGAAAAGGTCTGTCTGGAGCGGGGGCAGATCTCGTGGGGGGGGGCTTTTGAATTTGTTTTGGAGGCTCCTTCGATTGACTTATGGGGGGGAAGAAAGGAGCTGGTTGACTAAAATGGTGGGTGACTGGCGATCTCGTGGTGAGGGGGGGAGGCTGCGTGTGCGTGGCTAGTTAATGCAAGCTGAGGGGGGTTTTGAATGCTGGACGGCATTTTGTTGCACGTGCTGCTGCAAACTTTGCAGTGCAAAGCCAGGCCGGGGAGCCATCTCTTGTGGTGCATGTGATTCAGATTCTATTCAGTTGAACCTCTGGTTACAAAGTTGGTTGGACAGTGTTCTCGAAGCTACCAGCATGAGTTTGACCAGACTGCAGGAGGACAGGAAGACTGGAGTGCCTGGAACAGGTGAGGCTGCAGGTCCCTTATTTTGGCTGCTGATCCCTTATTTTCAAGGCTGCTGGTCCCTTATTTTCAAATCTGCAAGTTGACAGCTATGAATATTGTGCTTGGTGCACATGCCTAATTGTTAGCTTATAGAGAGACCTCAATCATCAGGGCAGATTGGTAAAGGGAAAACTATGTACTATGTACTCTTTTACATCTTCTGAGAAGCTTAACACACACATACAGAGAGAGAGAGAGAGAGAGAGAGAGAGAGACTTTAAGAACTGCAGCTAATAACATATATATTGCTATGCAATTTAGCATATTAGAAATTGCCATTTGTAACATGCTGATTAATTGACAAAAGATTTATCATGATATAATGAAAAAAAAATGAAAATTAGAATTAAGCTTCGAGGAAATCATAAGCATTAAATCAGAGCTTTCAAGCTTAATTCCACATACTGTGTTTCTGGATGCCTGATTCCTCAAATGTAATCTTGCATGAATACTGAATTTCTGCTTGAAATCTCTCTGCGCTTAATTAATGTGTTTGGTGTCACAGGTGATATGAACAATAAATTAGTGTCTCTATTATAAGTTTATATATTTTATTAGCAACTCGTGGATAGTTTATGCAAAATTAGTCAGTAGACTACCCATTTCAAGACAGACATTTGTGAATTAAAAGGAAAGCAAATCACATTCTGATACCAGGCAAATGATTTGTAGTATACTAGTACTAGTACATGTGACTTGCCTGCGCCTAGTCAATGAGCTTCATAGCAACAAAGAGGTGTTTTCATGACCTAAGTACTTAACTCAGGTTCCTTATTGGAAAAACTGGCCTTCCAACTGGTGGTGTGAGTTTGAGGGTTGGGTAGGCTGTATGTCTAAGCTCCCTCTTCTAATTCTTGGAGCCAGCAAGGCTTCAATTGCTGGACTAGCCAGGCCAGCCTGCTAATGGCCCACTGAGCATGGGTCATTAAGGGAACAAAGGTAGTGGTTCTGTGCCAGAGAACAAATGGGTGATCCCCTCCACCATCTGTCTGTTAGTGAGAAAGACAACAAGTTCAGAGTGGAGAGTAGAGTTTGTGAGCTGGAGGCTAGAAGCAAAGCTGCAGGCTGGGAAGGCAGAGAGAGAGAGAGAAAGAAAGAGAAAGCCATGCATGATTTCTGCTGGAGTCCAAGGCTGTGATTATGGGATAAGCAAGGCCATCTTGGAGTGTTAATGCTGAAAACCTCTGCATCACAGGTTCAGGTTGTATATATGTATAAATAAACCATATATCACAAAAGACACCACAGTCTCTGCTGTACCTCATTCCAGGAGAAACGCAAAGCCAACAATATTTTTGAGTGCTAGGTCATATGTTTTGCTCAGCTATTTACAGAAGCTCATGCTTCTGTAAAGGCTGGGGGTGGGGGTGAAAAGGTTTGAATAAATTTTTGGACGGAGGGGCTTTTCTTACCTTAATTACATTTAATAGCAACATACTTCTAAGATTGCATGACTTCAGAAATATTTCCTTGGGATATATCTTATAGAAAAGGTAAGCACTGAAAGCAATTGCCAAATGAGGCAAAGCTAATGCTCTCTTGGAAGGCCATTGTTTTTGTTCTAGTGTAATTGAAATGCATAATATTGCCCTGAGGGCAGTCTTATATTACCTTAACTACAGATAAACACAGAGGCCACAATCCAGCTGAGAGTTAAGGATCCTTAAGCCTATTCATATCAACTGACCTGATCTAGCTAGGGATGCCATAGGATGCCACATTACCAACTGAACCTGGAATTGCATGTATTAAAACAGACAAGTGCTTCTCCTCATTGATCTTCGGCTGCATTCAGACAGCACCATATTCCATTTTCTCAGTGTTTCCTCACCTGATAATTTTTGCATTTCATGCGATCATTCACAAGACATAAAAACCACTATGTTAATTGCTTCCAGGAAAAAAATCTGTTTGCAACCCTGTTAACTGAGCAAATATCAGGACAAAATTTGGGGTGGTATCCTGGCATACAGTTATTTCCTACCCTTTTCATGGGTGAATCATGAGGGAACAGAAGCGCACATGTGTATAAAAATGGGTGGCCACCTGCCTGATGATGTCTGTGTCTGTGGCACACCACGCCCACTGGTGTTAACATACTTTCTGGCTCCTGCTCCAAGTGATTGATTGTGATGGATTCCTTCTCTTTTGATGAGTACGTTTCATGCAAGAGGTTTGACGGGACTCTGCTCATCTATCATTAAGCTCAGAGCCACAAGTTCAGAGGCCGTATGCCCCTTAATGCCCGTTTGTGGGCAGCAACACTAGAAGAGGACTACAGCTCCCATCAACCATTGCAAGCATGGTCAAAGGGCACAGATGATGAGAGTTCATCTCAAGGGCCAAAGGTTCCCACATCATTAAGCACCACGTTTTTTGTCCCATATGCCCCCCCACACACACATTAAACACAATAATTTTTCAGGGAGTTAAGACACAGTCCTCTGCACCATTGAGCCCATATTGGGAAGTTACTATTTGAGTTCTCCTTTTACACTGTGTAGACAGCTTGAGAGGGGTTCTCCCATTGTCTTTCTATCTTAACAAGGACAGCAAGGTTGCCTTTTCCTCTGCTCATGTCAAAATGCATATTTTTCTGCCACTACTGTAAATGGAAATGTAATATTTCTGTTTGCAGTTCCAATTTCACAGCTGAGTGGGATCTGCAAAGAGAGAATTCTAATAAAATTGCAGAAACATTTAATGCAGTGACTGGCAGATAGGAAAAGAGTATGTGGCAGCTCTATTTTTCTGATTATGTTAACAAAACATGGCATGTGCTTTTCTAATGCACAGGCAACAATTTGATTTACAATTTAAATCTGATGACCGAAACGCTGATTAGATGACTCACCCCTCCCCCGCCTGCCTGCCAGAGGCTCCGTTTACCACCTGAACTGTCTAATGCGGAAATGGGTATTTTTGTCCCCACAAATTAAAATTCCAGACTCAAAGTTTAATTTAGTTACCATGAGCACTCCCCCAAAATTGGCTGAGTGCATCAGTACAATACTGAGAAATGATTTTTGATCCTTGGTTAAGCAATTAGGGAACAGTGGAGTATGTGAATCCATGTTAAGATGGCCTCTAAAAAGAAAATAAGGAAAAGGAAGCCAGAACTAAAATATGCTGAAGTATGGGTGGGTAACTCCTAGCCCTCCAAATGTTATTGGACTACGACTCCCATAATCCCTGAGCACTGGTCATGCAGGCTGGAATTTAGAGAAGCTGAATTCCAACAACATCAGGAGGATTCCTGCCCCTGCCCTAAGGAAATGTTTCTACAAGGATTTCTGAACATGATCAAGCCAAAATTAAGCACTTATTTCAGTCCCACTGATTTCACTGGGAGAGAGCTCACCATATGGTTAAGTGTCCTACTTAGTAGAACTTAGTAGTCAACTTGGATGGGGTTTTGTCTTCTAATATGTTGATGATTAATGAAGTGTACGCCCCCTCCCAACGTGATTGGCTGTCTAAACTTTCAAACTGCAAATCATGACTCAGAGTTCAAGGGCCAATGGCAGAGGCCCAAATCCTGAAATGTTCTGTGATTGGACAACATGTATCGAATCAGAACACATGAGCTCAGAATCCTTAGTCCAGACTCAGGTTCAGGCAAACACAGACACTGAATACATAACAATTAAGACTAAGTTAAGCACCTGTGCTGAGCAATCCTATCCATGTGAGGCTTACTATCTGTCTCCAGGCACTGCAAAGGATTCCCATATGGTGAGTTAATATTGCCAACCTTCATGTCACTTTTGCAGACATCTTTGTAACACAGAGTGCCTGAAGCCAGCTCCCCATAGAGCATGTCCTTGGGGATTATGCCATCTTCCATTCTGTGTACATGGCCAAGCCAGCATAGACCCAAATAGTATTCAAATAATAAATACAGTGGTGCCCCGCAAGACGAATGCCTCGCAAGACGGAAAACCCGCTAGACGAAAGGGTTTTCCGTTTTTGAGTTGCTTCGCAGGACGAATTTCCCTATGGGCTTGCTTCGCAAGACGAAAATGTCTTGCGAGTCTTGAGATTTTTTTTTCGCTTTTCCCCCCTTTATCTAAGCCGCTAAGACTTTAATAGCCTTTTAGCAGCTAATCTGATAAGCCGATAAGCCTTTAATAGCCGCTAAACCGCTAATAGCGCTAATCGGTTAAGCCGCTAATAGGGTTGCTTCGCAAGACGAAAAAACCGCTAGACGAAGACTCTCGCGGAAGGGATTAATTTCGTCTTGCGAGGCACCACTGTAGTACTCCAAATACTATTCAAATAATATAGATCAATGATTCCAGCTCACAGCCACGAAGCTGCCAAGGGGAGCAGGACTATCCATACAAAGCAAGCTTTGTTTGTTTAATACATTGATATCTTGCCTTTACCAGTGGTTTGTGATTGCTAACACAATATAAGCATGGAATACAATACGACACCCATAAAGACAATTAATATACTGTTAGTATATAAAGCACTTTAAAACTTGGAACCAGTTTACCTAATAGATCACCTTACCCCACATGTGCCCACTTGACTGCTTCAATTGGCAGAAATGACACTTCTACAGATGCCACACAATACCCATACCAGATCTGTACAGATCCGACAATTTGGAACTTCCTGTCTATTGATAGGCACCTTCACTGTATTCTTTTCAGTGCCTGCTGAAGAAATTCTTATTTAGACAACACTACACAGATGCCTGGAAAATTTGTATGAGTTTCAAATTTTCTAGTCCATTTTACTGTTATTTTAATTTTCTATATGCTTTAAATTATGCTTGCCATTTTTTGTGATGATTTTATTGTTTTATCTTTTTCATAAACTGCTTTCAGGGTGTGCGTTTTCTACAATCAAGTGGTATATAAGTTTTATGAAATAAATAAATAAATAAATGAGAGAGAGAGAGAGAGAGAGAGAGAGAGAGAGAGAGAGTTCAATAGCCTTGCTGCACCTCAGAAGGTCCTCAAACAGATGGACAACAGATGGAAATGGGGCAGATACAAGGTGTAACCAGAAAGTACGGTGAACGGTCACAGAAATTGGACAGTGAGAAATATTCGATCATACAATCGGCATCAGAAACCAACAAATGCTCACAAATGTGTGCAGAGATGAAACTGTAACTCAGAAAACAGTGTATGAGTAGTTTAAGCAATTCTCTGAAGGGCGGTAAACCATCGAAGCTGACCCCCGGTCTGGCAGACCGCTGATGAACAGAACAGCGGCAAATGTCGACAGAGTTCGTGAGTTATTGATGCAGGATGGGCGTTTGTCCATCCGAATGATGGTGGAAGAATTGCATATTCCACGTGAAATCGTTACTGAGATTACTGAGTTGTCCCACCCTCCATGTTTGCCTGACCTGGCCCGACCGGATTTCTTTCTTTTTCCAAAACTGAAATCTGCACTGAAAGTGCACAGATTTTCCATCATTTCACATGTCCAAGCTGCTGTGACCAGGGAACCGAAAGAAGTACGAAAAGAGGACTTCTCCAGAAGTTTCCAACAGTTCTACAAATGTTGTCAACGGTACATTGTATCAGAGGGGGCCTACTTTGAAGACCTGTAAGGTATGCATGTTCAAATATTTCTCACTGTCCGATTTCTGTGACCATTCACTAAACTTTCAGGTCATACCTTGTAAAGAAAGTCAGCTGAATCCGGTGAAGAACAATGCAGATACGTGCTCTGATTATAGACTGTACATTTTCCTCATCAGCCTCTCCAGACTGGGGCTCTTTGCTGGCGTTTTCCACAACATGTCAGTAATAGTACATTAGTAGTGGATTTATGCTGGACCATCCATACTTCATTCCACTTTATAAGTAGTTCTGTGGTGCTTCCCCAGTGTTACTGCCTTATTTCCTTCTGGAGGGGTACTCTTGAACAACAAAGGCAGAAAAGAAAAGAAAAACTGAAACATTAGTGGCATGGAACGTTACAGGACGTCAGCAGGAATCCAAGGGTCATGCATGAATTGGAAGCAAAGTACTATGCCCACTTCTAAATTTGTACTGAGTGCAAAGAGTATTGCAAGTGGGATTGTGTATAACCTCTCCCATTCCATCATGAATCCACAAAACTCTGTGTGCAGTCGAGGGATGCATCATAATTAGTCATGGATCTTGAAGCAGGTATTTGTGTGCTGAAGGTGTGGTTACCTGAAATAGTTCTTTCACTTCTTGTTTTTCAACAAATTAGGCGTTCTGAGTCTAAAAGCCAATTTAATTTCCTGAAATATGAACAAGCTGTTGTCTCCTGATCTATTGGCACTTGAAGTTCCTCCTCGGGATTGCCAGTAATATCTAAAGCTCCAGTCTGAATGAAACTGTGATTGAATTTCGCAAATATCCAAGGGAGGTGTATTTTTGCCCATTCAAAGGGACTGCCTGATTTGCTGTTCAGAAGTCAGAACTGATATCATTTCTTCTAGCATCGCTAGAGACATTTGATCAGTGAAACAGATTTCCCCTTCTTAAATGGGGTTATAAATCGTCGCTCTGGTTCTTAACTGAGCCAAAGATATGAATGATAGCAATTATATTAATAGATAATGCACTGCCTACCAGACTTGCATGGACACAGAATTTGGGGGGTGGGAGCGCCCTAGGAACTTCCTACCTCCCCATTTTATTTTATTTTCTCCAAACTGAATCAGAGCAGCTCATACATAATTCCAAGCAGCACACTGAACATGATTTAGGCTGAACTCTGCTGACTCCCGAGGACCATTGAGTAATTCAAGGCACAGGTGAGATGTTCTCTGCTTTTTTTCCTGGGTGACCCTGTTCCGATTTCACAGGGAAAGGGTCAAAATGCATCTCAAATAATAATGTCTGCAGGTCTCACCCAGAGCAGGGGGAGAGAGCAAGGCATAATGATAAAGCTACTGGATCTTCGGCTAAATTTGTGGGGCTAAAAGCCTCCTTTGTTAGCTGCCAGTTCTTATTTATGTTATATTTAGGGATGGAAGAGTTCTCCACTGCTTTGACACTGCAGGTGAACTTGGGGCAACTTCTATTGTATAGTGTTTTAACAGAATGGGGGAAGCCAAGGATAAATTCACAAACTGCATTTTGGCCACAATGGGGACACCAACCAACATCATTCTATTCCTCTGATCCAGAGGACCTCTGAAGATTACTGTAGTGTACATAAAAGGAACATAGAAAGCTGCCTTAGCCTGTGTCAGACAATTGGTCCATTTAGCTTAGTATTGTCCACACTGACTGGCAGCGGCTCTCAAGGTTTCAAGCAGGGAGCCTTTCCCAGCCTTGCCTGGAGATGCCCAGGAATGAACCTGGGACCTTCTGCATGCAAAACTCATGCTCTACCACAATATTTAGGTATGGCAAGACTTCTATCCCAAGCTGCCTTGAACTACATCTTTCAAAGGTTGGAGGCATCAGGTTAAGACTTCGGAGCAGGGCCCAGCACCTCACCCAACAGAATGAGCAAGTGCAGTGTTGCCTGCAGGTCTTGAAGGACCGTTGGGCAAGATGGCCTTCATGGTCCTCTTTTCCTCAGTGAGTCTACCTCCACACTGCCATTATTACCAACGTTTATTACTCCCTCATCATTACAACCAGCCACTCGCATGCCAGGCAGAGAGTCAATGAGCAAGCAGCCAGTGGCATCGACTGCTCCTCCTTCTTACCACCACTGCGGTCTAGGCCTGAGCAAGAAGCAAACAAGCAGCTGGTTGCCATGGTGAAAAGAAAGAGAAGATGCATGCATCTGTTGTCAGTGGGCCCCTGCTGGTTGTGGGCCCTCAGTTTCAGATAGCCTAGCTTGTCACATAGTGAAGTATTACACATTGCCATCTAGAGAGAACTCCAATTCAGTAAATTCAGTAAAAATTCAGTAAAAGCATTAAGTCTAAAATTACTAAAATTACCACTGCTTTTCAGATTACCTGTTTAGTACAAATTGGTCTCTCTTCCCAAATATCTGCTTTGTATTGTTGTTGCTATTGCCCCACCAACACATTAAAGGCACTTAGTCTGAACTGAGGCAGACAAGTGAGTGGTGGAAGAGGTGGACAGGCAAAGAGCCACAGGAAAGCATCTGCTTTGCATGCAGAAGGCCCCAGGTTCTTGTTAAGTATAATTGTGTAAGTTAGAGTTGCCATAGGGTTCTGTTATGTTTTTTGTTTTTTGCCAAAAATAAAGTTTTGAGCTATTTTTAAGGAAATTAGCCAAAATCTACACTTCCGACATGGGTTGCCATATGCCCGGGATTCAGTGCTCTGAAACAGAGAATGCCTGTATGTATATTGATGAGGGGTTTAGCATTGGAAAATTCCATTGGAGTTTACTAAAGAGAGAGAGTTCTCTGAGCTTCTGGCTGGGTTAGTGATTAACTGTTGGTGTTCTCTGTTCTTCCACGTGAATGCTTAACCTTAGATCACATGATTAAGGTATTCAATTGCACATCGCCATTTTGAAGGGAGTTGCCTTTGTCTTTTGTTCCCTGGCACAGTGGTAGAAGGATGTACAAATGAGTATCTCAGGCCAATGGAGGCTGTGAGGAGAGAGAAAGACCTTTGATTCTAGGTCTGTTTGGAGTTATATGATATTTCTAAGAAGATGCTGAGCCTATGCTTAGACAAGCATATGTCTTATGGAACCATTGGGATGTATCGTGGATTTGTTTCTGTACCTGAAGAAGTTCTGGTTAGTAAAGCTTTGAATCATAAGTATGGGTCTGGACAATTATTATTCCAAAAGGGCTCAGTTTTTATGCACTCAATGGCTTCAAGCTGTACAATATTGATAACTGCAATAGTTCTATCACCAGAAGATACCCCAATCTGAGTTACAGCCAGACAGCACAGACAATACTGAGTACGATGGACCAATGACTCAGTACAAGGCAGCTTCCTGTGTTCTCAAAGGTAAACAAAGGATGGATGCAAGCAGCAAATACATTTATACATACCTAAGCTTTATTTCAACTGGGGATGAGGATAACTGAGGAATTAAGCTGAATACTTCATGAAAGAGGTGGATTTTCAGCTGAAGGAAGATAGAGAGGATGAGTTGTACATTTCCTCTTGTCCTTTATCTTTGCTCAAATTGCAATAGCAGCTTCGTCTCTTAATCTGACACTTTGGGGGCCTCATTGCTTGCTATACAATTCAGGAAGTTTGTCTGTGCTCACTAACAGAGCCTGTTTAGTTGTGACCTGTAAACACACAGGCCTGGGTGCTCCTTTTTGTGGCATTTGTCCAGCAGCATCTTCTAAAGGTGATTGTATGTGTGTGTTTTTGTTTAAAAAAAAAGGAATCACTTGAGTGATTTTTTTAAAACTATATTGTTTTGAGCTTATGCAAAGTTCACCCTGACAGTCGGCTGTTAAGGATCAAAGCTTCATATGGCACACCAAAAGGTCAAAACATGCATTAAATTATGCATTGAAAATCAAAGCTGTGCAGTTTACAGACTGGTGATTACTTTTATTTTCCTTCTGGTTTTTTTGTAACTATGAAAGCAGAGTCAAAGGAATGATTCCATCCCTCCCCACTTCCGATAGCAGCACAATTCAGCTCAGTACCATAGCAATGCCTCCTGTCCATTTTAGTTTAAAAAATGCACGCAGACAGATGCACAAACAGACACCCAAGGGACTGACATTTCTTCTTCATGGCATACCTATGGTAAATGTATTGTAACCTGAAACACTGAGTTACGGTTGCTCTTCTTCCACTGATGCTTTGCATAAATTTGCACATATAACTTACCTTCTTTGCTGCTCCACTCCTAATGCTGGGGAAATTGTCCCTTAGTGAAAAGTTGTGTAATTTATTTTAGTGGAAGTATTCATGACTCACATTCAGATCATCAGGCATATGGGCATACCTATTTTATGGGTCTTTTCAATAGTTAATGGGTACATTTTCAATGACAGAAATAATCAGGCCACTATTTTAGAAGGAGGCATTCAAAACCCTGTGACATCCTGAATGACAGCCAGTTGTGTTTACACATCTGCATGCATTTCAAACCCAAATTTAGACATCCATTTGGTTTTACTTAAAAAGTTAAGCACATCTTTGTAGACTCTTATAGAACCAAGTGCCTGCCAAATGGAACAAATTATGTCAAAATTCATAGAAATATGTTTGGAATTTAGAATTTGATTTATTTGTCACATTTGTATTCTGCTCGTCTTCCGAGTAACTCAGCATTCGTTGTACATTATTCTTTGGAAGTGAATTGTAGCTTTGGGCACGCTCAGTAATATGTTAGCCTTTGGATGGGGAAGGGATCCTACTGTTCTCTTGCATGAGTAGAAGGCAGTTCTAGGCCCCCATCGACACTATACACTTAAAGCAGTATCATAACATTTTAAACAGTCATGACCTTTCCCAGAAAATCCTGGGAACCATTCTCCTCCAGAGCAGTTTAACAACTAATGTCTCTTCCCAGGGAACTCATAGACAGGAGTATAAGGAAGGGGCAGCTTCCACCCCATCCTATGTTCATCACAATCAGCAGTGTTTCCCTTCCACTATTGTTCAGCTCCCACTAAAAGTGACGTTGTTTATCTCATTATTTGCTATGGTGGGAACTAACATGATTCATTATGTAATTAACTTCAATGCATTTCAGTGGAAGGGACCTGTCAAAAACAATGCAGAAAACAGCATGATTATGTTACGTTCACAAACTAAAAAAAATAAAATGCTAATGAATACCACTTGTGTTTGCTGGTGCGATTTCCTATCCTGACCTTGGGTGAAGATGTAAATTTTGGCAATTCCTAGTCCCATTTCCATTTACAGTTAAATTCTCCAACATCCCTAGGGTTAGATATGTGAAAATATGTTTGCAGTTGAGGCTTCTTCAGCCACATAATAAGAATTTCCTTACACAATCAAATCAAATTCCATCACCTCCAGCATTATCTGAGCTTCTGCATGGGAAAAAACAAACAAACCCTGGAATCATCCATGTGTAAATGAGCAGGAGAGAGGGAGGGATGCAGACCAGAAAATGAGGTGAATGTTGTGGGGCAGGGAAACAACTTGCAAAACATCTGTTATATGAATGTCCTGATACAGAAGTCTTAACTTATCAGGATGGGGTGGAGAGAGAAGAAAGGAAACCCAGCAACAATCTCCTCTGAATAACGAAATAAAGAATAAAGAAGTAAAATAAAACCCCTAAAGTGTAAAAGATGAGTGTAAAACAGCTATCAATGGGAGATTTGCAGAGGCTGTCAGTTTGGAATGCGATTCCTGCACATCTTCACAGCAGCCTCCTAACGTCCATGAGATTTTTGTGAGGCAGCCTGTCATCTCTCCATGCCAACCCTTGCCCCATTTCAGAAGTGAGGACCTATTAGCTCTCCTATGAGAGATGATGTAGCTAGCATGATATTTCAGGCATCCACTGCTTTGTCAGAAAACAGGAAATGCTGTCACGAATCTGGCATCTCCCCAGCTCTAGAAATAGATGCTTTGTATACAGCAATGTATTAACCGGTACAGGTTACATAGTCATAACTAATGTAAGGAGGACAGTTCCTCATACAGCCATCAGCCATCAAATGATGTCCAGCTGATGGTCTTGTGAAAATGAATGTTTGAAGTGGAACCCTTGTTTTTCAAAAGCCAAGCTATGGACCCCCTACTTCTGAAAATGTTGATATATCTGTGGTAGTTTTTGTTATGTGAATGGCGCCACCATACCTTCCAACATGTCCCAGTGCAAAACCGGGGTGCGCACGAGTCACATGATCTGCGTGAGAGCATGGCACCCCAAAACATGCATTTGGGGGCACTGTGGTTTCACGCAAGAGGACAGCGCCCTAAAACGTGCATTTTTGGGCACCACAATCTCACACAAGCTGCACATCCAGCTGCAATCTGGAGTGGTTTTCGGTGTTGTGCTCTTGTGCGAGAGCACAGCTCCCACAAAAAGAATGTTCCAGACAGTTGATGGGTATAAGCCCTGGATCCCCTGAGTAGGTTACCCCCGGGGTCTGTGGACCACCAATTGGGAACCACTGTTGTAGTGGATTCTGTGGGGAAAGTCATATGCTTTGAATGTGAGTTGGAGTTTATTTAAATGTATTGTGCAAATGATTCATTCACCCTACACTTCCATTCCCTCCATTACTTTCCTAGCCATAAAAATATGTTTCTCTTTTAAAGTGTGTTTGTTGCACTGAGACAGACGTTTCCCAGTTTGTTTGCTTTTTCAGATGTAGGTTCCTAAAGGGCCTCAGTTGAAAGAAGTCGCGACAAAGAATCAAAATTTCAGACAGAAATATTGAATAATGATTATAAGAATTTAACAAAAATGTATAAGATATTACTGGAATGGTGTACGAAGGATGAGGAGGTAAAATCAGTTATGATCGACTGGGCCAAAGATATAGGGCATAATATTCAAATGGAGGACTGGGAAAGACATTGGAAAGATGGTTTAAGATTCACTGCATGCACAGTTATAAAAGAAAATGTTATGAAAATGATGTACCGATGGTATGTAACACCTGTGAAGTTAGCAAAAATGTATAAGATAAATAACAAATGTTGGAAATGTAAAGAAAAAGAAGGTACCTTTTTTCATATGTGGTGGGAATGTAAGAAGGTAAAATGCTTTTGGGAAATGATTTATAATGAATTGAAGAAAATGTTGAAATATACATTTGTTAAGAAACCAGAAGCATTTTTACTAGGCATTACAGGTAATGAGATAAATAAGAAAGAAAAGAAGTTATTTTTATATGCAGTGACAGGAGCAAGAATATTGATGGCCCAGAAATGGAAACAGGAGGAATTACCTACGATAGAAGAATGAAGAACTAAAATGATGGATTATGCAGAACTGGACAGAATGACAGGAAGGATCCGGAATCAACGAAATCAAAGATTTACAGAAGATTGGGAAAAGTTTATCCAATATATGCAAAAACTGAGTGATAATAAAATTACGTTTGTAAGCTTTAAGGAAGCTCTGTGAGGGGAAAGGGTTAAAAGGGCAGAAATGTGTAAAAAGTAATAATAGGAAGGAATGGCAGACAAATTGAGGGAAGTCAAAAAAGAGAAGTAAGATGTAATTAAGATGTATGGAATGTATAAATTTGTTTTTGTATTTGAAAACTAATAAAAATATAATATATAAAAAAAAAGAAAGAAGTCGTGGTTGAAAGGGGGCAAGGGGAGGAAATGGGAAATGGAAGCAAGACAAAAAAGAGACAGAAACTTTGAGAAACAAAAGGTGAATGAAGAAAGAGACTTCCCCCAACCTTGCCTTCTATGTCCTCTTTACCAGGAACAAGATATGAAATTGGTGCCCTTGAATTACAGCTTTTTGTGAAGCTCCATGGCATCCACATTCCATTTTCCTTTTGTAGCACCAGGTCAATTCACTTAGCTATTATTTTGTGAAACCACAGTCCACTGACGCACTTCTCATCAATGAGCGTCTACATTTTCCAATGATAATCTAAATGTTATTATGCCGACAGGATGTAGATGTTTGTTGCACAGCTCAAAATGCTGTTTGGCTGTTTTTTAAAAAAAATCTTCAGATCTTCAGAAAGACTTCACATGAATAATTAGTGTGAGTTTTCAAATGCAATAACCAAGTTTTATGCAGCCCACCCAGTTCTGGTGCAGAGATGCCTGCCCAAATTGCCCTGTGAAGCATACTTGTCTATTCATTTGCACTGAAGAATCAAATGTATTAAGACTTAACACCTTCATATAAGAAAATGAATGCTGCCTCTTTGCCCGTACATACCCAGGTTCTTTGCACTAATAAAGAGAAAAGATGCCCAGGGCTTGTTTACATGGCTCTTGAGCTCCACTGTCTGGCAGTGATTTAAATTTAAAACTGAAAAGGTTAAACCATTTATTTTCAGAGTTAAACATGGATTACTTCAGCAAAAAGTGTAAGATGGTTTAAGACAATGACAATTGCATCAGATTGATCAAGAATCATTCTGATCAATGCAACTCAGAAACGGACTTGGGCCCATAATTTCATCTAGAAGACTTAATGTTTTTATTGTTTTGTTTTGTTTTATTAAACCATCCTGGCGTTTAGAGACAATTTTTCAGAACGATTTATTTTTTCCATAGTATGGAAGTACTTGGATCCAGAAGATTTAAGTCCAGAGCCATCTTGACTTTCTTTAGAGCCTTATTTGTTTTCCTGATTTTACCAAGGGCTCCACTGAGCTTTGCAGAGAGCACTGGGTAAATTCTGTTGGAGCTAGCAAAGCCAATTGACCCAAATGTCTACTGGGATTCTGAAGTTTCTAAAAATATATTTAGCTAATGCCTCCTTGCTGAAATCAGCAAGTCCTGCACATCCTAGTGAGAAAATGACTAAAAACTCGCCATCTTGTTTTCAACAAAAGGTTGAAAGACTACAATAGTGAACCATTAACTGAACCTGGCCATCTCTTTGTTTGCTCTCTGCCTTAAATTGTCCCACCATTGCATTGACACCTCACATTCATGAGTTTGAATAGACTTTGGTAGCAACTTGATCTGCATGTGTTGACCTTTACAAGGTGTGAGGAGCTCAGGATACCTTCCCTAGATGCCTTCAGAACACATTTTTAGGTGAGGCTGCTATTAGGCTTGTACCAAGGAGAATGTAGAATATCATGTCATATTTAAGTTATGTCAAGCTTTACTTATGCCCAGTGCTTTTTTTCTTAAAAAAAAATGTTTAGGGGTACTCTCATTTTCCTACTCATATTGAAATACTGCCACTCGATGAGGCCAAACTTAGATTCACAAAATATTTAGGGGTATGCATACCCCTGTGGCCCCCCAGAAAAAAAGCACTGCTTATACCGGGATCTACAAAGATAAACCATAGAAACAAGTTCAGATTCACACATTCCTGTTCACAATGGTCAAGTCAAATAGTCAAATACATGGCCAAATCATGGTGAGATGGAGACACTTCAGAGAAAAGAGAATAAGCCAACAGGACAAAGTCCACTTACGATGAAGGAGAGAAAACTTCATGCAATCCATTTCTGCTCCTCTTAAAGCACCCCACTCATGTGGGTGGGTATCCCTCACACCATGTACCAGTTTTCATTCCCTCATCACTTCTGCAGCCCGCACAGACATAATGTTAAAAGATTTTAAATAACCCCAAACTGTGTTTTTCTCTGAATGTTATCACTTTAAGCAAACCTTTTAATGAGTGGTCCGATAAGCAGGGGGTGGGCTGGGGAGGAATCTTTCCCGACAGACAGATGATGCACGAGAGGAAAAAAACACTTGCAAGTTACTGATTGAAGCCTGAACCTGGATGTTTTTTCTGCATACAAAAATATGCAGGTCAGCATTGTCAAATGCTTAAAAGGAAATATCACTTTTAGAGCCTCTACTAAAATGTGGCTTTGCTGCAAAATTGCCTGTAATCCTGGAGAGCAGAACCTTTTGAGAATAATGCAAGGTTTACCAGTCAATTGTAAAAAGAGAGGTCTCCTTAAACACTATTTTTCTTCTACTTGATGTATACTTTTTGAAATATTAAATGATTCCCCCCCTTATTGCTGTCTTGTAAAAGACACCCTGTGGAGACCATGTGATACATTTGCAGGAGTATTTAATAAATACAAAAAAAAAGAAAAGGCACACAGGCCCTGCTGAATGATGAATGTATAACTGAATTTAATATGCATTATGAAGTCTATACCAAGCCCTCCAATGCTATTCTTGACAAATTTTAATGTAACCATGGTGTCTTATGGATAGAGATCTGGGAGAAATTTGATCCACCTCTGATTAAAAGGTGATCCCACCTAATGCACATTTTCCGAAACAATATTCATACTAAAACACAGCCATTCTTTGAAATTCACACTTCTCTGAATTTTGAGCTGCAGTTCTCCAGTAATATGTAGAAAAATGCATAAATTGGGGTAAAGTGTACATATGAATGTATGCAGAGGGCACCCACAATGGATAAAAAAGCCATCAGCTGGCAGCAACTCTGCCTCCAAGAGAGAAGCAGTTCAGCTCTGCCCTCTGCAGCCAGCGAGAATGGCACCCTTTTCCGGGGGGTGGGGTTTGGACGCGGAGGCAGTCTCTCCAAGCCCCTCCCCACAGAAAAGGGTGCCTCACTGGCTGTGGATAGGAGGAAGAGGAGTTGCTGCAACACAGACGTGCAACATCACATACACATGCCTGCATGTCCGCATTGTAACGGCGGGCACCCACAATCCTGAGGACAAGATGGCACCCCTGATTTGCATTCCTTGCTCTGCCCACTTTTTTATCTGGCCCCAGTCAGCAGTAGTATGTGTCACCTGGAAGGTTATTCAGAAGTGAATGTGGCCCTCAGCTTCCCCATGGCATTGGGGCGGGGGCTAGAGTAATGAAACTCATCTCCCCATTTTTGCATGGATTCTCCGAATGAAATGTGTTTCAATAGGGGAATTCTCCAATCATAGATTCCTCACATTCCTGACTCCAGCCCCTCCCTCTGTTTTTTATTACTATTAATAATTCACTGAAAGTATAAACAGATATATACATAAGGGCTTACATAAATTCTAGTAAGCCCTTACACGCTTAACCATAGCTAATATGGACCTTTAAAAATGACCTATAAAATGCTTTCATCCTCCCTTCTCTTTTCTTTCGCCTTCCCCATTGCACGGCCTATATGACTTCATATATTTGAAAAAGGTTATTGTGTTGTTTCATAATAATATCTTCTCCAAGAGATTTTTAGCAAGTTTTCCTCATTGGACTTGGTCTCCAAGTCCCTTCACTATCACTATCTTGTTAATGTACCCAGAACTGGCAACAGCACCCCAGCTGACGAAAGTCGACTACGTAAAATATGTAAGAAGTTACAGTCTTAGAGACAACTGAGATTAAATACTCTATTCACAGAGAAACAGTCAACAAGCAATCATGGAAGATGGTCTAAGCAATATCACCATAATAACTTTTTCTGCAACTTGCTCTTTAACTGCAGATTTTTTGTCTTGAACAAACGATGAGTCACAAACAGCAACACTGTGGATAGATGGAGAAAAATAGCACCTAAGATTGCAAACTATTTCACAAACAGTTCTTAAAGTTCTGTATCGTTTAGCTGAATGCCCTTGGCAAAAGGTGGCTCTCTAGAACACCACTTGCTCTCTTGTCTGTGGTCATGGGGTTAATCAACATCAGAGCCAAGACCTCAAATCTCATGACTCTTAATCATGGTTTCAGGCATAAGGTATCCAAAGTGGTTGTAAATCATAATAACAGCTACTGCAAATTGATCTACTGAATTGGAAAAGCCAGCTTGTTTCATTGATGAGAAGAGGAGGGAAATGGAATGAGCTTGGATAAGGAAAGCAATGGAGTGCAGTGTAATGTAATGTTTATTTTATTTGTTTTTTCCTTTGGGATGTAGATTCCTTCAGTCATTTGCCCCTCATGTGCTCTGCAGGCAACAAAATGTCCTTAGCTTTCTCAACAAATCTTCACTTCAGTCCCAAAGGCAAAAAGTATATAGATGGTGGTATCCAACTAAACAGTTCTGCTAGCACAAGCACTTTTGACGGTGCAATGGAACGTCCTCTCCCTCTCCTCTCCCTGCATATCTCCCGCCTGGAGCCGATTTAGGGGTTACTACAGGGAGAGGACAAGGAAGCCAAGTTCTGTGGCACAATCCAAAATGCTTGCACTAGAAAGCTTTTTAATTCAGTACCACCCATTATAGTCACCTTGACATTAGAATCACAGAAAAATGTTAATGCAGCTCAAGGACTACTCCCATATCTCTTGCCCAGCCTGTGATTCCACTGCATTCAATTGGTCTGTGCCTTTTTAAAGACTCTATTTATCATAGAAAACATAGAATTTTATATAAAGTCAAGGTTTTTCTTCCTTTCTTTTCTTTCTTCCCAAGCCCTGTCATGGTGCATAAATATATATTGCAGCACATTCTGGTAAATGAATTCATCATAAACAGTTGCTTGATGGGAACAGACGAGGGCAAGGTGGGAGTAAACGTTGAAGATATAAAAAAAAGCATATCATTACCCTATTGTGAGAGTGTCAATATAATAGTATTTGACAGGATTCAGCCATGTATCTTGCAGAAAAGTCGGAAGGGAAGCAAGTAAATAAAAATATCTCCTGAGGAATAAATGGTTACTTTAAAATAAACACAAGAAAGCCTTTGATCACATGTTTTGAGCAAAGAAAGTCTTGTTGAACAGCTGAATTTCTATAATGGGATAGGAATTTATGGGCATGTAAAGCTGCCTTGCTGAATCAGACTGAAAAGACAAGAAGATGCCTCATAACAGGTCAGACTATTTTCCATCTACCCCAGTATTTTGGGTGCAGCACATCTCCAGTGTCTTCAACAAAGACCTTTCACACCATATGTCAAATCCTTGTTGTCATTTAGTCGTGTCCGACTCTTCGTGACCCCATGGACCAGAACACGCCAGACACTCCTGTCTTTCACTGCCTCCCGCAGCTTGGTCAAACTCATGTTGGTAGCTTTGAGAACACTGTCCAACCATCTCGTCCCCTTCTCCCTGTGCCCTCAATCTTTCCCAACATCAGGGTCTTTTCCAGGAAGTCTTTTCTTCTCATGAGGTGGCCAAAGTATTGGAGCCTCAGCTTCAAGATCTGTCCTTCCAGTGAGCACTCAGGGCTGATTTCCTTCAGAATGGAGAGGTTTGATCTTCTTGCAGTCCATGGGACTCTCAAGAGTCTCCTCCAGCACCATAATTCAAAAGCATCAATTCTTTGGCGATCAGCCTTCTTTATGGTCCTGCTCTCACTTCCATACATCACTAATGTCAAATCCTACCACACCCTTTATTTAGAATTGATATGCCAGGGATGGAAACGAAGATTTCGCACAAGGCACACACATTGCCATTGAGCTATATGCTGCATATACACCCTACATTTGAGGCACATGACTTCCCCCAAAATAATCGTGGTAACTATAGTACCCCCTCACAAAGCTACCATTCCCAACACCCTTAACAAACTTCAGCATTTGCAGAAAGATGTACAGTGGTACCTCTGGTAACGTACTTAATTCGTTCCGGAGGTCCGTTCTTAACCTGAAACTGTTCTTAACCTGAAGCACCACTTTAGCTAATGGGGCCTCCTGCTGCTGCCGCACCGCCAGAGCATGATTTCTGTTCTCATCCTGAAGCAAAGTTCTTAACCCGAGGTACTATTTCTGGGTTAGCGGAGTCTGTAACCTGAAGCGTACGTAACCTGAAGCGTATGTAACCCGAGGTACCACTGTACAGTATAATGAAGGTGCCAGGTGTACCTCTGGTAAGGGGGAGGGCACACTGCAGGACTTAGGGGCTGCCACAGAGAATGCCCTCTCTTGGTGGAACTACCCAGAGAGCTCCCATTGTTGATCTTTACACCCAAGAGGGTCTGTACGGAAGGTAAATCTTTCTGATATTTGAGGGGCCCAAGTTGTTTAAACACTGGTGCGAGCACTTTAAATGGCAGCTGATGCAATTATTTTAGAACATGTTAAGAAAGTTCTGGATGGCAACTCCATCCAGTAATCTGATGGCTGCATTTTGAATCAGTCGAAGTTTTTGAGTCATCTTCAAGGGCAGTCCCATGGAGAGTGCACTGTTGTAATCCAGCCTGGAAATTACCAGAGCATGGAGTATTATGGCTAAATCATCTCTGTCCAAAAGAGGTCATATATAGCTGGAGTCCACCAGCTGGAGCTCAAAATAAGTACTCTTTGCCACTGAGGTCACCTTGCCACTGAGGACAATGTTGGATCAAGGAGTACCCCCAAGCTACAAAAACTTCAACCTCAGCCTGCATTTTGTCTACATCCTCAGCCTGCAATACTGATCCAGGACAGATGGAACAGACAGTGCCCTGAATGCCTCCATTGGACTTGCTGTGATTGTGGTAACCAACTCTGTTCAAATCCTGAGAGGTTTGATGTAAAGTTGCAAAGTTGTCACAGTAAGCTGCTGAGGGTGTCAACTCATGCTGAGGGCAAAACTCATTCACCACAGAAAGGATCTGCCAGATGGCTACTTGCAGAGGAAATGGTGGTGGAAAAGCTTTGTTTGTCACTGCCACTGCCACGTGGCAGGTGCAGTAACGCAACCTCACACGTGTTTGGTGAGGTTAAGACCAACAGTCTGACTCAGTGTGTTTCATATTTTGAAACATGTAATTTCCCACAGGGAGTCTTAAGTGGTACATCTGAGGGAAAACTGCACCAGTATTATTGTGCTGGTCATGTAGGAAAGCCTGTACTTCCGCTTATTGTATTTGACCAATGGATTTATTGATTCAGTACAAGTGTCAGAATATTATAAATCTGAAACAAGAAAATAAAATAATACTGATGGCAGCAGCATGCAGTTGTTGAAGGAAAGAAAGTATGAGATGAGCAACATAAGGGTCAATTTTCACACATATAGGTTTTAAGGTATATCCAATTAAACAGTTTTCCATGGATGACAAAAAAAGATAATGTAATACGTGCTCATGGCAAATGTCTCCTGTTGCGTATAGCCAACAACAGGTGTGGGGAACCGTTTTTCATTCCAAGGGCTGCATCCTTTTACGGCGACCCTTCTAGGAGCTGCATGTCATTGGTGGTTGAATCCAATCACAAGCGTAGATGGAACCAGGGCCGGCCCACCCAAGAGACAAGGTTAGGTGACTGCCTCAGGTGGCAGAATCTGCAGGGGCAGCAAATCCAGCCTCCAAGGAATGCCTCACCTGCTGCTGCAGTGCACTTTTTGGAAGCTGCAGTGTCTTTAGTAGCCTCCACTCCCATGCCACAACTACAGCGGCTTCTTTGAAAATGGGAGGTGCTGCTGGTGTCCCACCCTTATTCCAGACCCTTGCTCCCGATGTAGATCTTCACTTACCCCTACTTCCCTGGCAGTGAGGGGGGGAACCATTTTGTGGTTCACCTCAGGTGCCAAAATGTCTTGGGCCAGCCCTGGATGGAACAACAGATGTGCTGCTTACCTTCACAGAGTAGACTGCATTCCTGCCACACACAAACCACTCCATCTTCCATCCAGGCAAGCAAGAGGCACTGCCACAATTCAAGGACACATTCCAGCCAAGTAAAGCCACTCAATGAGAAGAGGAGAAGTTTGGACTTGATATCCAGCCTTTTATTCCCCTTAAAATTGGCTCCTGCCATTGGATGGAGCTGGGTGTTCCATTGCAGTGGAGCCCCTCCAACCAGTGGTGTTTCTCTAAACTTATGGAGGCCAGCAGAGTAGCAGCTATTCATCACCCTAACCTCTCAGCAATCAACGTGTGTGTGTGTGTGTGTGTGTGTGAGAGAGAGAGAGAGAGAGAGAGAGAGAGAGAGAGAGAGAGAGACTCTGTGCTTTAACGCAGTGGCTCCCAATTGGTGATCCATGTACCTCAGAGGGTCTACGTAATCCATCCAGGGGGTTCATGGCACCATTCACATAAAAAAAACTACCATAGAAGAAGAAGAGGAGGAGGAGGAGGAGGAGGAGGAGGAGGAGGAGGAGGAGGAGTTTGGATTTGATATCCCTCTTTATCACTACCCTAAGGAGTCTCAAAGCAGTTAACAATCTCCTTTCCCTTCCTCCCCCACAAAAAAAACTCTGTGAGATGAGTGAGGCTGAGAGACTTCAGAGAAGTGTGACTAGCCCAAGGTCACCCAGCAGCTGCATGTGGAGGAGCAGGGAAGTGAACCTGGTTCACCAGATTACAAGTCCACCGCTCTTAACCACTATACCACACTGGCTCCCATGAGATCACAGAGCAGTGTGGCCTGGGGAGAGGACACAACCTAGAGGGAATCTCAGAGGCTGGCTAGAAAGGCCCTGAAGGGCTGCATTTGCCCCCCAAGCCTGAAGCTCTCCTCCGCTTTCTTGCAGGTGCACAGCTATCCCTTCTATACAAATACACATTTGCTACCTTGAAAACTGTGGAGCAGCCTTAAGAAGCTTGGGGCCTTGTAAATTTAACCTGAAGGAAGTGTAAAAAATTATTATGTGGAAAAAAACAATGGTTAATGACTCAGAGAAAAGCCTCAATTCTAAAGACATTTTGGGCCAACATTAATAATAAGCAAATCTGTCAGCCTTTTCTAATGTGTTTTTGTTGTTTTGCAGGTGATTTTATGATTCAAAAATTTCCCTAGGCATCATTGTAAAGGGACATGAATCCAAATAAAATTAACTGCGTAAAAAACAGGACCTTCATTCCACACAAAAAATGACTGTTGTTTTGACTTACCTTCATTGTTTAGTTCTAGCTGAGGGACAAAATTTGTGTTACTTTGCAGCATGACCCTTTTAACTTTGCCAAGTGAGCGAGGTAAATTTTCAGATAAATTGGAAGGACTAGATAACACAGGCATCCCCAGCCTGCAGCCCTCCAGATGTTTTGGCCTACAACTCCCATGATCCCTAGCTAACAGGACCAGTGGTCAGGGATGATGGGAATTGTAGTCCAAAACATCTGGAGGGCCGAAGGTTGGGGGTGCCTGAAATAACACTTCAGATCATCCTTCCTTGATTTGATGCTCTCCAGACTTTTGTGTGACCTTGTCATTCCTGACCCCTGTCCATGCTGGTTGGGACCGATGGGAGTTGTAGTCATAGACTCATACAGCTGGAAAGGACCCTGAGGATCATCTAGTCCGACCGCCTGCAATACAGGAATATGCAGCTGTCCTATACAGCGATCTAACCTGCAACCTTGGCATTATCAGTGCCACAGTCTAACCAACTGAGCTATCCCAAGATCTGTAAGGCACCAGGATGTGGAAGGCTGTTTATATTGTTACAATACTGATCATGGCTATCAGAATCATTGGAACAATAAATGATTTGCTGGACTAGATGAGCGATTGGCCTGATCCAGCAGGCTCTTCTTATGTTCTTATACAGAACTGCATCACAAAATGTGAATGAGTGTAGTGTTTCACTTTGCTTATTTTTTCAGAAATTGCAGAATTGAAAGATTTGGCTTTAAATGTGAACTGAACCAAACTTCTTTCCCATCCCTAGACAGGGGTCTTGTACATCACCTGCTATGTGTTTGTTTTGTGCAGGACTGAATCTGGGACCTTGTGCAAAGTATGTGCTCTGCTACTGAGCAAGAGTATCCTTTTGAAGCTGCCTGATACCAGTTCAGACAATTGTCCATAGTATGTCTACTGGCAGGCAGCAGTTCTTGGATATCTCAGAAAGAGATCTTTCTCATCACTTGTTACCTGATATTCTTTATACTTGCCAGGGAAGGTAAACTGCCATAGAATTTATTGCATTCACAAACCAAAGCACACAAGTTTCTATTATTTCTTTAACACCAAGCAAAGTGCAAACATTAGTGCAATTCAAAGAAGGGGAAAAGTAGTATTGTATGTTGGTTCTACAATGAACTACTTGTAGTTGATGATTAACAAGAGGCTTCTTACAAACACCTGAAGAATAAATTGTCATATGTAGATCAACATATCTGCAGAAGAGTAGAAGGTTTAGGCAATTTCCCTATATAGAATAATACAATTTGAGTAACAAACTGGAAAATCCAGTTTAGAGTTTTCCTGCTGTTTCTACCCCAAAAGCATTTTAAAATCTATACAAATGTCATGTACATCTCATTTTAGTTAGTATGGTGTACAACATCTGGGCAAAACTGTTTTTTTAAAATGAAATGTTTCCATAAATAATTAGCTCCTCAATAAAGATTGCCTTGGATGTAGTTGAAGACACCATTTGCAATTCACACCTGATTTGCTTTCTAATTAAACACTGCTTACAACAGTCAAATAATTAAGAAAACAATGTTCAGCTCTCTTGTACAAGTACCCAAAAATGATATGTGGTGCTTTCCTGTCTCCTAGACATTGATAGTACTTTTCATAGTCTCAAAATTGTTATACAGCGTGTTCTCCTTCATGGAGAGCACGTGTTGCGGTGGGGTCTGCTGAGCCACCCCTCTGTTACCAGGCAGGGTCTCTAAAGATGGCCTGGGGCAGTGATTGGTTCACTGGGTTGCTGGGGTAAAAGTGTCAGGAAAAAGCACCAAGGCAAAAGCCAGCTCCAGATGGCTGGAATGCAAAACAGTGCAGATGTACTGTTGGAGAAAAGGTGGAGCCTATTCTCTGTACTGAGCACCGGATGTTAGCTCAGTGTGTCATATGACCTGTGCTGGAAGTACAGGGGAGGAGTGTGTGACTCTTCTGATGGAGTCTGAAGGGAACAGTCACATTTCTATGTACTGTTGAGTGACAGGAATAAAACATGTAGAAAGGACTCCTGTCTGTCTCTTCTTCCCCTCCCTGGGAAGGAATGCAGGGAGGGAGGAAGGAGGAGGGTGTGTCCTGCTCACGTTTGAGGAGGATCGCCGGTTTGTTTACCTAGCCTGCCGGAGGTCGCAGACGGACGGTAAACACACAGTATCTCGCTCAATTGCCTCGGGGGAGGCCAGGTACCTCTGCCTGTGGGCTGAAGATACTGACAAAAAGTTATGTTGCAATTTTGGTGGGAGGGGTAAAATGTTTAAATACTCTGCACGCAACCTGGAGCTTTCTCTTTGCTGCGTGCAACAGATCACCCGCCCACCCGCCCTTGAGTAAGGGGTTGTTGCATTGACCTTGCTATGCCTGTCATGGGGTCATCTGCCGTTTGGGCAGGGGCCTGGTAGGAATTTTGTCCATCTGGCTGATTGGCTGGGCCATTTGGTTTTTGCCTACTGCATAGCAAATCGTCACAACTTGTAAGGTTGCGGTTAGGCATTGGTTATAAATTGGTGGAGGAGGGGTTAGGATAGGCTGGGCCTGCCCCTCCATGGTTGCTGCGGAAAGGGAATTCCGTTAAAGGAATCCTGGGGCTTGCCATCTTTTCGTCCAATCCCTGGAATGGGACTAGGGCCGGCAAGCCTTCGGGGAGCATGCGGATGAGAATTGAGGGTCTGTGACTCAGCTCCATTTCTCTCCGACTTGCTTTCCCCCGCACTGTCTTTCGGTGGTGCCCGGAAGTCAGTTCTGTCCCCAGGCGGGGGGACAGATAGTCTTAACCAATGCCTAAACAACCACTCACGGTTTTGTATTTAAATAAAGTTGTGGCCAAAATTATGCCAAAAACCTTAAACAAAAATTAAGTGTGTGTTGTGAGTTATTTGGGGGGTGGCTTGGGGACCTCGACACGCAAATCATTTCCCGCTTGAAGAGTTGAAGGCAAAGAGTTCCAAAGAACAAATGAACCCATTTTAAAGCCTTAATTGAGGCTTCTTTTCAAGTTCTCAGTAGAAGAAGAAGAAGAAGAAGAAGAAGAAGAAGAAGAAGAAGAAGAAGAGTTTGGATTTGATATCCTGCCTTTCACTCCCTTTAAGGAGTCTTGAAGCGGCTAACATTCTCCTTTCCCTTCCTCCCCCACAACAAACACTCTGTGAGGTGAGTGGGGCTGAGAGACTTCAAAGAAGTGTGACTAGCCCAAGTCACCCAGCAGCTGCATGTGGAGGAGTGGGGACGCGAACCCGGTTCCCCAGATTACGAGACTACCGCTCTTAACCACTACACCACACTGGCTCTCAGTAACTTCATTCATATGCTAATCACTGGTTAAAACAAGATATGCCCCAAATGAAATTCTATTGATATACTAGATTTTCCTAGGTTTTGGGTTCCTTGCCCATTCAGCTGCTGCCTGCCTTATTCACAGTGGGAGTTTTAATTCTGTTTACTGGCACAGTATAAATGACTGCAATGCCTGTGCCATGGGCCCTTCCAGACGGCTGCTATTTTCAAGTGAGATTCAATCTCATATTGGCAAATTCAGGTTCCACAATTATAGCTGACTATTATAGCGGGTCAACAAACCCGCTTTTCCAAAAGACCAGACTTTTGGTGCACAGGGGTGGTTTGTTTGTCTGTTTGTTTGTTTGTTTGTTTGTTTGTTTGTTTGTTTGTCTCTATTCAGACTGCAGCTCCACACTTCGTGAGTCCAGAAATACCTTACCATGTGATTCTGTTAGCACACAATGGAGCAGGTTCCCATCTTTCTAATATTGCTTCCTTGGTTGCATAGTCACACCTAGGTTCCATTTCTTGGTCATTACTAGAGTGTTGTAGATTCCTGCACACTAAGATAGACAGGTAGATAAGATATATTGTACTGTAATGGGGTTATTGGTTTTGTTTGTTAGTATGCTATGTATTCTTGTGTTTTATATATCCCTGTGATCCTCAAATGAAGGGTGGTATAGAATTATTATTTCATCCCAAGTAGCTGAAGCAAAATCACTTCCCTTATTGCATGTGGTGGTTAACACAGATTACTCTTTAAATATTCAACGGATACTTGGCACTGTTTCTTGTATTTGCACTTCCATCATACACATTCATGGTTTCCAAAATCTGCCTCTGGATCCGAAAGCTGACTCACTGCTGAGCAATGCATAAATCAGATGAACACTCCTGCAAAGTGTCTCCTGAAGGTCAAAGGGAAAGCTTTCCATTCTTCACATCCTTCCACCACCATCACGCTGCCACCCCTCACCCCACCCCCGCCGCCCCATATCAAATCAAGCAGCACTTCTCTTAATCCTTATCAGCAAGACAAAAAGTTATAGCAGAGAGCAATGGACCAGAATTTCACACTCCATTTACACAATAACTCAGAGAGCCACTAATGTGGTACTTGCTTCCCTGCTCCCCTCCCCACTTCAGCAGACATCTCTGCAGTCATCATGAAAATGCATTCTGGCGCTGCTCCCAGGGCAACTTAACTATTTATGACAGCTTGTCTTGAAGTGCCTACTACATGAACATTAGGATGTCCACGGCAATCTGCAAATTGACCCATCCACATGGCATTTGGGATCAGATGGAAAGAGCTTTCATAATGTGATGAAAGTTAGGGTGGATGTCATTTTTAATTCATCTGTTTTCCACCCCAAGCTCAGGCAAGCAGCAGTGGTGATTTGTTATATCAGATCCTTTGGCCAGGGTTATGTCAAGTTGTGAAATCTCCCATATTAACAGATGCTAATGACCCGAGTTGGGTTTAGGCTATTTTTATTACACACTCAATCAGGCAATAAACTACCAATACAAACTCCCATCCGGCACATGCCACCTCCCTCCCGGGCAATAAACCTGTCATGCCAGACCAGGCTGTTTGTTTACTGGTTGCTCACTCGTTGGAGAAATGGATGACAGGTGGAGGCATGGGTGTGTGGACGTTTTGTGACAGCCTTTGTTTCATAATGCTCCAAGGGCTGCAGATGCATTCACCCTTCAGGTTTTATTTATTTTCTCCTGGTGCTTTTTTATTTTTAAGATAGTCAGTTTTAGATAAATAGGGTCATCTACAGATAGCAACAGCGAGGAAAAAAGCAAAACACACAAACACACACACACACAGCAAACCTTACCTGGTTTCTGTCTTCATCTTCGGATTGAGTCGTGTGCATGAGAAACAGAACTTCGTGACTAGAATCAGAGAGATCTACTCAAGAATTTTCATTTTCATTTTTCTCCGGCTGACTCAAATCATGTCCTCGGGAAACGTCTTTCAACATTCTGTATCTAGTGGACATTGACATTTTACTTGGAGGACTTTTTAAAGGTTTAATCCACTCTCATTTGTCAAGTTGCTTGAGCTCTTTGGGCCCCCTTTAACCTTTCAGTTCCATTGGCTGGCACAGAAAACCTATGCTTTCCAGTGCTGTTATGAAATCAATAATAATAAGCAGGGTAGCCAGCAGATCAATGAATTTTGCCTGATTCAATATTTGCCCTTTAACCAATTAATCAATAGCTTATTGAAAAAATCGCAACTTTGCTGACTTTTTGAGATGCTGTGTGTGGTAAATTAAAAGGAAAAAAAACAGAAAAAAACAAGGTTTATTGTGGGAGAAGCTTTTATGGAATAGAACTGAATTCATAGGAAGGCTCTATCTAGCATTCAGGTGTCAAGCCACAAGCCAACCACCAGGCACTCCAGCACCCCTGCTTCACCCCTCCCTTTCTCCATCACAGTTAGAAGTGGAAAAACTCCTGAAGCTGATAGAAGACTTTATATGAGCTTGACTGCTGCTTAGAGGAGGGGTGACAGCTGGGGAAGGAAGGTTAACATCGCAAAATTTGGAGAAGTGTGAATTTTGAAGGCTATATGTTTCAGTTTGCATATTGTTTTGGAATAGTGATATATGCTTTATTTTTTCTTATATGTTATCTTTATCAGTGTATGCATTTTATACACACTTCCCCCTAATATAATATTTTAGGTACACATTATTTGGTTGAAGAAGAGCATCACAAAACTTGGAAAAGTGTGAATTCTGAAGGCTAAATGTGTTTCTGATTGCATATTTCTTTGGCGGATTTGCAGTAAAATTCAGATCAAACTGAATTTCTCCCACTGCCATATTCTTGGCAGAAGAACTACCACATCCAGCCCTTTAGTCTTAGCATAACAAAACACTGTCTTCAGAACTTCAAAATCCAATAAATCTGCCATCCGTTTTCTAATCTCTGAAATGGATCTAAAATTTACAATATCCACATTTGGAAATATGGTTCATTTTCCTTGGAGTTTTGGAGTTTGTTTCTTTGCAAAGGACTGCCACTTCCCACCCAGATTCAGATAATCCGTATTTTTTACTGTTTAAACACTTAAAGCTGAGATAGCCCTCTTGTATGCTCTTGAGCCTACTTTATGCATTCATATTACAGTTTTGTTTTGTTATTTGTTAGATCTTTAGTTCTCTTTTCTTTCCTTTTTGCAGCAGAGACAAAGGAAAGCCCATATTTCCTAGTGTTTATAACTGCCTTTCCCAGAGCAACGCTCTTCTACGAATCAGAGGAAGCAATTTCCTCAGCAGTTCCTCTTCAACTCCCTCTCTTATTTAAGGGCCTAAACTGCACTTTGAATGAAAAATGCTACAGCTTAAAAAAGAAAAGTTGCAGTATGTTGTGATCAGGAAATAGCTATTCCTCACACCCGTTCTCTCAAGTTTACGGCAAAAGATAACACGAGCCATCTGTGCTGTTGCTGTGAGACTTCAAAAGATGTTGCCTGTTGCCACAAAAGTAATGTGGCAACTTATTTCCCTCTCGGTGTAGCTCTTCCGAGGCTTCTTTTGTCACATTATCAACTTTGATTGCTCGAAGGCAGCTTTCGCCCTTGCTAATAACCCAAATCCTAGTGCCAGACCCCATAGGGAAGAATAATGACTCAGAATAATTTTCTCCTAATGGCAGACCTGAAGCAGCAAATAGATAAAAGAGGTCACTCTTAATCACAGTGTTGTTGTCTAATGTTTACGCCAATAGCACTAAAGCAACAAGGCCAAGTGCTCCTTTCACACTTAGCTCAAGCCCCCACTCAGTAACTTGGAACAATTATTGAAGATGCGTGCACACAATGGTTTCCGTTCTCTTCTGTATGTGTGTGTGTGTGCATACAAATGTGTTCACACTCACATATACAGAACTATATAGACACGTAGTTCTTGACCTCACTGATACGTTTTTGGATCAGCGAAAACATTCCTCTTCTCTCAGGCTAATTAAACAATCTATGGCCTTTTAAACTGGGGTAGGAGAGGTGTTGTTATTTTGTTTGTTGTTGCTATGTTACATATTTTTGTGTTGTTATACTCTACACTGCCCTGTCATCCTTGGATGAGGGGTGGTATATAAATCTAAGGAATGATAAATAAAAAATATTTTACATTGTTCAAAGTTTTATTTTTCTAGTATTCAATTGCTTTTATGTGCTATTTTTTAGGATTGCCATACATCTGGAATCTCCCAGACATGTCTGGAATTCAAAGGGCAAATAGAACCAGGAAGTGTGTGTCACTGTTTCCCAAAATTTCCCCCAAAAAGTCAACAACTTTTGCGTCCTGAATTTTACTTCTTGAATTTTTTTACCATGGTCAAATCACTCTGAGAGTTTTCGTTCTATAAAGCAACTGATAAATGCAATAAATATATAATAAATATACAAATGAAGTGTTTTTTCTTTGGGTATATCATACTATGTTCTGTTAGCACTAGTAAATGTGGCATAGTCAAATGGGGACAGATTTATCTGAGCTTGTTACTTTCAAAATCAATTCTGTATCATTTTAAATAATAATAATAATTTTCTCTAAAACAGTTATTATGTTGGTCCAATTGCATGAAAATATTATTATTAGTAGTAGTATTACTATTCTTGGAAAGCTAAAAAGGGATTTTGGAGGAGACCTATGCTTAGAAAATATTACTGATTGGAAAAATAGCTTTTCTTTTTTTTTTTTTTTTTTTTTAAAGCAATTTATTAAATTTTACAATAAAAATAAACATAATAAACAATGTAACATTGATCTTAACATATTTTCACATTTTCTTTGGACTTCCTCACATCTCCCGCTCCCATTTTCATCGTTGTAACATTTTGTCAGCAATTTATCATCTTATTTAAATTCTTATATCCCTTCTATATTTCATAATCTTATAATTCTCAGAAGGAGCTAAATTTCACAGTCTTACTTATTTTCTTAAAAACTTCTAGATTTAGTGGTGCTCAGTTATTTTGATCTAGCATCTTGTTTAGCATTCACTCAAATTACAATACTTTTGTAAATAGTTCTTAAATTTCTTCCAGTCCTCTTCAATCCTCTCTTCTCCCAGGTCACGGATTCTGCCGGTCATTTCAGCCAGTTCCATGTAGTCTATCAGTTGTATCTGCCATTCTTCCAGTGTGGGTAGATCTTGAGTTTTCCAATGTTTTGCGAGAAGTATCCTTGCTGCTGTTGTTGCATACATAAAGAATGTCTGGTCCTTCTTTGCCACCCCTTGGCCGACAATACCCAAAAGGAAAGCCTCTGGTTTCTTAGTGAAGGTATATTTAAATACCTTTTTCAGTTCATTATAAATCATTTCCCAGAACGCCTTCACTTTAGGGCAAGTCCACCAGAGGTGGAAGAACGTTCCCTCACACTCTTTGCATTTCCAACACTTATTATCAGACAGGTGGTAAATTTTGGCAAGTTTGACTGGGGTCATATACCATCTATAAATCATTTTCATTACATTTTCTTTCAGAGCGTTGCATGCAGTAAATTTCAATCCATTGCTCCACAACCTCTCCCAGTCCTCAAACATGATATTATGCCCAATGTCCTGTGCCCACCTTATCATAGCCGATTTAACCGTTTCATCTTGTGTATTCCATTTCAACAGCAAGTTATACATCCTTGAAAGTACCTTAATCTTTGGTTCTAACAATTCTGTTTCTAATTTCGATTTCTCCACCTGGAACCCTAGTTTCTTATCATTTTTAAAAACTTCTTTAATCTGAGCGTAATGTAACCAATCTCGCACTTTGTCTTTCATTTTCTCCAAACTCTGCAATTTCCAATTGTCTCCATCCTTTTCTAGTATTTCCCAATATTTTGGCCATTTAGCCTCCATATTGGGTCTTTTTCGGGCCTTGGCTTCCAAAGGTGAAAGCCACCTTGGTGTTTTATTTTCCAGCAAGTCTTTATATTTTGTCCAGACATTAAACAATGATTTTCTGACAATATGGTTCTTAAAGGCCTTATTTGCTTTAACCTTGTCATACCATAAATATGCATGCCATCCAAAAGCATTGTTAAACCCTTCCAGATCCAACACATCAGTGTCCTCAAGAAGTAGCCAGTCTTTTAGCCAGCAGAACGCTGCGGCTTCATAATACAACTTTAAGTCTGGCAGGGCAAAGCCCCCTCTTTGTTTTGCATCAGTTAATATCTTAAACTTAATTCTGGGCTTTTTGCCCTGCCAGACAAACTTAGAAATGTCTCTCTGCCACTTCTGAAAGCACCCCGTTTTGTCCAAGACCTGAAGTGTTTGAAATAAAAACAACATCCTTGGCAATACATTCATCTTGATAGCAGCAATTCGGCCTAACAAAGAAAGTTTCAATTTTGACCAACTATCTAGGTCTCTCTTAATTTCTGTCCAGCATTTTTCATAATTGTCCTTAAATAGACTTAGATTTTTTGCTGTTATGTTTACCCCTAGGTATTTTACTTTTTTAACCACGTTAAGTTCCATCTCATTCTGAAACCGTTCTGACTCTGTATCCGTCAAATTTTTCCCCAAAACCTTAGTTTTCTGTTTATTTAGTTTAAATCCAGCCACCCGACCAAAATCATTAATCAGTTGTAATACTCTTTTCGTACTGGGCTCTGGCTTCTGCAGGGTCAAAACCAGGTCATCTGCAAAAGCTTTTAATTTATATTGTTTCTGACCGACCTGAATTCCTTCCACCAACCGATCCTCTCTAATCATGTTTAATAGCACTTCCAGAACCGAAATAAATAACAAAGGGGAAATAGGGCAACCTTGTCGTGTCCCTTTTTCAATTTTAAACTCTTCTGTAACCACATTATTAACTATCAGTTTAGCTTTCTGTTCTGAATATATCGCCCCAATCCCATTCTCAAAACCCCGTCCCACTCCCATCTCTTTTAAATTTCCCATCATAAATTTCCAGGAGATATTGTCAAAGGCCTTCTCCGCGTCTATAAAAATTAGGACTGCTTTTGTATTTATGTCTGTTTGCAAAAGTTCCAAGATATCAATAATGTTCCTTGTGTTAGCAAACAGATGTCTTCCTGGGAGAAAGCCGGCCTGGTCCTTATGAATTACTTCATTTAAAAATTTTTTAAATCTAATTGCCAGAATGTCTGCAAATATTTTGTAATCCACTTTAGAAGAGAGATGGGACGGTAGTTCTTAAGTTGTGTCTTTTCAGCTTCCGACTTTGGTATTAATGTGATAAACGCTTCCTTCCACGACTCCGGTGCCCTCTTCCCCTCCATAATTTCATTGCTGACCTCCATCAAAGGTTGTATCAAATAGTCTTTTAATGTCTTATAGTACTTGGAGGTCAGCCCATCTGGTCCTGGAGATTTGCCAAGTTGCATGTTCTGGATAGCTTGTTCAATCTCTTGTCGTGTTATTTTAGAATTAAGGATTGTCCTATTTTCTTGTGACAATTTAGATAGTCCGTTTTTTACCAAAAATTGTTTAATCTCAACATCATCTTGCGGCCCTTGGGTATATAATTTTTTGAAGTATCTCTGGAAACACTTTCTAATGTCCACTGGATTCTGGATGTTTTTTCCATCAACCTCTAAGTTTGTAACAGTATTTAATCTTTGTCTTCTCTTCAACTGCCAAGCTAGCAGTTTTCCACATTTATTCGCCGACTCAAACGTTTTTTGTTTCATTAATTTAACCTTCCATTCAATTTCCTGATTTATCAATTTAGAATATTGTGTTTGATAAAGTTTAATTTCTCTCAGAGTTGGCTGTGACTTCGGATTCACTCTTAATTTCTTCTCTAATTCTTTTATTTTTTCCAAGATCTTATCTTTTTTCTCATTTTGTGTTCTTTTCTTTACTGCATTCTGTTGTATCAAGAATCCCCTCATTACAGCTTTACTTGCGTCCCAGATTATTCTTTTTTCCACCATGTTATTCATATTTATCTCAAAATAGTCCTTCAGAACTTTTTGGGCCTTCTTGGTAATTTCCTGATCTCTAAACAAATTGTCATTCATCTTCCATCTAAAGGATCCAGTTGGTAATAATGTCATATCCATCTTTACTGCATTATGGTCGGAGCAGGTCTTTGGGCAGATTTCCACTTTTCTGACCTTGGGTGCCAGGCCTCTGGAAATCCATATTTGGTCGATTCTTGTCCAGGTCAGTTGGGCTTCAGAAAAGAATGTTCCCTCTCTTCCTAGTGGGTTCTTTGTCCTCCAAATGTCAATCAAATCCATATTGTCAGTCATTTCAAAAAAGGTTTTAGGTAGTCTGCCGTCTTTTGTAACATTTTGACTTTGTGACTTGTCCATGTTAGTTGATACGACCCCATTCATATCTCCCATCATTATGATGTTGTTATAATCTAGGTAGTCCAGCATTGTCTCCTGCAACTTCTTGTAAAATTCCGATTTCCCTTCATTAGGTGCATAGATTCCTAATATCAGCAGTTTCTCACCTTGATGTTGTATCTCAATAGCCAAAATTCTTCCATGTTCATCTTTAAATAGGAATTTAGGTGACAGGCTCTCTTTTGCATATATCACCACACCTCTCTTCTTAACTTTGTCGGAGGATACAAATTCCTGGCCCAATCTTTTATTTATTAACACTTTTCTGTGGAGCCTCGTCACATGTGTTTCTTGTAAACAAATAATGTCCAATTGTTCTTTTTTTAATATATGAAATATTTTCTTCCTTTTTTCCGGAATGTTACAACCATTAATATTCCAGCTCAACAGTTGCAGAGACATCCTGAACTATCTGGTTATTTTTCAAGGGGTGGTATCTTCTCAGGGTCTTCAGGTTCCACAGATGCTGATGTTGGTACTGGCGTTGCCTCAGGCCCAGAAGGTAGTTCAATTCCTTTTTGAAGGTCTTCTCCGTATGTAGACAAGAATTTGTCTCTCTCTTCCAGTGTTCTCACTTTGACCTTTCTCCCTCTAAAGGTAAAAGATATTCCTTGGGGAAATTCCCACCTGAATGGAATTGCGTTGCTCCTTAGTAGTTTAACAAGTTCAGAATAGGCGGCTCTAAGATCAAGCAGTAGTCTTGGGATATCTTTATAAATTTCAATTCTTCTATCCAACACCTCCAGTGATTTTACAAAGTGTAGTCCCAAAATCTTATCCCTTTCCTCCTTTGATCTCAATGTTATCAAACAGTCTCTGGGCCTCTCCTTCTTTATAAATCTTCCAAGTCTGAAAGCTGACACAATTTTAAAGTCCTTTTCTTCCAAGTTCCAGAACTTGGAGAATTCTTTGGTCAAAAACTCAGTTAGATGTCCTTCTTCTGCCTCTTGTAGTGATCTAATCCTTAAGTTGTTCTCACGGTTTCGCAGTTCTATCATCGAGAGATAAATCTGGTGTTCCCCGACTTGTTTAGTGAGTGGTCTTACCTCTTGCTCTAAATTTTCAAATCTTTGTCTAGTGTCCTCAGTCAATTTCCGATTTTCTGCTGAGGCCTCCGTTAACTGTCCAATTGCTTGTGCATTCTGTACCACTTGTGTGGTTAATTTATTTAGACATTCTGTGTTTTTATCAATCTTTGCTGATTGCGCATCTGCTTTCTTGTCCAAAGCTTCCAATTTTTCAAAAATTTTGTCTAGTACAGAAACAGATGCTCCTGAGGCCATATCTTCCAGTTGTAACTGCTCTGCTTCGCCCTCTCCCTCCACTTCTGAGGGCAAAGTAGGCACAGATGATCTGCGTGTCTGTGAGGCTGAGGTTAGAGTTGTTAGAGTTGTTTGTTTAGCTCTCCCTCTTTTTCTTGTGCCACTCATTCCAACGTTATCTGTCAGTCAAGGTCACACTGAGTTGTTCCCATGGGAATGGAAAGGTCCAGAGCAAGCAAACAGCAAGGGAATCGAAAGTAAAAAGTGCATGTAAAATCACTGTTATAATCCAATCCTCTAGAGGGAGCTTAATCTGTCTTTCAGAGTCTAATTTAATGTCCAAGAACCTTCAAATACAAATGTTTAGCAGAGTTTATAAATGGTCACTTTGTTGCAGACAGTGCTTATTTATCTCCAAAAAGAATGTTTCAAATTTAAAAGGTCTCAATACCCTCAGATTGTTTCAAGTTCCAATATACAGTATCCAAATCTGCAGTGCTGACAGCTCCCTTAGTACTCAGGCAGCTCCTGACTCTGGGTTTCACCTTCTAATTTGTAATCCAATAAGAGGAGGAAAGTCAAGTGCAAATAAAAATCCCAAATCTTTAACTTAAAGTCTTTACTTTAAGATGCAAGTTCAATAGATGCTTAGATCTGTAAAACTTAGAGTCTCTTTCTTTCAGCCTCCACTCCTCCAGCTGATTGCTTTTTTTTCAAGTTCAATGGCTGCGGAAGACGGACTTCCTGCTTCCACGTCTCTCCGCTCTCAGCCAAGTTCAAGCCAATTTAAGTTTCCCTTTTAAAGCCTCAAATTCAAGTGATTCAGTCTTTTACTCACAAGTTAGTTGCTTTTTCGTCCGGATCCGTAATTTAGCAGGAAAAGGGATCAGCGCTCACCGACAGTAGCAGCGCGGCTTCGCTCCTCAGGCTGTGAAACAGCTCACAGCGCCGCAACCCCCCTCCGTGCTCCGGAGCCCCTTACGGGGTTCCTTCTGCACTTGGAGGGTCGCTCTAGGCGCCCACCGAGCCTCAAGACCCCAGGCTCTTGCCGCCTGGGGTTTTCCAAAGTGGGTCTCCGCTTCGCCGTAGCGGACGACCCGTTGCCTGCAGAGCCTCCTCTCCCGTTCAGAAGAGGACCGCCATTGCCGTTCGCGCCGCCCCCGGAAGTCTAGCTATGAAAAAAAAAAAAAAAAAAAAAGCTTTTCTTATTCAGTCATTTAATTTCTGCTAAAATGCTACCTAATTGAATATTTTAATGTTTAAACAAATGGGGAGAAAAAGATATTTTAGCACAGATTAAAAGGTCAATTATAAAAATTAACATGCTGAGAAAATGACTCCAATCGGAACAGTAACAGTGGAGGTGGGCAGAAGGGCAGGTGCACAGTGAATAGTTCATCTACCTGGGATGCTGTTGTGCATGTCAAAATCAGGCCTCTCAGAAAGATGGGAGTCCACGCTAAGAAAAATCCACCCTTGCATTCATTTTGCTACTTTTCCACCCATTGCAGCAACAACAAAGGACAGATTCTCCACAGTCTGAAAAACAATGGGGAAAACACAGAGAAAACAAGAGGACAATGACTTCATGAGGACATTGGGAGATGCCCTGTAAAATGTGAGTGAACAAAGTATGGCAAATACGTGTGTTGGGTGGAAGTCCCCTGGAAGACCGTGGTTTGCTGAAGGTTACCTAGTAAATTCAGTACTGAGCTCCTATTTGGACTAGGAGTTTTCAAAGCATAGCTCATGGTTTCTTAAACCAGTATGCTACACCACCTCACAGGGTTTTAGTCTCCCTTTGTTAGGTCACCTTGGGTCTAGGAGCAGTGCTACCACTATAGAATTAGGCTTCGGACACTTTGGTCACCTTAAAAATTATTTAGTTGAGAACTTGACAGTCTCATCCTCTGCTTTTGCAAATGGGCTGTTCATAAAGAGAAAACCTCATTCATTAAAAAAAAGAGGGGGAGATGAAGTACTGTAGAATCAGAGCACAATTATTTTTGCTATGTTTTTAGCCGCCTTGTAGAGGAAATTCCATGGAACTTAGTTGCTTATAGGGGTTGACTGAGAGACTGAACAACTTTCAGGTTAGTGTGCATGTGTGTGTGTGTGTGTGTGTGTGTGTGTGTTTTAACAAAATGTTTCCTGAAATTGTAGTGGTCTTGGACCTCAGTGAATATGGACAATGTTGATGGAACCCACACAGGAGCTGTGAACAAAAAACTTGCTTCCAGACTGTTCTTATTTTGCAGGCAGGATTCAATCATGTATTTGCCAGTTCAAATTGTGCAGTTAAGGTGGATTTAGTGCTCTTGTGCACCAATCCTGTTTAAAAAAAAAAAAGATATATATTTTTTAGAGAAGGGGAATGATGAGAAAATGTACTTGCAAGTGTGAGGAAACAATTACTTAGCTTACCACTGTACAACTTTGGCATAAGCAAATGAGGATGAATACTCAGTAAACTAAACAGGTTATGAGGAAGCAACCTAAATCACCAGATGGTGGTGAAATTGATCTTCTAAATCCAACCACACAAAAAAATTGAGGAGGAAGTGGTTGAGGAGGTCACAAACTCCTTGCAAAGAATTTTATGGGTTTCCTGGAAGATACCGACATTACATGGTGAGCATTGCTGCCAAAAGACAAGTGATGCTTCCTAAAAAATGATGGCTTTGTATCTTAATGAGCATGGGCTCAGTACAAATACTAAGGTTTATTGGGAGGTAATAATCTCTTTCACTCTGCTTAATGAATCTCATGTGGTGCATGGGTGGCTTTGTGGATAAATAGCAGGAAATATTAGCTTTATTACCATTTCTGCCTCTGAAAGCTGGTAGGTGAACACAGCACTTTTCTCCCTCAGAGTCTTAATTCATTAGTATTTATAAACTGCTTTGAAACCCTAGGATAGAATGAGCCACTCAAATGTAAAATATGATTTTATTAACTCAGCAAAGTGTTAACAGGAATGTCACCTCCATAATTCTGTTTTAGCCTTCATTTCATCAGTGGAACCACACTGAATAATATATGGCTGTTTGTGTAAGACTTAATTAATATTCCTTTTCTCCCTACACTATCATTCTGAGGCTTTTCCCCTGTTCACAAAGCTCCTAGAAAGTATCTGTTTGCCTCTTCCAAAAATTAATAATAGTATTTTACTATTTCAATCACACTGTTGCAAGCAATTTTGAGGGCTCTGAAAATGACCAGTAAATAAACTACTAAATAATTTCTGCAAATAATTATTGGTCATGAGATGGAGAAGTTCAGCACAAGCAGTTGTGTGTCATAAATTAATAAATAGAAACATGCCTTACATTTTATAGGTATAATCTGCCTTGTCCCTCTGGCTTGGGATAAGTAAAAGCATTTTTAAACTACTAAAAATAGAATTTTAAGATAAAAACTAGCCCAAATTGACCTATAGCTGATGGTCCTTTCAAAAATGAAGGAAGGAAGGAATCTTACATAACTGCTTCCAGTTGCTATCCAACTCAAACTTTGGTAAAATACTGTTATTGAGATCACCTCTCTCTATACCTTTTAATGTGGTATAAGAACAGGAGAGTACACTTCTTGCCCAACAATTTAATAAAAGAATTATAGCAATTTCACTTCCCTTCTTTTAACAGCATTCAGCATGGCATTATCTTCACCACCACCAGTTTATATAATCTGGTCCAATACAGAGCCCAGATATAACACTTAGAATTGTGGTGGGAAGATTGTAGGATCAAAAACAAGTAATTGTGAGGTGCTTTGTATCCTGTTCTCATCATAAGAAGGAGCCCACAGGGTTCAAGGGCATAATCAGGCAGATAGCAGACATCTCTGGCTTAGCGATTTGCTCCAGCGATGGCTGGAGCTCAACTGAGGCGATATATATTTCTGTGAGCTGGACTATCCCTCCCAGGTTCACCCCTCTTCCTGGAGAGCCTTATATGGATAGTCTTCTGGTTTGAACCTAGTGCTTCCCCTCCTCAGGGCAGATTGCACTGGCAAACAGTTGCAGAAAGGCAGGGATTTCCTAAGGTAAGAGGGCTGGTACTTTGGAAGAATGGTGGAAACCATCTCTAAAGGTCCCACCCCAAGTGTCTCATGTTCAAGGTGTTCTCAGCTGACAGGCTCAGTCAGGAGCAAGATCTGAGTCCAGCAACTCTGCAGTTTATACCACTATTCCTTCTCATCAGTCTAGCCATTCTTCCTCAGCTGCTACTGCTTAGGATGGAGTCATAGCACTTTGCAAGAGCATATGGTTAAACATCTCGGTACTGTCTCTTTCCTGCATATCTCCATGGCCAACAGAGGAAACTGCCTCGAAGTCAAACCACTGGACTATCTAGCTCGGTTTTATCAACACTGATTGACAGTGGCTCTCCAACATTTTAGGCAGGCGTCTTTCCCAGCCCTACTTTGAGATGCCAGGTACCTAGTGCATGCAAATCAGATGCATTACCACCAACCCTTGGTACCAAAGTTACAAGCCTCCTCTGCCAGACTGTCACAGTCTGCAAAGAATTATCATCTTAGCCATTCAATTAAAAATGGTTATGTCCTTTCCCATAATCAGCAGCTTGCAGGTGAACAGACTTAGAAGGTTCTTTACGGAATGTTTTTAATCACTGTTGACTAATCAATATCCTGGCCTCATGAATCCATTCCTAAAGCCTGCAGCTGTTGCCTCAGGAATATATTTTTTTTTCTATTCAATGCACTCGGCAGTTTTATTTATTTGTAAATGGGAAAGCAAATCAGTAATAAAATAGCAACTCTTGGGTGGTACCAACAAAAGAAATTAATTCCATGCTTGGAAATGTTTGAGACTTTTGCTGATGGTGGAAATACCTACTATGTTGCCAAACAAGTCATGCATAAAAAGATATTTAGTTATTTGTTTAAACATCTGAAGTAGCCTTAGTGCAGATCTTCACAATTTGGCGTTCTCCGCAAACCAAATGCAGGCCACCCGGCGTATAGCGTGGCCTGACAAGTGTTTTCCCAGCTCCCTGCAAGGCTGGTTCTCCTGGTAGGCACCTATTTGGGTGAGCAGAAGACAAATTCAACCAAGTATATGGTTGAAGCCCAATTATTCAGGGTGGTGAAGGGCCACAACTCAGTGGTAGCACATCTGCTTTGCATGCACAAGGTCCCAGGTTCAATCCCTGGCATATAGTTATCCATGAACGTGATCTTGATGTGAATATTTCCACTGGTGTGCTGCAGTAGTGAATGGAGTTAGTTCCGAATGTGGGATTCTTAGGAAAGGCATTTCAAATAAGCTAAAACAATCACAATGCCATTATCACCCCTTGGTGCGAACGCATTTGGAATACTATGCACAGTTCTGGTAACCTCCTCTGAAAAGAAACAGTACAGTAGTACCTCGGGTTAAGTACTTAATTCATTCCGGAGGTCCGTTCTTAACCTGAAACTGTTCTTAACCCGAAGCCCCACTTTAGCTAATGGGGCCTCCTGCTGCTGCCGCGCCGCTGGAGCACGATGTCTGTTCTCATCCTGAAGCAAAGTTCTTAACCTGAAGCACTATTTCTGGGTTAGCGGAGTCTGTAAGCTGAAGCGTATGTAACCTGAAGCGTATGTAACCTGAGATACCACTGTAGATGCTGGAAAGGTTACATAGATGGTAATACATAGATGTTCAAAGGGTAGGGCTATCTTTCCTACAGGAAAAAATGGACACAAGAGATGTTTGGGGGAAATTATGGGCAGTGTGAATAAAGAGATTTTCCCAACTCTCTCCTTTGCTTTCTAATTCTTGTAGGACCAGGGGTCATCCCATGAAGTTGGTGGGCAGCAGATTGAGGGCTGACAAGAGGAAGCTCCTCACACAACAAACACATCATTAATTTATGGGTTCATTGGCACCAAATTGAGGGACAGCAATTAGTTAGATCTATTTAAAAAGAAAAGTGAATGAGACACTTTTGGAAGATAGTTGATCAGCACCTATTGCATCATGATAGCTGAACAGAAACTTGATGGTCAGAGGCAGACAGCAAGCATCCTTCTGAAAAGCAGATGCATGGAACAAACAGCATGGCAAGGTTATCAGCCTTCATCCCCTGCTTGAGAGCATTCAGAAGCACAGAAAGCATGTGCTGATGAATGTACTTGTAGCATCAGATGCTCGGATCCATGTGCTCCTTCCAGGGCTCATTTCAAATGAAGTGTGCACTGTCCCTTTCCTGTTTTGTGAGGCAGGCATCAAATATTCTCAACCAGACCTGTTCTTCATGGCTTTGTAAATGTAATCCCCTTAATGCACAAGATTTTTCCCTGGCATTTGCTGACCTTAAGATCTCTGCCAATGGCTCTGCACACAACATGCTAATTCAATCTGCACCGTTTTGTTTGCTAATTGTTATTCCAAAAAGGCAATGTTTGATAAAGTGGCATATTATACATCAAAAGCAGACTGGGAACAGATCCATTGTAAGCCTTGAATTCAAGCTAGAGGAGGTTTGTTAAGCTCTGTGGCAACCCCTCCCCCCAAGCAGTGCCAATAAATCATGGCACAGCAGAAGGATCCTTATGAAATGGTGCAATTCTTCATTCGCGTGACATTATTGATTACCTTTAAGAAGACACTTAGCAGGACGAATGAGTCATTGTTGTCCTCACAACTGACTCTTCACATTTCGAGTCTCAAACAAATAGTACTGGATCTGTTAGTTATTTCAAGATCAATAGACATTGCTTCATAATAGCAGAAAATGAGTTTATCAATAGGAATTGACCGATGTATAACACCCAAACTGCAGTTATGCAGATTTATTTATTTTTTAAGAACCTTCTATTTCAACAAAGGCTCCATCTGCACCATGCATTTAATATCATACTTGCTTTAAACAGTCATGGCTCTTCCCCCCCCCCCCCAAAAAAAAAAAAGAATCCTGGGAATTGTAGTTTGTGAAGGATGTTGAGAGTTGATAGGAGACCACTATTCCCCTCACATAACTCCAATTCCCAAGGATCTCTGGGAAGAGGGATTGACTGATGAGCCATTCTGAGAACTGGAGCTTTGTGAGGGGAATAACAACTCTCAGCATCTTTATCAAACTACAGTTCCCAGGATTATTTGGGGGAAGCCATGACAATTTAAAGTGGCCTGATACTGATTTTAATGTATAGTGCAGATAGGGCCAAAGTCTGAACCTTGTCTCCAAGGAGCAAAAGCATTGATGTTTCTGGCTAAATGATCAACGAAACTGTGTTTTTAAACAAGGTTGAGCTTTGGGGCGGTCACATAAGTTGAACTTGTCAGCTAAGAATAAAAAAGGACTTTGGTGACCCAACTTACATTTGATCCATGTGAAGTTATATAAATGCTCTTAACTGCCCCTTGAGGCTGCTTGTAGTGCCAGCATTTAAGACATGACAGTCAGTCTTCGGTGACACATGCTCCAAGAAGCAGGGTGAAAAGGTTTGATTCCCTGCCAGCAGTACCAGGCAATGAGGTAATTTAGATATTAACGGTAGATGAAAGGATGAACAGTTACAGTCTCATTTTAACTTGAAAACCAATAGGGCCCAGACCAAGCCTGCACAACTTGCAACCTGTCAGGATCATTCAGTTTGCAGTTTAAGGGTTAATACTATTATCAGTAAGTTATCCCATGCAGATTACTGTAATTCAATGGACAGGGTGCTGTCCTGGAAGATGGTTCATAAGCTGCAATTAATTCAAATTCCAGCAGTAAGGGTGGAACATATATTGCCAGTTTTTAGAGATATACACTGTTTACTTGGTCGCTTCTGAGTTTGATTGAAGGTTCTGCTTTGGATGCTTACATTTTAAAGCTTTTTACAGACCTAAGGACTAACTTTTTTTATATCACCCTGTCCAAACTGTAATATCTCCCAGAGGCCATTCTCAAAGTGCTGCTACCATCAGCGATCAAGAGCTTTCTCCTCTGTGATGCCCCCGTCATAGAACTCCCCACAAGGAGGTGCCCACTGGATCATCTTTTAAGCATCAGATTAAGACATTTTTGTTCTCTTGTGCATTTTGATAGTTTCCATTGTAAGTATAAGGAGGGATGCTCTATTTAAGCACACTAAACCAGGTTTTCACTCTACAGCTTTAATTGATATTGTGATTGTGTTTTTTAATTGTTTTATTCTGTATTATTTTGTTTTAATTTTCATTATAAAACAGCTGGGATAAATATTATGAAAAGCAGTATATTATTATAGAATAGGAGGGTTGGTTTGTGTGCCATTTTTCTTTTTTCTTTTTTTTAAATACAATTTATTAATTTTATAATGACAAAAAAAAACCACAAACAAAAATTCAAATAATAAATATTAACTCAGTTGACTTCCCTCCACTCCCCCTCTTGATTCTATTGTTGTTTGCCGTTTTTCAGTGTGTGGGCCTGTGGTTTTATATCTGTAAAATGGGGCTTTGTAGTAACCCACTAGATGCAGTTGGAAAAACCTCTCATCATCTCTAGCTAACGTGGCCAGTGGTCAGGGATGATGGAAACTGTAGTTCAACATCTGGAGGACTGCTCCTGCTGCAATAGAAGGAGCTGCTAAAATGGTCAAAGCATCTCTTTACTGAATTAATGGCCCCAGCATCTTTTTGCATAACTAAAAGGTATTGGCCAAGTGCAGATGATTTTTTCACAGAAAATACTAGCTCAAGATGCTTCCAGAAGGAGGAGGTAAACCTCAATCCCCATTCACCTGGTTAGAGTCAATTTTATGCTGGGTATAACAGGGAACAGGACTTGTCAAGTATTCTCTGGAGGGACACAAAGAGACCTGACTTGATATTTGTGTTGAGTCCAAACCATGTTTGGGAGCGGGGCAGAAATCTAATGGGGGAGCAAGATCTGCTACAAACCCGACTTCCGGAGGTGGCGCCAACGGTAATGGCGGACTCCCTCTGATCCGGAGGGAACCCGCTCCACAGAAATAGGGTCTGATACCGCTTCGGCGCAGCGGGGACCCCTTAAACCACAGGCGGGGGAAGCCTGTGACCCTGGGACTCGGCGGGCACTGTCTGCGCCCCCCCAATCTGCAAAGGAACCCGGCAACGGGCTCCGGAACGGAGCGGGGAAGTGGCGCTGTGCTGTGAGTCGTCTGCTTCTTCTGTGGAGTGAAGCCGCGTAGCTGTTGCCGGAGAGCGCTGCCTTTTTTCCTTGACAATTTGGCTTCGAAAGCAACGATCCGTGAGTAGGATATCTTCGTAATTAAAGGAACTGTACAAAAATTGGAAGTAATTGGCCGAAGCGGAGAGGTATAAAAAGGAAGTCTGCCTCCCGCTCTTGTAAATAGAACAAAGCACTGAACTTGAAAGCGGAAGCTTTAAAAGACGCGCAAAAGGATTACAATCCGATCATCTAACTGTGATTTTTCCCCCTCAATTTGGGAGAGGAGGGGGGGAAGCTTTGAACGTTATTTCCCTAAGAAAAAGAGAGGAAGAGGAGATAAAAACCACCGCTCAAAACCCCTGGAACGGGTTCCCAGTGTCAGTAAGAAGCTTAAGAGAATGTACTGTCTTTGAACGTATTTTGACAGCTAGCTCTGCATCTGAAATATAACTTGGATACAATATTGCTGATAGGTATCTCCTGGTCTTAAAGTAACAGCCTAAGATAGATTGTTATCTTTCTGGTGAATTGGGGGACTAAAGGGAGAAGTAAATTACTATAAGAACTTTATGACTGTTACAGTGTCCCCCTAGTGGAATTTGGAACTAGTTACAACTGCAGCTGGCCTGAGGAAATCTCCCACAACAATTTCCTGGGAACTTTCCATTCCAAAACAACTTTGACTCTGACTGTGTGACTGACCTTGAGTTTTATCTAGAGGGTTATGGCAGATGGGAAAGAGAAGATAGACTTGTTACAAGCAACAAGGTCTGGCAGAGTATTTCGCACAGACGGTGGATTGCAAAGGAGGGCCTCGACATCTGGCCCCCCTGGAGTTCCAACAGCAACCTCATCGGCACAACCTAAAACTAAAGGTATGGCAAGTGACGATGCCCTGGCTCAGGCACTTGCTAAAATTAATGAATCTTTGGATAGAATAAGTAAACAAGTAGCCGAGGCATTGGATAAGATTGATCAAAATACTACAAGTATTAACCAAAATACGGCAAGTATCAATAATTTGGGACAGAAAGTAAATACTAACACAGAAACTATTCAGAAATTATTACAGGAATCTGCTTCGACACGTAAGATTGCCGAAGAGGCTAAAGAAATTGCTACAGCTACTGTTACAGTGGTTCAAGAGAAGATACCACCGCTACATAAACAACTTGAAGACCATAAGTCAATTCTGTCTATGATCGAGTTGAAGGAGAAACAAGTGAACTTAAGGGTCAGGGCTGTACCTGAAGTGGAGAAAGACAATTTAGTTGAATTTCTTACGCAGGAATTCCTAGATTTTTGGAACCCAGATTTGGGGAAAGATAGTTTTAAAATAGTGAGTGCTTTTAGACTTGGAAAAGGAGGGAGAAAGAACAGGGTGAGAGACTGTTTGATCACCCTCCGAACAAAAGAAGAGAGAGACAAGATTTTGAGTTTGCATTTCCAGAAGACTTTGGAAATACAACAGTCAAAAGTGGAGATATTTAAGGATATTCCGAAACATCTTCTGGACCTCAGGTTTTACTACAAAGACCTGGTTACCCTGTTGAGAAGTAACGGAATCATCTTTAGGTGGGAATTTCCTCAAGGCCTATCCTTTAGTTACAAAGGAAAGAAGATAAAAATAAGATCAGAAGACGACAAAGACAAATTTTGGAGAGACCACGGAGAAGACCTACAGAAGAAAGTTACAGGAGAGTTAAGAGCAATTGTAAGAGAAACTTTAGACACACCAGGACTATCTCTGGAACTAAAAGACCGCCTGAGAAATGTGATACCACCGACGGAACAGGAACAGGCACTGGGTGCCGTTGGAGGAGAACCAAAATAATTACATCATGACCCTGCAACTATTAAGTTGGAATTGTAATGGTTTGAACTCTCCCCAGAGAAGGAAATCTGTGTTTCATATATTAAAAAAGGAACAATTGGACTTGATTTGCCTACAAGAAACTCATATAACAAGGTTACACAGGAAATTATTGATAAATAAAAGACTTGGTCAGGAGTTTATTTCATCGGATAAAGTAAAAAAAAGAGGAGTTGTGATTTATGCAAAGGACAGACTATTACCGAAATTTATTTTTAAAGATGACCAAGGAAGATTTGTGGCAATTGAAAGTCAAACACAAGGAGAAAAAATTTTGATAGTAGGGATTTATGCACCAAATGAGGGGAAATCTGACTTTTTTAAGAAGTTGCATGAGACTCTGATGGACTATCTAGATTACAACATGATTTTGATGGGAGACATGAATGGAGTGGTATCTACACATATGGACAAGGCACAAAGACAGGTAGTCACCAAGGATAGTAGACTACCGAAAACCTTTTTTGAGATGACAGACAACTTGGACTTAGTTGATATCTGGAGAACAAGAAACCCCATGGCTAAAGAGGGAACCTTCTTTTCTGAAGCCAAAATGACATGGACAAGAATTGACCAAATATGGGTAACTAGAGGAATGGCACCAAAGACAAGAAAGGTGGAAATCTGCCCGAAAACTTGCTCTGACCATAATGCTGTCAAGATGGAAATGAAACTAATACCAACTGGCTCCTTTAGATGGAGGATGAATGACACCTTATTTAGAGATGCAGAAGTGCTAAAGAAGGCCCAAAAAACCTTGAGAGATTATTTTGAGATAAATATGAATACCAACGTGGAAAAAAGAGTAATCTGGGACGCAAGTAAAGCGGTTATGAGAGGGTTCTTGATACAACAGAATTCAGTAAAGAAGAGAATTCAAAATGAGAAGAAGGATAAAATATTGGAGAAAATAAAGGAAAGTGAAAAAAGATTGAGAACAAATCCAAAATCCCAAGAGATTCTGAGAGAATTAAAGCTATACCAAGTACAATACATGAAAATGATGAATCAGGAAATAGAATGGAAAATTAAACAAATGAGACAAAAGACATTCGAGTCGGCTAACAAATGTGGGAAACTGTTGGCTTGGCAAATGAAAAAAAGACAAAAATTAAATACAGTTACGAATTTAGAAGTGGAAGGAAGGAATATACAGAACCCAGATGAGATTAGAAATTGTTTCCAGAGGTACTTTAAACAACTATATACACAAGGGCCACTGAAAGAAACTGATCTAGATCAATTTTTGAAAACAAATGGATTACAAAAAATCTCTCAAGAAAATAAATTAATGTTGAACTATAAAATAACTGAACAGGAGATAGAAGGTGCCATTCAAAACATGCAATTGGGTAAGTCTCCAGGACCGGATGGACTGACTTCTAGATATTACAGATCCTTGAAAGAATGGCTAGTACAACCTTTGAAAGAGGTCTGTAATGAAATAATGGAGGGGGAAAGGGCACCAGAGTCGTGGAAAGAAGCTTATATTACACTTGTACCGAAAACAGAGACTGAAAAGACGCAGCTTAAGAACTACTGCCCCATATCATTACTTAATGTGGATTACAAAATTTTTGCAGACATTTTGGCTAAGAGATTCAAAAAAGTGTTCATGGAAGAGAGTCATAAAGACCAAGCGGGCTTTCTCCCGGGAAGACACTTGTCTGACAATTTGAGGAATATAATTGATATTTTGGAAAAACTAGAAGTGAACATAAATACTAAAGCAGTTTTGATATTTGTGGACGCGGAGAAAGCTTTTGACAACATTTCTTGGAGTTTTATGAAGAAGAACCTACAGGGTATGGGGGTAGGCCAAGGCTTTGAAAACGGTATAAGTGCAATTTATTCAGAACAAAAGGCTAAATTAATTGTAAATAATGTGAGATAAGGATTTATTGGAAAATAAAACCCCAAGGTGGCTGTCACCGATGGAAGCGAAAGCCCTGAAAAAGCTCAATATGGAGGTCAAATGGCCGAAATATTGGGAAATTTTAGAACAAGATGGTGATAGATTGAAACTGCAGAGTTTTGAAAAACTAAAAAATAAAGTGCGAGACTGGCTTCATTATTATCAGATAATGGAGGCATACAATTTGGACAAAAAAATTGGCTTCCAGGTGGAAAAATCAAAATTAGAAACAGAACTGTTAGAACCCAAAATTAAGAATTTGTCAAGAATGTATAACTTGCTGCTGAAATGGAATACTCAGGATGAAATGGTGAAATCAGCTATGATTAAATGGGTACAAGATGTTGGACATAATATTATGTTTGCTGACTGGGAACAGTTATGGACCATAGGTATGAAGTTCACGGCATGTAATGCCCTAAGAGAGAATATTATGAAAATGATATACAGGTGGTACATGACCCCAGTCAAGCTTGCAAAAATCTACCATTTGCCCGATAATAAATGTTGGAAATGTAAAGAAACTGAAGGTACATTTTTCCACCTTTGGTGGACGTGCCCAAAGATTAAGGCTTTCTGGGAGATGATATATAATGAATTAAAAAAGGTATTTAAATATACCTTCTTGAAGAAACCAGAGGCCTTTCTCCTGGGCATAGTCGGCCAATCGGTGTTAAAAAACGACAGAACTTTCTTTATGTATGCTACAACAGCAGCAAGAATACTTATCGCAAAGTATTGGAAGACACAAGAGCTACCCACACTGGAGAAATGGCAGATGAAAATGATGGACTACATGGAATTGGCGGAAATGACTGGCAGAATCCGTGACCAGGGAGAAGAGTCGGTGGAAGAAGATTGGAAGAAATTTAAAGATTATTTACAGAAACATTGCAAAATTAATGAATGTTAGAGTGATGATGGATTGAAGTTAAGTGGCTCCTAGCTGTACAGGTTTTAAAGCTATAAATATATCAAGATTAAGGATTAGGATCAAAAAGGTTAAGAGAAATGGAAAAAATGGTTCTAAATAGGTAAAAATCTAATGTCATAATATATTAAGATTTAGGATTGGAATTAAAAAGGAGGGAAAGAAATTGCTGGGCTTACAAACTGAATTGGAATACAAAAGAGGGAGTATGAGGAAGTCCGGGAAACAAGTAAATGTAAAAGAAGTTATGAAAAGACGGAGCTATTTTTAACTGTTTTTTTCTTTTTTTCTTTTTCTTTTTTTCCTTTTTTCTATTTTGTATTTTGTATGGTGTATTTTTCTCTGTTTTTGTTAAAAATTTTCTTGTTTATTAATGTGATTTTATGATTTCTGAAACTTTAATAAATATTAATTAAAAAAAAAAAGATCTGCTACGAACCCTTCCATCTTATGCTTAGCCTGTATATATGCGTACATAAAACCATATATCACAAAACATCACAGTGTCCAGTGACCTTCGTTCTAATGATGCCAAACCCAAGGTGTATTCTGGCAGCCCTGAAGTCTCTCGTCACACAGAAATTAAGGTACACGTAACAATATAAATGCATTTAATATATAAAATTAGTGATCCATAGCTCCTATCCCAGAATTATAGTTTCCATATTTCTCTAGGGCATTGGACTGACAATTGAACAAGTTGAAATCTGCAGTGCAGATATGTTCTGAGGAAAATTATGGGTGTGCTGAAGGTCAAGTGCACAGCTATAAACCATATGGGGGGCAAATCAGCTGACAGCAGGAATGGCATATGTTGTCATTCGTTCAAAATAATGTACCTAGGAAGCTGAGGCAGACCATTGGTTCACCTAGTTCAGTACTGGCTGGCAGTGGCTCTCCAGGATTTCTGGCAAGGGACATGCCAGCTCTACCACTGAGCAAAGAAACTAGGAAGAAAACTTCTGGCTTTCAAAACCTAATTTTGAAATTTCATCAGTGTTGGACATAGCTGTCCAATCTTGTTCTTGTTCTGGGTCAATGTTGAAGGCAAGCTTCAGATCTTCCTCTATTCAGACATATATGCTGGTGAAGAAATCTTCTGAATAGCAGTTCCCCTTGAAATGACAAACCTTTTACAGTTCAAATTCAGGCGATGCAGCTTTTGTACTTTCCCATCTTAGCGCCTATCACATGTGCGCAGCAGTCTCACACCAGGAATAGCACTTTTATTTCATGATATTACTTGGCCTCAAAGCTCATCCTTTTGGGAACGGTCTTATGGCCTCATAAAACAGCAGGGGCACTTCTGAAAATGCTTAAATACAGTAACTATTAAACCTACAAAGTGAGGTACTAATTGAATTGCTATATTGTAACAGATTTTGCCATATAATAGAAATAAAAATGCCATTCTTTTCTTTTCTCTTTTTTTTTAAAAAAAAGAATACTGAAAGTCTGTGTGTATTTCTGAGTATTCTACACCAGCTGATTTTTCATGTGATTTGTACTGAGAAATACTGCAAGCACTTTCTGAAGTCTCCTGCGTCATGCTCTGATTAGTATTTCTCTTCCAGATATTTTGGGTGCTCAAGCTATTACTTTTATCCAAACAGTGCAAACTTTATTCTGATCATACAGAGCAGCCTGCCTGGCAGCATGGGGTGGCACAGTGTTGGTTCCTTGGCTTCCCAATATGGAAGTGACTGAGAGGGGGAGAGGCGAGGTATTGAGGAGGTCGGTACAGTACAGGCAGAGTGGCAGAACCAATCTGATGCTCCCACACTGCACCAACCTCCCCACTACCTCACCTCTCTCCATTTCAGTTACTGGCAGCAACCTCTGCATTGGGAAGCCAGATAAGCAATGCCACCCCATCCATTAACAGGCATTTTCTGCCACTGTCCTTCCACTGTGGAATGCCCTTCCCTCTGCCATACACAAAGCATCATCTATTAGTTGCTTCACATAACCAAGCAAAAACATTTCTCTTCTTCCAGGCCTTTGGGTAATTAAAGAACCTAAGGCATGGGTAGGCAAACTAAGGCCTGGGGGCCAGATCCGGCCCAATCACCTTCTAAATCCAGCCTGCAGATGGTCCGGGAATCAGCATGATTTTAAATGAGTAGAATGTGTCCTTTTATTTAAAATGCATCTCTGGGTTATTTGTGGGGCCTGCCTGGTATTTTTACATGAGTAGAATGTGTAAAAAAAAAAAAAAAAAGGGTAAAGGACCCCTGACAGTTAAGTCCAGTTGTGAATAACTCTGGGGTTGCGGTGCTCATCTTGCTTTACTGACCGAGGGAGCCGGCGTTTGTCCACAGACAGTTTTTCCAGGTTATGTGGCCAGCATGACTAAGCCACTTCTGGCAAACCAGAGCAGCACACGGAAACACTGTTTAGCTTCCCGCCGGAGCGGTACCTATTTATCTACTTGCACTTTGACATGCTTTCAAACTGCTAGGTTGGCAGAATGTGTACTTTTATTTAAAATGCATCTCTGGGTTATTTGTGGGGCATAGGAATTTGTTCCTTCTTTTTTTTTCTTCAAAATATAGTCCGCTCCCCCCCCCCCCACAAGGTCTGAGGGACAGTGGACAAGCCCCTTGCTGAAAAAGTTTTCTGACCCCTGACCTAAGGTCTTTTAAAGTGGGGAGGGGAGCTATTGGGTTTTGTGCTTTTTTTTGTTACTATTGTGTGTAGTTTTGTGTGTTTTTTTCTGTAAACTGTCCTATGATCCTCAGTTGAAGTTGTGGTATAGAAATTAATCAATAAAATAAAATAAATAAAGCAAGTCCTGGTCTGCTGTTATCTCTCCCACTGCATGAGTGAACTAGGTCTTTGTGTGCATGTGTTGTTAGAAAAGATAAACACAACTTAGGATCAGACACTATCCCCCCCCCCCCACACACACACATCTGTTGACTATAAGGTCTAAAGCACAAAATGGTTAACTGTCTTTAAAGAACATTGAACCCATCTGTCTTCATGCCGGTTCCCCACAGTGTGAGCTTCTTTTGTATACAACTGAAATAGCATCAGAAATGATGCCTCCAAATGAAGCAAAACAAACCTTCATATGCCATTTCCTTTCCACATTTCCCCAGATTCCCCCCTCCCATACCCTGATAGACAAGGGTGGAATTCATTTCCCAGTCCCCATTCACAGCAAATAAAGAATACAATGTTCACTCTGTATCATTTTCATCTTTCATCTTAATTATCGTGGTGAAGAGTACAGAAATCATTATCTTTATGATGATGAACGTCCAATTAGCATTTCCCATATAAATTTCAAATCATGAAGGAGGCTGTAATGGATAATGCAAATTCCTAATGGTCTTTTTTTCCTGGCTGAAAAATTGAGGTGCTTAGCAAAATGAAATTAAATCTGAGCCATTTCCAAACTAGTTGAGAACTTTAATTACTTGATAACGCAGGGAAAAAAGAAGGAGAGGGTGAAACTAAATCTTAAAAATGGGCATGTTTTAAAAACACTCCCTTTTCCATTATGATGCTCATGTTTCTCTCTTTGTGGGGCTTAACAGTTGTCTGGTGCTGTGCTCTGTAAATTTTAAATTATTGTGAAAACAGGGCAGAAGCTATATTTTTTATTAACTGCACTATTTGGTGGATTGGGAAATTATTACAAATAAACATTCTGTTTACTCGTCTCGATAGCAGTTTAATTGGATCTCATCAAGCCTAATAAATGCAGAGTGCCTCAAAACATCTACCAGTAGCTCCATCTTCCCATCGCTAGGCAACAAAGGAGCCACCTCTGGCCTTGGCTATGCAGCCGCTTATGTCTGCTGGACATCGAATAGACCAACCAGCTCTTCTTTCAGGGTTATCACAAACTACTTTCCAGTCAGGTTTCTACATAGAACAGTATCTCATTGTAGAGAATAAAGCTGGGTGATGTTCTCTGTGTCACCTCCCATTCTGCAAGCCATAAATGGTTCAACACTCATAGGAACGTAGGAAGCTGCCTTATACTTGGTCTGAACATTGGTTCACCTACTGTAGCATTGTCAAGACTGACTGTTTGTGGCTCTCCAGGATTTCAGGCAGAGATTCTCTCCCAGCCCTAGCTAGAGATGCCAGGGATCAGGGGTGGAACTACTGTGAAACTATTGAAGCTTAGGCTTTAGGGCCCCTAATTCTGGAGGGGCCCCAGAAGCAACTTCAGTCCACACTGCTAAAAAAATATATGGATCTAGTAGACCCAATTTGAGTCACACGACTCACATTGATTAATTCTTTGTTGTATATATTTCAACAACAGACCCTCCAAGTGTCCCTATTCTCCAAGTACAGTCCCAGATTTACGCACATAAGCCATCCCAATTTCGGATTTGAGGCTAGAATGTCCCACTTTTCCTTAGGACATCCCTATTTCCATGAGAGAAATGTTGGAGGATATGGTAGGATGTCTCTATTTCCATCGGAGGGTGTGGAGTTATGCGACTCCTGAGCCAAGGAGATAAGTAACTATACAACCTTTAGAAGACATCTGAAGGCAGCCCTGTATAAGGAAGTTTCTTCTCTCTCTTGTTAGACAAGGTTGACCTTGCCGCTATGGTACAGTTGGCTGCTGTAATAAGGTGTGTTGAATTTTTCAACTTTCAAAAATGAGGAGTCCTAAAAAGTTGTGACATGACTTGAGAATTCAAACAATATTTTGGTTAAATTTATATAATTTAGTTTTGCTTGGTAAGTAAAATTGCATAGAAATAATTAAAAATGATTGCCAAGTACTATGGTTATACTGCATATTAATGTTATTTTAATTAATTGTTGTAGTAGTTGTTGTTGATTATGATGATTTTATACTTGTAAGCTGCATAGAAGCCATATAGTGTGGGTGTAAGTGTCCATGTATCTCCATATGGAGGATAAAAAAAATAAGGATGGAACTCATTTAATGGCAATGTAAATTGAGATTTGACTCTTTAGCTGTGCCTGTTTCCGTACAGTTTATAAAACTCTTAATAAAATTATTAATGGGGGGAAATCCAGCACTGAATTGTGAGTCCCACAGAAGCCACTGATCTGTCAAGAGTTAGGTTTCAAAAGCTAGAAAGAATATATGGAACATCAACTTAGAGAGTGTTTATTAAAGAGTCAACACAAGGCGGCTTTATAGCATTACAAATCCCAGTGATGTCTCCCTAAAAGCTTTCCTGAATATATGGCAAAGTTACTGCCATTGTGAATAAATATGCCTATAGCTAAAATTCCTGATGGGAAAAGTGAAGAAACATATTGATGAGTGGGCATCTGCAGCAAGAGTAGCTGTTTGTTTGTTTTCCAAGTTAAACTCATTAAGATGTTGTAATAGTGACTGGCAAGTTTCCTGCAATGCAGAGGCAGTTGGGTGAGGAAGGATCTCTTTAGGTAGCTGTCATGCTGCTGATTGAGAGTGAAAAGCATGGCTAATATATTTTCTAGTAAATCTGCCTGTTCTGTAAACAAGCCTTGCTCTTTCACACCAAGAAAAACAAATGTGCTCCTGCCAAAACAGGTGTTCATCGCCTGTAAGGTGTATGCTGAGCCATCAGTTATGGTGGGAGCACACTAGGCAGAGCTGCTGATGTGAGACACTGTCAAGCAATGCTAAAGGCTTGACCAAACAGCAGCTGACTTCAATGACAGCAGCAGTAAGCAGGAAGGGATGCACACACCAGCTAGCACAGTGGGAATGTTTGTTTTTTGTGGGGAGGGGGATTGATGCCTGGCATATAGTTCATCCAGTGACCATAGCACTAAAGAAGAAGGCTTTGACACAAAAACCTCCATCTGATTATGGTTGGAAAGCTATTCTCTGTTTATGACACAGGACACAGGCTGGAGGGGAAAGGTCCCAAGGGCAGGGGTGGGAAAACCTTATCAGTCTGGGGGGCCATATTCTTTTGTTGGCAATCCTCTACAGGCCACATACCAGTGGTCGGTATAACCAGAGGCAAAAGTGAGCGGAGTAATGAATGTGACTCTTGTCTTTGGAGGCTACGTTCCGGCCTCACAAAACCAGAGGTTTTTATATGTACTCACACCAGGGCTTGTTTTTTCAGAAGGAACTCGCCAGAACCGAGTTCCAGCATATCTCAGGTGGGCACAATTGCCATTGTAGTAGAACAAGGGAGGCGTTCATTTTTCTAGAAAATAACACACACACACACACACACACACACACACCTGTCTGTCCTCCATCCATGCAAGCGAAAGGCATTACTACAGCCCAAGGTTATATCCCACCCAACAAAACCACTTGAGGAGGATATAAGACAGGGCCAGTGAGGAGTGTGGCGGATGGGGACTTCCGGGTTGGCACCTCTGGCAATGGCGGATTTCCTCCGATCGGGAGGAATCCGCTCTGTGGAAAACAGGGTCTGAATCGCCGCGGCGAGGGGGAGACCCATTAAAAACCACAGGTGGGAGAAGCCTGTGGACGTGGGATTCGGCTGGCACCTTTGCGCCCCCCCTACTCGCGGGGAAACCCTGTTTTGGGGATCCGGAGCGACGTGGGGTGAGTGGCGCGGTGCTTTGAATTGACTGCTTCTTTCACGGAGTGAAGCCGCATTGCTGTTGCCGGAGAGCGCTGACTTTTTCCTGTGGACAATTGGATTTTAAACAACTGCCCATGAGTAGAACGGAAAATTGGACTATGAAATTTATTAATTTGGCACCGAAGCGGGAAGGTCTAAACAGGAAGTCTGCCTTCCGCTTTTGTAAATAGAGTGAAGCAAAGAAACGGCAAGCTAGAGTCTGGAAAGTCGCTTGTAAAGGATTAAATTTTCATCATTTAAAATTACTGAACCCCCTTGGAAGCAGGAGAAGAGGGGTGAACCTTTTTTAGACTGTCTAAACCTGCAGAAGAGAGAGTAAAGAAAGGCAATTTTCCACCGTCTTGAGCCTGGGAGCGGGGTGTCAGGACAGACGTCTTGGAGAAGTTCATTGACTATGGACAAACGTTTTTGACAGATAGTCAAAAGAAGAGAAACATATTGATTCCATGGTCCCCTTTCGCATTTAAAAGGAACAAAATATTGACATAATATCCGAAAAAGGAAAACTTTGTTGCTGGGTCTGCTTTAAAAAAAAAAAAAAGATGGATACAAATAGAAATTGTTTCCCCTAGAGGGAGCTTGTGAAACTGTTATTAAAGTCAACTGGGGAGCTTTGCAGCTGTAGAGATTAAAGATCGTGGGACCAGACTTCGACCTTGAACAAGAATGTGCTCAGAGGAGGCTTTGGTGCTTGCTTTTTGCAAGACAAGTGCTTTATTGGAACAGTTACATGAGAAGATGGATTTGATGACTGTTGTGATTGGAAATTTTGGACAGGCAGTGGGTACTTATATAGAACCCACACAGGAATTAATCCAGGAATGTGTTTTGACAGACCAGATGAGGGAGGAGGTTGCTGCTGAACCTCGGGTGACAGAGATGGAGAGAGCTGCGGCCCAGCAGGAACATGAGTTGTTGGATTTGACGAATGAACCTAGAAAAAGTCAGATTTGGAGAGATGGAGTTCTGTTTGGCTTGGAGATGGGGGGCTGGATGGATCCCCCTATGCAGGGATGTTTTGACCTTTCAAGTCTGGCTTTGGGCTGGGGGGAGTTCTGAGTTGTGGGGGCCCTATAACTCTGGAGGGACTTTGAAACATGCCTTTAAATATCACATGGATTTCAGTGTTGACTTTGGAAAAGGGGCTGACTTGTTGAGAAGGGACAAAGATATTGTCAAGTTGGAGTCTCCCCGAATGAAAGGAGCAGAAGACAAAGTAAAGTACAGGTATAAACATGAAGAAGACCTGCGTAAGGGACATGGAAAAGACTTAAGAGCCTCGGATACAAGGTCACCAGGTTGATGGACCAGATGGATGGGATAGAAAGGACTGACAAAACCCGAGACCAGGAAGAAGAGACGATGGATGAAGATTGGAAGAAAGTTTTAAAAATTTATTTAGAAAAGTATTGTAAAATTAATGAGTATTAGAAAAATGTTGGAATGAAATTATTTGGCTTTAGCAGAAATGTTAAAAAGAATTATGTAAGAATATGTGATGGTTAAAAGAATTTGGTATAAATAAGATTTAAGTTTTAAGTTTTAGGGTTTTTTATGGTAAGATAAGGTTAAAATAGATTAAGGTAATTTAATGACAGAATATTGTGAAAGATGGAAAGGATTTGCTGAGATAATTAACAACTAGAATACAAAAAAGGGAGGTGTGAGGAGGTCGATGAAATAAGTTAATGAAAATTAAGGATTTGGGAATATTGGACTTGTTTTTAAATTTTTTGTTTGTTTTTGTTGTTTGATTTTGATGTATTGTGTGTTTTCTTTTTTCTTTTTGACTTTGGTTTTTATTGATTTGTATTGTTTAATTGTTATTTTTATCTACCTTTTTCTTTCTTTGTCTTTTTCTCTTGTTTTTTTCCTTCTTTTTTCTTTGTAACTTCAAAATTCTCAATAAATATCATTTAAAAAAAAAAAAAGAGGAGTGTGGCTGATGGAAGGAGCATCGCTTGCGGAATGTCCTAAGGTGTGAGTTTCCCCACCTAAGGTCTAGGGGGTTGCATTGTGTTGACTTTTGAGGGCAAGTTCCGAGGTAGCATTTGGGTACTATCATCTAACCCAGCAAGCCTGGATCCAGCTGCTGGGTAATAGATGCTACTCTAAATTTTAGTCCTCTGGAAACATTAGTATAGCAGCTTGCAACTTTGTTGCCTAGCCCATTAAGTTATAGTCATGACATGGAACATTCTTATCTCCTCCCTGTCCGTGCAGAATGTATCATCTTCACTTCGTCCCATACAAAACAACTACAGTTTTGTAGTCCTTGTGGAGGTGTAATTGCTCTAGACTCTGTTTATTAAAAGGGCACACGGGGGGCAGAGTCCATAGAAAAAATGTATATTTTTGTTATGTCTTTCATTCAATCTGATCAACTAAAGCCAAGGAACGTGGATTAAGTCCGTAAACTAATTATTAGACCACGCTAATAGGGAAACTAATCAGCATAATTAAATGTCTAACTATATGCTACTTCAAATGTGTTGTTTGAAGTTACTTCATAGCTTTTTCTTCTTCTTTTTTAGCAATGTGGTAATCCAGATTAGGACCACAGCATGCAGGCACAGGGAGTTTAAACTGTCCCTCTCACAGCTCTGAAAAAAGATTGCCCCCATTGCTGCCCAATGGGTTTTATTGTTTTTTACTATTTCTATTTCCCACGCTGGGGCTGGGGTGGGATTTATTCAATATGTTTGTGTATTGTTCAATAAGTGTGTATATAGCTCTGCAGCCTAAATAAATAGGAGGTGAAAGTGCCATTGCAATTACATGAGTGGAAATATGGCAGAAGGCTGTACCTCATCTGGAATGTTGAATTCCAATGATTTCCAACTTCATCCTTCAATTAATTTATTGGGCGCAACATTTTTTAAAAAATCTGGTAGTTTTGGAGTGTGGGCTGGGGTTGATGGGAGTTGTAATCCAGAACATCTGGAGGGCACTAGGTTAGCAAATGATATTTCAATATCCTTTGCTATGTCTATACAGATACATGTCTATACAGATAGCACAAGGTTCTAGGAGAGGTTGCCACAATGAATTCTAGGACAGAACCCATATCAGGAAGCCTAAGCAGGGCTGATGTGCAGATGAGAGCAACTGTTTGAAAAGCACTGGTTCAGACATTTGCTGACTGTTTTATAGCTTTTGCTTCAAAACACTGGAGACACATATAGCCCTTCATCCTTTACCTCGTGCATTAGATTGCCACCCATTTCCATCAGGTTTAGAAGTAAATTCCATCTTTTTGCCCATTATAGCTGTCTTGGTCTATGTGAAGAACTCTTAATAACGGAACTTGGTAAGAGTAAGTTGCCTGTTAAACTTTCAGTCAGTGTTTGTCTCAACATTGATCAGAAACTGTGAAAAAATGCCTTGAGGTTTGCTATATTGATCCTAACCAGGCAGTAGACACTTCCGTTTTCAGACGTCAACACAATTGAATCCAAGAAGGAAATAATTGCTCTGAAGTGGAACGTTTATTAAGAGAGACGGAGTTCAGAAATATATAGGAAAGTGGGAATTAAAACTGAGTTGAGATTGAATTACAGCCACTTCTGTCATCATTCATTCAATAGGAGAAGCAGAAAATGTTTGTAGCACTAGAATATTGAGATTGGGACCAGATGTGAATAATGATAGTCAAGAACATTCCTTTATGTTGAAAGACCACTCCTTTCCATTTTGATTGTTTTAAAGCGCATGTTCGTTGAGTTCATTTTAATGTATTTACAGAGGGTATCCAAAGTGACTGTCTGTATCTCACCATCCCCTTTCTTGCTACAGTTCCTCGGGTTCCTTTGGATAATACTTTTTTTCTTTTCCTTTCTCTCTTTCTCTTCATTCTTTGCTTTAGTTCTCTCCACCTCCTATTTTCTCTCCATGTTATCTGTCATAGCCAGTGTGGGAAGCTGATCATGTAAAGAGACTCCTCCAAGTAGATTGGGCCCATTTTGACCATATCAGTGGAACTACGTTTGAGGATGGTTCTACCAGGGCTGGCCCACCCATGAAGCAAGGTGAGGCAACTGCTTCAGGCATCAAGGGTCCACCAGGGCAGCACATCCCAATGTTGATCTTTCTCTCCCCCTCACCTGCTTGTTCTGCGTGTAGATATTCCTTGACCCCTTCTTCCCTGGTGCCGAGTGGGGGCACCATTTGGGGGTCTACCTCAGGTGCCAAAGTGTCCTAAGCCAGCCCTGGGTTCTACAACCTTGGTAGCAGGTGGTGCTGTGGTCTAAACCACTGAGCCTCTTGGGCTTGCCAACTGGAATGTCGGCAGTTCAAATCCACACAATGGGGTGAGCTCCCGTTGCTGTGTCCTAGCTCCTGCCAACCTAGCAGTTCGAAAGCGAGTAGATAAATAGGTACCACTACGACGGGAAGGTAAACAGGGCTTCTATGTGCTCTGGCTTCCATCATGGTGTTCTGTTGCACCATGGTTTAGTCATGCTGGCCACATGACCAGGAAAGCTGTTTGTGGACAAACACTGTCTCCCTCGGCCTGAAGTGAGATCAGTGCCACACCCCATAGTCGCCTTTGACTTGACTTAACCATCCAGGGGTCCTTTTCCTTGTACCTTTACCTCTTCTAATGTCATTAAAATGGTACCAGTCCTCATGGGAGCTAGGCCACAAAAATGATTTCCCATACAGCTCTGTTCCCATGTGATATCAGACCATCTTGGCAACTATGTCACTCAGGTCATATCTCAATCAGGCCTACATCTGAAAACATGGCAATTGGGGGGAGGAGAATTAGAATTAGAATTAGAATTAATTAGAATTAGAAGGAGAACCTTCTCAGTAGCTGCTCCCAGACTCTGGAACTTCTTCCCTGGAGAAGCTAAACTGGCTCCCTCCTTGTCCTTCCATCAAAGACCATTTTGTTCAAACCGACTTTTGGAAATTGATGAAAAGGCTAGTGCTGTGCTGTTTTTACTGTAATAATTTGTCAGTTTTAAACAGATTTGATGTCCTTTTAAAATGTGTTTGTGGAGGGGGTTATTGCTTTTTGTTTGCTTTTGTTTGTGCTACGTATTTTTTGTTCTTCTTTTGTATTTTGATGTTGTGAACCGCCCTGTGATATTTGGATGAAGGGTAGTATCCAATTTGCTAAATAAATTTTTAAAAATTATATTTTTATAGTTTAAATTGTTTTTTCTACCTTTTTAGCAATTCTTGTTTTTATCTAAAAGCCAGCTTGAGTCCTGTAAGGGAGAAAGTTGGGATACAAAAAATAAAAATAGTAGTAATTTAACTTCTCCAACATATATATAACATAAAGGAGCTTTTAAGCTCCCAATGTGTATATTTTAAAGTGAAACTAATATTGACCCAACGACTTGTTCCCCTGGCATCATCTTTCTGTATGCACAACCTTGCTTTCTTTTCTCTCATTTGTATGCTGCAAGAGTACCATACTTAACTCATATTTTATTCTATCATCATCATCAGTCAATAGCATCCCACAAATAGTGAACAGTAGGGCTGTGCAAGCCACCCCCAAGATGGTTTGAAGCTCAGTTTGGTGATCCTAAACAGTCCCCAGTTCAAGCTAGAAATATTGGAGAATTTTATTTTAGTTTGCATTTAAAAGCAGACTTTATTCACAGTTTCTATATGCAAATTGAAAAATAGCTAACCTTAGAAACTTGCCCTCTCTGGATTTTGCAATGCTGTTGTCTAGCAGTAATGTGTTCAACAATGCATATACAGTGGTACCTCGGGTTACAGACGCTTCAGGTTACAGATGCTTCAGGTTACAGACACTTCAGGTTACAGACTCCGCTAACCCAGAAATAGTACCTGGGCTTAAGAACTTTGCTTCAGGATGAGAACAGAAATCGCGCGGCGGCGGTGCAGCGGGAGGCCCCATTAGCTAAAGTGGTACCTCAGGTTAAGAACAGTTTCAGGTTAAGAACGGACCTCCAGAACAAATTAAGTTCTTAACCCGAGGTACCAGTGCAATGAGGTAACGTGTGCATAAAAATGCAAGTATTCATGAAAATAATAGGCAAAGGGGCGTTATAGTAAGAGAAAATGCTTTCTAAAAATGTGTAAAGAAAATTTTCTGACAAAAATGTATATATCAGAAATTTGCACTAAAATGCTGATGAATTTTCGTGAAGACTTTTTTAATATATAAAAAAATAACAAACTGATGTGGAAAGGTGCAGAACTGAACTAAAGACTGGGAAAATGAGAAACACAGAGAAACCAAAATTGACACATTCACCCATCCCTGTCTGTTACTAACACATATCTAGGATGTTGCCTAAGAAGACAAACCCACTTAATACATTTACTCTGCCTGGTGCTCCCCTCCTCAGTCTCAACCTATTTGAGGTTCGTATGTCCTCTACTTTTAGTTATTACCCACCACAATATTGCATTGAAGTCCTAAAGGAATAAACTGGAACACAGCCACAGTGCCAGTATGCCATAATTACTGTTGGATAAAATGAGTACGGCTGTGTTGCTCCAATAAGCAACCTACTTTGTCCACAAATTTGCCATGCTTCAGTCTACTAAAACTTTATCAGGCACAGTATGGAAACACAATTAATAGGGGGAATTACACTGCTTAATGTCACCCACGCTGCATCCAATTATTATTTTTTCTTAATATCATCTCCGTTTTTTAATCACAAGCTGACCTATAATGACAAGGCCGGTATCCTTCCAAATGTCCTGTAGCATGAAACCAGGACTCCACTGGAGAGCCACAGCAAGCCATAAACAGCCTAGTCATCAGTTGCCATTTGTGCTCACTCTCCTCCCAATGGTGGATCTGCTAATTGAATACAGAAATTTTGGCTGATCAGTGCGCTTTGGGCTTCCAAAGGGACCCATCTAAACAGCAATTATTTATTTAAGATGTTAGGTGGGAGACCAAACGACAAGCGTCCATTGCTCCTAAACAGGAAGATGGTCATTATAAACGCAAATGAATATAGCCATGCCTTTCACCTCAAAAGCTATGTTAATAAATAGAAGGTCCTAGGGGTCAACACTGTAATGATTTAAAAGCAAGAGAAACTGCTGTGTAAGACTTGTTATGGCATGGGAGAAAAATAGCACCATTCTGTTTATTTCTACAGATTGAAGAAAGCAGCTTTGGTACCGTTGATACTCAGGGTTTCATTTATGTACTTACTCATTTAAATGTTTCTATCCCACACTTATGGTGCAAAAGCCACTCAGGGCAGCTTACATTTAAAATTCCAAATTTCATTTATAAAAACAACAATGTAAGACAGCTGACTAAGAAGACAGATGTCTGCATCCAAAGTAGCACTAACTAATGTGTCCTGTCAATGCAAGAGTTTCTGCTTGCACAATGGAATTTTCCTCCCCTCCTCCCTCTGTACATCCACCAATTTTGTTCTAAGGATTCCCCCCAACACTTTGGAGCAGATCTGTGGAGGGCACAGGGGTTTAGGGTGAGAAACAGGAAGAAGTCCCATCACAAAATTTGAGAAGCTTTTGCTGTCTGGACGCATACGTTGGATACTTTCCAGGAACTCCAGAACATTATGTTGACAATGGAATGAATCCATTTCCGCCTGCAAAATTTTTGGAGGGAATTATAGCATCCGAAATGGATTATACAATTCATTCCAAGCATGAATTGGAGGCCACAGAAGATTAGAGGAGGACTGATATGGTGCCAAGGATCTCCTGTGGTCTGCACAAAGCCTCCTCTGATCTTTCTGTGGTAATATCACCACTCCCTTGGTGTACCAGATGCACTGACTGTCTCAGTGAATACAAGAAGAGTCTTAGTCCTTCAAAGGCTCTCTTCTGGTTTGGGTTTATAGTCTCATTTAGTGGGGCAGGCTCTGTCTTTTAAATTTTTATTGGTTGGTTTGTTGTGATTTGTTTGCATACAGTGGTACTTCGATTTTTGAATGTAAACTGTTCCGGAAGACCATCTGAGTTCTGAAACATTCGAAACCTGAAAACTCAATATGGAAGCCTCAATACGGAAGCCGTATGGCATGTTCGACTTCCGATGCATGTTTGAAAACCGAAGAATTTACTTCTAGGTTTACGGCATTTGAAAACTGAAATGTTCATTAACGGAGACGCTCGAAAACCAAGGTACCACTGTACTTATACTGTGTTGTACACCACTTTGGGTCAATTTTGTGAATAAAGCAACTAATAAATAAAAATCACCATCATCTTTCCTTGTTACCAGTTCTATCAGTGCATCTATGCATGCTTCTAAGATTAGAAGGTCAGGCCTTTTGTAATTTCGTTGGTTGTCTGAATTAAATCAGCCTGATAAAGAGTGAGACTTTCAAGTATTTGATATATTTAGGTACCTTCTGTCACAGAAAGACTTCCTGATCACTGCAAACTCACTCCCTCATTTAATCTCAAAACTAAATAGCCCATTTCACTCATCAAAACATTACCCAAATTGTGATTGAAGCTCTAACTGTAACATTGGTTATGATTATATATTGCAAGGGGCTGGAGATGATCCACCCTCTGGATCCCTTCCAATTCTACAATTCTATGATTTTATGTAGAATGACTTACAAAGTGAGTCATTATTATTTTGGAATCCTCCATTCCACTTTCAAATATTCCTAATGGACACTGGAGGGATGAACAGCAAAGAAAGACTCAGTTTAATGCCAATGATCAGCATAGTAATAAGCAGCAACATTACAGTTGGAGCAGAGAACACTTATCACAGGGAGACTTCAGAAACAATGTGAAGTGTATAGCGCATGCACCAGCCATTGCAGTGGCACATTATAAAATCATCCTTATTGCCATTGTGAATGCTGGAAATTGTGCTGTACAGTGGTGCCTCGCAAGACGAAATTAATCCGTTCCGCGAGTCTCTTCGTCTTGCGGTTTTTTCGTCTTGCGAAGCACGGCTATTAGCAGCTTAGCGGCTATTAACGGCTTAGCGGCTTAGCGGCTATTAACGGCTTAGCGGCTTTAAGAAAAAGGAAACAAACTCGCAAGAACTCGCAAGACGTTTCATCTTGCGAAGCAAGCCCATAGGGAAATTCGTCTTGCGGAACAACTCAAAAAACGCAAAACCCTTTCGTCTAGCGAGTTTTTCGTCTTGCGAGGCATTCGTCTTGCGGGGCACCACTGTATTTTGCACATTGCACTGCTTAAACAGCTTGACATCTTCCCCCTTTTAGAAACTTAGGGTAACTCTTGGTTGATCTCTTAAATTCCAAAAACATGCCCAGGTTTCCTAAACAAAGATTCCAAAACTGAAGTTGGCTGAAGAAGCTCCTGCTGCACCCCTTAGATCATCAGAGTCATCAAGCAATATGTGACAGAGCAAGCTTTATCATTTACTGTAGCACATGGTCTTTGCTTTCTGCACTGATTTTCGGTAGCCTGAGCTCTCCTGGTGATGTACAAAGTGGTTAATAAAGTGGTAGTCAGAAGGTACTGAGTAATTTGCCTGAGGCATTTAGCAATAATTTGCTTGTTCTATAACCTAATAACCATTTTAGCCCCAAGGTACAATAAAACAGAAGTGCTAATTCAGTAGTGTTAGAGGAAGACTAATTATACTGAGGAGGACGCAGCCTCCTCAGAGCTTAGTCACTTGTGACCTGTTGTGGAGGTACTAGGGGAAAGCAGAGAGCTCTCCTCTTCTGCATTATTCATGACATGATCCACTCAGAGGGGCTGCTGACAGAGACATCCTGCTTGCAGCAGACTCAAGCTGTACTCCCCTTGGAATGTTTCTAGGGAAGAAGTATTCAAGTCATGAATGCTCTGATTTTCTCTCTCTCTCTCTCTCTCTCTCTCTCACACACACACACACACACACACTGCACATTATGCTCATTTGATTTTTGATTAAGAGACATAGCCATAGGAAGAATAAAGGAGAACAGAGTACAATAATGTGTGGAAATGGGTCATGGAGAGCTAAGCTCTTTAGACTAAAACTATTTATGCCATAGAAAAAGAAACCCACATGGAAGAAAACACTATCTGAGAGCAGTCTTGGGCCCCATCTGCACTATGCATTTAAAGCAGTATCATGAACTGCCATGGCTTCCCCCCGAAGAATCCTGGGAACCATGGTTTATTTAGGTTGCTGCGAGTTGTTAGGAGACCCTTCCCTTCCCTTCACAGAGCTAAAATTTTCAGAGTTTCCCGGGAAGAGGAATTGACCATTAAGCCACTCTGAGAACTGTTGCTCTGCAAGGGAAATAGAGACCTCCTAGCATCTCTCAGCACCCTTAACAAACTCCAATTTTCAGGTTTCTTTGGAGGAGGCCATGATTGTTTAAAGTAGTGTGATAGTGCAGAAGGAACCTTGTTTGCTGTTGATTTTCCTGATTGTGTACTTTGATGCCTAGGGTATTTTTAAATTGTTGTAACCCGCCCTTGGACCTCATGATGAAGGGCAGGTAAGAAATCCAAGAAACAATTAAAAAAAGCTGTGAAAGAAATTGAGATAAAAAGCAGCAAGTTCTCCATTTACATAACTTCTAATGATTTATCTGTGCTTTCTGCTCCAAAGGAATGGACAATGGAAAGTCATTGGCAAAGCAGAGGTGGGGGTGGGAATCAAATTTGTGACTATTTTCTTGCTGTGTATTTAACATAGCAGGAAAGGGTCAAGTCACATTCTAGCTCTAATCCATAGATTTCCAAAGCCTCACACCCAAAAATGTGAAATCTCCTAGGAAAGATGTATAAACACTTTCCCCATATTTGCTAAGAGCCATGATGGTGAGTTTAAACATTATTATAAAAGATGAAAGGAACTCATTTTAGACATTCTGGTCATATAATCTTTGAGCTGATGGTTTATGTTAGTGAAGTGTTCACACAGAAGGATAAATTCTCGGCTATTTAATAAAAGGAAAAGGAATCACTGATTCATTTTGGTATGCAGCTTGTGCAATAGAGCCAACTTCACTTCTCCAGAGTCTTTAAAAGGGAAAGGAAAGGGAAAGCCACAATGGCAGATTAATTTGTCTGTTTTCTCTGCAGCTCAAAAGACAAATCAGTGGTTGTTGCATGTTTTCCTTCATATTCTGCCTTTATTCCACAATGCAATCAGCCTCCAGCTTTCAGAGAATTGCTAGCATAGATTATTATCTAAAGCAGCAGTGTTTTAGGCTACTTTTCTTAAATATCTCAGTAAAGTAATCTACAAATCTTCCTCTGCTGTCCAAATGATCAAATGTTTGCTCTGCTATGAAGTAGATATGCGTCATAGAATCAGCTCTTAGGGAGGTATCAAGGATTAGTTAGTTTAGTTCTGCCATTCTAGGAGAGAATTAATATCAAGTTCATCTCTGTTAAACCCAGCTTTTACTTTAAAACAAGGCTGAGAAAACTTTTTTTAGCCCAAGGGCCATATTTCCTCATAGGCAGCCTTCTGGGGGCCAAACACCAGTAACAGGCATGTTCAGATGTCATGGAATGGCTGGATGCAGAGGAATGGTGGGAGGCACCAGCTGGAGAACACGCAAGGGAAGAAGACTCTGAGTCAGGGACTAGTGGTGGGACCATGATGCGTGGTCAGAGGGAGATGAGGAAGCGGACTGGGAGGAGGAGGTCTCAGCAGCTGAAGAAGCAACAGGGTTTAGTAAGCAGCAAAAGCCTCCAGACTCAGAGGCAGGAGATGAAGGGGGCCAAAAAACAGAAATGAAGCATCTCCTTGTGGTGGAATGCAAATCTTAGATCCATCTGCCAGTGAAACAGCTTTCTTAGATGTTCCATACAATGTTTCAACTATGTCTCAACTCATGTAAGCAGTTACTTCTGAATCCCCAATCCAAGTTTGGAATGTCATGTTTACTCTTGCAACAAGTGAAGTACGGTCATACCTCAGAAGTCGAATGCCTTGCAAGTCAAACGTTTTGGCCCCTGAATGCTGCAAACTCAGAAGTGAGTGTTCCGGTTTGTGAACGTTCTTTGGAACCCGAACGTCCAGCGTGGGTTCTGCAGCTTCCGATTGGCTGCAGGAGCTTCCTGCAGCCAATCGAAAGCCGCACCTTGGTTTCCAAACGTTTGGAAGTCGAATGGACTTCCAGAACGGATTCCATTTGACTTCCAAGGTACGACTGTACAGAAGGCTTGCTTCTTAGTAGACCTTTGCTTGCTGCTGCCATGTCCAACAAAACATACACACTTCTCAAGTTTCAGCTTCCTGCTGTGAGAGCTCTGCAGTGATGTTTCCAGTGATGACTTATCAGGTAGCTTAGCTCATTGAAATGGAAAAAATGCCAGCCTTCTCTGATATTTTTGCCGTAGTAGAACCTCTTGCCTAAGGTAAACATCCATTTACAGCATTTTAAATACAATGAATTCAAGCACAGCATTTTATGTACATTAAAGCTTACAACTTCAACAGACCATAGATATCAAAGATGAGAATTACATTGTGTTCAGAGTACAGTAGAACTGGAAGTATCCCAACCTAAAATGGGCTAATAAGTCACACATACCATAGGAAAATTTACCATCAAAAACATGCTTTTGGTGATAAATCATTAGCTTGCTTCCAATTATTCCATGTTGATAACGACATCAGATTCATAAATACATGGGAAATGATTTGCCAAACGTGACAAAAGACAGATGAAGTTTGACAGAAGTTGCTAAATATCCAATGTGGCCAATGGAAGCATTAGTGTGATTTTCATTACCTTTCCTCTAAATGTGCAGTTCTTGGCATTTTCAGACCATAAAGTTAATTCTGTGTTTACTGAAACAGTTGATGAGAGACATTTCCAGCTGCAGAGAGCTCAGTTCTTGTGGTTTTGGCAAGGTTAGACTGAAAGGGCACACATCCATATTCAAACCATACAGGAATACAAATGACAGGATTAGCAAAATCATTTGGTTTGGGAAATATCTCTCACAACCCCATTTCCCTGCAGAAGAAGAAGAAGAAGAGTTTGGATTTGATATCCCGCCTTTCACTCCCTTTAAGGAGTCTCAAAGCGGCTAACATTCTCCTTTCCCTTCCTCCCCCACAACAAACACTCTGTGAGGTGAGTGGGGCTGAGAGACTTCAAAGAAGTGTAACTGGCCCAAGGTCACCCAGCAGCTGCATGTGGAGGAGCAGAGACTCAAACCCGGTTCCCCAGATTACGAGACTACCGCTCTTAACCACTACACCACTCTGGTGCAAGAGGGCACAGCTTCATTGTAACACAGTCCTGTGTGTTTGTATCACATTTTCAAAATGATCTTGAAGTATCATACTACAACACATCCTAGGGCTGCATTCAAATCTATCTTATAAGAATTTAAGAAGAGCTGGCTGGGTCAGGCCAATGGCCCATCTAATTCAACATCGTGCTCTGGAGCAGAAAGCTATGATGGCGATGTTCCACTCCACCATCAAAAGTCAGTATGCTTCTGAATAGCAATACTCAAGACCTGCTTGCAGGCCTCTCATAGGTATTTGGTTAGCCACTGTGAGAACAGGATGCTGGACTTAATGGGCCTTTGGTCTGATCCAGCAGGGGTTTCCTTGTGTTCATCATTATTACGCTAATAAAATTATTGTTTGCATTTTAAATCAGTTCTGAGTGCATTATTGTTATAGGAATATTTCAGTTCACTGCCAGTGTTTCTGCAAGGGGGAGACAAAATTATTAGGTGAAATGTTCAGACAATGAAATGAAAACCTTGAGCATATTCACTATAACAATCTTGCCTTTGGATTTACATGTTTAATTCCCTGGTCAAATGCACGTTTGTGGCTTCTTGGTTCATTTTCTTGACTGATCTACTGTTATGTACATGTTTGGACTCAGTTCTCTATCAGTGATTCACTCACTGCCATTGGAACTAATCTTAGCCTCACTGCGTATTAATTTGGATTTTGTCAGGCTGATAATGGAGTCTCATATTGTCTGTGGAAGCCATGGCCTACCTCCTTTTTGTGCTAAAATGCCACTCCAATTCAATTTCATGCCAAATGAATGCAGAGGGTGTAATGTTGAGATAAGATATTAAATTCAATTATTTCAAAAGGCCTGAGAGTATAAAAAGGTATTTTTCTGGTGCAACCACCAGCCCAGGTCGGTCCAGTAAGTTTCATCAATGTTGGGTGTCAGAAAGGTGACTCTGCCCCACCATGTGTGCCACTACCACCTTGATGATTCTAATAGATCAGGCATCCCCAACCTGCGACCCTCTAGATGTTTTGGCCTACAACTCCCATGAGGCCTAGCTAACAGGACCAGTGGTCAGGGATGATGGAAATTGTAGTCCAAAACATCTGGGGATGCCTGTAATAGATAAACTATATTGCCTATGAAAACCACCTCACAAAAGCCATTTAATGGCAAGAAATTGTATTTTTGTTAAAAATATCTTTTTGAAAATTATCTCTTATTTTGTTTGGCTGTAAATCAGATCTGCACTGAAATCCCTCAGGGGAAGGAAGAAGTTCCCTAGAGCTTGGTAAGAACTGGAAGAAATTTAATTACAGTTGCTCATGTGGAAATATTTCTTCCAACTGAATAATTTCTTGTAAGGATTATTGACCATATTCATGTTTGCTTAGATATGTGATTTCAAAATCTTCCCAGTGGGAATTCCTTAACAGAGATGTCTGAATGTGGTTTTGAAAAAAACATTATAGGGCCCAGGTGAATGAATACAGTACCAGATTGGAACAGAACTTGATTCTAACACTACAGTTCTACACCATTTTACTTTGAAGCCCTTTTTAGTCAGTAAATCAATGCAAATAAACATATACTGTATAGGATCAGACTGTGCATAATATTTCAAGCAGGGTTCAGCAGTTCTCCCTTGTCTTCAAACTATTATTATTTCTTGCTTTTCAACTGGTGTCCTCAAAGCATCTCACAACACTGATAAAATACATGTATATATCAAAAGCCATGCATTTAAAATAAACAACTGCAGGAACAGTCACCTAATGTTTTATTCACCCTGGAAGCTTGATTGTGGCTTCACCTGTCTCCCTCTCTATCTTCAAGGATGCCCTATAGTTGTGGCGGATGAGGTGCTGATCACCTACCTTTCTCCATGTTAAATGTTCCTTTCCGGAAATAATTTCACTTCAAAGTGTTTCAGAGTGTATTTCCACACACAGTGCACAGTCTGGAGAAAGGCTGTGAAGACACCCTCCATAGACCTGCTCCAGGATCAGCTCAGAGTCACAATTTCTACTGCTATCGCTCATGTTTTGATGAACTAAACATTCTTTGCGTGTGAGAGGAGATGTGTGTCATTTGCTTTAAAGTTTGTAGAGTGAAATTGCTTCTTATGAATGTTGAGAGCTGCATCAAGGACTCCAGTCAAAAGTGAGGTGCAAATCAAATAAATAAATAGATATCAACAGATAGATGTTTAATCCAAATAATTTTCTAACCAGCATACCAGTATTAAATGGAACTTGGAAGATGGTTTTCAAGATTACTTTATGTGTCAGGATTAACCAGAACTCAAATTAGGATACAAGATAGCTGCAACTCCTTGTGGAGAGCCACAAGAGGCACATCGTTGTGTCTCCGTGACAGAGTATGTGTTTCATATGCAGAAAGATCCAGGTTCAATCTCCAACATCTCCAGGTAGAGCTCCTGTCTGAAACTCTTGAGAGCTGCTGTCAAGATCAACAGCACCGGGCTAAATGGACTCAGATTCCTATATTACAGGTTGTGGGAAGAAGGAACAGTGTTGTCATCCCAGATCATAGCACGGCTCCACCACACTCATTTTTATTAAATAAACAAATTCACAGATTATGGATGTTGAGGTAGATGTCGTTCTGCTATGTTCTAGCGGCTGCTTTTCAAATTTCATTTCTAAAGATTTTCATCGTAGCACCCTACATTAACGTGCTACCAAACTACTAGGGCCAGGGACTGGAGTTTAGAATGTCAACATAGCAGCACTAATGGCAATGCAAATCTAATTTTTCAGCCCATCAATTTTGATTGGTAGCATATATTTCCTGAGTTAAACTTTGGAACTCTTCATCCAACTCAGATTCTATGGGTTAGGTCACTTCAGTGAAACTGAGGTTAGTACTAGAGCTGATAAAAGGAGGTACCTCTCACAACACAAAACTAATATGTAATTCACAAACACAAGATGTAATAATTGCCATTAGCCTATACCCCCACCCCACTCCCCATTTTCTGTTTGGATTTTTCCTCTTCCAGCTCTTAGTCAATATTATATGCCAACTAAGCATGCTCAGTTGTTTTTGGGCTGTGCGTGTGGGATGGAAGTTCCTTTAATTTCTCACCCGCCTAAGTGTTTTTGTACTTCTGCAAACTCTGAAGTCCCTGATTTGCCCATCATTCAAATGTTGTGCGGGCACCACATCATGTGATTGATTATGCGAGGTGGGACTTACATAGCCCTCCCCCAACCTTTTATTTAAGCTGGCATCCCTGTCTGTCATGGATGCTTTAGTCAAGATTGTGGGGGGTTGGACTAGATGGCCCTAACAGTCCCCCCTCAACTCTACAATTCTTTGATAAGCTACATACACTGGAGAGGTGAATATCTGGGCACATTGGATTGGTGCTCCATTTTGATTCCTCAGAAGCTATAGATAGTCATGCTTTTAGTTTAGGGATGTTATTGAAATACCCAGGTATGGGAGTTGAGATTGGGGAGGGAGTGTGTGTGTGTGTGTGTGTGTGTGTGTGTGTGTACACAAATACAGTGCTTATTTCTGGGGCGGGACTGGGATACGCATACCCCTAAACATTTTGTGAATCTAGGTTTGGCCTCATTGAGGGGCAGTATTTCAATAAGAGTACCCCTAAACATTTTTTTAGAGGGGGGGAAAGCACTGCACAAATATATGTGAATGACCAGGCTGATCATTAAGTCTTCATGCTGTGTGTCTATAGTAAAAAGAAAGTACAGACAGCAAAAAAATGGGAAGATTTTGTTTTCACATTAAAAAGCCCAGCCAGGGCTTACAGTACAAATTCCATGGCAGAGGTTGGAAGGGTCGGTATCTTTCTTTCAGCAGCTATCGAAAGCAGGCTGACTAGTTTTATTGCTACCCTAATAACAAAGAAGATGTTCAATCTGCTGATAATTTGATTCTAATTAGAACTTCAATTCACAATGCTGGAACTGCACAAAAATGCATAAATGAAACAGCAATTAACCTTTAGTTCTGGGCTTATTTTCCTCCTCTCAACATGGGTCAGTTGCCATAGAGATTATACCTATGTGATTTGCAGATGTGACTCAAAAGCGGCCGGGGTGGGCATCTCAGTCTCATCTCAGTGTGGCACCAGGATAATTAAAAATCTGTTAAAAGCGAAGAGAAAGTAGATCTGAAATTCAAAGGGGTGGGGGAGGCAGCTAAAGAGAAAGGGGCAGCGATAAGGGAGAGACTTTGAAAACTCTAATAAAGAAAGGCCACTTGCATTGGGACAAAGTGTCCTAGTCCTTAGAGACAATACCCATTGAAGTGGGTGCAGTTATTATGGCCATCTGGTATACAGCTTCTCTGCACTTTGTTCATTCTAAAATAATTACCCTAGTAGTTTGTACACTAAAGCTTATATCAGAACACATATTCATCAGAACACATCATGGCTTCTCTGATGATAGAGTCCTGGCTCCAATCTTTAGCAACATCTCAGATACTGTAAGTTGTAAGTTGTTTTAAGCTGTTGTTAATATTTGTGTGTTAATGTTGTAACCCACCCTGGTGAAGGATGGGTAATTAGTAATAATAGCAATAACAACAGTATAGTGAAAACAATGAAATATGGCTGCACAGCCACTATTCTGGCCTTCTCCTTATGATTTGTGGCTTCTCCTGGCCCTGTCCTGCTGTGCGCACATCAGCATGGATGTCTGAAGTGTGGAAGGCTACACACAGAGACACCTATATCTATAGACTTCCATGGGTCTTCAAGCCCTTTGTGATCAGTGATCTACATTCATAGGCTTCCCCACTTCAGACAAGCAAGAGTGGGGCCATGGGAAGTTACATGTCATTAGAGCCAGAGGGGCAGCCTCACAACCCCTTCCTACCCACATTGCCTCTTCATACAAATAATGTGTGAAAGAGACTAGGATGTTCTGCCAGTTTATTCACGTGCATATGGTATAAGGTAGCCATCATCAACCTGAAATCCTCAGAATGTTTCATCAGCCCCAGCTAGCATGGCTGATGATAGAGGAATGATAGGAGTTATAGCCCCAAACATCTGGAAGGTGCCATGTAGGGGAAGAACATTATAGGTCAAAAGCATATGGTATGAAACTCCAGCTGATGCCACACAGTCAAGTGCAAAGTCTATCACAGTATGTTAAACACTAGTTTGCAACCTTATGCTGGTCACACTCCAATAGAGATTCAGCCTTGCACTCAGATTAAACTCCATCTAAAATTGTTTCCATGCCATTGGATTGTGGGCCAAACTATACATTCAGCTTAGCACCTATACCATTTCCTTCATGGAGCACAAAGAAGCTGTTGGAGAAGGGAAGAAAGAGACCTTTAGTGGAAAAGTCTTAAGAACCCCCCCCCTCCCATGCTGGTCTTCTGCTTGCACATTCAACTACAGGGATGAGCTACACTTTGTGATCATCATGTGTAGTTTGGACCTAATATTGCAAAGCCTTCCAGCTTCTTTGACCTGGAGCAGAGATGTGTTTGCTTCAAAACCACTGTGTTCACCAGAAAGTGGTCCAGAATCCAGCATTACATTTTGCCCCACAAACTGATCCCCCATGAGTAGTCATGCTTCACAATGAAGTTGGTACTATCTAATAATGACTGCTTCCCAATGCACATGGGCAATTATTTATTGAACTTCCCTGTTTAAGGAAGTTTTTAATGTTTGATGTTTTGTTGCATTACTATTATTATTATTCTGTTGGGAGTCGCCCAGAGTGTGTGGGGAAATCCAGCCAGATGGACGGGGTATAAAATAATAATAACAACAACAACTTCTTCTGCCTCATGTGCCGGACTATTAAAATTATGCAAAAGTTACATCATAGCCATTGTTTCTTTAATGTATTACAATGGTGCAGTGTACATATTTTCATTTGGGAATGGGAACATACAATATTAATGCTTTAGCCCAGTGTTTCTAAAACTTTGGTCCCCAGCTGTTGTAGGACTACCATCATTCCTAGCTAGCAGGACCAGTAGTCAGGAATGATGGGAGTTGTAGTCCAACAACAGCTTGGGACCCAAGCTTGGGAAACACTGTTTTAGCCTGTTGTTGGCATTCATCTGTCTTGAGAAACAATGGAGTGCACCTTTGGGGGTGAAGTCAAACTGCTGAAAAATTATAGTGCCTGCTGTGGATGCAGAGATCAGTAACTCAGAACTGCTGCCTCTCACATTGTTTTTGTTGTGTTAGCTGCACCAAAGTGACCATTCTGGAGTGCAAGCAGTGTGTATGGAGGTCCTGGTTTGTCCAGATGACAAAACTCGGTCTCGCTGATGTGGTACAAAGGAAAGTGGAGCAACATGTTTGACACCAGTTTGCATGCAGGGGTTGATGGAAGGAGGTGTACAAGACACCATCAAACCATCTTAGGGACTCCACTCCAGATTTGTGTAAAGTTTATTCCTTAGCCTTTTCTTTTCCTGAAGATGTCCTGCAAGGCAGCGGACATGGATTTTTTTCTCAGGGTTCACTCCTAAAGCCTTTCTCATGAACTAGTATAGCTGCAAGGCGGCTATCATTTAGGATCAGCATTTCCTTCTCCTAGATGGGCTACTTTCCCAGGTTGACAATCACCATCTGCCTCTCTTTTCCTTTTACAGCATGTGTAGTAACCACCTTCTTGACTATTGGACCCACTTTTGGTCTCACCAGCTCAATCTGCCAGAGCCTGTTTTTCGCATTCAGAAGAAATCCCTAACTCATCAAGGGTTTGAGATCCATCAGCTACCCTCACATGGTTTAGCCAGCCAGTCAAAGCTGTTTCCCAGGGTTTGGCCACTGTCACATGCTGACAGTTTCTAGGTGGAAAGCTCAGTGCAGAGTGGGAACCAGAGGTGGACACATTACCCCAGAAGGAGCATGACATTTGCCCCACCAGAGGTGGTACCCCTCTCCTAGCACCTCATACTCCTAGCTCATCCTGTATAGAGTAGAATGATCCTAATCACAATATGGTGCCAGATTTCATGTTAATGGTTTCAGAACTCACAGAGTTAAAGAGTTCTGGTGACGTCTCTTTCCTGAGGCGTGGTTAGAAACACTTAAGGGAGGGGTTTGACTCCGAGTGTTTCAGTCTGCTTTTAGTCTGACTTTCGGACGCGATGCGAAAGGGAGAATGTGTCAGTTCTCGCCAGGTCTGAATTTATGATGTTATTCTTCATGATTAAAGGCTACTAGAGATAAGGACGGACTGTCTCTGGACTGATTTATTCCACACGTGCTGCATTTTGCTTCTCACCGCTGTGTTTCGCTCTGCTACCGGCAAGAGAAAGAGGCCTGAGGAGGATTTTTGCAGGAGGCACGGATAGCTTGCAGAGTTTCGCAACGGAAGTGGTGCCAGGCTCCATGTTCAGTCTCTGTGTACCCTCTTGTCCGGTGTAACCCGAACAGGTTATGGGTGCTCGCCAAAGCTTTGAAGCATTGCAGGAACGTCCCACGTGTGGGGGAAGCCAGCAGGAAAGTTGCTGGGCCAGCTGGAGCTCTGGAGCTATGTCTTTGAAGCTGGAAGGAGCTCGCTGGGAGGAGAAGCCGATCTGCCGGAGCCGGGAGACGTGAGTAAGCTTAGCCCCCGGGGAGGAGGAGATGGCTCAGTCCCAGGAACACGGCTTTGAGCTTAAGCTGCCGTGTGCGAAACTAACTCTAAACTCGTGGTTAGAGTGGAGTTATTTAGCAGAGTTGTCCCTAGTTGGAGCCAAGCTCTGGGAAACAGTCACGCCGATGTCTACGTCAGCTGGGGCTGGTGCAAGCCAACGTGAAGCTGAGGAGCGTGTGCTTACTTTTCTGGCTGATAACGTCAGTGCTGATTTGAGGCCTATTGTTCTGGATGCAAGGAAGCCTGAGGTCGCTTGGGTAGCTCTCCAGGAAGCGTGTAAAGCTGGGGGCAGGAGCCAGGGCCGGGAGATGGCTGCATCAGGACAGGAAAAAAGGCAAGAAAGCACGGAAAGCCGGTGCACAGCTGGGAAAGGCTGTGGGACCCCTGAGGGGGGCGAAGGGACTGTTGCCACTGCTGCTGGTGCTGCTGGTTTAGCAGAGTCTAAAAGCTGCGTGGGTGATGCAACATGTCTGCGTGAGGAGCTTGGAGAGGCAAGCTGCTGGGGGCCCTTTACCCATCACTGGGGGTGCAGGAACGCGTCCTGGGAGCCCTGTGAGCAGTGGGGGGGCGGTGAGCAGTAAAAGCTCAGAAAAGCCTCTTTTTCCAAAGGCTGCCAAGAGTTGTTTGCGTCGTGAGTCGAAGCCTGGGAAACACGACAAAGCTGAAGGCTTCAAGGCCAGCCATCTGCTGCAGAGGGAGATACGTGCTGCAGAGTTGTCTGGGAACTCTAAGATAAGTCCAGTCTTCAGAGGAACGCAGGAAGTTGCGGTTACGGAAGTTGCCAAGGACAGGTGCAGCCAGACGTTTGTTGGCATGGCAACGCTACAGAGCAATGCCAGCAGGGACACAACTGTGAAGTGGGTGCTGGACTCAGGAGCGAGTCATCACCTGATAACACCATCTGCTGGGGAGCTGCAGAATTGCAGGGCTGTTTTAACTGGAATGACTTGTAAATTTGCTGACGGGAAAAAACGAAATGTATCTAAAGTGGCAAATGTCTATGTTTCTGTTTTGCAGGTGGAGCTGGAGTGCTTCATTGTACCAGGGATGAAGTGTTGCCTGTTATCGATTTCTGCTCTGGCGAAGCAGGGATACAAAATTTGTTTTGAAAATAATACCTGTTCCATTTTCAGAGGGGGGAGGCAACTTGTCAACGTGGAGAGCAAGGACAATCTCTTTGTTCTGGAAACACCTCTGGAGGGTGGTGGGAATGCAGGGAAAGCACAGGCGCAGTGTGCTAGTGTTCCCAGCCATGATTCATGTGTTCATGTATGGCACAAGAGAATGTCTCATGCTTGTCTGGAAGATGTTAAGAGGTTGCCAGGCTGCACCAAAGGTTGTAAAATCACGCCATGTGAGGGATCCCTAGTGTGCAGGGCATGCAGCAAGGTAAAAAGGTGCAGGTTTCCCGGGGTAAAGAGGGTAACCACAAAACCTTTTGAGTTGATTCACACAGACCTTACAGGACCAATGGAGTGTGAGAGTCTGGGTGGGGCCAGGTTTCAGCTATTGATATCGGATGATTTTACTCAGAATTTATGGTCTTTTTCTCTCAGGTCGCAGAGAGAGGCGGCGCAACTCATCCAGGATTGGGTTGCGGAGGTGGAACTAAGGTTCTCCACCAAGGTGCAAGCGTTCAGGAGCGACCGTGGGTCACAGTTCACTGGGTCTGCTCTGAAGGAGTTCTTCAAGGAAAAGGGAATTTGTCACCAGGTGACGGGTGCAAAGTCTCCTCAAGAGAGAGGCGTGGCAGAGCACAGGAGTGAAGCACTGGCTGAAGTTGTCAGGGTTTTACTGTGTGACTCTGGGCTGCCTCAGAGCTTTTGGAGTGAGGCTGGGAAGTTTGCCAGCTTTGTTTTTAACAGGTCCTACAATCACGATGTAGGTGACACACCGTATTTTCTGTTGCACAAGAGGAAGCCACAGGTGCATTTCTTCCGTTCGTTTGGTTCCAAGGCTTCAGTGCCAATACCAACAGCGCAACGGAAGGAGGGTGGTCCTAGGTACCAGGACATGATTTTCTGTGGGTATGATCCTGCAACAAATGGGTGGAAGTTTGCATACCCAGAGGGTGATCAGACCACGCTGCTGGTCAGCAAGCATGCTGAGTTCTTTGAGCAGGGTGGTTGGTCACAGCCTAGGTATGGTCCTGATTTTCTCCCAGAATGTCTGTCCGATTCTGAGGGGGAGGAAAGGGAGGAAGAAAGGGAGGAAGGAGAGGCAGAGGCGGAGCCTGTTGCTGAAGACCAGGTTGCTGATGATGGTCAAGCACAGGGGTGGGTTTCTCCACAGGTTAAGAGGGAACCCAAGAGTGAGCCTTCATCTCCTGTTAGCCAAGTGCAGGAAGCCCGAAGACGCAGCAAGTCAGAGGGGGAGTCTTCTGAGCTTGCTGGAGACACACTTGCTGACCCCAGTGGGTCAGGAGGAGCGCCCGAGGTTGTGCTCCGGCGGTCAACTCGGACCACAAAGGGCATTCCACCGGAGAGGTTTCAGGTCACCAGTGCGTGGGTTGGTTTCGCACAGTGTGATTCTGGGAGTGTGGAAGGGATTCAACAATTGCCTGGGATGGATGCCAGTGGGAGGCAAAAGGCAATGGGAGGTGAGCTGAACTCAAAGAGGTCTGTAAATAGGGGTTCACAGTTTCCCTCAGGATTCGTGACGAGAGGGGGTGTTAATGGTTTCAGAACTCACAGAGTTAAAGAGTTCTGGTGACGTCTCTTTCCTGAGGCGTGGTTAGAAACACTTAAGGGAGGGGTTTGACTCCGAGTGTTTCAGTCTGCTTTTAGTCTGACTTTCGGACGCGATGCGAAAGGGAGAATGTGTTAGTTCTCGCCAGGTCTGAATTTATGATGTTATTCTTCATGATTAAAGGCTACTAGAGATAAGGACGGACTGTCTCTGGACTGATTTATTCCACACGTGCTGCATTTTGCTTCTCACCGCTGTGTTTCGCTCTGCTACCGGCAAGAGAAAGAGGCCTGAGGAGGATTTTTGCAGGAGGCACGGATAGCTTGCAGAGTTTCGCAACGGAAGTGGTGCCAGGCTCCATGTTCAGTCTCTGTGTACCCTCTTGTCCGGTGTAACCCGAACATTTCATATCTATGGTTATAGATCAAGGCTTTTTTTCAGCCAGAACCTCTCAGGTGGGCAACATTGTCAGGGGGGCATTCATGGCACCTCTTCTTCTAGAAAAATAGCACTAGGTATGGTCCTTTGTCCATAGCCCTGCACCACTTGTGATCTACCATCAAAGAGCTCCAAGCTATATGTTGTTTCTGCAATTCTAGGCAGGGAGCAAAAACAAATTTATTTAAACCTTAGTGGGTCGCCATGCCTGGCTAGTGTGCTGTGTTAAGCTGGGTGCATCACAAGTTGTACAGGCCAGGATTCTTTCCACACTGTGGCCTTTTAGCATTGCTGAGGCATTTGCTAATTAGTTGGAAGTGAAATTAAAGCTGTGAAACCACATGGCACGTAATAGAGTGCTATATTCCCAATTAAAATTCCCCAGTGTCTAGTCCAACAGGCAAGAACATAGGCTTACTCAGATGTTAGCTCCATTCTATTCTAGAGAGCAGGAACAGGAAGGCAGCCAGTTGCAAAGGTCTTGAAGTTTGGTGTTGTTGGAAGAAAGTTGCTACTTCTCCCAACTATCTTACTGAGAAATCAGCCCTTACTGAAACCAACCCTTTAATCAGTTGTTGCCTGTTCCCTCCCTGTCAGAATCAGCTTTATCATTCACCATTAAAATATTCTTACATTTTCTTGGGAATAAATAAAGTTTTGATTTCCCCCTGTCCTCCTGGAAATGCTCCTAGTATGCTCCAAGTCTTCTTAGTCCCAACATTTATATGAAGGGATCCATGAAACCTTGTCCAGGGTAGAAATGGAGGGAATTTTGATAAATTTGCATTTAAAGGCAAACCTATCAAATCCACACTTTATGAAACAATACACAAACTGAAACACATCATCCTTAGAAGTTTGCATGTCTCTGGATTTTACAATGCTGTTCTCCTGCCTAATAATGTGTGCACAAATGCCTAGAGTAATGTGCTCATAAAAGTGCATGTGTTAGTGAAAATAACATGCAAAAAATCATGATTTTCAGGAAATTTGCTTTGTAAAAATGTGTACATTAGGGGAAATTTGCATACAAAAATGTGTTTATTTGTAGAATTTTTCACTAAACTGCTGAGTAATTTTCATTAGGAAATTGCTGCACAAATATGGATAACTAAAGTTATGATTGGAAAAATGAGAAACTGAGAGAACCATAACAGGCAGGTCCATGCATCGCTAGTCCAGAGTCATAGCCATGTAGGGTAAGGTAAAGGTAAAGGTACCCCTGCCCGTACGGGCCAGTCTTGACAGACTCTAGGGTTGTGCGCTCATCTCACTCTAGAGGCCGGGAGCCAGCGCTGTCCGCAGACACTTCCGGGTCACGTGGCCAGCGTGACGAAGCTGCTCTGGCGAACCGGCACCAGAGCAGCACACGGAACGCCGCTTACCTTCCCGCTATAAAGCGGTACCTATTTATCTACTTGCACTTAAGGGTGCTTTCGAACTGCTAGGTGGGCAGGAGCTGGGACCGAACGACGGGAGCTCACCCCGCCGCGGGGATTCCGCCGACCATACGATCGGCAAGTCCTAGGCGCTGAGGTTTTACCCACAGCGCCACCCGCGTCCCTTGCCATGTAGGGTACAAGGAGTCAAATGCTTCTCGCAAGAGGGGAAGAGTAGTTATCTCTATATCCTGAAGGTGTTAGTGCTACAAGATCTTATTAACCTGCAATGCAAACGTACAAAATCATTGAAAAGGAACGAGAGCACAAGTAAAGAGACATATGCTGATATGTCTATAACTTGGCATTTTTCTAGCATCTCCACTCTTTCCCACTGAGGTCAGCAATTGTTCTGAATAATCCCGCACATAATCAAACCCCGTGGCAAGGGATGTTCTGAATCACTTTATGCAACTGCACCAGGCTGTGCCTAATATGTACATAAAGAAGCTATTGTCTCCGTTGCGTGTGACAATTCTTGCTGGAATGTCTCAATGATATGTATGTGAAGGGTAAACGTGCCACCTGGGATTGCTTAATGGATGCTGTAATTAGCAGCACCAATTAACTAATTGTTCACCTGTTAGAAGATAATACAGAAAACAGCCAGCCAGCCTTCTTGTGCTGTCCCTAATGGGTTTGTGAAACTGGTGGCTGGAAAAACAGAAGCATTAAGCTCTCCTTGCTTTGAACAATGAGCTCGTGCTTCCTTTTCCAACTGCTCTTTTGCTGCCAGTCCACTGCACAATTATAGCCTACTAATATCGCTATGCCATGGCCAGGTCTTTAAGAGTTGCGTGTCAAGGTCCACAAGCTACCCCTCAAATAACTCACAACACACACATAAATTTTGTTTAAGGTTTTTGGCATAATTTTGGCCACAACTTTATTGAAATACATAAATGTGTGTGGTTGTTTAGGCATTGGTTAAGACTATCTGTCCCCCCACCTGGGGACAGAACTGACTTCCAGGCACCACCGAAAGCCAGTAAGGGAAAACAATATCCTAACCCCTCCTCCAATCAATTGATAACCAATGCCTAACCGCAACCTTGTAAGTTGTGACGATTTGCTACGCAGTAGGCAAAAACCAAATGGCCCAGCCAATCAGCCAGATGGACAAAATTCCTACCAGGCGCCTGCCCCAATGGCAGACGACCCCATGACAGGCATAGCAAGGTCAATGCAAAACCCAATAAAATTAGGGTGGGTGGGTGGGTGATCCGTTGCACGCAGCGAAAGAGAAAGCTCCAAGCTGCGTTCAAAGGATTTAAAACATCCAATTGCACCAAATTGGTGCAACATCCCTCCCACCAAATTGCAACATAGGATTTACCCCAGCAATCCAGCCATCCAATCATTGCCACAGGCTTCCTTAGTAATCCTGCCTGGCAACAGAGGGGTGGCCTGGTGGACCCCACCACAACACGTGCTCTCCATGAGGGAGAACACGCTTTGTGTAGAAGCTGGTGAGAATCACCTAGTATTCCTGGCACAGTAATTTAATAGGGTCAGGAAAACAATGTCTTTACCAAGTTGAACCTGGTATGATTCACAATATGGAGTGCATCCTTTCCAGTCTTTCATGGGTAGAATATTAAAATAAAAAAAGAAGCAAAACACCGTTTGTGGTATTTAAGTTCTTCTGCATTTTGTTTCAGTCTTGGGACCAGCATATGTCAAGCATTTCCTAGCCTTTCTATGCCTTACTTTTGTTTACTACAAGGAGGAGAAATGTGTTGGACTTCCATGAGTCCTGGTCAGCATAGTCTACAATCAGGGATGATGAGAAATGTCTGAAGGGCCACAATATCCCCACTCCTGGCTTGCTAAGTAGCAGTCATTGAAGAGTGTGTGTGCGAAGCAAATCAGAACTGCATGGTTGGGGAGAGGGTGAAACATTTCTCCTCATTGGTCCTGATAGGGGCCATTGAACCCATTGCTATGTGCTTCTGAGGCAAAAGACAGCTGCAGGACTGGGACCATGGCAGTATAACCAAGTGCTAAATACTCTCTCCCTACTAAACTATGGTCCCAATTAGGAATGGGTGAATTGGTCGATTTCATTTTCTCACCATTGCTCATTTTCCCCAGTCTTAAATTTAGTTCTCCATATTCCTGCAGTAATTTGTAAATTCTTCTATACAAAACCCTCTTGAAAATTGGTCAGTGTGAATTTATCCAGACACTTTGTATGCAGTTCTGATGCATATAGACATTTGTGCAAGCAATTTCCCCTAGCATAACACATTTTTCTATGTTATTTTAACTAATATAAGTATTTTGTGCCAACTTTACCCTAGCATATGCATTTTTGTACACTTTACTGGCTGGAATAGGGACGCGGGTGGCACTGTGGGTAAAACCTCAGTGCCTAGGACTTGCTGATCATAAGGTCGGCGGTTCGAATCCCCGCGGCGGGGTGAGCTCCCGTCGTTTGGTCCCAGCTCCTGCCCACCTAGCAGTTCGAAAGCACCCCTAAGTGCAAGTAGATAAATAGGGACCGCTTTATAGCGGGAAGGTAAACGGCGTTTCCGTGTGCGGCGCTGGTGCTGGCTCGCCAGTGCAGCTTCGTCACGCTGGCCACATGACCCGGAAATGTCTTCGGACGGCGCCGGCTCCCGGCCTCTTGAGCGAGATGAGCGCGCAACCCTAGAGTCGGTCACGACTGGCCAGTACGGGCAGGGGTACCTTTACCTTTTACCTTACTGGCTGGAATACTGTGTTGCCAAATTCAATATAAGCAGGATGAACCAGATGCACAAATATAAGATGGGGCACACCTGGCTTACCAGTAGTATACGTGAAAAGGATACTGGGGTCTTAGTAGACCATAAGTAACACAAGTCAACAGGGTAATGCAGTAGCAAAACTATTGCTATTCTAGCCTGCATCAACCAAAATATAGTGTCCAGGTCAAGGGAAGTCATAGTACCACTCTATTCAGCCTTGGTCAGACCATACCTGGAATACTATGGCCTATTCTGGGCAGCACATTTTAAGAAGGAAACACAATTTAAGAAGGATATTGATAAGTTGGAATATGTGCAGAGAAGGGTCACCAAGATGATCAAGGGTCTGGAAACCAAGACTTATGAGGAAAGGTTGAGTGAGATGGGTATGTTTAGCTTGGGAAAGATGAGCCTGAGAGGAGATATGATAGTTATCTTCAGATATCTAAAGGGCTGTTGCAATGAAAATGGAGCAAGCTTTTTCTCTCTTGCTCTGGAGGCTAGGGCCCAAGCCAAGGTATTCAAGTTCTAAGAAACTAGATTCCAACTAAACATCAGAAAGAACTTTCTGACAGTAAGAGCTGCTCAACAGTGGAACAGACTCTCTCAGGAGGTAGTAGGATTTCCTTCACTGGAGAGTTTTTAAGCAGAAGTTGGGTGGCCATCTGCCATGGATGCTTTCATTGAGATTCATGCATTGCAAGGGGATGTACTAGATGACCCCAGGGTACCTTCCAACTCTACAATTCTATGATTCTCAGAAGTGTTAATTTCAAAGGAGAGCTTTATTTTGGATCATATGCTGTTTCAGATAACTGTTTCAGATTTCTCTCACCCCTAGTCTCAATATGGATCCATCTGCAGCTACTGCTTAGTAAATAAAAAACAAACAGGCAAAAGCCAATCACATCCTTAAGGTACCATCTCTTTTGGTCCTTACAACTGTAAGGAGATAACCTTTCACAGATTAAGGTAAGCCTGTAGCAGCTGCAAAAGTTTTCTAGATACAAGTACAGTGGGAAAGATAAACATGAAACTATAAAACCCAGTAATACTAATTCATCTCTGGCCCTAATTGGAGTGTACAAGCCCCTTCCAAGGCAGAGAACAGATATAAAGAAAAATGTGTTAGTCCTGATATTGGCAAAGTGATAACACAATAGGTTTAAAATCAATAGAGAGAGAAAAAACAACTTCTCATTTTTATATTATTTTTAAAATTATTACACATCCAACCTGTGAGTTAGTTCAGTGCTACTCATCAACTCACACATTGTGACTCTTAGTTGGTCCTAATAAAGGTATTGTTTTACTGCCTGTGGCTGGTGCTTCTGGCATCTATGACTGAGTCTAAGGCTAGTGAAATGGGGAGATAAGGGGCCCCCATTACCAATGGGGGAGAAACTTGATTCATACTTTTCAAAACAATATGAGAACCAAAACAGGGCAGCTGTCTATGAGCTCCATCTGGTACACACGCTGAGACCCTACTTGCCTGCAGACTGTCTCGCCAGAGTGATACATGCCCTGGTTATCTCCCGCTTTAATTACTGCAATGTGCTCTACGTGGGGCTACCTTTGAAGATGACTTGGAAACTGCAACTAATCCAGAATGCGGCAGCTAGAGTAGTGACGGGGAGTGGCCGCAGGGACCATATAACACCAGTCCTAAAGGATCTTCACTGGCTCCCAGTACGTTTCCAAGCACATTGCAAAGTGTTGGTGCTGACCTTTAAAGCCCTAAACAGCCTCAGCCCAGTATACCTGAAGGAGCATCTCCACACCCGCCCCATCGTTCAACCTGGACACTGAAGTCCTCCTCCAAGGGTCTTCTGCTGGTCCCCTCACTGCAAGAAGCAAAGTTATAGGGAAACAAGCAGAGGGCCTTCTCAGTAGAGGTGCCCTCCCTGTGGAAAGCCCTCCATTCAGACGTCAAAGAGATGAAGAATTACACAACTTTTAGAAAACATCTGAAGGCAGCCCTCCCTAAAAAAGGAGGTTTTTAAGGCTTCATGTTTTTAGATATGCTTTGAGCTGGCTGGGGAGGCCCAGCCAGATGGGTGGGGTATAAATAATAAAATTTGCATAATCTCCACAAACTATGGGCAAGCACAGAGGATCAGTGGAGACCAGTAAAACAAAACAAAAGAAAAACAAAAAAAACTTGTTTTTCCTACTGTTTTGAATGCAAGTCACCAAGAGTAAAGTACCAATTCCTCCAGGGCTTTTTTTTTTATTTATTTTTTAAAGTCATTTTACTTTTCAGCATGAGCTTAGAATTATTTATTTTTCAACCATCTTAAGTATAAAATGGCAGCAAACTTTATTGGCTTAAAATTCTGTTGCACGCCACCCCAATCTCTGAGTGGTGCAAGATTTCCAGGGTTCCAGGCACTTCCCCAGGGTTTGTCTTTCCTTTTGGAATGAGGCACAGAGGGGACTGTGGTATCTTTATGATATGTTGTTTATTTGCACATATATAGTATGCAACCTAAGCCTATGATGGAGGGGTTCACTGTGTGAACACCCCCAAAGAGTCTTGTTTCTTGTATGGGATAGCTGCAGCCTTGGGTTCAAACAGTAATCAAACATTGCTCTCAAACGTTCTCTGACTCTCTCTCTCCAGCTTGCTGCTTTACTTCTTGGTCATACCCCTGCACTCTCAACTCCCTACTCTGGCTTTGTCCTTCTAACTAACCACGAGCTTGGAGAGGAACCTCGCCCATTTGCCATCTCACACTGAGCCCCTTTCCTTTCTTTTCCTTAATGGCCCATCACCCAGACAATCACCTCATCTGAAGCTAGCCTGGCTTATATTTTAACACTTCCTGGATCCAAGAGTTAGAAAGGTCTCGCATACAGCCTACTTCCTCCCCCCACTTTTTACAATACAGTGGTTTACAACCATAATCCGTTCCGGAGGTCCGGTTGTAAACCAAAACAGGTTGTAACCCAAGACGCGCTTTCGCCAATGGGGCCTCCAAAAAAAAAATGGGTTGTAATCCCGAAAAATTGGGTTGTAATCCAAAAAAAGGGACACACACTTCCGGGTTTGATGTGGTTGTAATCCAAAACGGTTGTAGTCCAAAACAGTTGCAAACCAAGGTGCCACTGTACTCTTTGGAACTTGTTTAGGTTGAAATCCATTGTGCGTGTGTGTGTTTTAAAGCCATGGAATTACCTCTAATAATTAGTTCTTAGTCTGCTTTAATCACTTCTGGCAAATGGGAACTAAGAAGTGATGAGCTCTTAAAAGTGAAACATCCTCAGAAGTGTCCATGCAGGGAAATTGCATTGTGGATCTTCAGAAGACGGTTGCTGAACACAGGTAGCAAACAGAGGGATTCTGCCAGCACTTAGTTGCAGTGCTCCAATGAGAGAGGAAGGAAGAACGTATCTCAAAGTTGTGAAATACTTAAAGTGATGAGAGATGTGACCAAGGCCTCTGTCCTTTTTATTTAATTCCATTTTCCTTTCGTTTTGAGGAAACTGAAGCAAACAAAGGTCTAGCAACTTGCCAAATGGTACTTAAGAAGGCAGTGGCAAGAACAAACACAGGAGATGTATAAATGTTTGAGACAAGTGAGAGTGGCTAATATAAAACGTTGCATGATGAAGTGCTCCAATTCAAGGTTCCAGCTAGCCTGTCTTTCATGATATTCCATTCCACTCTATCCCCCCTCCCCTTCCCATGGGGTTCCATCCACTTTCTAACACTTATCAATATGCATGCCATGCTCACTGAACTTGCTCAGTCCTCACTGGACTATTTGAGGGACTTTCCTTCCACTCTAACACATTTTTCCTAGGTTTCTTTTTTAACGTCTGCAAACTTCAGGGTTCCCCAAAGCCTTTTGATACCCAAATTCTTGTCTGTGGATGGTGCTGTTTTGGCTATATAATGATCCACACTTAGAGAATGAGTTTGCTATTAAGATATAGGATTCTACAATGGATTGCCATTGGTCCTAGTCACTTACTAACAAATAGCTGGTCTTCAGGTGACTCCAAGAATATCCTGATCAATAGCGCAAACTTAAACAGTAGGTCTCATTAAGTTACTTCTAGGTAAGTTTGTCTAGGATTGCAGCCTTTTGCTGAATATATAGCTTTGGCATGAGTTGATGAAGCTTTAGAGCTATCTCCTTCTAGCTCATCATTCTCTTTTCCACAGGGGCCAGTCAGAAGCCACTATAAGCTTTCCCAGAGGGCTTGGTGGTAATTTCCCCAAGGTTTGTCCCAGCATCTGGTGCTCAGAAGTATAGTTTTAAAATGAAGGTCCCCTTTGTGTAATCCAGGTCTGCACAACTAAACACAAGTAGAATCATAGAAGAGAATCATAGAATCATAGAATTGGAAGAGACCACAAGGGCCATCGAGTCCAACCCCCTGCCAAGCAGGAAACACCATCAGAGCACTCCTGACATATGGTTGTCAAGCCTCTGCTTAAAGACCTCCAAAGAAGGAGAGTCCACCACACTCCTTGGCAGCAAATTCCACTGTTGAACAGCTCTTACTGTCAGGAAGTTCTTCCTAATGTTTAGGTGGAATCTTCTTTCTTGTAGTTTGGATCCATTGCTCCGTGTCCGCTTCTCTGGAGGAGCAGAAAACAACCTTTCTCCTTCCTCTATGTGACATCCTTTTATATCTTTGAACATGGCTATCATATCACCCCTTAACCTCCTCTTCTCCAGGCTAAACATGCCCAGCTCCCTTAGCCGTTCCTCATAAGGCATCGTTTCCAGGCCCTTGACCATTTTGGTTGCCCTCCTCTAGACACGTTCCAGTTTGTCAGTGTCCTTCTTGAACTGTGGTGCCCAGAACTGGACACAGTACTCCAGGTGAGGTCTGACCAGAGCAGAATACAGTGGCACTATTACTTCCCTTGATCTAGATGCTATACTCCTATTGATGCAGCCCAGAATTGCATTGGCTTTTTTAGCTGCCGCGTCACACTGTTGGCTCATGTCAAGTTTATGCACAGGGTTTGGGTCAGTTCCTACTGCCTCTCTATATATGGAAGTATTCTGTTTACAAACCTGTTGTTCACCATACTGCAGCTTGGCAGTTCAGGCAGAATGCTGATGCACAGCAGGCTTTCCAACACTGAGCATCACTGTTGCTTACTGAGAGTGGGAGGGGTGAGGAGCTCAGTGTGGTGCAGACACGATGGCAGAGCAAATCCAGTGGTTGAGCTCTTCCTCTCAGGAAGTTGCAACAACACTCAGTGTTAGGAATCCAGGTGTATAGAGCCATTCTGCCAACTGCTGCTGCTCACAATTTCACAGCGTTATGAATAGGGTGTGAGAACCTCAGGTATGCCATCCCAAGCCCCTTGGAAGAAAGGTGGAATACACTTGTAATAGATAAAGAATAATTCTCAGCAGCGATATCAGGGGGGGTTGGGGGGTCCTTCTTCCTGAGAGCACAAAAATAATTAGACTGGCAAGCTAAATATATATAAAGGGTGGGTGGGCATTGCTTGGTGTAGATAGCCAAGAGTTTAAAGTCACTCAGTGAGCTTCACGGCTGAGCAGGGATTTGAACCACGATTTTCCAGTTCAAAACTGCCCAGCGCACTGCTCTGACAATATAATAAATTAGTAGCTATGCAGCTTCTTGGGAGGAAAAGACTTGCTGGATCTGACCACAGTGATCAAACCATTATGCACCTTTAATCAACCCAAGGTGACTGATGCTTCAAAATGGTTCAGAAAGTTTCTGGGGCAGACAAGGGAGAAGATAATCAATGATCAATACCTCCAGCATACACATAGCTTCAGCTGAATTTGACTGTGTTCTGGAATGGGATTCAGCTACTCTTCTACAATTAGAACCTCCACAGAGATTTGAGGTACAGGGCAAAGCAATGACTTTTGCTTCATGTGGCAAAACATTTGCAGTGTTCACAGAAAAATCCATGAAGGGCAGCCGAAGCCAACCCGAGTTCCTCAGATTGATTTAAATGGCTGTAATATCACATTTCCTTGGCTTGCATAAGAACCCCCTGCCAGACCTCAGCCGCCCCCACAGAAGCACAGTAATTGCTTTCCATGTATTAGGGAAACTATCAATAGCCTATTAACTTGTCATTTCCAGGTCTACACACAGAGCACAGCCTCACCTTCTCTTTCCTTGGTGACATTTGATGTCCTGCTATTTGCTTTCTTGATGGGGCCAGGGTCTCTTGGGTAAAAGAGGGAAGAATTAATGTGACACGCCCATTAAAATTAATTGCATGCAAACATTAGAAGGCAGCCAACCATTCCAATCATGAAATATGGATAAGGATTTGCTGAAAGCCATTTATATTAAACTACTTTTATGATAATATTTAACTTTTTGGCATTAAATATTTAGTGCTCTTTTATTTCCCACCTGCGACGAACCTTCAGTCTCACCCCATGTGCGTGATGGAGCAGCAAAAAAGGACAATTGCCAATAAATCCCAGCAATGGTGAACTAATCTAAGGTTCCTGTCTCACTTTGTCCAAACCATTTGCTGGAAGGTTGGGGAATGACTAGCTTTGATGTCAAGGTTTGGGGAATCCTTTCCCTCCCCTGATGGTGGCAAGAAAAAACAGGCAACAAGAAGGTCCTTACCACATAATTTATTCACGATTTACAGAGAGAGAGAGACAAAGGAATGCAGTCCCTATCCATCACTGTCATTACTCCGAGTAATCTCCTCCCCCTCTTTCCCTCTCTGTCGTCAGCAGCAACTTACGGGGGCTGTGTAAGGCCCTTGGTCGGTTCACTTTCTGCTCTTCCACTTTCTCAGCTCTCCTAGTTCTAGGAGAAGGGGGGTCTGGAATGCTTTCGAATGATCACGTGTTAGCCAGCTGTTCTGGCTCTGTTGCATCCCCCTCCTCCCCTTCCATTATCTCCCAGCTCTGTCTTTCTTCTGTCTCAGAATCAAGACCTTCTGCAAACCACTGTTGTAATTCTGTACTGTCCTCCTCTTCTCAGGAAGATTCAGGAGGAGGAGGGGCGGCCTCCACCATTCCTCTTCAGTCCAGTCCCTGACACATGATCATACATTTTTACTAACCTGTATGAAGGGTTAAACCACAGAGCCTAGGACTTGCCGATCAGAAGGTCGGCGGTTCGAAACCCCGCGAAGGAGTGAGCTCCCATTGCTCGGTCCCTGCTCCTGCCAACCTAGCAGTTCGAAAGCACGTCAAAGTGCAAGTAGATAAATAGGTACCGCTCCGGCGGGAAGGTAAACAGCGTTTCTGTGTGCTGCTCTGGTTCGCCAGAAGTGGCTTAGTCATGCTGGCTACATGACCCAGAAGCTGTACGCCGGCTCCCTCGGCCAATAAAGCGAGATGACCACCGCAACCCCAGAGTCAGCCACAACTGGACCTAATGGTCAGGGGTCCCTTTACAAAGTAGATATTAGCTTCCTGATTATAGGTGAGAAAGTTGTGACCTATCTTCTGTCCACAGAATGGAGGAGTGGAGACAGCTGAAAGGCATTTACTCCAGTACTCTGGCCTGAAGGGGGAGATCATCTGCATTCGCAGTCTTGTTTTCCAAAATGGGATATTTTGCAATTGTTATGAGGATGTGGATAGGGAGAAAGGGCAAACAGAGACCTCATTGCATAGACTTTCTGAAATGCCACAAAGGGTATGGACAAGGAAATCAGCAATGACATTTTGAGATCAGAGGCATAAAAAATACAGTGGTACCTCAGGTTACATACGCTTCAGGTTACATACGCTTCAGGTTACAGACTCCGGTAACCCAGAAATAGTGCTTCAGGTTAAGAACTTTGCTTCAGGATGAGAACAGAAATCGTGCGGTGGCGGCGCGACAGCAGTGGGAGGCCCCATTAGCTTAAGTGGTGCTTCAGGTTAAGAACAGTTTCAGGTTAAGTACGGACCTCCGGAATGAATTAAGTACTTAACCCGAGGTACCACTGTAGTCCTGTCTTGGTGGGCTGTGGGGAATGGCCATAAAATTTCATCCCCTAGATATGGGGGACTAGCTTTTCTTTTCCTTTCATGATAGAAGGGGAAGGAGTGGGCAGGGTCTGGAATCTAGGAACAGTACAATTCTAGAAAGCTTACCATGAAATCCATGTCAGCCTTGCAGGGGTGATCCTAGATTGTAAACATATTTCACATTTTGTCAGCTCCAACCTCCTGATTATTAAGCATGGCACAATGTATTCCAGCTGCCTTTGCTGATATGATGATCAAAACCCTGTAACACAAATTACATTTCATTAACAGGAAAAGGTTAAGGAATGCTTCAGTAGCTCATAAACAATTCTTATGTGGAATGGAGATGGGAAGAGGCTGGCATTTATACTGCTGGCATCTCAGCAGCCTAGAGCAGTAACAGGGTAAGGAAGGAAGGGTGGGGAGAGAAATACTTTAGCCACAAGTTACAAAAAGCATATTCAATTAAAGATTGTTCTAAGAAGGAATATTGATCTATTGATTATCCAGCTTCAGTAAAGCAAAAATAATACTGGGCAGCTTTTGCAGTATTACTAACATCCCTTGTTGCTTTCCAGGGATGAGGAAGGAATTTGACTCACATTTTAACCCAGACTGACCTGATCCGCCCTTTCTGAAACAGGGGGTTGCATGCAATATAGTACTAAGTAAGACTATGTGCATATGGAATGGTTTCCATTTGGTCAGTGGGACTTTCCCCCTCCTTCTGCATACCCTCTAACCTTTTCTAGGTTTTCCTCCAAACCTTCACTATGTTGTGGGGGGCAGGATGCACAGGAGAGGAGAGGAGACTAAAATCCCATTGCCCTAATAGACCTTGTTCTGCACATGCAAAAAGTTAGTTATGCATGGTGGAAATGCATGTGGGTTCCAATATACACATGTTACAGTTGAATACCAACCAACATGTGAACTAAACAGCTGTCCTTCAAAATTTGCACTTCTCTGAATTTTGCAATGCAGTTCTCCAGCCAAGAAAAGTGGAGGTGAATATAACATACAAAAAAAGCATTGTGTCAGGGGAAATTGCTTGCAAAGATGTGTATCCCATAGAACAAGGTTCCTTTTACTATACTTTTAAGAGCTTCTCTGTCTGGAGAGTAAGACCGTCCTGCTCTGTCTGCTGGAATCAGAGCTCAAGACAGGCATAGGCAAACTCGGCCCTCCAGATGTTTTGAAACTACAATTCCCATCATCCCTGACCACTGGTCCTGTTAGCTAGGGGTGATGGGAGTTGTAGTCCCAAAACATCTGGAGGGCCGAGTTTGCCTATGCCTGGCTTAAGAAATACCTGAAATTGACATCACTGACAGCTGCAACTTCTCAGACCACACAATGCCTCAGACCACAACAGTGTATAATGTTAGCCTAGATGGCTTCTTCCCAGTTGTAAAGTACTCTCAGAGAGGCTTTTTGTAACAGAGAAAGAGACAGGAGAAAGTGCTTCACCCTTCCCCTGCCAGGTACATTCCTTCTTCTCCCAGTGGCTTTTCAGGGCCCAAGTTTACCTTTGAAACATGGCTCTAGAATCCTGCAGCAGGGAGGTGGAAGCAACTAGGGACAAATTTCTGGGGAAATTGAGTGGCAGAGGAGAGGTTAAACCTTCAACCTCTTCTTTGCTGCAAGCTTTGCAACAGAGTTGTGGCTTTTTATATTGTGATTTCATGTTGTGAACCGCCCTGAGATACATGTATATAGGGCAGTATACAAATATTAATTAATTAATTAATTAAATAATAATAATAATAATGGTACATTGAGTTGATGCTTACAGAGAGCTTCAGTGTAATAATCTCACCAAGATACTTTGGTGTGATTCTATACAAAATTAGGCAAAATTGATAGCATCTCAGAGGTACAACAGAGGTACAATATGAGAACACCGCAGCTGCAGACAGCCAGCTTGTTGACATCTTGTGATATGGCTAGCTGTGGGAAAGAACTTTCCCGGAAGTTCACAGGCTGGAAAAGTCTTTGTGAAGTCTGTAATTTGAGACCTTTCTCTTGCGTATGTACAGGAAGTATTGGTCACTTGCTGGAAGGAGTCTGAAGTGTTCGGACGTGTTTTCTGTAGTGCTGCAGAGTCAGAAATAAAGCGATGTAAATAGATTTCTGTCTATCTCCTTCCCCTGCTGGGAAGCAAGGAGGGAGGGGGTGTGCATTTTCCCACGCTGAGAGATGTCGCCTATATCAAGATCTCCCTGGTCTGTCTGGGAACGCAGCCAGAGGCAGATCACCGGTAAGCAAGCTGGGAGCCTGGGAGAGGAGCCAGTCTCTCCCAAAGAAGGCTTGTTTTCCAACACAACACTCATCCCAAAACATGGTTCAACATCAGAACATACTACAGCAGATCCAACTTTAGCATAATATTTCTTGGTGAGAAGAATCAATATTTTAAAAAGTCAGTTATGTCTGGAAAAGATATAATTCCTTAAGGAATATGTGCCAAAAGATCTGCCATCTAACAACACAGAAGACCACATAGAATTCTGGTCTCCTAAGCCTAAATATCAAAGAAACTATGTTTGTGAAACATTAACTTATGTCACACGTGGATTTGGTCCTTACAGAAAGATCTAGGAAGAGTTCACTAGTTATGGTGCTAAATCCTCAACTGCAATATGGATTTGGGCCAAGTCAGGAGACCTGATTTTTCCCATTCCTCCATCCACCCATTCAAGTTCTTGGGATTCCTCATGCCCTCTCCCCCAAAGCTGCTCCTGAGGTTTGTGGAACCTTCTGAAATGGAATGGGGGATATGGCACAGAGGGTTACAGTAAGTAGAAGGAAATCAGCTGCTAAGGCCAAGCCACTATTCTGCAATTGGATTCAAGAGTAATGGGCATGCAAGCAAAAGTTCCACACTGGAACCTTGACTATCAGATAAGCATCACATCTACCAAGGTTAGGTGACTGAACATCATGCAACCAAGGAACCATGGCTGCTGAGTATCTGCTTTGCTGGGGCTCCTTCTCCTGAATTTTGATTCTGCAAGTATGCTGCATTGTCCACTGTCCTAAACTATCTTTGGGAAAGTACTGAAGGAATGTTGTGGTTACATCCCATTTATATAGATGGCATTTTATAAGTAATAATTAAAATCATTATTATGAGGAGAGGAAAACCTTCAAAAGCCTGACAACTAGTTAGAAAAATATGTCTTTAGTTGTCCCTCTTTGAGAGAAAGTATTCAGAAATGCAATGGCTTAATGTAAAAATGTATAAAGTTAAGAACAAGGTTAGCAGGGAAAGGAGGAAATAGCAATAAAAAATAAATAGCATGGAATATTGCTCGAGGTCCCGTTAATACAGCAAATATATTGACTCATGGAATGAAACAGAAAAGTTAACACATCACACTAAGCACCCACAGTGCAATTGTTTGTGTGCAACAGAAAAGCTAAATAGATATAAGAAGGAGGGAAATGTTCCAGTAGAATTTATAGCAATATATTTTCTCATAGAACTTTAGCTCCACTTACTGGCTGTAAATTAAAATCCTGCAATTAGAATATAATTCCTCTGTGGAATGGCAGCCTTTTCAGCTGGCTAGATTCTACTTGCTCAGAGTACATAGAAGACTGCTTCTCATATTAAACTATCAGTGGACACTATTATTTATGGTTGTATGGCTCCACATTGGGCCATCATGTTTGTCAACTCTTTGCCCATGTAGATCAGCTAGGTTGTGTGGAGTCTTCCGTGGAGGTACCAGCACCTGCCCTGAATTAGAGGTCCTGAGGCTGCTGTCTTATATACCTGGAAATAAGCCCCATTGAACTGAATGGGATTTATTTCTGAGTAAACATGTAAAGGATTGCGCTGCAAGTGCTAATACAGCTTTAAGAGTATAAATCCCATGATGCAGATCGACTGTGCCAGAGAATGGAAAACTGAGGGGAAAGACAATTAAGGAAGAGCACACTGGATTAGAGACATTTAAAAACACCAGTGGTTTTTGTTATTATTTTTTTAATGGAAATCCATGGCTTGGGACTGGGGAAACCAAACTAGCAATAGAAATTTTTCTCAAGAATTAATTCCAGGAATGTGTGTGCATGCCAGCACTCTCTCACACAGATGCCTTATGTGGTGGAAGAAGCAGGTGATATGTTTGGATTTGACTGACATTTTGGCCAAGGATTTAAAATTATGTTTCGAAACACCCTGTTGGTTTCTAAAAGCTTTTCTCCCCAGGAGTGTGCTTAAAAAATACCGGTTAAGAATGGAACCAATTGCACTAATGGGAATCTTTGATACACTTAGATGAATCTCTTTCAGAATAAAAAGGCACATAGCTCAGCAGCTGGAGTCAAGGAGGGCTGGACCCATCCTTCCTGACAACGTAATTGCACACAGCAGGGCCATAAGCAATTTGTCTGTTGTCTGCCTGGGAAGCCTCTTTTCTATATTAAGCTTTAGCCACAGGTGTCTATATAGACGTTGCTTTTGAAGACCAAGCTCAGGAAACCAAAAAGTCAATAGATACAAGGGGCCAGCTGAGGCCCAGATCTATTTGAGCCCAGGGTTTCAAATGCTTTCTTGCTGTGCTCTGGCCTGCCCTGAAGAGATTGAGGGATTCAGTTAGGACCTTAGGCTGGCTTTCTACGCAGTTGAATTATATCCCTTTTGTGCTCTGAAGGTTTGCTTGCTTTTCTCTTTTTCTTATAGGGTGGCCAGTTTGATCAACTGACACTTATTTGATTTACAACTAAAAGGAGATGCAGCTACCCAAAGCCTTACTGATACCCCATTGTGAATCAATGTACCAGATGGTTAGTTTTTTAAAAATCACTGTGTACAAACCTCTTTCCACTTCTTTTTCGAGGGCATTGTCTCTTGGTCCACTCGATAGCTATTTCAGCAACACAAAGCTACAGGTCTACCGGTGGTGGCAGCACACAAGACTAGAGGGGATCTACACCAATATGTGACAGTGTGCAGGTGAAAATGCGTCAGATCAAATTTTGTGAATTGAATTTAGTGACACATCAAAAGTGGTTGGAGCCTGCTGGGTCTTTCTGAGTCATTTTAGATAACTCTTGGGAAAACCTTAGGCCTTTTGTAATGAACTTAATGGAAAAATGAGAAACATACTTGTCCATCCATTCATCTGTCTATGTTGTGACAGGCTCAACGCAAAGTCCTGCTGTACACAGGCCCTGTGATAGGGTTGGAAAAGGATAATTAAAGCCCAGGCTGAATGACTGCAATGGTTAAAACTGCCAGACAGGTGTAGAGCCAGCGTGGTGTAGTGGTTAAGAGCGGTGGACTCGTAATCTGGGTTACCAGGTTCGCGTCTCCGCTCCTCCACATGCAGCTGCTGGGTGACCTTGGGCTAGTCACACTTCTTTGAAGTCTCTCAGCCCCACTCACCTCACAGAGTGTTTGTTGTGGGGGAGGAAGGGAAAGGAGAATGTTAGCCGCTTTGAGACTCCTTCAGGTAGTGATAAAGCGGGATATCAAATCCAAACTCTTCTTCTTCTTTGGTTTCCTACGTGGACAGAGTTTTGGCTTACCTCTGCTCCCTGGGCCACAACTTGATTTCTGACATTAATATCTATGGGTCTAACACTGAGTAGAACTTAGCTGGCTACAACCCAGGGTTAATTAGCCGCTTCCTCTCCTTACCTTTGTCACGCTTTCTTTTATTGTGGCATAGTGCCCTGTGACATTATGCACTTTTGCAAAACAGGATTTTAAAAAGGGCCGGTGTAGGGAAGCCATTGATCAAAGTCTCCATACATACAGGGACAAAGGAAACAGAAACTGACCAAGGAAGGTGCAAACGAAGGGCAAATCATCACTAATGTTTGGGCACACTGAACATGAATCAATGAGAGAGAGATAAAGCAAGGTGGATATTTCTCATTAAAGTTGCAGGGGACCTCTGCTATAGGAGATTTATTTTTGAATAAACAATATAGAAGGATATTGGTCACAGGAACAGACACAGACAGATAATATAGCACTATATTAACTACAATTTAAATCATGTCTGCAACTTATTGGGGGGAAGCACTGCTTCAGTAGCATTATACAGGCCTGGTGTAGAAGCAACACCAGCTTCAGATTGACTTATTTGGCATTGAGAAGGATTGACTGAAGTTTCTAATAACAAATGGGTACATGTGACATTGTGCAATTCAGAGCCTTTTCCACTGCTGCCTCTGTCTACAAAAAGAACTCCGAAAGAATTAGTTTTTGTAGAAGACAATCAAATAATAGAAGGCATTTGTAGGTTCTCTTTGAAGTCGTAATTGAAAACAAAGTAGATTTGGCTTCTTCACGAAGCAAGGTTCATTGGAGGAAAGGAACTGCCTTCACCACTAAGTGTCAAAGTATTCTGGCCTACTAGCACGCTGGGTCAGAGAATGAGAGAATTGTACCAGCAGAAGGGGCAGTGAGATGAAGGAGAATCGTAAAGCCAACTTTGAAGGCCTGCTCCGATGCTCATAGCATAACATCTTGTTGTGTGTAACCAGATCTACTGAACGTAATAGAAAAAGGGGGGCTCAGAGGCAATTGCTTGGGATCTCTGCAATAAATCAAGTCTCTGTGCAGTTTAATGTTGTGTCACACTTTTTGTGCCCCACCCCCACCCCCCAGCACCATAAATATTGTCAAAAGCAGGAGCTGGAAATTCCTGAAGAATAAAGGAGAGGTTGAGGTCAAATTGTGACAACTCACTGGATAATATTCTTCCTCACAACCTACCTGGTAGCATTTAGACTGTAGTCTTTAGTGGTAAGACAAGTCCTGTATTGTCAGAAAAACACCAGCCACTTTGTACTCATCCCATGCTGTGTGGGAGAAAATAGCAGGTTATGCGTGTTTATTGTTAAGGTGAATGATTTCCTTTGGCCACCCTTGTGCTGCTCCTTGAAATCCATAAATTATCATCACATAACTCTTTGCCCCACACAATCTTTCCATGCCCTTATTTTATTTTTTTCTGGGATTATCATTAGAGCTCCTGTTGAGGCACCAAGTTTATCATGGACATTTCGGAAACAGCAGAGGAATCCCAAAGAGCCTTTAGGCCACACGCATCCGTTCCTCCAATAACTATTTGCCACATTGATGGCTCCTATTTTGCCTGGAGAGCCTTACAGCTGAGCTTCCAGAGGCAGGAAGACTTATATGCCTTCCCTCTGCCAAGTTTTTCAGATGCAGGGGAAATGTATGTGCTTTTTGCTCTTAATAGGCACTGTGCAAAAGAAAAAGAAAAAGTGGTCAATACTATATTTCCTGGGCTCCTTTGACAACAATGTATTAACCAGCAGATGCTGTTCCCAGAATTCTGCAAATTTCTCATAACTCTGAACAAGGAGCACAACCCAACAGACTTCTCATTTGTCAGAAAGAGGATATTTATTCATTCATAGTTATGGGGGGGATTTATATCCAACCACACAGCCCCTCAGGATGGCTAGGTCTGATAACATGAATTTACTTCTGTCAGGGGTTCAGGGACAGAGGCACAGGGTAGGCAGGAGATGGAGAGCGATGGGGATGAATCCCAAGACAGCGAGGAAGAGGATGACAATGACTCAAGAGATTCCATGAGTCTTTCCAGCGAATCAGAGGATTCCCAGAAGGGGGCGCCGGTGGTCAAGGCCAGGGGAGCCCCAGGGGGAACGTGTCAGGAGCAGGGGGCCAGCGGGGGATCCCAAAGTGGCAGCTGGGCGTCAGGACCAGCCTCCCCGCCAGAGTGCAGCGAAGGGGGTGGAGGTTCCAGTGTATCAGGGGAAGCAGCTCCGGCAGCAGAGAAGGGAGGGAGGTCGGAGCAAGCCACCCTCCCGGAAGGGGAGGGGAGTAGTGAAGGGAGTAGTGTAGCTGTCAAAAGGAAGGTTAGAGGTTGGGCGCGCACGCCAAGTTCAAATGTGGAGGTGCGCGGAAGTACAGGGAGCCCGGAGGAGGGGCCAGGTCCCAAAGCCCGCAGGAGGGGGCAAGAGCAATCTGGGGATTCCGCGTCAGGGGAATCCAGGAGGGGCGAAACCCCAGCGGGCAGGAAGACCCTGCGGAAAAGGAAAGAGAGGAAGAGGTGGAGCAGCGCAAGCCTCTTAAACTGGTGCAGGGGAGGGACTGACTCAGAGGGGACTTCAACGGTCTAAGCGTAACAGACGTGGGGCTGCGCGCCTTGGATGTGAAGCAAACAATGAACTGCAATAAACACTTTTGTATATAAGAAGAAATTGGCGTTGGTCTTTTGTGAGCTGAGACCTGAGGCAGCCTTGACAACTTCTTTTTTCTTTCCTTTTTTACTAGCATTCTGCACCTGAATCCAGTAAAGCTCCTCAAAGTGACAGGACAAACTCTGAAATAGAAGTGTGGAGACAGGACATTAGGTTTTAGGCATCTACAGCCCCACTATCCCTGAGCAATTGTTCCAATGCCTGCCACAGTGCTCTCTGCAGCTCTCTCCAACATCCATGCACAAAGAGGTATTTTTTACGGAACTTACAAGAGAAATTATTCAGACATCTGGGACTTGGCTCGGAGGGGTCAGGTAGGGTTGCCATTTGTCTGTAATCTCCCGGATATAGCCGGGATTCAGCCGTCGGAAACTGTGTCTGGGCAGAAATCGCTGAAATGTCCAGGAAAAACTGGACGTATGGCAACTCATGTCGGAAGTGTAGATTTTTGTCGGAAAAGGTAAATTACCCTTGGACGGTTAAGTCCAGTCAAAGGCAACTATGGGGTGCGGAGCTCATCTCGCTTTTCAGGCTGAGGGAGCCGGCGTTTGTCCACAGACAGCTTTCCGGGTCACATGGCCAGCATGACTAAACCACTTCTGGCGCAACGGGACACTGTGACGAGTGCCAGAGTGCATGGAAACGTTGTTTACCTCCTGCCACAGCAGTACCTATTTATCTACTTGCACTGGTATGCTTTCAAACTGCTAGGTTGGCAGAAGCTGGGACAGAGCAATGGGAGCTCACCCCATTGCGCAGATTCGAACCGCCAACTTTCCAATTGGCAAGTGTAAGAGGCTCAATGGCTTAGACCACAGTGCCACCCACGTCCCTTTATCTTTTGACATATGGCAACCTTAGTCAGGAGAACTGGAGGCTGAACTTTAGTTGCTTGCACACAACCCTGAGAGCTGTGATTTTAACACTTTGTTTATTGGGTTTTGTGTAGTGGGGGAAGGAGCAATAGTTGGATCACAGTCTGTTGGGAGAAATGTACTCCCAAGCCCAACCAGGTATTTTGTACGCTGAGATGGGGAGAAAATGGGATAAAACAATGAGATGGTTGGAAAACAGGAATGTGAATCGAGGTGGGGCATGAGTTTTATAAAATATAACAGAATAGATGGAAAATGGAATAGTGGAGAGTGGGCATGGGTTGCCATTAACTAGATTGGGCCAGACCTCAAAGAGCCACAGGACTGGAGTAGTGCTGTGTGTACAACACACACACACACACACAAATCCTAGGCCCTTCCAGACTGTCACTATTTGGGGTGGGATTCAGTCACATACCGAAAAATTCAGGTTGTACAATTAAAGTTGATGCGGTGATCTTGAGCAACAAACTGCTCCCTTCCCAAACCTTCCTTTTTTTCGATCAGGAAAGTGACAGGAAAATGCACTGGAAGCTGGGGGTGAATGTGGCACCAACATGTAATAGTGCCCGTTCTGCAGATCAAAGTGTTTGATGGGCATATGTAGAATAAGGTGATCCCACAAGTAAGCTGTCAGTTGAGTTGGCAACTGTTTTGGAAAAAACCTCAGGTAAAAATCCTCCACTTGTTTCATAGGGAATCAAAGGAGCAATGAAATTGTTAATATGTAAAATTCAGAAGATAAAGAAAAACTAGCATGATGACCTACTTCCTCTCCCATTCCAGAAGGCAGATAGACCTAACCGCTTTGCTGTAAGCATTCTTGAGCATTCACAGTTCTGCTGACTCCTTAGCCCATATTTCAGTGTCAGTTGTACATAAGGAAGGAAGGAAAGGATTTTGCTGGAGGAAGGAGGGGGGGTGAGTTGTGCCCTCAAAACAAGAACTATTTACAGTTCCATAAGCATGTTAGAGATGGCTGGGTTTTCAATGCAAGGCTTGTTCGAATACATTGTCGGTCTTGTAATTGACTGTCAGCTTGATTTACAATGGCAGCTGTGATGGGTTTGGTGATTTCATTCCAAAAAGCTCTTTGAAATAAGTGAGGGGGAAAGTCAACCCACTGAAGCAACTCGATTTGTTAATATCATCAAAGTCTAGGGAAGGCTTTAGGTGCCACATCAGCTCCAAACACACTTGGCTCAGAAATGCAGCAGCCTAAGAAGAGGCTGTTTATCAAAGCCACCACAATAGCAGTTGGCATGAGGGATGGGCAGGCAGACGGGCGAGGGAGGAATGAACGGACATTCCGGAAGCAGAGCCGTGATACAAACTTCTCTTACAATCATGTCCTGATCATTAAAACATCCCAGTTCCTCCAAACTGCACATAAATAACTTCAGAATCAGTCTGGTGTGCTGCTGCAGATACTGTATAAGCATCTTAGTTTGGCCCAGGCTGCATTTGTGATGGCACTCCTCACTATCAAAAATTATGAATCACTGACGTCTGGCTTCCTGGAAATCACGGATGGGTTTTTCCAATGCTGTGTATCAGGAGCAGCCAACATGCTGCCCTCCAGATATTGTCAGAAAGCAATTCCCATTATCCATAACCACTAGTCCTGCTGACTGGAGCCAATGGGAACTGTAGTATAGAGACCCCTCCCGGATCTACATTTCCTAGCACCCTTAACAAAGCACAAACTACAGTTCCCATGATTATTTGGGAGTAAGCCATGACTGATAAAGTGGTATAAGAGTGTTTTAAAGGTATGATGTGGCTGTAACCCAACCTGCCCCAGCCCCAGCCATCATGGCCAGGTTGTAAAGGAGCAGTAGTTGTCACTGAATAGCAAGCTTAGATAAAGTAACAGAGATGTTGAAAGTGCAATAGAATGGAGTGTATCTGCATGCTTCTACAAGCTGTGTGAAAATGTCGTTCCTCTGGAACAAGGGTGTCCAACCAGTTGACCGCGATCGACTGGTCGATCCCCAGGAGGTTTGGGTCAATTGTGGGCTCTTTTTCGTTTGCATGGGGAAAAGATGATCTGGCCCCGGCCCCTCGCCTCTGTCCTCCATTCTCGCACGATCTCTAGAATGGAAGAGGGAGTTTTCCCTGTGAGGCTGTTTGTTTCCTGGTCGATCTTTTGGTGAGTGACTTTTCCCTTTTTCCCCTAAAGAAAGCTTAGCATTTTCGACCTGCCCCTCTAAAAAAAGGTCAACAGCTTTGTCTGTCCTCCCTAAAAAAAGCTGAACATCTTAGACCTGAAAACCCCACCCCTCAAAAAGGGGTAGATCACTGCCAGTTTTTTATTCTGTGAGTAGATCGCAGTCTCTCAGGAGTTGGACGTCCCTCCTCCAGAAGATGGGCACGAAGCCACTTCCTGGTCTCCCCCTAGAGGCTTGTCAGGACTTTGGAGGAGTGGGTGGGTTACATAAGGGAGCCTCACCCTGCCTTCCTCTCCTGCATGCAAAGTGGGGATTAGCCGGTGGCCATGCTAGGGTCAAGTAAGAGTTTATTATTCTCACCTGCAACTGGCTTCTACTTGGGGGGGGGGGCTTCCCCCACCTGCTCCATACTGTTGTGCAGGTTTAGTGTAGTTATTGGTGGGAGCTGCATAAATTAGTGGATTGGACTGGTCCCTGCTGAATGTGCAGGGAAATGAAAAAGGTTGGCCCAAATGGTGATTACCTTGAGGCACTTTTCAGGTGAATAGTGATTCTGGAGACTTGCACACAGTGATTCAGGACAGGTCCCTTTTGAGGCTAGCCTGTGTCACTCATCCTGAGTTGTGGGGCTCCAAGGGGACATGGGTCAGGAAGACCTCCCTTCTCATCTGAATGGTGTGGGACAAGGGGACTGGTGGAATGTAAGCCTTCTTCTCTTGCTCCCTCCCTGAAAGGCAGGGTAACCCAAATTATAAGATGCTTAGAAGCCTGGTTGTCAGTTTTAAATGTTTCCCATACAGTGGCTTTCACCTAGGTAGATCAGAAGTTCATTTGTATTTAATATAGTGGCCCTAGTTTAAATCCAAACGTTGTGGCATGCCTATTTATAGCAGATCTCCTTAAGCACAGAATGTGTGGGCTTTTTAACATATCCTTTACTGTTAAGTTTGGACTGAAGTCTGTATTTGGAAGGCTAAAATAGACTCCAATTGCTAGATCTCTTTCCTGACAACTAAAGGGCAAGGAATGTAGACTTACTAAGAGTGTTAAAAGTTAACAAGCCAGTAGCTGGCTAATTAGGTTTTAACCAGAATAGTTAAAAGAAAGCACTTAACAGGCTCGTAGGTCAAAATGGTCCTTGAGTCCTATATGTAAGTAGAAGAACATGAATGGTACATTCAGTACGTTGCCCTCATAGCTGAATAAATGTGGGGAAGGCAAAACAGGAATGAACTATGAATTAGTCTTTTTTTTCCCCCACAACCACATTACAAAGCAAATGGCTTGCAGCAAAATATTGATGGCTGATATCTTCTGTTAACTTTTAATCTCCGTACTTTTTGAAGCAATTATCCAAGGACAAGTTGCAAGGTGGAAAGACAGTACAGTATTGTGGCTGTATGTTTTTTGCTATTTCCTTTTTCTTTCTTTTTTAGGAGAGTAGGGAAAGAGCAAAAGCCGGGATATCTCAATCAAAATGTAAACGGCATTAGCCTGCTGCACAAGGAGCTAATGTGCAAACCCCAACGTATCAGGAGCCTGTCAAGGGAAGACTTTGCTATCCATTTGCTGGCATGAGATAGGGACCTCGTGGTGCATTAACTTGAAAGATGCAGGTAGGACACAGAGCTCAGATGTCGAAATGAGCTACGAGGCTGCCACAAGCTTTTGCTGTAGGACAGTTAGATTCCGGATGCATTCTGCCTGCAGTTCTAGTGGCAAAACTGCTGTAGCATCAATGTGGAATTACTTCCAGTTTATAATAAAGAAAGTGACCTCATTACCTCACCCTCGTTTTTTTCTTATCCTCCTCCTTTTTCTTCTCTGCCTCCAAGGACCTTTGATTGCCTTTTATTTCTTTTTCAATCAAGTTCTTTTTATCATCTAAAATATTAACTTAAAAGTAATAACTCATCCTCAGATGCAGGGACGAAGAAACTAATGGCTCCTCCGAGAGGTGTACCTAAGGCTTGATTTTATCTGTTTGGGCTCTAGCATTCAAATGCTTCCATCTTTAGTGAAATGGGGACTATAGAATATTAATTCAAGTGCTATTTCAAAAGCTACCAATAACCACTGGGGACCAATGGTTCTCTTTTGACTTTTATCCCCTTTACCTCCCTTGAACTGCAAGCAGGAAAGTCACACATCCTCTTCTCCTTGAATCTGCTGCTGCTGTTAAAACCAACTCTGAGGTACCCAAGTTCCTCCCTCCAGCAGCTGTCCCTAGTCCACATCCATTCCACATCAGGCTGTAACAGAGATGGGGAGGAAAAGGGACAGAGGACCACCCCCACAGAACCAGATTTAGGGCAGTGCAGGCAGTTCCCCCACACAGGGCACTGAGCCAAGGGGGCACAAAACTGAGAAGATCCATAACTGAGAAGATCCATTTGGGGGCACAAAATTTTGGGCTCGCACAGGTGCCATATTACGAAATATTATCAAAGTCTACCCATGCACCTCATCAATGCAGCCAAGAGGCCAGCAACTTTAGAGGCCTCTAGTTCTCACGTTTTTCTACCCAGCTGGTGCTTAAAAGAACTTTTAACTAAGAGCTTGTATCTGAGTTTCCCTATTTCCTCCTTCCTTGAGTTAACAGCAGCTCTCTTTAGGAAGATCATCCTGCCACTGCAGCCTACCCACTCCACCTCTTACATATATATGCCAAAATTAATTTTTCCAGTCTAATTGGGGGAGGTCAACGTGCTCATAAAAGAGTGGGTTAACCCTTCCCTCCCCAACTGTGACAACCAAATGCACCTGTCAGGGACTGGCTGGATGACAAGGAGTGGTTGGAGGCACCAGCCAGAGAACCCCCAAGGGAAATCCCAAAGGAGGATGGATCAGAGCCTGGGGATAGGTGGTGGGACACCAAGGAGAGGTCAGAGGGAGAAGAGGGAGAGGAGTTGTTGGGTGCTGAAGGGGCCGCAGGATTTAGTCAACAGAGAGTGTCTGTGACAGGCAGCAGTTCTGACTCAGAGGCTGAAGCAGAGGACAAGGGGCAAGAGGCTACAGAAGAATGCAGGGAGCCTGCCTCTCCTGCTGTGACAAGCTCCCCTCCCGCTTTGTCTTTCTTCAAGGGCACACAGTGTGATGCATAGCACAGAACAGAGATTAGACTTCTGGGAAAACATCTAGCAGAGGAGAAGCCTTAGAGAGGATTGAAAGCCGTCAGTCCTGGAAACTGCTCCATTGGGGCAAGACTTACTGGGAAGCATTTCTGAGTTGTATGCTGTTTCTTTGAATACAGAGTTAACTTCTGTGGCAAACTCTGCTTCTTGCTTGCTGACCTGCCCCTAACACTAGCGCTGACAGCCCACACACACACATGCTGTACTGTAATTAGGCTTGGAGAAAAAAAGCCTCCTGTTGGATCTCATAAAGAGCTTTTTGCCTCACGGGAGGGGCATTTCGGGGCAGTGCATTGGGGACATGAGGGTTAACCCTTTCCTCCCCAGCTGCAATTCTACTTTGCAGGTTTTATGCAAATCGGAAAAGAATACATCATAGTAGGTTTGTGTATGTTTGTGTGTGCCCTATACAGTGGTACCTCGGGGTTACAAACACCTTGGGTTACAAACACTTCAGGTTACAGACTCTGCTAACCCGGAAGTAGTACCTTGGGTTAAGAACTTTACCCAGAACAGAACAGAAATCAATCACCGGTGGTGTGGCGGCAGCGGGAGGCCCCATTAGCTAAAGTGGTACCTCATGTTAAGAACAGTTTCAGGTTAAGAACGGACCTCTAGAATGAATTAAGTTCATAACCAGAGGTACCACTGTATACATCTTTTATGCCCATCACTTACTAGTACAGTTTGCCCTGTTCCTTGATCTGTGTAATTCTGCTCCACAGCTGGTATCTATAATTCCATTATTACCGTGCCAATATTGCGACTCTTCAAGGACATTCTTTCAGTTCATGTGGTGGTGTTGGTGGTGGTCTTCTTTTTTTAACTATCATATTGGTACATTTTCCCCAGCTCTAGCATGGCTCTAAATGAGACCAACAGAGGAAATCTCCAACAGACTTACCTGAATAGCAGTATACAGCTGTAGCACAGCTTTCCTCCTATCTAAGAGTTCTTCAACAACAATCCCAAGAGCGCTGCAGACAGCAAAATAAATAAATTTTCTACCTGGGGGATTGTAAATGGTGGGAGTCTTGTGCCTAAGAGTCTCTTGGGAAATGTTAATGGGATTTTGGGATCTAATTATAGTGTAATTAATACAGTTGTCCCACGTTCTCCTCTGGGATAGAGGGCAGAAGAAAGGCATTTTAATGAGCTCTCTTGGGTTTTGGCAGGTATGTTATAAGATGCAGAGCAAGAATTAAACAAATTAAGAGACACTACTCAAGAGACCGCAGAAAAGAACCAGTTGTTCAGCTGAGCTAGTTTTGTAAGAATGTTGTAGGAGAAATGTTCCTTGCAGCTCCAAGATAAAGAAGATTCAAAGTGTTGTGAACTTCAGAATGTCGGGAAGATGTAGGAGACCAGCCATTTGCAAAGCAACGATAAGATAACATCACAAATCACAAGATAAGGCCTTTAGTAAGAATTCTCATGGCTGCAACAGAATACTGCGCTTTCATTGAATAATGAAACAGCAAGATACAGGTCCTCTTGGTCAGAAAGAGGAGCATAAAGATACAAGGATGGTTTTTTGCTTCAAGTGTCGTAGAATGTGAACCAAGCAATCATTTGGTAAAATCAGAAGACAGTATGAGACTTCCATTGGCCTACAGCAGGTGTGGGGGAACTTTCACCCTCCAGATATTGCTGGACTGCAACCCAGTGGAGGCTGTTCCATTAGGGCAAGTGGGACACCTGCTCGCATACTTAGATGCAGCCAGTCAGAGGATGAACACCAACCACCACTGCTACAACCTCTAGCATCCTTGGTTGCTGGCTGATGGGTGTTGTAGTTCAGAAATACCCAGAGGGACAAATGTTCACCACCACTGGCCTAAAGGTTGGATTTTATTCTTAGCTCAGGGAATCTAAATTGTGCAAAAGTGTGATCTAGGCATGGGCAAATTTGTCAAATTCACTTTCTCTCACTTTTTCATTTTTCCAGGCTTAAATTCATTTCTCAACCTTTCCACATCAGTTTGTGAGTGGATAGTATGGAAATTCATCAAGATCTTACTGCGAATTTCTCCTAATATATATGTTTATCTACAATTTTGTCTAATATACACATTTCTGCAAAGCAAATTTTCCTAAATATAATGTATTTTAGAAGTTATTTTCACTTTTATATGCATATTTACTCTTATTTTACCCTAACATATGCATTTTTGTATACATTACTTGACTGGAGAACTGCATTGCAAAATTCAGAGAAATGTTAATTTTGAGCAATGGCTGTGTTTTGATTTGTGTATTGTTTTGTAAGTTTGAAATTAGGTTCACTTTTAAATGCAAACTGAATCAAATTTCTTCCCATCCCAACCATAACATCGTTCATGCATTCATTTTCTTACACCTAAGCTTCCTTCATCTACATTTTGTTTGTATAAAGTACCCTGACTAGGAGTGACGTGTCCCATTCTCTGTTCAGCTTGCACAGTCCAGCAATAGAAAATGAAGCCTTTTTATTCTTATTCCACTTATTTCTGTCACAGCAAAAGGTGACAAGGCTAGGCATGTTCCTGCTTAGCTTGTAACCTCTCCTCTGGGTCTTCCTCCCTCCACCCCAGCAGTCCTATGATAATGTAATAGGCTGAATCTACTGGCTTGCAAGCAATCTTCCTTTGCCTCCTTTCCACATGCTCTACCAGCAATTATTTGCAGAGGTCAATAAATGTGCCCTGACATTTATACTGTTTGCAAAGGGTGCAGGACTGTAAGAGACTTATCCCCAAACCTGAATTTCAGCTTTATCAGAAGCTATTTTTAAAAGCTGACTAGATTTGGTTGAATGGTCCGAGAGGATCAACCAAACTTTATTTCAGGGAATCTCAACTTCAGGATTGGAATTGCTTTACTCAAAATTGTTTTCAGGGTAAGTCTCAGCAGAGTGCATGTGGATATAACCACTGTGTGCTGGTCCCGTGGGCTAACCAAGAGGCGAGGTCCGAGTCCAGTCCGAGGTCAAAGGTGCAGTATGGAGGCAGTCCATAAAAGTTGAAGCTGGATGCAGGGCAGGTAGTTGGGTGAGGTCAGGAGCTCCAGCAGGATAGCAGGACAGGGTTCAGGCAGGAACTGACAACCAACGAAGTTGCTCCCGCAACTTGGGACTGAGGCTGACTGGCTTTTATCTGCCCTGAGGCACAGGGCGGCCCCGGTCCTCAGGTGACTTGCCTCTCCTGGCCTGGAAGCGAGCACTCTTCCTGCAGGAACTTAGTTCCCTCCGCCTCTCTGCCCTGATCCTCTGCAGCTCAGGAGAGGCTGGATGGTTACCGGACCCAGAGGCAACCTCAGCTTCCTCTGACAGGGCTGAGAGTGGAGCACCTGCAGGCAATGGGTCCTCCATCACTTCAGGAGCCAGAGCAGACTCAGCTGGTGCCTGCACCTGAGGATCCAGCACAGGTGAGGTCCCTTCAGGCTCATGCCCCAGCCCCAGCTCAGCTGGTTCTGGAAGCGGGGAATCCTGTGCAGGCTGGGATTCCTCAGGTTCAGCATCCGAATCCAAATCCCAGGCCATCACACACTGCTATACAGTCATACCTCGGGTTACAGACACTTCAAGTTGCGTTTTTTTGGGTTATGGATGCGCCGAAACCTGGAAGTACTGGAATGGGTTTCAGTGGTCACGCATGCGCAGAAGCGCTAGATTTAAGCAGCGCTGTGGGTTGTGAACACTGCGGGTTGCAAACGTGCCTTCATGGATCACATTCACAACCCAAGCATCCACTGTAGTCTTTAAAGACAGAAAGAAAAACTTGCCTAGTGCTTTCTCTTTCCCTGTTACGTTTTTGTGGTATACAAATATTTCAGGAAGCTGAGGCATGCTAAGAATATTTTACATGCGCAATTTCGTGTACAATTGAAAACGCTGGTAGCATTTAGATAAATTCAGCAGTATGGTAAATATTTGAAGGATGTAAAATGGAGAAACGATTAGATTGGTTATAGTAAAATATGCAGAAATGATAGAGAAGTAAAATGAACCATGAAAGGAGAAGGAGGGAAGTCAATTGCTACATGGTATTATGTAAAAAAATTATTTTGAGATGTATAAACTGAAAAATTAATAAAAAATTGTTACACACACAAATACACAACTATATATAATATTTTTCATGCTCAAAACATATTTGTATGTTCAAAGCATTTTTCACAATCTTAGTAAGATTGGCAAGCATTCTTTTTTTCTTTTTCTTTTTAATAATAATTTTCATTTCTATATATCCCAACAATTATTTAACCATAATTTTATCAACTTTGACTCACTTCCCCCTCTTTCTGCGGTTCCTTACATTTATTTTTGACCTTTCTTGCATACTCCAAATTGCCTTAACTTATTATTTTACTCATCTTTTTCTCCTTGATTGGTTAACAATTAGTTTGTAAATACCCAATAAACTATTTCCATTCTTTTCTAAAAAGTTGTCTTGATTTCTTATTCTTCTGGTAAGTTTCGCCATTTCTGCATACTCCATTAGTTTCTGTATCCATTTTCTTATGTCAGGACCTCTTCATCCTTCTATTTTTGGACAAATAACATTCTTGCAGCTGTAGTCGCATACATAAAAAATTTCTATACTGTTTAGGTAGTTCTAATCCTATAATTCCCAAGAGAAAAGCTTCTGGGGGTTTTTACGAATGTTATCTTAAAAATCTTTTTCAATTCATTATTTATCATTTCCCAGTAAGCTGTAACCTTATTACAAGACCACTACATATGAAAAAGGTGCCTTCTTTCTCTTTACATTTCCAACACTTATTTGAGTTTGATTTATACATTTTTGCCAATCTACTAGGTGTTAGGTACCATCTATATAGCATTGTCATATAATTTTCTCTTAAACCATAAGACACATAAATTGTATATCCGTATTCCATAATCGTTCCCATGCTTAGATTTCTATATGACCAATATCTATTGCCCAAAGTACCATTGAAGATTTCACTTGTTCATCTTTTGTCTCCTATTCCAATAACATCTTGTACATTTTGGACATCACTTGAACATTACAATTAAACAGGTCTCTCTCTAATTGTAATAGTTGTTCCCAAAACCCCCGCTTCATATCCTTTTAAATATTTCATTCAGATGATGATATCGTAACCATGTTGTTAACATTCCTGGTAAATCCTTAAACTCTTTTAATTTAAATTCTCCACCCTCCTCTCTTAGCAAATTTCTATAAATCACCCAACTTTCCATCATATTTTTCTTTTTCACCACTATGGTTTCCAAAGCTGAAAGCCGAAGTGGTGTTTTAATTTCAATAAATTTTTATATTTGTCCCATATGCTATACAATTTTTCCCTAATTATATGGTTTGTGAAATCTTTATGTACTTTCACCTTTTCATACAAATAAGCATGCCAACCAAAAATATTTTCATGACCTTCCAAGTCTAAGAGATGCAGATTCTTCAATAACAACCATTCCTTCAACCAGCACAGACAAGATGCTTCATAATATAATCTCATATCCAGCAGGGAGAAACCTCCACTCTCTTTCGTGTCTATCAGTATTTTATATTTTAATCTTGGGTTTTTCCCTTGCCAGATATATTTAGAAATATCTTTTTGCCATTTGTTGAAGCAGTCTGTCTTGTCGATCACCGGTATTGATTGAAACAAAAATAACATTCTTGGTAATACATTCATCTTTATGGTAAACATTCTGTCCAGCAACGAAAGTTTCATTCTACCCGAAATTTGCAAATTTCTTTTAATATCCTCTCAGGTTTTCAGATAGTTATCTTTATTTAGATTTATATTCTTTGCTGTTAACCATACACCTAAATATTTGACCTTCTTTTCAATCTTTAAATCTGATATATTTTGTGATTTATTTTTACTCTCATCATTTGTGTTTTTTTACCAGGAGTTTGGTTTTATCTTTATTAATTTTAAGACCTACTATTCCTCCAATTTTTTTTATCTCTTCTAATGCTTTCGGTATTGACTCTATTGATTCTTCTACAGATATCACCAGGTCATCTGCAAATGCTTTTAATTTGTATTGTCTCTGTCCCACCCTTATTCCTTTAATTTCTTTTTTTTTTTTAAGAATAATCTTTTATTAACCGACCAATCACATCAAATCAAACCAAATTACATAAATTCCAAATTGCACAGCCGAATTTTAAATTTTTGTTGGGGGTACCCATATTTCAAGTTCCAAAGGGGATCCAATCAACTTCTTGCTTCTTGCTGCTGTTTTAATGTCCACAAATCTAACCTTATGATGTTCACAGTACTATCCAGTCCTTTCTTATTGTTTTTCCACATCTCTTGTTGTTATTTTCATATATTTTTCCTTTCTCTTTGTGACCTCTGATAGTCTCCACAAGCTGGTTAGAACAGTTTGGAATCCTGCGTGGATATTATTTTTTTTATCCATTAGCCATATCCAGACGTTTTCCATATAACATCACTTCCATACATCAAAACAGTCTTAGCATCATTAATCTTCACCAATCTGCCTCCTTTCTCAAAACCTCTGAGGAGATTTGTTGGGTGTAGTGAAGGGTTAACCTTCTGTGTCTCGAGGCTTAGAGGAGGCGCTTACAAGGGAAGTAAGCCAGGACGTGACGAAAGCAGCTTGGAATGCTGTGAGCTGAGTGAAAAGTGAAAGCAGCTTTGTTACGCAGCTGCACACTGAGAGAGAAGGACGCAGAGAAAATGCAGCTACAATCTGATGGTCTTTATGAATTGTAAATATGCTACCTTTTGAGCAAATAAAGTGATATTAGGACAGAAGAAACGTGTGGGACTTGTTTTACTGCCCTTTTCAACACAGACGCTGTGCAATTCTGCTAATTGCTTTACGACCTGCAGAGGCTCGCAGGGGGAAGTGTGCTGGACGCCGAACAATAAAGCAATAAATCTACCTAACAAGATTCACCAGGAATGCAGTCTGAAAACAAGTCCGTTCCTCCTCCCGGCTATAAATCCTTTGGCAAGATGGCAACTCCGAATTAATTGCTGCGCCATTCCAAAAGCTCTTATTGCTTCTCAATCTCCATAAAGCATACTTTTGGTTAAAGTTTATCTCCACACAGACCTTAATCATCCTGCTTGGGTCAGTTCAACTGACGATTCTAATGAGGAGGGGTTCTTGTAAATCACCTAGAAGGAAAGTAAAAAAGGTTCCCTCCCCCCCATTCAGTCCCGTTGTCAACATACCCAGCCTTTGGTGTATCTTCATCGTAAAATATTGCTGTTTCTCCAACTCGTCGTCTTCTTTCGCAGAGGTCACTTAAATTAGCAGACTTCACTCCCCTTCTTCACTTGAAATATGTGCATTTGCTTCTTTTGTAATTAATTATTCCAAATTGCTGCAGCTAGTGCGCGATCAGAGACAGCGTCCAGGAGAGCCGAGGTCCACACGGGGGCATTTTGCCTAGTGCCCTCACCCCCTTCTTTCGAATTAGGGGGTGATTTATGGGCACAGCAGGCAAGGGCAGTGTTCCCCATTTCCCTGGGGCAACAAGGGAGGCTGCCTACTCCCATAACAGCCTCTTAATTACCCCGTGTGGGTCGGAGAGATGGTATTGTCAGCCATCTTCCAATGCGCCCCTAGTGGCCCCCCATTCCTTTAATTTCTTAATTACATCTTATTCTTTGCACCAAAACTTCTAAAGCTAATATAAAAAATAAAGGTGACAGTAGACAACCTTGTCTAGCGCCTTTAGTTATCTTATAATTCTCAGTCAATACATTATTTACTATCAATTTTCCCTTAACTCCTTTTATAAAAGTGTCTCCACAGCTCATATATTCCAAAACTTTAAAGTCCAAGAAGAGATTGGCCAGCATTCTTAAACCCGTGCCACGAGAAGAGAGGCCCACAAATTCAAATCTGAAGCATTGTGAAATAGTCTGTGTTATTGCTATAATCAACTGTAGAGTTGGTTTGGCAGGGAGTAGCATGTTGTTTTGCTCAGTGTCACATTACCCTTAAAATAATTTCTATGCTAATTGGGAATATATATTCCAAGAACATATTCCAATTCACATTTATTCCAACCCAGAGTTCGTTCTTCATCTGTTGTGCTTGGAAAAACCTGTAGTTTGCTACTGATTATCTGTAGATTTAGATATTATACTGAAGCTGCCTGGTTCACTTCTTCCTCTTGAACTTTCAGCCCTGGCTGGCTGAGGACCCATACCTCACAGCTGCCAAGGTTAGTGAGTGGCACAATGGTGGCAAAAATGCATGCTAACTCCTAATTTTTACCTGATTTTGAAGGTTGGGAGGTAGAATTACATGGCTTATGTTGGCCCCCTTTTTTTGGACAAGTGGGAGATATCTACCATTGCAAGAAATTCATTCCTACCCTTTATTCCTCCCAATGCAACATTTAGATTTCCAGGTTCTTAACAGTGTCCCTAGTTTAATAGATGACATGGTTTTCTTATATTTTACCTTTTATCAGGAGATTCATGTTCTCAGCTTTGTTCAATCTTCTATATGACAATGACATGTTAGAATGTGGGCTTGTTGCTGATGCTATCACAGTGGAGAAGAGGTCAGACCAATTGAGTTACACTGATTATAGAAGTACATGGTAGCTGCTGATTTTCCAGTGATATTTGTGTGTTAAATCTTCCCTGTGTTTCAGCGCATTGACAGATCATGATTCACGCACACACAAGACTACTTCATATAACAAAACTCACTAGCAGATGTTAATTCATCATGTAAAACCAGTTATGTGAATTAGCCTTGACATACAAATTAGAGATCTATAAATAAAATTGACTTGAAATTAAAAAGGTAAATGGTATTAAATTTTTGCATTGTTGCACTTCTGCATATTCCATACTGTATTGAATTGAATCAATTGCCTTTCAATAATTCCTGCAGGAACTATATGGCTGTTTTTTTAAATGGGATATTCTTCTAGGTGTCTCAATTAATTAGTTATTTTTCAGTGTCCACAGGGAGATGGTTATTGTTGTTTTCTAAACAGTTTTTCTGAATAAAACTTTGTTTTTCTTTACCTGCCTAGAAGCTCAAGCTATACCAGTCTTTATGGGTTTTTTGCTAAGCTCTGTAATGGCCTGTTGTTATTGTCCAGCAGGGAGCCCCAGGTGGGATCTAGGGCTGAGACATCAGCTGCTTAAACAGGTGGAACGGCTGCCATTAATCTCTGCTTGTGATGCTCATAACAAGAAAATGGAGCAAGCAGGGAATTGGCTCTCAATAAAAGAAGCGTCCTTCAGCCTTACACAGTTCCATGTCCAGTCACTGATCAATATATATATCGTGCCCATAGATCATAGATCAAAGCAGCAGAGGTTGAGGAATTGCCCAAACTAGAGACCTGTGCAAAGTGGACAGTGGAGCATTTCCCAGTCAGAGAGTGATAAAATTCATCTCATGGGGACAGGGCTCTAAGAAAGATCCAGGCAAGGACTGGGGTGATGAGAGCTGGACTTGGGAAGCAAATGTTTTGTTTTGTTTTTTATATGTGTCGCTTCCCATGAGGTTTGTCAAATCATTCAACAATATAATGACAAGTATAAAAACAATTGCACAAAAACATTTTAAAATACAACTATAAGTATAAACATATTTTAAAACAACAACACATACGTAAAATATTTTTTTCCTCTCTCCCAACCTTAATTGGCCCCTTTGGTTGGGTTTGTCCCTACCTTTCCCTCAATGACTTCAGACTTGCTTAGTTAGGCTTTGTATAATGGAAATGGCATTGGGCAAGATCCACATAGTAAATGAGAACCTCTGAAGGGGCCTAAGGGGAGGATTGGCTATTGTCATGGGCCAGGAGTCAGCTTACCTGCTCAGCAGCAGCCTGAAGGAACAGAAGGCAAAGTTACCTGCTACTGATCAGCCTTCTTGCTCCTGATGAGAACCACCTGGCTCCAGCTTTCTTAAGCAGGGTCTCCAGCCTCAGTCAGTTGCTGGAAACAACATTCATCATTGCTGGCCAGACCTTGTTGCTTCTTGCTTCTCGTGACCTTGGACCCTCGGCTTTCTTGACCCCCGGATCATCTGACTACGTGAACTGAGCTAGTTGTGACCTTGGGACTGGACTGAAACTTGTATATGGACTCTGCCACCAGGCGAGTATCCCCCTGAGTCTCGGCTGGTTGGCTGGCTTCTCCCTCCACTGAGCTCTGCCCTGGCTGGCAGCACAGGACTACAGCTATGACTTGTGCTAAGCTTGGGTTGGGGCCTCTTCCTGGTTGGAATCTCTTGCCCTGGTCACTCAGTAAGGCCCTGGATGCTTGGCTTCCACCATGCCAGAGCTCAAGACTGAGTGATTCCCATGTGGCATGGGTTGGAGCACTTCTCAACCCCAATCAAATGCCATTATATCAACATGGGGCAGTAGAATGAAGAACAGGATCCTTGTCATGTCAACCCCACTTGTGGCTGTAGTCGATAAAGTTTTGGCTTGAATTAATGAATGAGAGAACTATATTGTAATTTCCACTGACAATAATAATATAATGTCACCCCACCTCTTATTTATATTGGCTTTGGACCCAATGATCAGTGCTGACCTTCATCAGACCAAAGCCCATCTCACAACAGCTAGCCAAATACCTATGAGATGCTTCTAAGCAGGACATTAGTGAAATACCAGCATATGGTATTCAGAGGCATATCACCTCTGACACTGGACGTAGTACACAATTGTGGCTAGTAGCCATGCACTGCCTTTTCCTTCATGTATTTGTCTATCATCTTTACTCTAGTTTCATTGGGTGCTAAAGACATGCCTCTTCTTTCAGGCCATCTTGAGGTTATTGCAACTTGGGCTCAGAGAGAAGTGATTTATAGCGATGTTTTATAGTGGAACCAAAGTGCTGTCCTGATATGACCACAGCTGTTGTTTGCTTGGATGGGGCTGTAGTGAGGCGATGGTGAGGCTGAGAATGTACAATAATGCACCAGGAGGGACCACTGACATCAGTCTGTTGCTCCCATCAATGTACTTGGATAGCCTCACAGTCTCACCCAAGCCAATTAGCAGTGCTAATGTTGGAGTGGTGGCTGCACCACCCATGTTGCTACTGTTTGATTGGTAGAACAGTCTCTGGAATTGTTGACTTGGCTCTGTTAAATATTTGACAACTCGATTTGTGAGCCACTTTGAGATTTTTAAAATTAAGGTAAGCCTTTAAATTAACTGAATTAATACGAATACAAGAAGAGTCTGATGGTTCAGGCCAATGGTCCATCTAGGCCTGTATCCTGTTCTCACAGTGGCCACCCACATGCCTGTGGGAAGACTGCAAGCAGGACCCCAGCACAAGAAGAGAAGAAGAGGAGTTTGGATTTGATATCCCGCTTTATCACTACCCGAAGGAGTCTCAAAGCGGCTAACATTCTCCTTTCCCTTCTTCCCCCACAAAAAACACTCTGTGAGGTGAGTGAGGCTGAGAGACTTCAGAGAAGTGTGACTAGCCCAAGGTCACCCAGCAGCTGCATGTGGAGGAGCAGGGAAGCGAACCCGGTTCCCCAGATTACGAGTCTACCGCTCTTAACCACTACACCACAAGAGCACTCCCCTCCTGTGGTTTCCAACAACTGATATTCAGGAGCATCGAGTGTGGAGGCAGAGCACTCCAAAGAGCATCCCTCTGCGGAACGCCCTCCCTTCAGATGTCAAGGAAATAAAGAACTACCTAACTTTTAGACAACATCTGAAAGCAGCCCTGTATTGGGAAGTTTTTCATGTCTGATGTTTTACTATGTTTTTATATATGCTGTAAGCCGCCCAGAGTTCCCCAGCCAAATGGGTGGGGTATAAATAAAATAATAATTAATAACAATAATAATCATAGCTACTGTGGCTAGTAACCATTGATTGCCTTATCCTCCATGAATTTGTCCAATTCTCCCCAAAAGCCATTCACGTTGGTGCCCATCACTGCCTCCTGTGGGAGTGAGTTCCACAGTTTACACGCTGCACGCATAAGTACTTTCTTTTATATGTCCTGAAACTTCCAAAGTTCAGCATCATTGGATGTCCACGAGTTCTAGCCTTATGGGAGAAGGAGGCAAACTTCTCTCTCTCCACGTTCTCCAGACCATGCATAATTTTATAACCTTCTATCACGTCACTTCTTATAAATTTTGACATTGCCTGTGGATGTGATGATGTCCCTTAAGGTACCATAAGATGCTTTGCCTTTCATTGCCCAGCCAAACATATTCAGGTGAGAAACGTGACAGCCTCTTTCTCAGGCTAAGAAGCTCTTGGTTGCTAGAATGCAAACATTAGCCAAGCTAGCTTGCAGTTGAGCTTTGGATGTAGGACAGGTTTGGGTTTTCACAGGAGCAGATCAGTCTGATGCTGTTCTTGTTTTAGCTCAGAAGAGGTTACAGCAACAGGCACTTGAATTCTCAGAAGGGCAAAAGCTATTCTGGTTGCATTACCAAGACAAATAGTGCAGTGAAATCAGCTCATACAGGCAAGAATGGGTCCCTGAAGGTTGGCTAAGTAAATTTTCAATCCAATACAATCTCTATGGTCCCCTGGTGTGTTCTAATTTTTTCCAGGCAGCATAGTGTGTGGCAGGCTCCCCACATTTTGAATAAGAGTGTGTATCTCTTTTCTTATGTTCATATCTTTCTCCTATATCTCCATGGCCAGCAGTTCAAGACCTTATGATTTGTTGGCACTAAATCAGGCATATTGCTGTCCCCCATATCTCCAGCTTGACAGCTGGAACACTGAGGAATTCCAGTCCTATCTGATTTTCACTCAAACCAGCTTAACATTTTGCACATATACATCTTTTAAAGGTCTCTCAGCCACCCAGGGTTGAGGAACAAATTCACTGGCAGGAGCAATTCATCAGAATTTGGAAAGGGGACAAAAAAAAAAGAACTGTCATTGTTCAGAATACACAGGTCTGTACAAATGCCCTCATGGTTAATAGTTTTGCCGTGTGTGTAAGGCAGAAATTGCTTGATTTTACCCCCTATATGTACCATACATTTTTCATTAGAAAATAAACACTCCATACCTTTCCATTCTGTTACTGCAATTCTTTGAGTCACAGGATAGTATCCAGCTAAGTCATAATCAGAGTAAACCCATTGAAATCAACTGGCATGACTCACTTAAGCCCATTCACTTCAATTTGTTTACTCTTAGTTGGATACAGCCAAGGGGCTAAATACACACTATTTAAAATGCATTGTGATCCCAGGTGTTTTTTTTTAACCTAAGGGGTCCCTAACCCGGATCAGGACCATAATATGAAAAGAGGGGAGATTTAACTCTCTCTTCCCCCACCACGACCCTGAAAAAATTGTTACCATCACAAAGCAAATAGCAATGATGATTTAAGCTTTGTTGTTTTAAAAACCCACTTTCATGGGCACCACTGGGAATTATTTTAATTACTGCCATTGGCTTAAACCTCCACTCCCTGCATGCAGTGGTCTGTTTGGTCCAAGAGCCTCATACTTGGTTTCAGTTTTTTAAAAGCCTTTGTCTCTTTAGGGCCCACATTAAAATTAAGATGTAACTAGGCCTCAACATGTCAATGCAGTAATTTAACACATGTAGGAAAGTAGTTAGGTTACATGTCGGATGTGTGGACTAAGGGGCCCATAGTAATGTGATTCAAGTTCAAGGTGAGTCAATATGAAATGGTAACATTGGGACAGTTGCAGAAAGTACTGTCTCTTTGAATTAACTGTTGCTGATAACATCAAATCATCTTAAATGTTTTTAAAACGGAAAACAAAAACGAACAGGAAACTGAGTCTACTGAGCGAGAGCAAATCATCCCATTGACAATGATGACTGGCTGGTATTTGGAGCAGGAAGGTGTTTTTGCTCAGCAAAGGTTATCTTGAAACATATGCTACAATATTGTACTTCTCTCCACCTGCAGTTCCTAGCCACTCCTGAGTGATGGATGGTGTCTCAGAATGGATTCTCATGACCACGAGGTGTGCTGTGGACTGATAAGCCTGGCCTTGCCCTCTTCCCTGTCGGGAACGACTTGGGTCTATAATATACATGCCCACGTAGAACGCTGATTTCTCTTTAAGGTAGTGAAGATAAAAGTACAGGCACGTGGTGAGGAAGAGGCACCAAATTATTTTGACAAGGCAGCGATTACTTGTCCAGAATTCCACTCTTGTGTAGAAAAGAAGAAAGCGTAAGAAAGTTCAGTGATAAGGCAGGCCAGGTTGGGTTCCATAAAAGCTTCTGGCATGCCGAAAAGCAACAACAGAAGCAGTCTTCCGTTGGGGGCTGCTTAGGGAAGGGAATGACAATAATTAGACGTTGCATCAAATCACCATCCCAATCTTTGCAAAGCCCTTAGTGTCTGCCAACTGAAGGCAAATGGGATCTCGGCATTTATTAGCATCATTTCCCTCCTCCTGCTTTTCAGCTCATAGGCACTCAGATCAACTTAGATACATTGCAAAATAATAATTTCATAAATTTAAAAGCAATGCAATTTTAAAGTCGCAATTGGTTAAATAATCAGTTTAAGGCAATAAAACATTGTGTTCAAGATCATTCCAGTGTCTGAAAAGAATGTATTAGATTAGACAGATTAATGATATTGTCAATTCCAGGGTGTATATTTGCAAACTATGTGGCTTTGTACTTGAGAAGAACGCAAGAATTGCTAGATGTGTCTTTAATTGGTGTATACTTTGTAGTGGTGGTATTCTGTATTCTTGAATATGTCTCAGAGGAAAAAGATTCCCAGAATCTAGAGATGGGAGAGAAATTTGATTTAGTTAAGATTTAAAGATGAACTTACCTAATTTGCACTTTTGGAACTATATGCAAACCGAACCACAGTCATCTTTCGAAATGTGCATTTCTCTGAATTTTGCGGTTCAGGTCTTCAGTAAAGTTATTGCACAAAAATGCATATAGTAGGGTAAATAATGCATTAAAATGCACATACAAATATGCCTTGCATTCAGCAAAATTGCATTTAAACATGTGCATATTAGGAGAAATTTGCACTAAAATGCAGGTGAATTTTTGGAAGAACTTCAAAACCAAAAAGCTTGTGAAACAAGAGAAACTGAGAGAAAACAAAACTGATGGTCACCCAAACCTACTGAAATCCCAAGATAAAGTAAGGTTCTTTGTAGGCTGCCACGTTCTGTAGACATTTTGTTCTGCAGTTAGTGGGGGAAAGCGTCCAAATCATGAGAAAAGCATCCAAATCTGATCTGCTTTGATCAGATTCTGGGCAATTCAGTTGAAGAAGAATATCAGCACTGGAACTTATCAAGAAAATAGTCACAAAGATAGTGAAGGGCCTGGAGACCAAGTCCTGTGAGGAAAGATTGTAAGACCTGGGGGTATGCAGCCTGGATAATAGATGGTTAAGCTGCAGTTCCACTCTGTAGGTGGAAGTTAGTGTTACTCCTTTGCTTAGTGCAAGCATTTGAGTTTGCCAGGTGGAACTATCTCCCCTCTCCTGCCCACTCCCATTCTGTTCTGGGTGTTCTCCAGACACCCTGCAGAGCCATAGGGGTGGGGGGAGGGAGTACAGGGGCACGTGAGGGAATAGAGGAGGAAAGCCCTACTGCTCAAGTTACACTCTAGCTGCCACTAGCACAACTATTTTGTTGACTCTGGCCCTATGATTCAACCCTGTTGGTCTTACTATTCAGTGAAAAATCATTTACCCCTCATGTTAATTCCAACATAATTTTGTATCTTTTTATCCCCTTCTAATGTAGGGAGGGAGGCACAGTTTTAGCTAACACTAACTAGCTTACTATGATGTTGATGCCATGGAGAATGCCCTCTCCCAGGCCACCACAACAACCCCCTGAGAGCTTCTGAGAGTGACAGAACTACCAATAGGGGCCCCTCTGTCAATATTGGTGCCTGAGAGGCTCTGTAGTGAAGGAGGCTGTCTTTCAGATATTTAGATATTTAGGACAAGAACTAGGAGTGAACCTCATAGCAACTGAATTGCTATACATTTCTGTTGTGAGTCTGAAGTACAACTCTCCTTTCAAGTATGGTACAACTATATGATGAAACAAAAAGGTTTTTGAATTCAACTTCATAACGTATGCAGCCGGGAGGAGTGAGGCAGACAAGAGCCCATCGGTGGTGTCAAGGGTGGTGTATTGCAGACATTTTATTGCTTTGGTGAAAGCTCCCAGTCATATCGCCAAAATCCATGTTTACACAGAAATGACTTAACCAGGACTCGATATTTACTCATTCAGATTATATCAGTGCAGCTTCTCTATGCCTGTGGCAGGGAAGAAAAGCTATTTGCCTGTATTTGATCAGATTCTCTGTAAAAAAAACTCCACATTCTTTAGAGCACAATAGAGTTTTATTCTATAACTGTATAGAGTTTTATTGTATAACACAGCTAACATCAAAGCAGAAACGGAACATACAGTGGTACCTAGGGTTAAGTACTTAATTCGTTACAGAAGTCCGTACTGAACCTGAAAGTGTTCTTAACCTGAGTTACCACTTTAGCTAATGGGGCCTCCCGCTAGTGCCGCACCGCCAGAGCACGATTTCTGCTCTCATCCTGAAGCAAAGTTCTTAATCCGAGGTACTATTTCTGGGTTAGCGGAGTCTGTAACCTGAAGCGTCTGTAACCTGAGGTACCACTGTATATGCATTGTTGAACACATTACTGCTAGACAACAGCATTGCAAAATCCAGAGAGGAGCAAGTTTCTAAGGTTAGCTATTTTTCAACCTGAATCGTATGTAACCCGAGGTACCACTGTATACAAGATACAACTTTCACTTTTTATGCTAAGTGCCATAATGGTCCCCTACCTATCCTAGCTAAAATGACCCAGCCTCCAAGACCAGTGCCCATATTTCAGTTTTAAAATATGTGAACTAATGATAGACCTGGTTTACCAATAAACGGACTTAGGGCAATAAGAAGCCATGTTCTGCAAAGAAGTGGCATCTCTGGAAAAGATGAGAATCGTGTCTTCTTTTGTCTACACCAACATGGCCAATGATGAGGAATGGTGGCAGTTGTTGTCTAGCAACATCTGGAGGCACAAAGGTCTTTGGTCTACACATTGGTAAGTACTGTCATTCCGTCACTACCACCACCACCTCCAGCATGTGTAGAAGGAAGAAGGGAAGGTCTGCTTAAGATGCAAACAGGGTTCTGAGTCTCTTAGACACAGTGTTGCAAGCCTAAAGGGTTAGGGTTTGAAAAGTATGGAATGCTTCATGAAGCTCCAGTTTTATGGCATCTCTAGCTTCCTGCCCTCCCATGGGTATTATAAAGCTACAATCGTTGCTGCCCAGGATACCTGAATTGCAGGAGAGAAAAAGGCTTATATCAAGGATGGGTAGATTGACCTATTTCCATTCTATGTCACAACTGCATGTGCTCACCCATAAGTCTGTTTTGTAATTTCCACAATTTAATCTGCAATTTAAAAAAAAAATCTGCACAAAATTCCATGTTTAAATACGCAATTAAATATTCTGCCAAAATACACAGGATTGTACCTAAGTCATATTTAGAGCAAACCAACTGAAATTAATGGGCATGACTAACTTTAGTTCTATTGGTTTTAATGGGTCTACTCTGACAGTGTTTAGTTGGAAACAACTAAATAAGTTTCTTTTAAAAAAAATAATCAGTGATGATTTTCTAATGAGCGTATGAGAGAAGTCATAAATATGCTAGCACAAAATATGTGCTGCAGCATATTTTGGAACAATATCTGTAGATAGGGTAAATAGCAAGTAGGATAAATAATGGCACATTGCTGCCCGTTGGGGCCTGCCATTCTAGCGAATTCCCACTACAGACCAAATTCATTTTAGCAGGAGAGTTTTAATATATAACATTAGCCTCAAAACTCTTAGAGGAAACCTCTATGGTGTGAAAGTGTGTCATTAGTTTCTCACATCTACCACACAGCTCTCCATGTGGCGTCTTGACGCCATCCTTAGAGCACCCGATGTTTCCAATTAGGAAGAATGTAACCCAGCTTTCATGTCTGGGAGAAAAATCAGTGGCTTTTGGATTGCCTTTGCCTGCAAGCCTTTATTATGTACTTGTTGAGTCCCTACTGATAAATGCATCTCCAGCCAAGAGATGTTTCCAATGTGTGGGGAGAGTGCATAGATCCAGTGGCTGGCAATGAAATAGCCCAAGGCCCAACTGCTTGAGGTGTGTTTTTTTGCTACAGAAATGCACAGTACAAAGTGTTTTTTTCTCATTAGTCTTATCAGCCCTAGTGAAGCACTCCTGCTAATCCTCGCCTCCTGCTGTTCATTCTGGCCCTTCGAGCAGCCACTTCCAATGGTCACGGATTAATGATACACACAACTTGAAAAGGGATAAGAGAAAACAGAGAGATGGAACACTAAACACAACAAAACAGAAGCTTGAAAAGTTGATCAGGAAAGCCTGGAAGGCTTCTCAGCAAAGCAGCATATCATAAGGCAGGCTTCCCCAACCAGGTGCTCTCCAGAAGTTTTGGAGTACAAATCCCATCAGCCACACAGTGGTGGGTGGGTTGATGGGGGTTGTAGTCTTAAACTTCCAGAAGCACTGTATAAAATAAGCCTTCCTTTTCGCTCTACAAACTATAATCTGCAACGATAAAGCAAGTGAATGTGGTTAAGCAGAAGCCTAAATGTGTTTCAGATGAGATAAAACAGAGGACCTGGGTATCATAGGTAAAGGTAAAGGGACCCCTGACCATTAGTTCCAGTCGTGGCCAACTCTGGGGTTGCGGCGCTCATCGCACTTTATTGGCCGAGGGAGCCAGCGTAGAGCTTCCGGGTCATGTGGCCAGCATGACTAAGCCACTTCTGGTGAACCAGAGCAGCACACGGAAACACTGTTTACCTTCCTGCTGGAGTGGTACCTATTTATCTACTTGCACTTTGAGGTGCTTTCAAACAGCTAGGTTGGCAGGAGCAGGGACCGAGCAACGGGAGCTCACCCGGTCACGGGGATTCAAACCGCCAACCTTCTGATCGGCAAGTCCTAGGCTCTGTGGTTTAACCCACAGCGCCACCTACGTCCCATTAGTCACTAAAAGTTCCACAACACTTTAAAAAGAAGAGGCAGTTGGTTCTCGTTTCCAACGTGTGAAGCCAAACCCACAGTTCAAAAATTATTATTTCAGAATGAAGCAAAATTCCTGCATGACACTTTTTCCAGAATAGAATTCCGTGTTCTTTGATTACTTCCAAGCAACCCATTTCTTGAGCCTTTACCTTGATTTGTTTACATGAAGTTTGTTGGTAGATTATATGACATCCTCTGTTAACTGAGCATTCGTTCCGATTGGTTTTCAGGGAGGTTGCACAAAGTCAAGTTAAGCAACTTTTATCCTGCCATGGAAGATGTTGCTCTCAATACTCATCCCATTAACACAAAGAAAATAATTCTGCTGGTGACTAGCTCAGGTCTGCCTCCTTTCAGTCTGAGCTCTTGCTTAGCGGTAATTCAGAAACAAAACATATTGTGACTATGGATCACTGCCAAATTACAGCAAGGTGATTTCTAACAAGGGGGAAAGCCTGTTAGTTGACAAGCAGCTACAAAGAATACTAGACTATCCCATCCCTTTCACATGCTGGCTCATTCCCACCCACTTTCCACCGAATTGGCAGCTAATTGAAAATTATGTTTTTAATTCAAAGCCACTTCTTAATTCATCATTGTTCCAAAGCACTTAGGGATCCTGTCTCTTATTGAATCCATTTTTAGGGAAGTCAGGAGAGGGTCTTGTCAACATATTACTGGCAGGGCTTTCATCCAGACTTGGCTGATAATTGGGAAGGGCTGATCCATGTGTTTTGTACACTTGCACTTCAATCATTTGGTGCAGCACTTTAGGGATTCAAACCACTAGGTTGGGCATCCTATCTTATAACAAACTCATTTTCCAAGCACTTATCCATATGTAGAACGTAACAGGGACATGACTTGGAGAAGTGCAAGTAAAGTGACCCTAAGGGAGGAGAACCTACCCCCCCCCAAAAAAAAACAACCAGTCCAATGAGGACTCAACATGCTCAGCAGGCATGGGAATATGACTAATTGTCTGGGGTGTGCTTGAAAACCAAGGAGATGGAATGGGGAATCCTTGAAAAGGGCATAATCTCAGAATTGTTTGATGAGTTCCTAGGACATGATTTTGTTCCTCTAGCAATGAATTTGTTCATGAACTTGTTGGGAAGGAGCCTATGTGTAGAGATAGCAGTGTATCTAGAAACAATAGCTGGGCTATTGGAGAAAGCATTTTCCTGGATTGCAAAATAGGTTCAGGAAATGGAAACAAGGTAACTATGTTGGGCAAAAATATGCCTGCATTGCAGAGGGTTGGGCTAGGTGTCTTTCATGGTCCCTTCTAAAGCTACAGTTCTATGATTCTATATATGCTTATTGCCTTGCTCTTCAAGGCAAATAAAATAAATACTGTGGAAGTTTAGGCCAAAATCAGAAAATAAATCTGAGACTGTGTGCCTCTTGCTGCTCTAGTTCACACATCCAGGGTTGAGTAGCAAAGGACAAGTGCCAAAAATGACTCTCTGGAGCCATCTCTGTCAACCACATTCAAAGAAAGCCATTAAGTTCAAACTAGTTCCAGATCCTTAAATTCCCCTGTCAGTTTCTGTGGTTTTTCAATCACATTTTCCTACTAATTGAATTTCTTTCCTCAGCTTTGCTCCTGTGCGAGTCCCCTTCAAACAAGAAAGGATAAGCTGACTGTAGATGGTAGAAAGGCAGCTTGTCAGAGATTAACAGGAGCTCCAACACACATAAAAAACAAACCAAGCGGCTAAAGATTCACAGATAGCATTCCCTGTGTAACCCACTTCAGGTGACCCCAGTCTGCTGAGATGTTCTCCATAATGCAGAGGAAAGCAATATAATTTATTAATTCTGAGATCTGGCACCCAGCACTCTATGCAGCCCCTTTGCTTCCCCCAAAGCAAGAACAAAGTAGCAATGCCAAAATTTGTCAGCACAGGGTCAGAATACAAAGTTACCCAGCTCATAATGCTCTCATCTGGATCATGGCCACCATTCTATCCCCAGAAGTTCTTCTCTGACTTGGAATGCTAATTGAAATTATGGGGAAAGAAGGTGGAGAGGAGAGAGTGTTATTAGGCTCAGGTTCTGCTTGTGTGGCAGGGGCATCTGGTGGGCCACTGTGAAAGCAGAATGCAGGACTAGATGGATCCTTGCTCTGGTCCAGAAGGACTCTTCCTATATTCTTACCTGCACACTGAACTGAATCCTCTCCCAGCTGCTGATTGTCCTGCTGCCTAAAGGTATTTTTCCCCTGCGGGGCTAATGACAACTAGAGGAGGGTGATTTAGATGAAGAAAATGATGTGTATAAGGATGAAACATCCGTTCTCCCAGTGTTGCTCCTCTGATCAAATTTGGACCAGCATCCCAGCTGCCTATAATTTAAATTTTAAAAAATAGAGCCATTCACAGATCTCCCACATCATGTGTGGTCTGGCCCTTTAGTAAAAAAATATAAAATGTGATTTCTAATTATGTTCACAGGAGACTATGTGCATTCAGTCAGAAGGAAATCTCACAGAGTTTAGTGGGGCTTATTCCCAGAGAATGATACATAGGATTGTAAATGTACAGCACAATCCTTTGTGGAGGTGGGCGTACCTAAGCCCACTGAAATATATCATATGATCACTATCAAGTGCAATCATGATGTCAGGCTTAGGGTGCAATCCAAGCTCTGCCAGGAAGTCAGATGAGGAGGAGACAGGAAGTGGTGTAAGTGCTGCTCTTCTGTCAGAGACAGTTGTGTGCTGGCACAATAACACACTGCTGGAAGTCGCATCCCTGCCCTTCAACCACCTGCATGCTGGTGGAAAGCTGCACCACTGTAGATGGGTGTGCAGGCAGTCGCAACAAAATGGCAGGGCAATGGATGTGGTAGTCTTGAAACAAGCAGATTCCTTGTTACCCTACACCACCATGAATGTACAGTGGTACCTCAGGTTAAGTACTTAATTCGTTCCGGAGGTCTCTACTTAACCTGAAACTGTTCTTAACCTGAAGCACCACTTTAGCTAATGGGGCCTCCTGCTGCTGCCACGCCATCGGAGCACGATTTCTGTTCTCATCCTGAAGCAAAGTTCTTAACCTGAAGCACTATTTCTGGGTTAGCGGAGTCTGTAACCTGAAGCGTATGCAACCTGAAGCGTATGTAACCCAAGGTACCACTCTATGCTAGGATTGTTCTACATATGAACTCTCCAGGATAGAAATGTTAGAACCTCCCCCTCTGGAAATAGCCAGACACATTGAAGTCTGCAATCCACAAGTTTTAAGTTGCACAAAAGTCTATTGATTCATAGAATATTTATTAATGTTCTGAATAAATTGTGGCGGTTCTGCCCTTTCTCCCCTCTGTTTTCAGTGTGAGCCTGCCTCCCATGCAAAGGATCAAGATATTCTTTCACAGTCAGACTTCTCTGCTGCCTGTTGTTGTTCTCCTGGCAGTGTCACTGTCATCCCCAAAAGAACTCTGAAAGACTTTGCTTCCCACTATATTCCTAAAACCTTTTTTAAAAAAAAAGAAAAACCAGATTTTTAATCTCACAAATAACCATTCCTTTCACCGCCTCATTCATCTCTGTGAGGAAAGATCCATTGGCTCCTTGATTGGCCACTTAATTACAATTGCTAGAGGCAGCCACTACCTAGGAGGTTAATTGTCACAGAGGGACTTCCGTCAGCTTTGAGAAATAGAGAGGGAGGGGGGAATAAGCCCAAACAGAAAATCAAGAAGCAGAGAACAGACACACCTCTAATGACATAAGAATATTTTGGAAGGCCTTCAAGCAGAAAATATGTAGTGTAATGAGCAGAAGGGCAGGGTAGATAACAGGGCAAGAAAGTAGTTTAGTAGGAGGATATAGGTGATTGTTGTGTGTCTTTGCTGCCTTTGTTTTAAAAATAAAAGTGTCCTTTTTCATCTTCATTTTCAGGTTCCCTTGTCTGATTTTGAGTGTGACTCTTTCCTACAACAAAGGAATGTAACTTTTGAAACTGTCGTCCTCACTTATCTCTTGGAATAGAAATTAAGCAAATGTTGCTCTTATCATATTGCTATTGATAAGTAGTGGTTATTGTTGCTATACTGTTAGGTAATCTTAGATTAGAAAAGAAAGAAAGAAAGAAAGAAAGAAAGAAAGAAAGAAAGAAAGAAAGAAAGAACCTTGTTCATTACAAGTCTGAACAATCTTTTCTCTTAATACTTTAGGTTTGTATCATATTTCTTGGTAGATGTCTGTAGTAGGGATGGAAGTGTGGATATTGAGTGTCCCCTGCTGGGCAAATAAGATAGAACAGAAAGAACTCAAATTTTACTCTGTGCCACTTTAACAGCCCAGGTCAAGTTCAGAGCACCTGTTTATTGAACATTTGTCTTGTTGGATTTGCACAAAGTTTGTGGGAAGGTCAGATGGCAGCAGTTACTTTTTATGCATTCATTCTGATTTGCTTGCAGAGAAGTTAAACAACATTGTGTCAAGCAGTTCTTATCCATGCTTTCCAGGGCAATAGGCCATCACTTGTTGTTGTTGTTGTTGTTAATTGAATTTGTTGGTTATAGAGGGAGGTTTCTGCCTGCTGCCTAAAGATGATGGCTCCATGCAATTCTCCCTGTGTAAAGCAGTCCACAAATGGGGAACCACTGCAGAAAAGGCCTGTTCTTAAGTTGCCACCCTCCAGACCTCTTGAGGAAGGGGCTTAGATGATGCTTGTAGAGCCAGGTTGGTTCACGTGGGAAAAGGCAATCCTTGAGGTACTGCAGTCCTGAGCCATTTAAGGCTTTCAAAGGCCTTTCACTTTCCTTATTGCGAAAAGTTTGATTTGGAGGAGGAAGCAGGTTCGTTGTGCACCAATGGCAAATCAACTTTGCCAGTAGATGATAGAACCCCACCCAAAAAATAACAACAATTTGGTAGCATTCCCACTCCACAAGCCATTTAGCCTAGCAAATTAGATTTAACCTAATTTATTCCCATCAAAAATCATAGTTCAATTCCAAAGAGTCTTGGATTACACTCTTGACTTTAAGGCTGCAATCCTAAACATACTTAAGCACTGTTCAAGCCTTCCACCCCAGGTGAGTTCAATTGTGTGAGGTGGAAGAGCCAGGATACTTGCTCTGTATCTGCCCCCTCTGTGGCATCACTGTCACCAAATTCATCACCCTCCAAACACTGGGGACTGAACGTCCACACCAGGCAGCTTCTTGTACAGTCATACCTCAGGTTATAGACACTTCAGGTTGCACATTTTCGGGTTATGGACATGCCAAAACCCGGAAGTACCGGAACAGGTTACTTCCGGGTTTCGGCGCTTGCGCATGCACAGAACCACTAAATTGAGCTTTGCACATGCGCAGAAGCGCCAAATCTCAACCTGCGCATGCTCAGACGCGGCACTGCAGGTTGCAGATGCTGCGGGTTGCGAACGTGCCTCCCGCACGGATCACATTCGCAACCCGAGCATCCACTGTACTCATTTAGGTGCCCCATGTGATTTAAAACCCTGGACAGCTAGGATCAGGTGTAAAGGAATGCCTGAAAAGAACTCTACTAGGAAGCAACTCCCATCAAAGTCAGCATGACCTACTGCCAAGAAAGTATGCATGCAGCTTCCTGTTTCCTGTGCGCCAGGGGATGGAAGCCTCTCCCAACACCACGGAGAGAGACAGACGGAGATAATCAGAATATGATGGGGGAATTGCATTTTCTTCATTCCTCTTCAGTTGGAAGAGGAACATGGCTCTCACCCGCAGTTTGCCTGGAAGTCTGGCACTCACTTCCCCATGGAATGCAAGGACAGGCAAAGGCACTGGGTGCAAGGAGCACTCTGGCTGCCACAACACCCCACCCCACCCCCAATCCCATTCCTGGAAGCACAGGTTATCCTGCTAATTGGTTTTGTTTTTTTAATTGGAGTAAACTAAAGGCGCGTGCTAGAGATGATGGGATAAGAAACTGCGAAAACGAACCCAGCTACAAGGATTTAAAAGGTTTGGACTGAGAGGGAATTTCATTCAGTGAAAGAGACAATGGGGGAGGGGAGCATGGTTTGCTTATATCAAAGTTTTTCCCTACATTTATGATATGGCAACCATCCCTGGAATGTAAGATTTAAAAAAAACACAACTGTACAAGTGAAGGAAGAAATTGAAATATATATATGGAATTTAACAAAACTGGAACTGTGTGTGTGAGGGAAAGGAACTGATAGGGAAGGGGAGGGAACGCCATGCTTTGAAAATATGGAACAAAGTCCTCCCTAATTGCCGTTATCCACAAAGGAATGTGTTTGAGATAAGAACAATTGGCCATAAATCAAGCAGCAGGGAAGAAAGGAGTTTACCAGTTGCGGGAATAGACGCTTTTGGATTAACTATTTCATAGAATCATAGAATCTTAGAGTTGGAAGGAACCCCGAGGGTCATCTAGTCCAACCCCCTGCAGTGTAGGAATCTCAGCTAAAGCATCTATGACAGATGGCCATCCAACCTCTGCTTAAACACCTCCAAGAGTCCACCGCCTCTTGTGGAAGTCTGTTCCACTGCTGGACAGCTCTTACTGTCCGAAAGTTTTTCCAAATGATTAGTCAGAATCTCCTTTCTTCCAACTTGAAGCCATTGGTTCATGCCCTACCCTTCAGAGCATGAGAAAACAAGCATGCTCCCTCTTCCATGTGACAGCCCTTTAGATATTAGATATTAGACAATATTTAGATATTAGAAGATGACTATCACATTTCCTCTCAAAAGTCTCCTCTTTTCCAGGCTAAACATACCCAGCTCCTTCAAGCACTCCTCATAAGGCTTATTTTCCAGACCCTTGATAATCTTGGTTGACCTCCTCTGCACATGTTCCAGCTTGTCAACATCCTTCTTAAATTGTGGTGCCCAGAACTGGACACAGTATTCCAAGTATGGCCTGACTAAGGCAGAATAGAGTGGTACTATTATTTCCCTTGATCTGCACAGAATACTTCTCTTGATGCAGCCTAGAATAGCATTAGTTTTTGTTTGGTTTTTTTTGCTGCTGCGTCACAATGTTGACTCATGTTAAGCTTGTGGTTCACCAAGACCCCTAGATCTTTTTCACATATACTGCTAGTAAGCCAGATGTCCCCCCATCCTATATTTGTGCATCTGGTTCTTCCTGCTTAATTGCAGAACCTATTTGCAGTCTGGATTCAGACCGTTCTTCCTAGGCTGGAAAAATGGTGAAGACTGCTTGTTTACTGGAAGCCAGATCACAGGCCGAAGTGATGCAGAGACTTTTGGAAACTGTGAGATAACAGCTTCTCCCAAGGCATGAGGGGAACCATCAACAGTTGTAGCAATGAAGGATATAACACCATATATGGACGAGAAAACATCATGGGGGAGAACTATCACACTCGGGAAAGAATAAGGATTACAGTTAGAGTTCCTCACTTGAAACTTTATAAATTACCTAATATACCAACACGAATGAAACACAAGATTGTAGCTGTTATATAAGGGATTATTATATTGGAATGGAATGGAAATTTTTAAGATTTTGGAATGCAGAAAAAATGTAGAAGAATGAAGTCATCAAATCTTGCACGCAGGGAGACCAGTTTGATTAAATTGTATAATTTGACATTGGAATAATTGGCATTAATCATTGTATTAATTGGATAAAATTGGTGTAGTTATAATGAGGCTGCTATTGGAATGATATTGGAAAATCAATAAATACATATTTTATTTTTAAAGAAAGTATGCATGCAATCAGCTTCATGTCTGCTAGCAGGCACATGGAATAGATTCATAAATAAATAGAAGTTGCCTTTCAGGAATAAAGACTGGAATATCCTTAGAGAAAAGTCAATGAAGGAATTCATTCAGTGGGCAAGCAACACAATAATTGGTTGTATTAAACAAGAAGTGAGGGAATAATAAGCAAAGTATCTTAACACTCTACTGTGAGCATATGTTATGCCCTTGCTTTGAATAATTCATATCGTCTGGAACATTTCATATTCAAGAGACATAATATGAATAGCAAATTTCCAGAGAATGGTAATAGCAATTATTGGAAGCACTAGAGGAAGAAGGAATAAAGTTACTGTTTACAAGTGAAGCAAGTTAGCACTCCTAGAGCATCTCTTAATATCTCCCTACGACCTCATGAATCTGATCACACCAGAGTAGTAGCACAGAATTATCTGAGTGTTTTAAAACGTTTATTGGAAGTGAGTGTGCAAAAGCCTTTGCTTTGAAAGGCCTAATATTCCCTTAATGCCTTGCATTCACCCAGAAATACTGCTTTCAAAAATAAAATAAACAGTCATACATTCATAGCTGGCATAATCACCAATGATCATCTAGGAGTTGATAAGATGCTGTCTCATTTGGGAGAAATGTCCTAAGAAATGTGCTCGAAGCTTGCAGAAAATCAGGTTCATGATTTAATCTGGTCCTTATGAATCTAATGGTTATACCCTTTCTAATAAAACCCAGCAAATGTTATACAGTCGTACCTTGGTTATTGAATGGTTTGTTGCCCAACAAATCAGCTCCTGAACACCACAAACCTGGAAGTAAGTGTTCTGGTTTGCGAATGTTTTTTGGAAACTGAATTTCCGACGCGGCTTCCGCTTGACTGCCGGAAGCTCCTGCAGCCAATCAGAAGCCGTGCCTTGGTTTTCGAACGGTTTCGGGAGTTGAATGGACTCCCAGAACGGATTAAGTTTGAGAACCAAGGTACAACTGTAAATTTATTGCCTTGCTCTTGCACCTTAGAATATTGCAGGGGCACCAACTTGCCCCCAAGATTGAGGTGACCTGGCGCACAGTGTGTGTGATATCACACAGATTGCATGTGCAACATCACGTAGTCTGGAAGAGGCCAAACACTCTGAAGGAGCCAGTCACTGAAGCTGCACTTGGGTCCATGCTCAGCCTCCTCTTCCCCCTTGACACTGAGGGGGCTGAAGACACCTAGAGTTGACATGCCTTGAATCTTGACTTCTGGACCCTGTGCTTCGTGCTGAGCCTGTCCCACCATAAATCTGAACAAAGACACCCTCCTGACTTACAAGTAAGAGTTGCTGTCGTAGTGTTTTGGGGCAGGACCCTGACATAAATTACTGTGGGGAAACACAGACAACTGTGTTGGCGCAGAGGAAGAAACTCTAGAATGTACTATAGGGCAATGACTTTATTAGGACCAAGCGTAATGGCACAGAACAGAGAACAAGCTTTCTAGAACCCTTTGTCAGGCTGGATGTCCAGCAAAATGGTGGTGAGGGGGGAGAAAGATGGTATGATATTAAAGCCATGAAGTCAGCCGTTGCAGGTAGGATGCCAGATTTAAACCTGGGAACTTCTGCACTCAAAGCAGATGCTCTACCAGGGAGCTATGACCTTTCCATTGCTGACAGGTTTTAGAGACAAAGAAATAACCATTACATATTCCCCATTTTTTTGGAAATGTGAAATCCAGCCAGTACTTGGACCCATCTCCAGCTCTAAGTGAAAGGCATACAGGTTCCTTGTGAAGCAGTAAACAGAAGTAAAAAAGAAATCAAGTTCTATTTTATATTAGTAAAGCTGGAGATTAATTGCAGGTAGACATTGAACATTCACTTATTTATAGGGTTTTGTTGCATTACCCTGAAGAAAGCAGGAAAGGGGCTAATCGTTTAAAAGTCAAAACCTAGCATAAAAATATATAATTAAACCTTATTAAATTATAAACTGTAACTGAATTTATCAAAGTTATCCTTTGATTAAGGTGGTACAGCAAATGTATCTGTGCAGCTCTGAAATGTCCTTCTGAGGGTTTCCAACAATGCAGCTCAAAAGTACCATGGGAACCCACCATTGCAAGTTTTTGTTTCTTTGTGTTTTTCTTACCAGCCAAGGAATTTTAATTTTTTGCTTCCTACTAGTGCTTTATTTCCACACGAGATAAATTGATACAGTGCCAATGCTTGGGTGGATGAAGACTGCCATGGGCTCTTACTGCCACCTAGGGGCAATCAGTTACATTCAGCCTATTTCTGTTTATTCGTGTCAAAATGGTTAAATGCTACCAAAAAGTACAGGTTATGCCAGAGTCTATGGCAAAAGCATTTTGAGATTATGCCATGGTAGCTCACACTTCGTTTTGCCTTCTAATTTTTTAAAAACAGTTTCTGCTTTTCTGTCCAATGAAGTTTATATATTTAAATAGGGTTGTTATTCATGTGTTTTTTAATACTGGTGTTCCTTTGGATCCAATAATGTAGCCCCAAAGTACCATCTGCTCACAATAGTGAGGTTGAGGAAATCCTGAGATTTGCAACAGAAATATTTAGGGGGGAAATCCACAAGGAAATCCCCAATGAGGACTGAGCATGCTCAGTGGTTATAGAACCCTGACCATCTTTGGAGAATAAACAAAGGGTATGGGGAATTTGGTTGCAACTCTGAAAAGAAGCACTCTCATGCATATTTTGTTGCGGTTATTTTATTATTTAGTTATTTTTAAAATGTGTACAACACCCTTCACTGAAAGGCCACAGAGCAGTTTACAACATAGTAACATAACAGATACTTAACGTAAATACAAAACATAGGCTTGTATCCAAAATTAGTTATGCTCAGAGCAGACCCATTGAAACGAGTGTACATAAAGTAACTTGGGGTTAATACCAGTTCCCACTATTTTATTTAAACGCACACACACATATAGATAGTGGTGGGTGGGTGTGTTACGCTGAAATGCTATTGCAACCCATATACTTTGGGTCTTAAAAAATACACACACTCCACAGTTCCAGTGCCTTTATTCAACATTTTTATTAGTCCTTGGGTCGTTTAAAGCATAACTGTGCAGTTTTGGAGCAGGATGGCTTTTCTCACAATCATTCTCCTTTTGCTATTTTCCCAGCCCTCAAACAGCAATGTTTTGCGACATCTGCTACCAAGATGTACTCTTCCTGTTGTTATTGTTGTTGTTTAGTCGTTTAGTCGTGTCCAACTCTTCATGACCCCATGGACCAGAGCACGCCAGGCACTTCTGTCTTCCACTGTATCCTGCAGTTTGGTCAGACTCATGTTTGTAGCTTCGAGAACATTGCCCAACCATCTCGTCCTCTGTCGTCCCCTTCTCCTTGTGCCCTCCATCTTTCCCAACATCAGGGTCTTTTCCAGGGAGTCTTCTCTTCTCATGAGATGGCCAAAGTATTGGAGTCTCAGCTTCACGATCTGTCCTTCCAGTGAGCACTCAGGGCTGATTTCCTTCAGAATGGAGAAATTTGATCTTCTTGCAGTCCATGGGACTCTCAAGAGTCTCCTCCAGCACCATAATTCAAAAACATCAATTCTTCGGCGATCAGCCTTCTTGATGGTCCAGCTCTCACTTCCATACATCACTACTGGGAAAACCATAGCTTTAACTATACGGACCTTTGTTGGCAAGGTGATGTCTTTGCTTTTTAAGATGCTGTCTAGGTTTGTCATTGCTTTTCTCCCAAGAAGCAGGCGTCTTTTAATTTCGTGGCTGCTGTCACCATCTGCAGTGATCATGGAGCACAAGAAAGTAAAATCTCTCACTGCCTCCATTTCTTCCCCTTCTATTTGCCAGGAGGTGATGGGCCCAGTGGCCATGATCTTCGTTTTTTTGATGTTGAGCTTCAGACCACATTTTGCGCTCTCCTCTTTCACCCTCATAGTAGCACCTTTTTTCACCTTTTTTAAAATAATAATAAAAAAGAATGGTAGCACATGAACCTTCTACGTAAGAAGGGGCTGACGAATATCAGCATTCCTAGCGGGAAGCCGGCTCCTGATTCGACCGCAGCAGAAGGGCGAACGAGAAAGAGATTCCTGAATGTGACTGACATCACTCGCTCCGCTTCCGCGCTGGTTGCAACGACACCTCCGCGACGGCAGGGGCCGCTGTAGGCAGGACGGGGGCAGATGCGCTCTCTTCCCACCGCCGCCGGAAGCCGCGCGCGGCCTGACTAGGCGGTTCCGCTCGCTTCCGCCCGCGGGTTGGAGGTGGCGTGAAAGGGAAAGCGGTTGTTTTCGTCGCAGCTTCAGCCGGAGATTGAGAGAGGCCGGCCGTGAGAGGACCATCCGCGGCACGATGCCCACCGTGGAGGAGCTGTACCGTAATTACGGCATCCTAGCCGACGCCAAGGAGACCGCGGCCGAGGTGCGAGCGGGCGGGCGGCTCGGACTGCGCGCGGGGCTCCTGGGCCTAGGCGGCGGCGGGGGAACATCGGCGCCTTTATGCGGTGGAGGCGGCTATGGGGAGGGGGGAGAAAGGAGGACGAGCCAGGCTCCCCACTCTCTGCCTCTGCTCACCTCCCTCCCCCCGTCATGAGTCTGGATTCGGACCCCCCCCCTTTGGGGGGCACCTCCTCCCCCTCCGCTAGAAATCTTCCATTGAGAAGGTGCTCCTTCCTTAGCTAAACAACCTGATTGTAGGAGCTTGAAATCACGGCTGGGCCGAAGGCTCTTGGCAAAGGCCTGCTTAAAAAATAAAAAAAAAATCCGGTTCTTTTTCGTAAAAGGATAAAGAAGAGGTGTTTTGTGAGGGGGGGGACGGGACGTGCAGTGTAGTAATCCCGTGCTCGCTTCTCCCAGCGCTCGTTTAGTTCAGCGGGTTTTTTTCTCCTCAAAAGTAAACCTGTTTAGAATTGCGGCCGCAGCATACCATGTGCTGCCTGCTGCGCTTGCTTATAGAGGCAGGGTTGTAGTCGTGTTTATGTGGGCGTTCATTCAGAAATCCATAGTCGCAAGTGATGCGATATAACATCTCATTTTGTGTAACATGTAGCATTACGTTGTCGTGAGTATGCATCCCTACAGCTCAGCCCTATGCATGTTTACTTACCATTCCTCCTGTGTTCAGTAGTGTGTGTTTTAGAATTGTGGCCTTAGAGACTTGTGTGCCATGCATCCTCTTCTAAAGCCATTGCCCCAAGGGATGCCCTTTCCCCAGTGCTGTACTGTACTCACAAACACAGGGTCCCCCCCCCCTCAGCTCTTCTTCTTGTAAACATCTGTGTTTGCTGTGTTGTACCTTGATGTGTGTAAAAGACCGGGGGGGGGGATCTTCTTTTTTTGCACTATACTTCCACCCGCGATGATCCATGGCTCTGTCTCCTCCAACACTTGGGGACACCTAGCAGTAGGTTATGAAGAGCTTATAAAGTATCCACCTACAATTAAACACTGCACACATAATGGTAAAAGTGTTCAGCTCTTTCCCAGATTAAGCCTGCTCCCCAAAAGCTAGGACAAATAGGATTATATTGCAGTATTTGTAGAAGATGCTTGCAATGCAATCCTATACATGGCTTACTGAATTGAGTGAAACTTACTCCCATGTACATGGGCATTGGTTTGCAACCTTAGACTTTTAGGAAAAGTGGTTTTATAGTTATCTAACAGACACTAAAAATAACTTTATGGGTGCTGTTTGGCACATGAGTAGTGGTGGTGAGATCTGCAGTGGATAGTGGTGATATAAATGCCTAAGCTATAAATAGCTCATTCTTTATATATAAATTTATTCAGAGCCTTAGAACAGTATTCTGATATTGCAGTAGATTATTGCATCTGTTAACTGTATAAAGCAGAGAGTTTCTATCTTCTGTCTTAGCACAAAGATGCTTACCAGGTGATCTTGGATGGTGTCAAGGGAGGTGCCAAGGAGAAGAGATTAGCAGCACAATTTATTCCAAAATTCTTCAAACATTTCCCTGAACTGGCAGATTCAGCTATCAATGCCCAACTGGACCTTTGTGAGGATGAAGATGTTTCTGTAAGTATTTTTTCATCGGCACTTAGCACTTGCATCTTGTTCCTTCTGATTTCATCCGTTCCCCTCTCATCCCCACCCCACTAACAGATTAACCATAAAAAAATTGTGGGGGAACAGAACACTTTTCACTCATAAGGTCTAAACCAGGAGAAACATCTTTGGGTTATTTAACCAGGATTGGCATGCTTGTCAATTGATTAGTAAATTATTTTATGAAACAAAATTATGGGAAGTTGATAGTGTATTTTTAAAAAAAAGTACCATATAATCATCTGGGAGCAAGTGTGGGTACCTTTTTTACCTGTTCATCAGGAGTTGGGGTTCATACAAACTTCATTTAGGCACAGGCATCAGTTTTCAAAAAGTATTTTCATATACAGTAGTTTATTTATGAATTTATAAGCTTCTCTTCAACATGTGCTCCCAACATATATGGTGTAAAATTTAAAATGAATTAACAAAATAATTTAAATACCAATTTCAAAAGAACAATGCAAACTAGCAAAATCAAAACAGGAATGACTCCCAAAGGCAGGATGAAACTACATCATCTTTGCCTGTTTACAAAACAATGACATAAAGTGAGAAAGTTGTACAGAAAAGGTTCATCCTTAAATCTGTTTTAGTTGTTAAAATGTTTAGCAACAGTGCAAGAGGAAATTTGTCATTTTAAACTTGTCTGTGTTGTAGTTTTATTTGGGTGTGTGTTAACCTCAGTAGATATTGATGTGACTTTTAGACTGTTCATCTGTTGTACTGTGATAATCTAATGACAGATAAGCATGTCATATTTACATATCTACCACAAAGTAAGTCCCATTTTCAGAGGAGCTTCCTCCCAGGTACATTGATATAGGATTTCAGGCTAAATCCCTTAGCGGAGCCTCATGGTAGCCTTAGGCCTCTTGCAATTAAGTAACGGTGAACATAAAAACTGACAGCACAATCAGACAATAGATTGTGTCTGACTTTCCCAACCTTTTTTTTTTTTTTTTTTTTTTTAGCTTTATATCATCTGTGTAAGAGAATTTTAATTCCTTGTTTGGTGAATGTGTGTGTCTTTGTTTTGTTTATAGATCCGGCGCCAAGCAATCAAAGAATTACCTCAGTTTGCTACCGGTGACAACCTCCCCAGAGTGGCAGATATACTCACCCAACTTCTTCAGTCAGGTAGAAGAGATTGGTGTTTGTATTTGTAACCTTACAAGGTGTAATCAGAGCAAGGTTCATTGCTGTGGTTGTATTCCTTAACCGTCTTGTTTTTTCCATGTCAATATTTGCAGTTCTGTATTTTAGGAGTCTTCACCAGCCCATAACTTTTGCTGTCTTACCTACCATTCAAATTTCTAAACACTCTGACCCTCCTTTGATTGAAAACTCAACATGTACAGGGAGCTGGCAATCTGTACATTCTAAAAGGTGCTTGTCAATCTTGACTCGTGCTAAAAGGTACATAGTCCACAGTGCAGGAAAGGGCTATGCTAATGTACCATTGCAGGTAGAAAAGCACAGGCATGCCTCAGAACCAAATGGAACCCCTACCATTCTGTGTCTTTCACTAGAAGGTGCCCTCTTCTAGTGCACTGGCACAGCAGCTGGTACACCTACTCTGGCTACTGCAGGAATTCTTCATGCTAGCTTCTTGGGGAAGAAGTATCCACAACCTCTAGGTCTTTGTCTTAAAAGCTGCATAGGTTTGTTGGAAACAATGCTGCTTCACATGTTGCAATGAAACTTTTTGCTTCCCACAGTTAAATGGGATAGATAGATGTATATGGCTTCTAGACACTGGCTGAAATCCAGTGGTGTTCATTCACTGGTGTAATGTACACTTTTGGCAGAATGAATTCCTTCTCCTGCCCCTATCACCTAAAGCAATAGATTCCCTCTGGAGCAGAGGGGCAGGTGCAAGGGGATATAAATGAAGGGGGAGGTCTGCTTGTGTGGTGTTGTATGTTGCCCATTGATTAAACATTGTTGTCTTTCTAAGTTTGTTCTGAGTATAAGCTTTCATGAGCATGCACACTTCTTCAGATATTCTTCAGTGTGCATGCACACGAAAGCTTATACCCAGAACAAACTTAGTTGGTCTCGTAAGGTGCTACTGGACAATTTTTTAATTTATTTCAACCACGTCAGACCAACACAGCTACCTAACTGAATCTACAATTGTTGTCTTTGTGCTTGTTTCTGTTGTATTCTGCTTCTTTTGTTTGTTTCTGTTGTAAAATAAGCAGTGTTATTTATAAACTATAAATTATTTATAATATTATAGTTTATAAAGAATATTTTAAAAAACAGTGCTCTCAGGTTAAAACCTGGACATGCTTTGATTAATTTTTGCAAACCACAATATGGATTATAAGAATAGTATTCAGATAACAGAAGAGATGGCAAAATGATTAAAGAAGCAGTTTATTAATCAGATAAGACAGACCCGCTTTGAGGAAGATGGAAGTCTATTGGGGAAGATAAGGAATTGGGATTTAAGAATATGGTGGCATAAGTTCTTTTGTAAGAACATATGGTTTTATGGATATATGTATGGGGTTTTTTGTTTTTTGTTTTTTTGTTTATCATATTTGTTAATTTCTTGTATGTGTTTGCTAAGCAAGAAAACTAATAAAAAGCATATTAAAAAATAAGCAGTGTTATTATTATGCTGTCATTGTGCATGGTGTTTTACAGGGAATGTTTTATATGCTTCTTGGAAGGGAATAAACATAAGTCAGCTGATGCAGCTTTGTATTTGTACTGCTATGTTATCTGCCTTCTGTTTTTCAGACGATGGTTTTGCCACTTTCATTCTTCACCTGGTTCTTTGAATAATTTCTTATCACATGAGATTCTAGTTTGTGTCGATTTCCAGTGCTTCACTTTATTTAGCTAGAATTAAAAATATTTTTCATCTTTAATTTTCTCTTTCCCCCAGATGATTCTGCAGAATTCAACTTGGTTAACAATGCTTTGCTAAGCATATTTAAGATGGATGCTAAAGGTAAAGTATGCCTTATATCCTGACATTTATAAATTGTTTGTACGCTCTGTTGGATCTTTTGGGATGAGAACTGACTATCTTTTGGGAGATACGGAATAGTTACCAGTCTGAATACCTTTTTGACAATAATAATAGAACAATTTGCAAAGATACAAAGAATATAATTTTGTGTATTACAATAGATAGCTATTCCAGAGGAGGGTATAGATCTTTTAGAAGCAACAGGATTTTTTCTACTAATGTGGTATATAACATTTACAATTATTTATGCCATTTCCCTGTAGCTGACTCATGTTATTCTTTGGCGATCACTTGTAGCCAAGTAAGATTGTCTTCCATAAACACGGTTTTAACAGTGAGTCCGTAAATGACGGTGGAGGCCAGTTCTGGATCCACATGTCCTTCCACAGTGGCAACCTAGGTTTCTAGGCGGGAGTTGATCACAGTGAGGGTTTGCCAAGCGTGCCTTCCTCTTAGCACGTTTCTCCCTTTTGTCCTGAGCTCGAACGTCTTCAAAGCCTATGACACCTTTAGTAAAGGCTGTTCTCCATTTGGAGCGCTCGCAGGCAAGTGTTTCCCAATTGTTGGTGTTTATACCACATTTTTAAAGATTTGCCTTGAGAGAGTCTTTAAACCTCTCCTGATGACCACCAGCATTACGCTTTCCATTTTAAAGTTCGGAATAGAGTAGTTGCTATGGAAGGTGATAATCAGGCATCTGCACAACATGACCAGTCCAACAAAGTTGATGTTGAAGAGTCATTGCTTCAACACTGGTGATCTTTGCTTCTTCCAGTACACTGGCATTAGTTTGCCTGTCATCCCAGGTGATGTGTAAAAAAAATTTGGAGACACCGTTGACAAAATCTTTTGAGGAGTTGGAGATGGTGTTTATAACATATAACATATGTTATATAACATATACTTGGAATACTCAAATATCTAACAAAATTATATTCCTTTCAGTTGTAAAGGGATGCTTATGTGATATTTATTTCTATTTTAGGAACACTGGGTGGTTTATTTAGTCAGATTCTTCAAGGAGAGGATATTGTACGAGAAAGAGCCATCAAATTCCTCTCCACAAAACTCAAAACACTGCCTGAAGAGGTGTTAACAAAAGAAGTAGAAGAACTCGTACTAACAGAATCGAAGAAAGTGAGTACATTAGTTTAGTTAAATTATGTTCTTCATAACAGAATTGCTTCCTATCAGAACACATTAAGTACCACCTATGGGTGTAAATTAAAAATGCAGCTAATAGTGTTGCTTCACCAGTTCAAGATTCTGAAACATTTTAGTTGAGTCTAGCAAAGGTATGCTATTTTTCCTGTCGGGTGGTTGCTGACACACACCCCCCAAATGAACTATCAAGACTACAAACATTTTTGTCTGCTTTGGAGAATACCTAAGTTAGCTATCTAGGGGGGTGATAATGGAATTGGAGGAATAAATTTTACTACCTCACATACCATATGTGTAGGAAACACGTTGTCAAGCCACTTGGTAATGTTACCTATCTAACATCTATTGAATCTTACATTTTACATTATCTAAAATTGAATATCAGCTTTGCTAATAAAAAGACTATAATCTTCGTATTCACTTTTGTTCACAGCCACATAAGGGTCATTTTCCATTTAGTGGTGGAGACGCATCCAAGTGATAGATAGCATTTATTTTAAGATGGAGAGAAGCCATTGTTCCTTAATCCCATTTTTATATTTGCTCAGAGAAAAGTCCCACTGAGTACAGTAGGGCTTTGGCCCAGGTAAATTTACAAAGGTTTGCAGCCTTAGACCCATTGTATTAAATAAAACAAGTTAATTTGCAACAGCACTTAGGTTCTTTGTGGCATAATGTACAAAGTGTTGGATTCAGAATGTTCGCCCAAGATTCAAATTCTGCTCAGATATGAAACATTGGGGGAGATCATTCCATCTGACTTTTATTGCATGGAAGCTTTAATACTAAAGGAAGAGCTTTTTAAAATGGTTTGTACACTGAAATGTGCTGTAAAAAAATTAAGCGAGGCACTTGTTCCCACCTGCATTGGTATGATTCTTCATTCTTTTCTATTTTTCTCTTTTCTTAAGGTGCTCGAGGATGTGACAGGAGAGGAGTTTGTCTTGTTTATGAAGATACTATCAGGCTTGAAAAGCCTGCAGACAGTGAGTGGGAGGCAGCAGCTAGTTGAACTAGTGGCTGAACAAGCTGATCTTGAGCAGACCTTCAATCCATCTGACCCCGATTGTGTGGATAGACTCTTACAGTGTACTCGTCAAGCAGTCCCACTTTTCTCAGTAAGTATTTATGGTGTTTTGTTTTTTAAGTGTTGTGACTGTTGTGACAATACAGCATGGCTGTATTGGTTGTGTCAGAATGACTATCCCATAATACAATACAGTGGTACCTCGGGTTAAGTACTTAATTCGTTCCGGAGGTCCGTTCTTAACCTGAAACTGTTCTTAACCTGTAGCACCACTTTAGCTAATGGGGCCTCCCGCTGCCGCTGCGCCGCCGGAGCACGATTTCTGTTCTCTGTTCTGTTCTGAAGCAAAGTTCTTAACCTGAAGCACTATTTCTGGGTTAGCGGAGTCTGTAACCTGAAGCGTATGTAACCTGAAGCGTATGTAACCTGAGGTACCACTGTACACAACTGTGAAAAGTTGCAAGACCGTTGCATGTGTCACTGATATATATTTATAAAATAGCTTGTATGCTACTTTTGTCCCCTCAAGGACTCTCCCAATAAATAGAGCAAGGCCATCAATTTCATTGGATCTACCCTGAGTATGATTAATGTTTGGTATCACTCAATAAAATCTAGTTAAGATAGATTAAAATCAAGTGCAGAATAAAATTAACCAAAACAAATCAGGGACGAGACAACAAAATTCAAATCAGATTAAAAACCAAGTGGAATTAAAAGAAGCTGAATTTAAAGCTTTAAAGAAAGGAAACCAACCCATTTAAGGTACCTGTTTGCTAGAGTTGTAGCTTTCCTATCTCTCACTGTATGTAAAACACCACTGTTTTATCTGAGCATGCTTGCTGTCTAAAATCTTTGAAGGTGTTTCAGTCTCGGAAAACAGTGTCATGTTTACGTAGTAGTATGCTAACTTAATGATCTTGTGATTAAAAAGGCTTTTAGTGCTAGCTGCTATCAAATGAAAAATTGGAATTGTGCAGCAAAGCATTGGAAAATGTTGCTGTTACAGCTGCTATTTTGTTTTTCTACAGAAAAATGTTCACTCCACAAGATTTGTCACTTACTTCTGTGAGCATGTGCTGCCAAACTTGAGTTCCCTGACCACCCCAGTTGAAGGCCTTGATATACAGTTAGAGGTAAGCTAATCTGGAAATATCTCATGGAGCCTGAATTATAGGTATCCAAGGTATGCCAAAAGAAGATAGGAAGAAATTTATTGCTAATTTGGACCACTGACAAGGCTGATTCTGCTTGTCTTGTTTTATACTCTCTCCTAAAGTATTACATAGATTTGCTTTTTTATCATGTGTGCTGCTATGCAGAACAAAATTCAAACAATTTATGCATATAGTCTGTAGCCTGAAAGAATGCTGTTCACAGGAGTCACTATCTTCCACCCTCTAGGCACATTTTCTGATTTGCACTGTCATATCCAGGAATAAGCCCTTTCTTTCTGTCTTAAAATCTGTTCTTTTTTTTATAATTGTCATGGTATAAAGTTGCAACTGTTAATTTTCCAATGGCTTTTTTCCTCTCTCCCCACCCACTGTAGGTGCTGAAACTGCTTGCTGAGATGAGCTCCTTTTGTGGAGACATGGAAAAGCTAGAATCAAATTTGAAGAAGCTTTTTGATAAACTACTGGTAAGAGGATTATTAGTCTTAAGAGAGAGAGTGAAAGTTTGTAATTAGATTTCATTATGCCTTTTATTTTATTTGAATTGAAAAGCACCTAGTGTAATGATAGTACTTCCAGAGGGATAACCGTGTTGTAATAGCTAATTGCTTTAGCAGATTTGAACACCAGATGTTGACTAATTTTCATACACAGTGTGTTTACAAGTGTGAAGAAGTTCAATTCTCTGTGGATAGCACAGCACTTGAAAGATGCTTGAACAGCAGCCGGGAGGAAATACATGCTTGGCTTCAATAGTAAAGGGCATGGACTCACAAATTGTGTCCAGCTTTGGTAGCTAGACCACCAAACCACAGGTGGGGTACTGTTGTCATACACCTGCCTTGGTGTAATCTGTAAGGGAGCCATAAATTTGTGGGGCTGGGTGTAGTCTTCCCATCTCTGTCTTCCTGTCTTCTAAGTGGGCTGCAAGAGGAGGATTTATTATTTATAATTTTTTGCATACTGCCCTTCATCCAAAGATCACAGGGTGGTTTAAATTATAAAAACACAAAAATATATACAGTGGTACCTCGGGTTACAGACGCTTCAGGTTACAGACTCCACTAACCCAGAAATAATACCTCAGGTTAAGAACTTTGATTCAGGATGAGAACAGAAATTGTGCAGCAGCCGAAGGCCCCATTAGCTAAAGTGGTGCTTCAGGTTAAGAACAGTTTCAGGTTAAGAACAGACCTCCGAAATGAATTAAGTTCTTAACCCGAGGTACCACTGTATCACAATAGCTAACAATAACCCCCCCACACCTTTTTTAAAAAAAGTCTCTGTCCTGTGGTCTGATTACCGAGGGTCCCCACCACCACTTCTTTAATCACTCCCTTTCCCCATGTTTCCATCTGAGCTCCCTTCACCAATATGAAATTGGGGAAGAGTCTGCCCACCCCTGTAGTAGGCAATGGGAATGAATTCCATCTGAATATATGCCTATGTCTTTGTCTTGCTGCCAAGGAGAGAGTCGGGAGGAGAGCAGGGACACTGGAATGGATAAACACTGCAGAGGTCAAGATGCAGTGGAAAATGGCAGACAAAAGCCGACTAATCTTGACTGAGTGAAGTAAAAGGGAACATTTAAAATGCTGTTACCTACTCTCAGTCGGAGAAGTAGAAGGGAGGAGCAGGGACAGAATAATAGGGGAAATGTTGGCAGTTTGTGTGTTCTGGTTTCTAAAAGGACAAATATGGCTTGAGATTGCACCCTAATTCTGACAGCTGGGATTAAATATACTTGGCTGTGCAACCATGTTTGTGAACCTCTTTCGGAAGGAGATTTGGTAACGAATACATAGTTGAGGCAATGACATCTTAAATACTAGATGAAGTAACAAGTGTCAATTCTTCTGGTTTCTGTTTCTCAGGAATACATGCCACTCCCTCCAGAAGAAGCGGAGAATGGGGAGAACGCTGGCAATGAAGAGCCCAAATTGCAGTTCAGCTATGTGGAGTGTTTGTTATATAGCTTTCATCAACTAGGTCGAAAACTTCCAGACTTCTTGACAGCCAAGCTGAACACAGAGAAAGTGAAAGACTTTAAAATCAGGTAGCATTAAAGTGTATGCGTGTGCAGACTTCATTAGAATAGCAGTAATGGAGTCATGTAGAATCCTGCTGATCTTTTCTCTGCCAATTATAATTAACCATATGATTAATAAGCAAGCATTAGCCAATAATAGAAAAGGTTAACTAAAACTTCAGACTGAAAATATTGAAGATACTGTTCCTAGTTTTCAGGGCAATAGGGAAATGTCTATGTCAGAATAGCTGTATAGCCCCAAACTGACATTTCAAACTTGCTTCTGGCCCTCTAAAATTAATGAGAGAATTCTTCTCAGTTTTCTTACTAAAAGTTACTTGTTGGATATGTCATATTGTCTTTCTGTAACTCAAACTAGCCTATACTTGTATAGCAATGAAATGAATAGTTTACTGGGCGGTGAAACAAAATGCCTTTAGCTTTTTAATATGCACCGAAGGCTTATCGAGTATAAAAGCTGTAATGCTTCCAACAAAGAATTACCTTTACGTTCGTGACCTGTAGCATACTAATACTGAACTGCAATTTAAGCTGCTCTTGAAGAACTCATAAAGGGCTCACATGTTCTGAATTCTCAGATCAAATGGCACTTTGACCAATAGTAACCGAAATGTGTCTAAGGATTATTTAGTGGATTTTAGCGGATCTCAACATTTGTGTCCCTTGGTGACCCTAGGTTAGGGCTTTGCTCTGAGGTTTTCTGCTAACCTCCATGTGAGATTTCCTCCATGCCTTTGTTCCATAATCAGTTTCTAAAATTGATAAAGGAGTGGTTTGATGCCAAAGACTACATAATTCTTTCAGATTTCTCTTCAGCATCAGAACAATCTTCTCCATGGTCAGTGACAGCATCTGGCATCCTGGGGGTAGGATCCATCCTTAACACCTGCCTTAGACACTTTGATTCCCTCCCGCTCCCCGACCCAGTGATCCAAGCAGCACAGAGTCTACCCAGCATTTAAAATTGGCATTATGGGAGGTTTTTCATATATATTTGCATTTTCTATTTTACATATACAAATGAAATAAAAACATAAACATATAAACCCCTTTATAAATCAGAGCTTGCCGTCCACTGCCATTCCATGGTAACCTGGAAGTCATTATGGGAAATTTTTCATGGTAGCTGTCACAACTAGGACCCCTGGTAGATTAGAGAGCCAACTTTGATTTTAGTCGCATTTGGCACCAGCTGTGCTGCAGGAGTTGCCGGAAGGAGACGTACAAGGCACTATCCATCCGTCAAAAGGGACTCCACTCTGGGTTTGTGTAGGGTTTACACCTTAGCCTTTTCTTCTCCTGGAAATATCCTTCAAGGCAGTGAAGGTTTAGGATCAAAGTTCTGCTTCTCTCAGTAAAATGTTCTTGGTTTTGATTGATGTTTAAATTATATTTGATATTAAAAAGTCTTGATTCATAAATCTACCCCAAAGTTTATTCCTCTATAGAGACCCCTTTATTTAGGACATTCTACATAAGGTCTCTTACTTAGGCAAATTCAGTTTGCCAAATGTCTTTCTGTTGAGGCTTTTCTTTTTTCAAGATACTAGCAGTTTTCCTTTTTATCATCTTGATTTCACTGTGTGTTGCATAACTTACTGTTCAGCTATTCTCTTTTGTTAAAGATTACAGTATTTTGCTAGAGGACTGCAGGTTTACATCCGACAGCTTCGTTTGGCGCTCCAGGGCAAAACAGGAGAAGCATTAAAGACAGAAGAGGTATGTAGTCCTCTGTGACGGCAGTACCTTAGCTGAGTTTACCATAATGATTTTATCACAGTATAGTCTGATGGATAAAGCTCGTGACAGTGGCTTTGATCAGTAGTAACTGGGGGTGTTGCTCACAGAAAATAGTTTTTCCAAATTGCCCTGTGCCTTCTGAAAAACTGCTCCCGAGGGTGGTGAGACTGTCAGGATATGATATGGGAGCTGCACAAAAGGGGAATTGATGAAAATCGGGGATGTCTTTTTCCATGAGCAGAAGTATCTCTCCACTTAAGCAAGCTCCCTTGGATTGAACTAATTGAAGAGTGTCACTGTATCGCTTCTATTTTTATGCATCCACTCTGTTTCACAGAGAACAGAAAAGCAGTGTGTTGCTAGAAGTGTAGCAAGGGGGGGGGGAGGGTTTTGCACCAATCCTCCACATAAGCCAAAGGGCCATAACTAAACTACATGTGCATGTGATTATGCATGAAAGATTCCAGACTCTAGCAACTGGTAGTCTTTCAGATGGAAAATAGTTTTCCTCAGTGTTGTTGTTAATTTAAAGAAAAGAAAAGAATGCACTGAGCTTCATTGGAAACATCTTAAATATAGACTTAAAAACAATTTAATTTTAACATTTCTAAGATAGCCTTTCTCCTTTTTTGCAGAACAAAATTAAAGTGGTTGCGCTGAAAATTACAAATAACATAAATGTTTTAATCAAGGTAAGCCCTTCTATATTTTATTACTGGATTTGTTTAAAAAGGATGGTTTGGTGAAGATATTAGTCCTGAAGCTATTTGTGACCAATCAATTCTGTGGCCCTAACTCTGTTCTTTCTGGAAACAGAAATACTGTTCCAGTAACTTTTGCTGGGTGCTGCTCAGCCCAGTCAGATGGGTTGCAGCATTATTATTATTATTATTATTATTATTATTATTATTAAATGTAGTAGATTCTTTCCTCACCCTGTTGTGCTTGGGCATTATACCAAACCTGTAGGGAAATTTAGTCTGTTTTCAAAAACAGTGCAGGAAACAATGGAATTTGATCAAATCCTTTACAAGAACATAAAAGAGAAGTGAGTGAGAGAGAGACTGAATTAATACTTAATGCTAATCCTAATGATGGATTTTCCCAAATGTAGATTTTGGAGTGAATTTTTTTTTAAATCCAGGAAATCTGTTATCATGCAATAAATTTTGAATTGGGGAACTTTAGTTTTTAACATCTGTTCTTCAGCTGTTTAAAGTACTATTCCCAGAAACATATAATTCCTATTTTGTCTCTAGGATCTCTTCCACATTCCCCCTTCATACAAGAGCACAGTGACGCTGTCATGGAAACCAGTACAGAAATCTGAAGCTGGGTAAGTTAGCAGCGAATGACTTCCAACTATTTATGTATTTCTCTCTTGTCTTTCTGCCCTCCAGCAGATCTCTGTTAATGTAATGTTGGAATCTTCTTTTAAATTTATTTATACATCTATAAAGTTATGCCAAAAATGTTATTCTGCACAAGTTATGATTTTGTATACATTCATTCATTCATTGAGTCAGTGTGTTTGAACATCCAAAGGAGAGTTAAGATAAAAGGAATAATAGAATTGTAGAGTTGGAAGGTACCTCAAGGATCATCTGGTCCAACCCTGCAATGCAAGAATCCCAGCTAGAGATGGCCACCTAACCTCTGCTTTAAAAAGAATATACTTTATTTAGCAAAACAAATAGTCGCTTCACCAATTGTAATAACTTTACTCTGGAGAGAGAGAGATGGGTTGGGATCCAGAGAAGTTCGGCAACATGTTCCCATGCACACAGGAGAAGTACAGGGGGCTGATAATCTTTGCATTCCTTCTAGAAGTACCCACTCCTGGTGAGGAGCTGCTCCAAAGAGTCCTTAACCTTTCAGAGACTACTGCTGCTAGAATAGGGAGAGCTACAAATACTGCATGTCTGAGCAGAATACCATATGCAGTGCCTGGGATCCTGGCATCTTGGTCCTAAAAAAGATGGCTAATCTAGGAGTCACCTCTTCTCTAGGCAAAACATAAGGCTACCTAGTATCTTCTTTACTTGAGAATAAGCAGATGGTGGGTTTTTCTTTTTATAAAAATAAAAATAAGCAAGCT